>NC_089492.1:216797881-217485381 GCF_036850765.1 Saccopteryx bilineata | reverse complement strand
TTCTAAATATGCCTTGAAGGAGCAGGATTAACTTTCTCAGCTTCTTCTTTAGCAGTAAACTCTAATTGGCTGACAGCTTGCTCAGACAAACACATAGCCCCTGAGGGATTTTATGGTGAAAGAAAAGAAAACATGGTCATGGATTCACCACTTCTCAATACAGTTCTCCCACAGACTATATATAAAAATAGTACTGCATCATGAAGGCTGAGACAAAGATGTTAGATACTGACCAATAAAATTTTAAAATGAGCCAATATCATTCCGTCTTTTAAAATATTATTTTTATTGTCCCATATAAAAAAATATTCTCAGCCTTGTAAATCACAATCACATATGCTATGATCATTTCCACAATGCTTTGTTGAATTACTCTAGCCAGAAACCTCACAACTATCTCAAAACTGACCATTCATATACTGCCTTTGTGTTTGTCTTTATCTGTGTCTGTGTTTGCTGGACACATGGATAATTTATTCTTCAACTTTATTATATTCCTTTTACACTGTTTAGAAGCAATAGGTTTTGAGGACTGACTTTCCACCAATGCAACTTCATGTCCACGAAGACTGATTCCTTGAGGTTTGAGGTGACTCAGACCTAAACAACCATTGCATGACTTTCCCTGACCATGGGGAGTAATAAAGATGTGAAGGGGTGGTTTAATCAGTTCAAAGTCCAAAACCTTCACCAGGGATTTTGGCACTGGTCCACTATTTCTGGATGATGTGAGTTGCAGAAGACTACACAGTTGTAGCCATCACATTTTTATGAGTGAATCCATCCTGCAGATGAAGCTGACACAATGGAGAGGTCAGAAACAAAAGAGTTCAATGGAAATAGTGCCAGAGCCATTTCTATATACAGTTTCTGCAGTAATGGAATGTATTAAAAATATTATTCATATCTAAGATTTGTTACTTCTATTCTCCATTAAGCCAAGTCTAAGAAAGAGTTTTAACAGGATTACTAAAAAGATAGAGGAAGAGGATGTCATAGATTTCACAATGGCTTTGGTAAAGTCTCTCATGAAACTTTTAAATCTATGGCAATATATAGTCTGGGCAAATGATCATTTAAATGTCAAGGTCTTCAGTGTCTTGTCACAAGGCTCTGGGATGTTTAACCTTCATGTAACCCACTGAAGTGAAGAAATAGGAAACATATTTAGCAAATTTGCAGATTTAGGTGGAACAGATATTATTTTTGATGATTAAATTATAATTTAACATTATATTTATGATCTAGAAAGAATGAAAAAAGATGAGATTAAACACATATACCTGTAAACTTTTACATATAAAAAGTGGTTTTCTAAATACTTTAATGGTATTTGCATTTTTTTTTTTACAGAGACAGAGAGAGAGTCAGAGAGAAGGATAGATAGGGACAGACAGACAGGAACAAAGAGAGATGAGAAGCATCAATCATTAGTTTTTTGTTGAGACACCTTAGTTGTTCATTGATTGCTTTCTCATATGTGCCTTGACAGCTGGCCTTCAGCATACTGAGTACCCTTTGCTCGAGACAGCGACCTTTGGTCCAAGCTGGTGAGTTTGTTCAAACCAGATGAGCCCGTGCTCAAGCTGGTGACCTCGGGGGTCTCTAACCTGGGCCCTTCCGCATCCCAGTCTGACGCTCTATTCACTGCTCCATCACCTGGTCAGGCAGTATTTGCTTTTTTATTGACTTAATTGGGGTGATATTGGTTAATGAAATTATGGGTTTCAGGGCACAATTCTACAATACATCATCTTTATATGGCATTGTGTATTCACCTCCCTAAGTCAGTTCTCCCTCTAGCACCATCTATCCCCCCTCTACCTTCTCTCACCATCCCCACCCCCTTATAATTATTTTTGCTTAAATTCTTCACCTTTTTCACCCAGCCCACCTTTCATCTCCCCTCTGACAGCTATCTGTTCTCCATAATTATGAGTCTGTTTCTATTTTGTTAGTTTATTTTGTTCATTAGAGTTTGCACATAATTTAAATCATATGGTACTTATCTTTCTCTGACCGGCTTATTTTATTTAGCATAATAATATGGACAAGTCCTGCCGGGGGTAAGGATGATGGAGATGCAAAGACCTGACTCTGGGGACCAGGTTCAGTGACACAGATCCACTTTATTCAGGAAGTAAACTAGCTTATATACATGGGTTCAGCCAATAGGATGTTTCAGCGTGTCCTTCATAGCCAATGGCTAAAAAGATCAGGGAGCTCTGTAGTTGGTGCTAAGTCACTTCCCTATAGTGGGTGAACTTCCTTCCTGGGTATGCCCAGGAGGCTTCTGGGAGCTGGAGTATTCTCACAGCATTGCATCAGCCACAGCCTCTAGGAATGCACCCTGCGCTCCTCCCACATCTCCCCCTTCTCTTTTAATTAAGGCCAATTGGACTTGATGAATGACAGCTTGCTGTTGTTGTAGCTTCTGAATGCTACGCATTATGCAACAGAACCCTGGTAGAACTAAAACAACTATAATACCTATTACACTATATGCTAATAGATTAGCTGGATTAAACAATGAGGCAAGCTTCTGTAATGTTTGACTAGTTAGGAAACGGAACAGGGGTCTTAAACAGGAGATTCCTCCTAGGGTTCGGGATGCCATTGTGTTACAGAGACCTTCTAGGTGCCGTGTAAAAAATGGATGTAGGTCCATGCACACCCCCTTCCCACAAAGGTCCCAATGTCCAAATACAGAACGAATGGCTTGCTGTGGGCTGCCTACTGCATATGGTTTAAAGGCACATAACACAAATTACAACAACATGAGAAATCATACATTTTCAAAGGTACATTTCACCAGTCTCTGAGCACTTTGCCAAAAGCACAAAATGTCCTCAGCCTTCTTTCTAGCCATGGGAAAAGCTTCCTGGGGCAGGGGAAGGGCCTCCAGCAAAGCTGCCCCCACCCCCATCAGGATATTTCACATTATCCAAAATCCGTAAGTACATCCAACAAAGGAGCCAGTGATCACTCAGGTCATAGGCCAGGAAATCAGTCCATGCACATGAGGCCTCAGCCACCCCCCTCATCCCTGCCATCCTGGCGGGTCTTACACTGTCCCAAAGAGGAGCACATGGCAATGGCAGTCAGCATTTCCATCTCTGCCCTAGAAAACTTGATAGCAACCACTCCTATGTTACCAGCAGCTTAGCAGGTACTCCCTGCTGTTCCAGTGGCCACTCGGCAATGCAAGCCTGGCTTCCATTCATCCTCCTGCTGCAGTTGCCACTGTTTACCTTCTGGAGTCTGTGAATCGCAACTCCAGCCCAATTCTCCTCATCCTCCAAAGATATACTGAAAACACCAGCTCGCACTGCCAGGCTCGAGCCCCGGGCTGCCGCTGCCTGCATCTGGGAGTCAGTGGTTACTATAGCACACATAAGCAAGAACAGAGCACCAGGGCCTGGGGGCCTGTCAGGGGCAATTCTCTGGGCCTGTCCTGCCAATGCCTCCACATCCCCCCAGGTGATGGGACATGCATGCCGGCCGCAAGGTTCTCTTCTCTAGTGCTGCGAACCCTTCCCCTCAGGCGTAATCGGTGTGGAGAAGTCCAGAGCTGTGGCTTTGGACGGGTGAAGACTGAACTATTTAGTAGGTGCCCAAGAAACCGTGTCAAGCAGTTTGGGGGTTCCTGGGATCCAAATTGGCTGAAAAACACAAGCAGAACCTCTCCCTTGCATTAGAAGAGGGTGTGATCCTCATCACTGTGCTGTGGCTGGGTCCTTCCAGCGTCATTTCAGAGAGAGAGGCGGGGGAGAGAGAGAGCAAGAGATACAGAAAAATAGACAAGACAGACAGACAGAAATAAAAAAGACACATATGGGTGTATGGGCTGGGACATGGGTCTGCAGCAGGAACACGTGTTGGAGGAAATGGCATCTGAGAGGCTGGGGTGGGGCACTGAGCCCGGGCAGGGAGTGCAGATGTAGCGACTTCTGCTTTTTCTGGCAGCAGAGCTGATGGCTTAGTTAGCAATTCAGTTGGTTTCATTTCTGCGCGCTCAGCTGCAATTTTGTCAAACTCGGAGGCTAAACTATTTTTCTTCTCAGTGGAGGGGGGTGAATAGAGAGGTAGGGGCTCCCCAGAGAGAGAGGCAGACTGCAATATCTTTGGCACTGGTGGAGGGTCCCCAGGAGGAGCACCAGTCAGGCAGGCATGGGCAGGGCTAGCAGGGCAGGAGTGAGCCCGAGAGGGAAGGTTTGTCCCCTATGTACCTTGGCTGAACGAACATTCCAGAAAGCTCGGGCCCAAGTATCGGAGTCCCAAAAAGGTGCGTCCTGGAGCCAAGGGTTGAAACCAGAGAGGATTTCCCAGTAAGTATAAAGATCCTTTTCACAAACTTTAACTCACCTACTCTGCAATAGGGCGTGCAGGGCTCGAGCCTGCGGCGCTCAAGAGTGGGGGAGAAGGTTTCCCATTGCAGAGGGTCACTCACCCGTCCCTTGGATGCCAGTTAGGTCCCTGCCCCACGTTGGGTACCAGTTGTGGACAAGTCCTGCCGGGAGTGAGGACAATGTTGACGCAAAGACCCCACTCTGGGGACCAAGTTCAGTGATGCAGATCCACTTTATTCAGGAAGTAAACTAGCTTATATACACAGGTTCAACCTATAGGGTGTTACAGCATGTCCTTCAAAGCCAATGGCTGAAAAGGTCAGGGAGCTGCATGGTTGGTGCTAAGTCACTTCCTTATAGCAGGTGAGCTTCCTCCCTGGGTGTGCCTAGGAGACTTCTGGGAGCTGGAGTATTCTCACAGCCTTGCATCAACCACAGCTATTAGAAATGCGCTCTGCGCTTCATCCACATAAGCATAGAAAGACAGTAAGTCAATGCAAAAGCTCTGGTTGTTTAGTTGACTATAAACATCATCATATAAATCATCATATAAAAATTAGGTTGTATATATAAAAAATACTTATAATAACTAGGGCTTTTTAGTCTGGAAAACTGAAGATTTATGGAGTCTAAAATAGTAATTTTTGCATATATTTAGTAAATAATATGTATTCCACACTTATTAAGTGGCTGGAATTGTGACAGGTCCTGGAAATGTAAACATGAACAAGATCTTAAGACACAGTTTAGTGAAGGAAAAAGACACAAGTATAAAAAAATTAAAGTATGATAAAATTAGTATTATGAGCAAATGAATATACTACTAAAAATGCAATGGTAATGGAGCCACTAAGTTAAATTTCATAAGAGACTTTAGCTTCTAATTTGAGTTTAGAGAAAAGAAGACAAGATATCTTAGGCAAAGAGAAGTTAGATAGTGCCTGACCAGGCAGTGGTGCAGTGGGTAGAGCATAAGGCTAAGAGATATAAACTTTATTTAGCCCTTTATGACTAGACCATGGAGAAAAATCCAGTGAGGAAGAGGGTGGGAAGATTGGAAGGGAACTAGAGGCTTGATTATTTAAATAAGATAATTGGCTGAGATATAAAGAATGTGTTAGAATCCTAAATGTATAATATTTATTAGGGAGAATAAATGATTAGGAATAACCAAACCAACATTAAAAATTAAAAATTTTTTTTTCAACAAAAGGGAAACTTTATTGAGGCCTCAGGGCCATGAGGTTCACATAAGAGGCATTCCTGCACGCTGTGGAGGTGATGGGGGTTCTATTTGCCCTTCCAGGGGTGCAGGTTGTGGGTGTATTCGCTCTTCTTGCAGCAGTTGACTATGCAGGGATACAGGCAGATCATCTTGTCACGGTTGTACTTCTGGGTGAACTGGTGGAGGGAGGGCTCAATGATTCCTCCCTACAAAGCACCACGTGCAGCATGGGCTCTTTCTGGATGTTGCATTCTGAGAAAATGTGGCCATCCTCCATCTGTTTGCCTACAAATGTTAGACTCAGCTGGTCAGGTGGACTGCCTTCTTGTCTAGGATTTTAGCTTTGACATTCTTAGCAGTGGCACTGGGCTTAACCTCCAAGATGATGATCTTGTTCATCAGGGTCTTTACAAAGATTTTCCTCTCTGTGTGAGCTAGGGTGGCTAGTTAGGGGGAATTTACCTACATTATTTGAAAAAAATATGACATTTAATATTAACAGAATAAAGAGAAATACCAGAAACATATTTAAGCATCTACAAAAAGTTGGTATGTGAAAAAAATAGTCAGTATATTTCTTGTATGTGGAAAAGGAAAGTTATTTAACATGTGAACAAAGATTTTTGAGATAATTAAATGTTTAGGGAAAATTAAATTAGGACTCAATGTCATTTGTCTAAATAAATTCCAAATGATGCAACAATTTAAATTTAAAAAGTATGAAATCTTAAAACAACTAAAATATACATAATTAGTTCAAAGTAAGGAAGGATGTTCTGAGAAAAAATTCCAAAGAATAAAAAAAATACCATATAAGAAACAATTTATTTATTTGGTTCATTAAAGAAGAAGAAAGAGAAGAAGAAGAAGAGGGGAAAAAAGTCAGCAGACATCTGCTCTAGTTTTCTCCCCACTATATCTGTCAGCACTCAAACTATCCTCTGTGTTTCTCATTTTATTAAACTACATTTCCATTTACCTACTTACGAAAATCCAACCCTTATAAGTCACCCTTGACTCTTTTATTTTCCCTATTTCTCCATATCTAATCTATCAGCAACTATTATCTACTTTACCAAAGTAGATTTCAAATTCATCCACTTCTCTCTGTTTCTTCTGCCCTCCCTTTAAAACAAGAAAACCATGACTCAGATTCCTGTAATTGCTTCCTAAGGACTTTTCTTGCTACCACACTTAGTGCATTAAGATCCATTCTCCAATAGCAGTCAGGGTGTTTAAAAAGCGACAGTGATATCCACCATTCACTTACCTAATGTTCACTGAGAACCTCCTATGCTCCAGGTCTATTCTGAGAGGTGCGGCTGTATCAGTATGGCAAACAATCACAATATCTACTCTCATGGAACTGATATTCCATTGGGGACATAGGTAGGGGAAGAAAATGGCAAATTAGTGAAGTAGTGTTTTGGAAGGTAAGTACTATGGAAAAGTGCAAGGCGCAAAAGGGATAGGGACTGACTGCCTAGGAAGTCATCTTGTGCAGTTGTGTACTTTGGCACCGCATAGAACCTGGCAGATGGGATAAGAAGGATGAAAATCCCAGGGAGATGATTTTTCTACTTCTTGTACCCAGATGGTACTAATTTTTAAAATGTTTCTGCCCATAGTGAGTATCTTTTTTCTAATTTACTAAAAGACATAGTTCAGACCACATAGGTGGATCTATTTTAAGGGATCACACATATGTTAAGAACACAGTGCAAAGGTGAAAGTAGGGATATAATTTAAGAGATTATTGTAAAATTCCAGGTGAAGAGTTACCATAGCTTGAACAGACTATGATGACAGAAGTTCTAAGAAGTGATCAGATTCTGGATATATTTTGAAGACAAGGGAAATGAAATTTTCTGTTGGATTTCATGTGGGAACTTTCAAATCTAACCTCTTATTCAAATTTAATATCTTACTCAATTTGAGTCTCCCAACCTCTTGATGGCATCTTCATCCATTCTCCTGGATGCTCACAAAACTTCAACTATATTGCCTTTTTATTTTTCTTACCCTTTAAGAGTCCAAGTTCATTTTTAGTCCAAGGCCTTAGCACTTGCTGTTTTCTAACATGAAACTCCTTTCCTTTAGATTTTTGCTTGGCTTATTTTCACCAGTCACTAAGCTCAAATGTCACCTGTGTAGAGAAGCCACCTCTGACCATACTATATAAAATATCCTCCCTAGACACCCATTACCGTTTTACTGATTTATTCTCTGTCTTGCTAGAATGTAAGATCCATGCCATTAAGAACATTATCTTGATTTAAAACAATGCCCAAGGTATACTAGCCATTGGAAAATATTTGTACTTATTGATTTAGACTACCACAGAGTCTACAGATATTTACTTAGAACTTTCATTGTTCTTAATGTTTTTGACCACTGCCCAGAAATAAAAACTTCTCACCTTTTGAAAAGAAATTTAATGCTAATAAAGTATATTGCACAAAGTTGTGAAGGATGGAAGTTTCTTATCTTTCTTCATTCCATTTTCTCTGGATGAGTCTAAAGCCATATTAGAGTGATAATGGTATCTGCTCATTTTTAATTTTCAAACACTGTATTTTTTTATACCTACCTTGGAAATTATTTTATATTGATAATACTCAATTATGTCAGAGATTATAAAAAATTAGAAGAATAAAGATAAAGCAAGCTTACATTTATCAGAGGCAATCATGCAGAATGAATATATTAGTTGTATGTCAATAATACAATATTTGTTATCACATACAGAAACATCAGTTATGTACAAGAAGGGAACATAATTGTCTATTTATAAGACCTGCCTAGGAGTACTTTAATTCTCTTGCCAAGTTGCTAGAAATTCAATTGATGCAGTGCAAATTAATGCTCAATGCTAATAACACAAAGTTCAAGATATTTAGATCCAAGACAGAGGTTTTTAAAATAGCATTTCAATTTTTAGTTCTCTTTAATAAAAAGATAAAATAGTTATCATTCTAAATCCCTGGTTAGATTCCAATTATCCTATTGTGCCTATATAAAGGCATTTTAGAGATTTGCAGTGAATTTTTAAATGTAAATATTTCAGATATTTTAAATTCTATCTAATTGATATATAGGAAACAATTTCAAATAATAAGCTATTCTTTAGAGAACTACAGTAAAATAGACAGTTTGGGTTTGTTTCTTTCTGCTCTCAAAATAACAAAGCCCAATTGAGACAATCAGAATATTGGAAAACAACTCCTGAGCCAACAATCATTAGAAATGAGAGGTTTAGACTGCTACCAGTAAACCCAGGGGGAAAAAAGCAACTAAAAAAAAATAGAGTTAAGTTTATCTTCAATAGATTTCAACTGACATCCTACAAATACTTTGCAAAGTTTGTATGAGTGTGCAAAGAGAAGAGGAAAGGTGTGAACGTAAGAAACCATGTCAGTCTGAGATGAATTTACTTTGTAGTCATCTAAATGCAATTCTAAATGTGGTCCTCTGTATTAAAGTCAAATAGACTATTCATTGAATCAATGAAATTGCTCTTCAGACACCACATTAGTGAAGAAAGCTTACCTAACACCCAGGTTGGACAAGCATGTCCTTGGTTTTCTTCTATATTCATCATATTCTACTGGAGTTAACTATTCACAAATCGCTCTTGCTCAGTATATTCTGAGTTTTTCAAGGGCAGGAACTGTACTATTTATGTATTCTTAGTGCCTATTAGAGTGCCTAACATGGAGTAGATACTCAAAAAATATAACAAACTGAATTGATGCGATAAAAGGGTTAGTTTTATAAATTTATCATGTTTGTTTTGGTTTTCAATACTTTCCAAAAATGAAAATAGATAGGTATAGCTTGGAACAAAAATGTAAAAATTTAGGTACACTTCTAGAATATTTTTCATATTCTAGAATTTTTGGTGTGGGGTGGTCTAGTTCTGCAAATTTTATTAAAAAACATATTTTTGATGTTATTGAAATATTTTTAGTTCAAAATTTGTAAGATCTCTAAACTGTAACTATTTGTTCTATTTCATTACTGAAATGGCTTCAGTATAGAATTTTGTTTTCCTTTATTTCTAATAATTTGCAAAGAGAATAGGGACTGTTTTGTTACAAACCTTATAACAATAGAAAATGCATACTCTAGAAGATACTTTATTCTCAGAATTCTATTGTGTAATTGAAAAATCTGACAACAAATGAAAGTCTTATAAGATATGGTTTAGTGTTTACCTACACTATTCTAATTCTAAGAGTACGGCTAGAGCAAGATGGACATGGTCTTGGAAGAAAGGATCTCCTTAATCATTTGTCATAGAATATCATCCAAATTTAGTCTGGTGACTACTCTTCAATTCTGCACTTTTAGCCCCCCATTGAGTTTGCTATGATATCAGTGCTACTTCTCATGGAGCACTGCATGATATTCATGAGTTTCTAGAGCCAACTATGGTCTTGTATGTCTCCCATAAATCTCTACAAAACATCAGCTACTATTGAACAAGATGCATTGTACATCTAGTGTCCCCAAAGAATGACTCAGAAGCAAACTTCTTCTGGAGAGCAGCATGCCATTGAAATACAATTTGTACCTGGAGGCAAAAGTTGCAAAAGGTGAATACTTGATGAGGGAGCCCTTGCAACAGCAGAGTGGCTAAAGGCTATTTGTATTTGCAATAAAGTGTAATCCAGTGTAATATGCAGGTAGTTACCAACTATAAAAAGCCAGCTGTGATACTATTGAACAACATCTCTCCCTCCCACCAAATGAGCTGTTAAGAGAACAAACAGAATTTGTAAAGAACTAATAAGAACTTTGAAAAAAAATCTTCAAAAAAGGTTATCATCAGAGTTATTCCAGAAGCTGTAACAGTCATAGAAATCTTAGTGATTCTACAATATGCCTTTCAAATACTTAATTGTAGATTTGGGAGATGCTCAAAAAGGAAAGGCTGTTGTGTGCTAAAAGAAACTTTGGTAGGAAAACATAAAATTATACAAAACTTATTTATTTTTAAAAAATCAGAGACAAGTATTTTGTTAAAAATATTGCAATTTGTGTTTTGATAAACTATGCTACTTCCATCTGTAACATTCTACTTTCTGGAATCTAGCTGCTTTAATTTGAAGTTGATGTTAGTTCACTACCCAGATTTTTTACACATAATATTCCTTTGTCTGTAGTTATGATGGGTTTCTGGATAATATTTCATTATTCCACACAAATGATAGAAGAAACGTGCTCTTCCTTCAAATGCCCAGTGCTCTCAGAGGCAGAGTAGATTCAGTGAGGGTCTGAAAGCAGTACAAATAAACAAAGGATAAAGAAAATCTAAGTTTTTAAAAGTTTTTTTGGCTTGTTTTTGTGTTTTTCTGAAGTGAAAAGCGGGGAGGCAAAGAGACAGACTCCTGCATGCGCTCTACCGGGATCCGCTTGGCAAGCCCACTAAAAGGCGATGCTCTGACCACTGGGGTGTAGCTCTGTTGCAACTGGAGTCATTCTAGCGCCTGAGGCAGAGGCCATGGAGCCATCCTCAGCGCCTGGGCCAACTTTGCTCCAATGGAACCTTGGCTGTGGGAGGGGAAGAGTGAGATGAGGAGAAAAAAAGAGAGGGAAGGGTGAAGAAGCAGATGGGTGCTTCTCCTGTGTGCCCTGGCTGGGAATCAAACCCAGGACTTCCATAAGCCAGGCCAGTGCTCTATCACTAAGCCAACCAGCCAGGGCAAGAAAATCTAAGTTTTTAAATTCACATGTTGATTTAAAAAAAATTAGTAAAGGGATAGTGATTCAAATTAAATGTTAAAAAAAATGTCTAGTGCCTCTGGTGTGCATAATTTCTGTTTTCAAAAGTAATCTCCAAGCAATGAAGACATCGTTTAGTTCTACCACTGAGAATACACAGCAGAGCCTTTTTAAGCCCTTAAATTGAAAATTGTTGGCCCTTCCCTGTTTGCTTAGTCAGTTAAGAGCATTGTTCAGAAACAATAAGGTAGTGGGTTCGATTCCCAGTCAAGACACATATGGCAAACAACCAATCATTGCATGACTGAATGGAACAACTGAAGAATGTTTCTGTTTCCCCTCCCCTCTCTTTCTTCCTTTCTCGGTCTCTAAAAACATAAAAAAAAAAAAAGTAAGCTCAGATAGCTCAGTTGGTTGGAGCACTGTCCTGGAGCACAGAAGTAGCTGGATCAATTATCCAGTCAGGGCACATATAGGAGCAGCTCAATGTTCCTGTCTTTTTCTCCCTGCTACTCGAAAGAAAGAAAGAAAGAAAGAAAGAAAGAAAGAAAGAAAGAAAGAAAGAAAGAAAGAAAGAAAGAAAGAAAAAGAAAGAAAGAAAGATTGTCTTTGTCTTAGCTAATTGATCACTGGTTAATTTGTTAAATTTGGGAGATTTTATTGAATGCATGATATTTATTGAAGTAAAAATTGAATGCAGGAGTTCTGGATTTGGGGCATTCTTTGATATAGGAAATATAAATTAAAGAAGCTCAAGGTGTGGAACTCTAATAATTTGGACATGGTTTCTCTGGCCAAGGGAGAACAGTTGGGAAATAAAGTTGGTTTGGATGGGGGATGAGCTCAGTGAGGGCACGTTGGATTTGAGATTTGGATGGGATTTTCAAATTTAAATATCTTGGAGGCATTTGAAATATGAACCTAAGAATGAGTATAGAAAATAGAAGTGGCAATCAGAGTTGCTATTTATTAGTATAGACATGAAAGTCAGAACCCTAAGGAAAAAAAGAACTCTCTCAGTTGGATAGGGATTTATTCTTTTATATGATATAGAATGTGCTCATTATAGAACATAATAAAGAGAAAAATAAGAAATATCACAGACAGAAAAACTTATAGTTGCTCTGAAAACCACTCAGAATAAAAGGTTTAAGGAAAAGAGGGCCATTATCAGATTCCAAAGATGAAATTAGTGAAATAAAGAGAGAAAGAAATAAGATTAATCAAATGTGTATATAATCTTCAAGAATCTTTCAGTAAGATGGTAATATTTTCCTTCTTTGAAACACAAACTACTAAGTAAAAGTCACCAATTGCTAAGAACAGATATCTTTTATAGAAGAGATACAGAAAAGAATGCTACTTTTTATGATTTTTGCATTGACCTTTTAAAGGAGTACAGTTTCTGACATTTATTCGTAAATCTTTTAACATAAGTCTTACATATATTGAAGTGCTTACACTAACAGACAATCATAACAACCAGGTTTAAATGTTATTTGAAACTAACAACTTTTTAAACACTTTTATTTTTTTTTAAATGAAAGTGAGTGGTAAAATTGATATTATCAGTGCATAGACATGATTTTATGAGTTGAATTTGCCCAGTCTCTTAAAGGAGTAATTTAATTTAAGATTTTACTTGAAAACATAGTGAATAGGTTGTTGGATTTATATTAAAAAAACTTTCAAAAAGGCATGGCTTCAGATATGTCTAAATTTCTTAAAAATGAGACCAAATGATGATATTTTATAGATGATACATATTTTCTTCTAAAATTTTCCATTTCTATCAGCTTTTTCCCATGTCATACTGGCTTTCATATCATTGTTAATTATTGTTAACTCATAAAAAAGTACTTGATACTACCATTATTTTTACTGTAATTTTAGAAAAATAGGAAATTTTAATAGTTAGTTGTGGTTTCTGACATTAAGAATAAGATACAACAGAAGTAATTTTTCTCCAATATTTTCTTCTACACATCTTCTCCAAAGAAGATGCAAGTTCTCCTTAATTAAATCAGTGTATTATTATTATGTATATTACTATATATGTTCATTTTAATTTTTTAATTTTTTAACACTCTGAGGTTGTTCTTCCAGTGTAATGTTATTCAAAAGACTCAGTAATTCTCAAGAACTAATTAGAAATTGTGTTTCCAAGTTAATTGATGCATACCTTAATACATTCCAATTGACTACCAGCCTCTTGAGAAATATTGTGTCTTTCATTTATGTAAGCTTAAAGGCATACCCACTGTCTAGTTGATATACAATAGTCACTCAACATTTGCTGAGTAAATTAATGGAGTACTACTTTATATGTTATAAAGATATACAGGAGATTCTTAGGTTATCACAGTCTAGTCATATCATACAACATTTCAAGTTTATGACACTTCCATAAAAACTTAAATCAATTGAGACATGAGTGTTTTGGTGTACACCTTTAGCATCATACTTATGGACTATGTGGGCAAACTAGTTTGGTTGCGCTCAGCAAAAGAATACGTAGTAATGCAGCATATGAGTGAGGGAGTTGCCGTCCCCCAGTACACTTACCTATGCCATTTTGGACTATTAAAAATGCAAGTGTTTCGCCTGTCTTGTTTTGTTTGGTGACTCTTTGGCCTCTATTATGGCTCCTAAATGAAGTCAGAGTCTCAGATGGTAGTGCTTCAAAGAAGAGGAAAGCCATCATGATGGACATCACAGAGCTACTGGCATCACATGGAGAGGAGCTATCTGCTGAAGATCTCATTCAGCCAGAGAAACAGCTGACTAAAGAGGAAGAGATAGAAACCCCAGAACCCAAGAGATTCACTAGCAAGGGTTTGGCAAAAGGTTTTTTAATGGTAGAGGATGGGTTGGCAAAATTTTGGGCTGAGGACCCCAGTGATGACAGATTCAGTAAGGTCTACAGAGCTGTTATGGGTGCCTTGCAATGCTATAGGCAGATTTTGGAAGAGAAGAAGTCATCAACCTTTCAGACTATCCTGGAACAATTCTTGAAGAAGGTAGAGAGGCCTGCAACAGATGTTGTGTGCTCTACATCAGCTGCTTCTCAAGATGGAACACCTGTAGTACAGGTAGAATCATCTCCAGCATTTCCTGCATGTTCCTGAGGCAATCCTGGTTCATCTGACCCCATATCTCCAGCACCTTCTGCATGTTTTCCTGCCTCTCCAGCTTCTTCCTCCCAATGGGACACTCTCTCCCACCTTGCAATGCCCCTTCGAACAGGAATAAAAGGAAGAAATAATTTTTTTACACTTATTTCTTTCTCATTTTTTCTGTTACTATAGTACCATGTACAGTACAGTATATTTTATGTCCTTTTCTTTTTTCTGAAGTTTAGTTGTGTTTTTATGTTCTAGATTATGATTTTACAATTGTGTTAAGATAGGTAAGTGATTTGGGCTAGGGTGTATTTTGACTTACAACAAAATTCGGGTTATGTCACTGTCATAGAAATAGAACTGTTTTGTAACCTGAGGAACTCTGTATTTATATATAATCCATATATTTATATATAAGTATATATAATTCCAGCACTATGATAAAATTTTAATAAATGTTTATTGAATTTAAACATTTTTTTAAAAATACGGCACCACTTTTTCCTTTTACTTCTCTAACCAAGTTACCTACTCCCAGCCTACAACATAATGTATTTTCTTAGTTTAATTACCAACTATCATTTTTTAAAAATATTAAGATTATATTCCATTTAATTTGTTTAATTTACTTTATCTGGATCAATTTATAAATACTGACTATAATTTTTATGGACCTCTGAAGATAAACCAGTAGCCAAGAGCAGTGAGGTACCAAGAAAAGATTCACCAAGGCATCAAACTATAGTCTCTGATAATCTAGTAGGAAGAATGTTTTACCTGTTTGTTCCTCAGTTTCCCCAGCTGAACACATGAGGAAATTGTATATGTTCTTTTCAACTCTATCATTACATCAAATTTTAAGAAATAATAATAATACAGTAAATTCTCAGTAGAAATTTTGTCCATAAAGCTTAATAAAAGCTGAATTTAACTATGACTGGTGTTTCATAGACCCAGTATTTATTTTATTTTGTTTTTATTCATTGAGTAGAAAAGTTTTGGACACAATCTCTTCTGAAACATTCTTAATAATTTAGCCAGCATGTAGTTGATAAATGACTTATGTTTCTAACACTAATTATGGCCAGAGGCAATGTTATGGGTGATTTTTCAGATCTGAAAACAAATCAAATAATATGTAACTTTCAAATAGGTTTATGTTTTTTTTTAAATGCATTACTTTTAAAATTCTATCTTTTATGTAAATTGGAATGTGGCAATTTATATTTGGTCTTATCTCTCTAAATAGAGGTCTCATAATACAAGTGAGCATCGTGTTCAGAGAGAATTATCAATTTCATATAGTTATCTAGCACTTTCAAATTCTCAGTTTGCTTTCACACTTATTAACTCATTTTATTTTCTCAAAAGGACATGAGCATGACAAGGTGGTGGTGCAGTGGATGAAGTGTCAACTGGGACGTGGAGGACCTAGGTTCGAGACCCCAAGTTTGCCATCCGAGTGCGGGCTCATCTGGTTTGAGCAAGGCTCACTAGCTTAAGCTCAAGTTCGCTGGCTTGAGCAAGGGGTCACTCGGTCTGCTATAGGCCCCTGGTCAGGGCACATATGAGAAGGCAATCAATGAATAACTAGGGTGCCACAGTGAGGAATTGATGCTTCTTGTCTCCCTTCCTGTCTGTCTGTCCCTATCTTCCCTCTTTCTGACTCTCTCTGTCTCTGTCATAAAAAAAAAGAAAAGGACATGAGAGGTAAACAGAGCAAGTATTAATTTCACTGTTAATAGGATGAGGAGAGGAGGCATAGTGCATATGAATAATTGCTCTGAATCAAGCAGGGAATGGAACCTCTCTTGATCTGTAGACCTCTAGTGCTGGGTCTTCAGCATTAATTGTAACTGAAACCACAACAATGTGAGAGTCTGGTGCTTGTGGAACTAATTTAGATGGAGGGATCAGAGAGAAGAATATAAGTAGGCATTGAAAAATATGAGACTCTTTTAAGAATTTCTAAAAATAAGAGAGATCCAACAGTCATTGAGGGGGCATAAGGTCTTTGTGCTGTGGGCATTAATATTTGGTGTCCTTCATCTGTATACATAGAAGAGAAAACTCTGAAAATATCTTTGGTGACAAATCTATCCTCAATTGATTGACTATAAGAGCAATTCTCTCTTTTCTATAGCTATTAATATATGTATACTTTTTATCTAGAATTGTTTTAAAGGAAATTAACAAACTCATTTATCCTGAGTACTCTTTTTTTGCTGTACTCAAGGAATAGAACCAGTTTAACCAAAGGTGACAGCAGCACAGTGGGTCTTGGCCATCCAAAATTTTAGAGTTGGCTATGGAATCAGTTCCTAGAGGTTGCTTATGTAAAACTCATGGCAACAGCAGTCCATGAACTTTACACTTCATTGTGCAAAAGCCTATTTGGAAATGTTAAGCCTTTGGCAAGATATAAGATCACTAAATCATCCTTGCATGGTTTAGAAATCCTTGTTCATGAACAGAACCAATAACAACACTATGTGCCATCTTTTGAGCAGTGAAACTGTGTTCCATTAAAGGAAATAACCATGTCCATATTCTGCAGGGAGCTACAATTAAGTTTCTATCACATAAAATAAAATGTCAAGAGTTTCAACAATTTTACTGATAAAATATTTAAGATGGGGAAGGAGCAATTAGCATTATTAAAATTCAGAAGAAAAGAGATGTTAATCTTATAGTATTTTCTTTTATTATCAGCTTAATAATTAGAATTTGTTTTTAAATATTTGTAAATGCACATGATGTATGCTGTACAAATATCTATCTGTCTTACACAACCATCTGGAGAGGCGAAAAGAACAAAGGACTTTAGGATCACACATACCGGGTTTTGATCATGGCTTTATGTCATCATTGATTCAGGTCAGATTTTTGAGTGCTTAGTATAAATCATGTACTTTCCAGCTAACAAAATTACTAGATAAGCACAGAGACACTGTTTAGGGGGGGAGATAAACTTGAAACAGAATAAACCCACAAATCATCTTATCATTGAAATATGAAAACTGATTTGAAGATTAATTACAGGCCAATATAAATAGGAGACCTAACAGCCACAGAAATTCAGAAGACTGGAGAAGTTTGCAAGATAAAATAAATGATGTCTAATTAAATTTGAATTTCAGATGAATAATAATTTTTAGTATGTCTCAAATATTGCATGATAAAAACATGCATTAAAATTACATATATTACATTATATAGAGAGAGGTGAGCAAAAGCAGGTTTATAGTTGTTCATATGACAAATAATATAACAATTAAATCTGTTTTGTGTACTCCCAAGTGTAAACCTATTTTTGGCCACCCTGTATATATCATCTCCCTCCTCCCCCAATTTGCTAACCTGAGGAAGGGAGTGTGATCTCTATACCTATGGACCTGTAAGGAGAGTCAGGTAAGGTCTCTATGAAGAAGAAACATTTAAACCAACCCTAAGGGATGAACGGCAATTGGCACAGAAACAAGGAAGGCAGAAGAATATTCCGAGTGTACAAAGTATCAGATTGAAAAAAGCACTTGTTGCCTTCCACGGGCAACTAGAAGGCTAAAGCATGGAAGCCTAACTCGCTGGAGGGGGAAGCTGCTGGCAGGGGGAGGCTGGTGGGAGGGGGGAGCTGGTGGAGGGCGAGGCTGGTGGGAGGGGGAATCCGGTGGGAGGGGCAAGCTGGTGGAGGGGGAATCCGGTGGGAGGGGCAAGCTGGTGGATGGGGAATCCAGTGGGAAGAGGGTCATAAAAGCAGATGGGGCCAGCCAGATCACTCAAGACCTTTTCTAACCTTGCATGTCTCACCTTTTGCCTCTTTGCCTCAGCTTTCGTATGTGCATACTAAGATACTACTAATGACCCAGGGCAGGAGTGTATGCACTATAGTGGGTGCGGAGTGACACGGGATGAACATTTGTTATTTCTCATATTGTTCATTCTAGAGGTAATGCATCTTATTACTTATGAAGACTTTGTTTTGTTTTATGTAAGATGTTTTTAACTAGCTTTCATTTTCCCCAGTTTAAGCATTGACTTTAAAGATATCTGTTCTTGCTTTTGTTCAGTTGCCTCGTGTATTACTATATTAAATTTGGAGTTAGGAGCAATTTTGCCAGTGGGTATCTACAAATCCTGGAAATGATTATTTTTGGGTTAACTACTTTCTCTCAGGAAAATATGTATCTCATTCAGTAATACCAGCACCAAATAATCTTCCTCTTTTTTTTTCTTTTTAAATTATATAAAGAATTTTAAATGCCTTGTTTTTCAGAGATTATTTTGTAGACCACTCTGAAATGTGTCCTATGGTTTTAAGCTAAAATGACATTTCTTTGGAGGGGAGATGTTTCCAATATCCTGGCTTCCTCTCCTCCGCGCTCACCACCCCAGAGACAATTTCTGTCTGCTGCTCCCACAGCTGGTTTTGAGCGAGCACGTCGGCCTGGGAGTGGCAGCACCAGGCCCGAAGTCTCAGTGATGAATGTCAGCGCAGCAGCTCCGGTCTCTCTGCCAGACAGGAGGCTAACAGGCAAACGGCAGGGAGTTCACAGGCTTGGAGGGGCTTGTTAGACACAGCTCAGAATTCTCGTGAGCATCTCTCTGCCACTCCACAGAACAGCTGCAGCTGCAACAGTGGGAGTCTTCACACTGATTTTTCAAAAAGCTCCCCCTCCAGAATTTCATGTCATATTACATTGCGAAAAGCCCCGCATCGCGGTATACTGTTATCCATCATACTCCCTGCTCATCATTTGCTGCAAAGTTGCTAATTTGGCTGTAGAACAGTCCACTTATCAGAATGAGTTTTCTCTCATTCTCTCCTTTTCTGAGATTCTTGTCAACTTTCCGCATACAGAACTTCTCTATATGATACAAACGCAGTCCTGCTTTTCCCCGATGTAGTTATCAGCCACTTTAAATTATTTCATCCTAAGAGGCAAATTATTCTCTGGGGAACAAAAGTCTAAGAATTGAACTTAGACAAGAGTGACTTACTTATAAAAATATTCCATCCACTGAATAAGGTTAAAACATATTTATTTGTCCAACAATTAAGTTTTGAGGACCTACCATGAGTCTGTTCTAGATACTAGAGCAGGGGTCGGGAACCTATGGCTTGTGAGCCAGATGTAGCTCTTTTGATGGCTGCATCTGGCTCGCAGACAAATCTTTAATATAAAAAAATAACATTAAAAATATAAAACATTCTCATGTATTACAGTCGATTTATTTCCTACCTCTCATCTACATGGTTGCAGGTGGCTGGAGCCAATCACAGCTGTCCTCTGGGACAACACCAAATTTTTATTGGATAATGCATAACGTACACAGGTCATTGTATGGCTCTCATAGAATTACATTTTAAAATATGTGGCATTCGGCCCTGGCTGGTTGGCTCAGTGGTAGAGCATCGGCCTGGCGTGCAGGAGTCCCGGATTTGATTCCCGGCCAGGACACACAGGAGAAGCGCCCATGTGCTTCTTCACCCCTCTCCCTCTCCTTCCTCTCTGTCTCTCTCTTCCCCTCCTGCAGCTGAAGCTCCATTGGAGCAAAGTTGGCCCGGGCGCTGAGGATGGCTCTATGGCCTCTGCCTCAGGCGCTAGAATGGCTCTGGTTGTAGCAGAGCAATGCCCCAGTTGGGCAGAGCATTGGCCCCTGGTGGGCATGCCAAGTGAATTCCGGTCGGGCACATGCGGGAGTCTGTCTGACTGCCTCTCCATTTCCAACTTTAGAAAAGTACAAAAAAAAAAATGTGGCATCCATGCCTCTCTCAGCCAAAAAGTTTCCCAACCCCTGCACTAGAGCTAAAATGGTGACAGGACATAGTCCCTGCCCTTATGTAGCTTGCATTTTACTAGAGAAACAGATCAAAGTTTTATAAAAAATAAAACATACAGCACAATTTCAGATAGCGGTAATTGCTATGAATTAAATGAAAGAGATAAGGAAGCGCTGGTGGGGTCAGTTAGAGGGAGCAGCTATTTCTGATAGGGTAGCCAGAGAGAAGCCCTCCATTATTTGTGGTAAGATCTAAAAGCATGAATGTGTCAAGAGTGCACACAAATTTGGAATTTTGGAAGGTGACATTAAAAAATGTATGTATAGGTCCTGGCCGGTTGGCTCTGCGGTAGAGTGTCGGCCTGGCGTGCGGGGGACCCGGGTTCGATTCCCGGCCAGGGCACATAGAAGAAGCGCCCATTTGCTTCTCCACCCCCCACTCCTTCCTCTCTGTCTCTCTTTTCCCCTCCCGCAGCCAAGGCTCCATTGGAGCAAAGATGGCCCCGGGCGCTGGGGATGGCTCCTTGGCCTCTGCCCCAGGTGCTAGAGTGGCTCTGGTCGCGGCAGAGCGACGCCCCGAAGGGGCAGAGCATCGCCCCCTGGTGGGCAGAGTGTTGCCCCTGGTGGGCGTGCCGGGTGGATCCGGGTCGGGCGCATGCGGGAGTCTGTCTGACTGTCCCTCCCCATTTCCAGCTTCAGGAAAAAAAAAATGTATGTATAATATTGGGTGTGCAGCTGATGTTAAATGTTAAATAAACATTTGTTGACTAGTTCTCATAATGTTCATGCTATCTCTATGAGGGTAAATGATATTCTAAGTATAAGGACAAGAAATGTAAGGCATTGTGAAAGTTGAATTTTCTGGGAAACAGACAGAGAAATAAGTTAGTGTTGCAAAAGTTTTATTAGTGAACACTCTTAAGAACAATGCCAACAGAAGAGAAGAGAAGGAAGGTTTGGGCAGAGGGAGAAGTAGAGCCACAGTGAAGCCTTAGTTGGAGCTCAGCTGACCATGCAAGGAGCTCTAATGATGCAGCAATCCTTCAGTGCTGTTGTGCATGAAGGCAAGAGATGTAGGCCTTTCTGTTCTCATGTGGCTCAGCCATTCCATGTGCAGCTGTCTCAGTAGAGGATGAGGATGTGACTCTGTGGGGCAAAGAAATTCCTTTCAGCCTAGACAATACCCAGAGGCAGATTAAGGTCGGTTGAGGCCCAGGTGCAGAAGAAAATATTGGGCCCCTTAAAAAGAGAGAGAGAGACAGGGAAAATAAAAATACATGTTAACCATATTTTTAAATAAATAAAAAATATTATGTACTATTAATGTTAAAATTGCACATATGAAACCAAACTTGGTGTCATTAGAAAAAAGTATAAAGTTGGGGTTTTGCAAGGACCTTCAGAAGTCAGAGTCCAGGGCACACGCCTAGTACGCCCACCCTTAAATCTGCCTCTGCCAATACCCTAAAAAGACTGGCAGCTAAGGCTGGTTGATCAGTAGTACTTCCAGCATCTGGGTGCTAGAAAATAATTCTCCATGGGTCTTTTATATATCTTTATGACAGGAAGAACTTTATATCTCAAACAGTCCTTCAGGATCTAAGCAGAGCAACACAGACTTCATCCTGAGGAGTAATCAACCAAATATCACTTTGAGAACCAGATTCCTTCGAATCAAACTTTCAAGTTCTATGTATATCAATTGATTCTACATAATTTATGCCTTAAATTCCTTGCTTTTAGAAGATGAAGATCTTGCCCTACAAGATATGAAACACTATGTGGTCTATTAATTCAATTAAGCAAATATCTTTTGAATTGCTTAAATAAGTGTCTTCAAAGAGCTTAAAATCTACTGGAAGAAGTAGACACCAATGCAAGTCACTATAATATACAGTGCAGTATCAGGAGAACTAAGGCATAACCAAAAATGTATTTTGAAATATAAGGCAAAAAAGATACTTTTAAATGAAAGGAAATAATAATTAAGTAGAGGAAATGCTGAAATACAAAAGATATCCTCAAAGTAAAATTTTGATGCATTGGAATGGGAGGCAGTCTTTCAAGTTGAGTCAAACAAGAGAGCTGGCCTGTGAGTATGGAATGTGGGGTGAATAGGCTGAGTGAATGGGGAGGACATTTTTGGAGGAACGTTGTTAAAGATAAGATGGTAAAAATAATCCATACTTAGAATGTTGAAGACCTTGACTGTACTGCTGGTAAATTCAGACTTGATTCTGTAGGTTAGTGTCTCACAATGTGGCCCGTGGGGCAGCTGCAGTAGGACTGCACGCCTGATCTCACACTTTCTGAATCGGAATCTCGGAGACTAGTGACCTGAAATCTAAAGATATGGGATATTCCAGCGATAGAGGATCTCTACCCTAGAAAACAGGAAATCACAGAAAACTCTGTTATCTGCCTTTTTCTGTAGGATTTCTGTGAAAAAGTTTTCACACTTAAAGTATATAACTGAAACATTTCAAGAATTCTGACCTCAGTGTATTTCATTTGAAACAATAAATTAGTAATTTAGTATAGTTATATTTTATTCACCTATTTCCATTAATGCAAACAGTCCAAGAGAACTTTCTCCTCTTGTCAAAAAACTCTTATAAGATGCTCATAGATTGTTGTCAGTCCTGCTGATATTCTCTACTTCTTATTGAGACATTTTTCTTTCTTCGGATCATAAGAATCATTTTACACTAGAATTCAAGAAGCTTCTTTAGGGCCCTTGGAGACTCTGTTTTCTGAGTTGCAGTTATAGCAGGGAGTTTATTTTTTTGTTTATGATCTATAAATACCCTCCCAAGTCTCTGATAGGCTTTATATCCCTTAACAACCAGTCTAAACTCTTATCTTCCACTTGTAAGTCAACCCAATCACTTAAATTTTTTCCAAAAAGCTTTTTTTTTTCCCTTGCTTCAATCACAAGTACTTATATTTTGCCTGCTTCATTTTAGAAATCCCTTGTTAATATTTTCTTTCAACTTGGTCTTCTTTTTTTTAAAACTTTGTGTCAAGGCCGTGCACACTAATGGTGAAGTGATGTATTTTATAACACAAATCAGATTCCTCACCTTCTCATTTAGTAGTAGTAGAATCATCCCTATAGTATTGCAAATATTATAGTTTAAATAACAATGTTTCTCTTTCCTTGTTTTCCTCCTGCCATGCATATCTAATCATTTTTATGTCCTCTGTAGTAGGAGAAGAAATTAATGCTCTCTTTTTCCAATATAGTCAAACATGGATGCTAGTAATATTAAGGCATTTCCCCCAAAGCCATGCAGTAAGGTATTGGGTGAAAAGGCAGAAATCAGGGAGACATAGCACCTTCCCTAGCTGTGACGGTCCAGAAGGTCCAAAATTATTAAGTGGTTCCTTCTAGTTGCTCTCCTGATTTTTGAAGGATGGACCAACATTTACCAGTTCCAAGATTAAAAAAATTTTTTGAAAAGAAAAATGGTTTTTAAAAAATTAAACAAAAGGAAGATCAGAATTGAGCATTCAAGGATTTAAAATGTAGATATAGATAGAATGTGAGAGAAATTGGTTGATTTTATTTTTAATGAAAAATTTGTAATAGAGAATTATTGGATCCTCTATACCTGATAAGGTTGTGGATGCAGGAAAATGATACTTTAAAAATGTGATGTGCTATGTTTTCCTTTTGTTGTATTTCAAACTTCATGTTAGACAGACCATTTGGAAAACAACTGCTGCTGTTGGAGGTGTGTGATTATGATTCTGCTCTGAGTCTCGGCCATGTGGATCTATGGACTCATAGTTGTTAAAAAGTCAGCACAAAGCAACTCTAAGCAAACAGGCCTTGCTTCTTAGGGAAAGAGAAAAGTGTCTGCACCGATGTCCCCAGAAAAGGGATAGAATTGTTCTGTTCTTGAGGCATGAGGAATGAGTCTTCAGAAGGTGGGTGTTTTAGTGTAGACTCAGTCTCGAGTACAGCAGCTGGGGCTGCCTGGGCAAAGCAGTTGTGCAAGGTCGTAAGGATGGAGCCACATGGCCGGAGTAGAGGGTACAGTCATCCACAGTATTGACAGTTACAGTATGGCCTGTTCAGCTGGGATATGAAACTTTCTTGAGCAGAGAGAAATAAGGAAGTATGTGTCAGGTTGGTGGGAGGGGAGCAGGTCAGAATTCTAGCTGTTATATTGTTGGAGAGTCAGACATAGGTAACTGGTTCTGTTGCCATTGTAGGTGTTATTCATGAGCCCTCAACTGTCCTTTCTCAAGCATAACCTATGATACATATAACAATCTATACTTCCAAACAAAATATACTTCTGTGATTCTCTTGCATTCTTCTGCTAGCCTTACATCTCTGTTCCCCTTGATGCTAATCAAATATCTAGAAGCATTCTCTATGGATAAAAACTCTTCTCCCTTTCTCTTTCCCTTACTACCTGTAGCCATGCCCAAGAGTAAGTGCTGATGATTTTGTCATTAGCCTGCAGACAAAATATGTTCACTACTGTGCCACCACATCTCCCTCTGACATGAACTACTACAGAGCTTGAGATTGCTCTTCTGGTGAACAAGGTAAGTCCTCATCTAGTGTGGTTACAAGGAGAAAAAGAATAATGACAGAAGAACATATAGCCCAGCTCCCTTTCCAGCTGGGTTTGTTATTTTAAAAGCATGAAAATATAATTCTCGTTTATATTTCAGTCTTGCAAGCTTGGTTAATGCAAATCTGCCTTTCAGAGATTATATATATATATATATATATATATATATATATATATATATATACACACACACACACTCACACACACATTACTACTATACTGGAGAAAATATTTGTAAGCCTAAAGGTTTGAAGATGGGCCCAGGGCTGGGTGATCTCACGAAGGAACTATGGAAGGGAATTGACAAGTCTGTCCAACCCAGGGCAATGTGTCTCTTGGCACTTTTTCATAAGTCTGTTACAACTGCTAGCTCATGCTTTTATTTTAGTTATTTGACCAGATAACTTCGCATGATAGGTGTTCAGATTACTTGATTGCTTCTTCATGTTTACTTCAAAGAGCTCCTGCAAATCACTTCCTTCTTTTCAAAGATAATTGGTTGAATTTCAAATGATAGTAAGATGTTATTAGACTGGACTCTATATAATATTGCCTACTTCTGATTTAGTGGTGCTAATAATTGACTCACTTGCAGTGAAAACTACATCTTTATCTGAACTTAATATGCCTTTATATTATAAGGAACTGTTCATTTGTAATGGCTATTATTTTCATTAAGTCTCAAAATTTTTAAATCAACATGAGGGTGTTCATCAGCCATTATCAAATCTCATTATCCTTATTTTACTTTATAGTATTTTTCTCTCTTTATTTTTTCTTTATTTGAATCTGCCTTTCTTAATCTAGTTGCTTCATATAATATTTTAACAATTTCTTAAAATCACTCCGATTTTATTTAGTCATTTCAGGCGTCCCCAAACTATGGCCCGCGGGCCGCAATGCGGCCCCCTGAGGCCATTTATCCAGCCCCCACTGCACTTCTGGAAGGGGCACCTCTTTCATTGGTGGTCAGTGAGAGGACCACTGTATTTGGCAGCCCTCCAATGGTCTGAGGGACAGTGAACTGGCCCCCTGTGTAAAAAGTTTAGAGCCCCTGGCTATGTTAGTGCTTGTTCCATCTGGTTAAAAATTGCTGCTTATCTTAAAATATACAATTATATTTATATAAGTCTTAATATTACTTTGAAATGGGTTTTCTGTAATATTCTCTAGAAGAAAAATATTTAAAAATTGGTGACTTATTCAATTTTAGTTTGAACTGTTTCACTTGTTCTTGATGTACATATAATATATATATATATACAGTGAGTTTTCCATGTCATTGATAGGTTCTTGGAAAATGCAACTTTAAACAAAACAATGTAAAATGAAACAAATTTTAACATGGGCCAATTAATATAAACAGGAGTTAATTTTTTATGGCATATTTCTGTTCACAAGACATCATCAAATATCTAAATAGAAACACTAAATACTTTTAATCTTAAATATTAAAATACAAGATGGCTCTGGCCAGTTGGCACAGTGTTGGCCTGGCATATGGATGTCCCAGGTTCGATTCCTAGCCCGGGCATACAAGAGAAGCTACCATCTGCTTCTCTCTCCCTTCTCTCCTTCTTCTCCTTCCACTGATTCAACTGGTTCCAGTATTGGGGTTGCTGAGGATAGCTCTGTTGGTCCCCAGGTGCTAAAAATAGCTCGACTGATTTAAATATTAGCCCAGAGGCTGGATATATCCTGATAGGGGCATATGCAGGAGTCTGTCTCACTATCTCCCCTCCATTCGCTTAAAATAAAAACAAAACAAAACATGTGAAGTATGCATACATTTAAGAAAGACTAATAAAATAAGTAACATAATTATATTCAAACTGTTTATTCCAATTCAGGGTCGAGCAAGCATGACCAGAACCTTTCCAGGCAGCTCAGAGCACAAGGTGGGACCCTGGACAGGATGCCCTTCCATCATAGGGCATACTCACATCCACACCCACATTCACTCAGGCTGGGATAATGTAGTCAGGCCAGCTCACCTCATGTGCATATCTTTGGGGTGTGGTATAAAAAAGAGTCCACAGAGAAAACCCACGCAGGCAAACTGCACACAGACAACAGCCCTGCACCAGAATAGATATTTTTATCTTATCAACATTATAATGAAATAATGTTGAATGAAAGGACATTATTTGAAGACCTGCTGTATAACTAATTATAGTTATATCAGTATTATATTGGTTCTTGGAAACTGCTTCTTATCTCTATTATTTTAGAGTATTGGTTTTTTTATTCAGGACTTTGATAAAAGTTTTAGTTAAACCACACAATAACTTGTTGAATTAATTGGATATATATATATTCTGATGCAGCTTACATAATATAAAGTAAAATGACTTTTTAATAGAGCCATGGCATTTAAGAGACCTAGCTTAAGGCTGACTTTTTTACATGAGTAATTATTAACTTTTTAATTTTTTTTTTACCTTTGTAATACTTTGGAAAAAAATAATTAGTTAATAATGCCACCTATTTAAAATGATGACTGTAAGGTTCATAATACCTTGCCTATTTACTTATGGAAATCCTCTATGTATAAATTGTATGCTTCTACTGTCACTTCTATATCATTGAAATACAACTGGAATAGCATGTTCAATTTATTTAACACACTACCTCTAAGGAATCAGAACTACTTTATGTAATCTTAACTTTTTAACATTGTTATGAAGGACAGGCTGAAATAAGTAGTATTTATTTTTATCTTTATTTTATATATAAAGAACTTGTTTAAAAAGGTGACTTAGTTTTTCCCAAATAAAAAAGAAGTCAAATTGGTTGCATGACAAGGAGAGAGAACATTGGGCTCAGGTTCTCAAGTCTTCAACCAGTAATAAGCTTCAGCTTTGTAAAAGCCACAAAGGTTTCTGTAAGTGTGCAAATATAATACAAATATAGATTTCTATGCATATCTATATATACATATGTATATATGTGTACATATACATCTCATTCCATTCATTTCTATTCAAAAATCCTAAAAGCAATAATGTTCAGAAAGCTTATTATCATTGTTATGAAATATAAACATTCTCTCTTTCATCTATCTGTGTATGTATGTTTTTAAGTTAACAACTTCAAATTCTTAAAAATTCTGCATCTCAGTGAAGAGCCATTATATACAAAAAGCCCATTAATTTTATGGGGAAATTATTATGTACTCCATTTAGACAAAATTCCCAAATAATATTTTGCAGATATAAAAATAATATGTTTTTAGTTAAGGTAAAAAGAGAAAATGGGCATGTCACATGAGCAGTGTTTCAGAAAGACTAATCTGGCATCTGCGTAAAATGATGGGTTGGTTGGGGAGTAGGGAGACTGAAGACGTAAAAGTTGAGTTCGGGTGGTTAGAAATGGATCAGGCAAAGGTCCTAACAGGAGAGTGGTGATTGTGTTTTTCAATGAATGTTCAAGTCAATCATGCAGACCTTGACAATTTATATGGGAGGAGTATAGGTTGTCTAATTTAGTGCTAATCTCTAGATCAGAGACTTTCAAACTTTTTTTTTTACAAAATCTATAGTAATAAATATATTTTGTGTCATGACTCCCTGCATGTGTGTGCACACACATATACGCAGTTGAAATAAAATTTTAAAAACATATTTGTTTTGGCCCTGGCCGGTTGGCTCAGTGGTAGAGCGTCAGCCTGGCGTGGGAAAGTCCAGGGTTCGATTTCCGGCCAGGGCACACAGGAGAGGTGCCCATCTGCCTCTCCATCCCTCCCCCTCTCCTTCCTCTCTGTCTCTCTCTTCCCCTCCCACAGCGGAGGCTCCATTGGAGCAAAGATGGCCTGGGGATGGCTCCTTGGCCTCTGCCCCAGGCGCTAGAGTGGCTCTGGTCATGACAGAGCGATGCCCCAGAGGGGCAAGAACATCGCCCCTGGGTGGGCAGAGCGTCGCCCCCTGGTGGGCGGGCCGGGTGGATCCCGGTCGGGCGCATGCGGGAGTCTGACTGTCCCCCCCCCCGCCCCGTTTCCAGTTTCGGAAAAATACAAAAAAACAAAACAACCAAAAAAAAACCATATTTGTTTTATCTGTGCAACGCTATTCTATTCTATTATTTATTTCAGTTAAAAAATACCAATCACAATGCTTTACCTGATTTACAACCTACTTTTGAGTCATATCCCACAGTTTGAAAAAACTGCTTTAGACTTAATCCTAGGAATTGGATTTAATTAACTCACATATACCTCTAGATTACAGTATTCCATGTTTACATATCTAACCATCTACCAAGAGTTAACCAATTTGACCTAAAGCAAAAAATTTAAAGGCTAGAGAAAGTATGCCCTTAGAAACTTAACCTCTTTCAAATGCTTATATCAGGCTACTTCAATGGCTGAAGTCGCTCTGCCACCAAACACGCCCCTGCCAGAGTAATCTGCCTAGAATTGCCTTGATTTCCTGCTGCCTAGTCCAAAAAATGAAACAACCCTCAAAACTATATATTGAATAAATAGTAAACAACACTTGGAAGTAAATTCAGTCTGTACATGAAACAGTGAAGGTTTATTATACTTTTTCTCTTTCTATACTATCTTCATTACAAATATTTCAACTTTTAGGGAGCTCATAATTATTCATTTAAAAATAAAACTGTAGGACAAAAAAACATTTTTAGATAAAACTAAGAGTGAATGAGAAGGCTTTTAAACACTAAAATTGCTCACACACAACAGATAAAATAATCATAAAAGACACTGAGCAACATATTTGAGTTAATACAAAGATGATGTGTTACTCAGATTTATTTCCTTTTTTAAAAGAAACTATTGTTTCAGAAAAATTGGTGAATGTATCTTTGCCTGAATTTAAAATGTCAAATGATAACTTCTTATAATATGTTCATTTCATGTTGTGTGCATATGTGTGTTTAGAAAGTCATAGAAATCTCCAAAATGAGTTGTTTAGAAGCTAATGTAACTTTTCAAGTGTCATTATTTTAAAAACTTATCATTTGTATGGTCACTATGTAAGGTAAGTTAATATTTTTCCTGTCCAGCCCAGTAAACAATATTATCATATTGTTCTAATTGATTAAAGCAGAACTCCAAGAAAAGAAAAATAAATGGCAATCCATGACATGTATTCTGGCTTTATAATTTAGAATAAGCAGGCAGGGATTAAATATGCAAAATGCCCAGTATATAAGGAGAAAGTAATTTAGCCAAAATGGTCTTAGTTGAAAAGATAAACCATTTCACTGTTTAATGTTGAGTGTTTATTTATTCTGCTAAATTTTTTAAAAGTCATCATTCTAGCAGAAGGACAATCAGCTTTGACTGACCCACAGTTCCAGAGTTAGAAAATGATTTTCTAAGTAAAGAGATGTTTTCTGTAAATTTATGAAAAGGAATACGACCCAGAACCAAAATCCAATTATTTTTCAATGTAAGCAGTGACTCTCTGTGAAAAAAAAAGGGACTTCAGTTTACCTTAACAAGTACAGTCAGACAGTAAAGCAAAGGACTTCATACTAGTTACTCAATAAAAATCTGAAGAGTTTATGCAGCTGATGCAAAGGAGCAGTCATCCAAATAGCTATTTGGTACAGACAATGAAAAGTGCAGATTAAACAAATCGAATTTCAACTATTATACTTTGCTACAGGGGAGTGCTCATGGCTATTAAAGAGTCAGCTGCCCAGAAGTTTTGGTCAGAGTAATTGTCAGATTAAGTAAATTACTGTTTGAAAACTTTGCAGGGGAATGCCTACTCACATTAATTCAGAGTACTATTAGAATTTTCTTTTTTTTAGAATTTTTATTTCTGAGTTTCTTCTGTAAGATAATCACGGGCTCAAAAGAACCACAATTTTCATTTTATTTCAATAGAAGTTGGCAAACTTTCTTCCATGTTACTAGTCTGATTTATTTAAAGATATGTAGAATGAGGCCCTGGCCGGTTGGCTCAGTGGTAGAGTATCAGCCTGGTGTATAGGAGTCCAGGGTTTGATTCCCGGCCAGGGCACACAGGAGAAGCGCCCATCTGCTTCTCCACCCCTCCCCCTCTCCTTCCTCTCTGTCTCTCTCTTCCCCTCCCGCAGCCAAGGCTCCATTGGAGCAAAGTTGGCCCAGGTGCTGAGGATGGCTCTATGGCCTCTACCTCAGGTGCTAGAATGGCTCTGGTCACAACAGAGTGATGCCCAGATGGACAGAGCATCGCCCCCTGGTGGGCGTGCAGGGTGGATCCTGGTTGGGTGCATGCGGGAGTCTGTCTGACTGCCTCCCCGTTTGCAACGTCAGGAAAATACAACAAATAAATAAATAAATAAAGATATGTAGAATGAATTTTTATATACCAAATATGTTATTGGCATCCTGTGTTTTATCTTGTTCTAGTCTGCACCATAAAATATTATTTATATAAAAACTTCTTTTTTACTGAAAAAGTAAAAATATTCTAATATGTACTTTCCTCTGAAGTCCCTCTCAGTGAACATATTTTAATTATGTGAAATTATTATATTAGAAGTTTTATGTTTAATTATGTTAAATCTAACAAATTTTACCCTTATAATAAACAATATTGCTATAAATTAAAGTTAAAAATATACGATTAATTTCTTGATATAATATATTGACTAGTAGCTACAAACATGATCCTAGAGTTAGGTTAGACCTATGGCTTGCTCTCACCTCTTAACTGAGTGGGTCTTGAACATATTCTTTAACCACTCCCTGCTTCAGGGTTCTCATCTGTGAAATGGAGCATATAATAGTACCTATGTTACAGAGTAGGTCAGACTTAAATAAGCTAATCAACATAAACATATTATCCAAACACCTGGTGTACAGTAAGATCTTAATAAACTTTACTATTATTGCAGCTTGGACAGTTTTCATTCCACAATTCAACTGTGGAAAAAATATTATATTTTTAAATATTTTTAGATCAACTTAATTTTAAACTCTGAGCCTCCATTCCACTAAAATGTGAAAACTTAGCTTTATTCTATCAAAGCTTTTTCTCCATTTCTGAGTGACATCGAGGCCAAGAGTTCAGGATATTTGTAAATAGCCACAATGAAATAGGGAAATTTGTCATGTTATCCATTATCTTTCCTTAAAACAAACGAACCTCTGATACCAGCTTGAATGAAAAATGAAAAAAAAAATTTCAGGGAAAAACATAAATTAGATACACCTAAAATGTCCACAATATTTTAATATAAAATAAATATATAATTACTTTCAAGAAACTCTATTCTTTGACCATGGCCTCATGTACCTGTCACTTCTTCTCTTTTCATAGTTTGAAACTTACATATATATGTTTCAAGTTTATTTTTAATTACAGTTTACATTCAATACCATTTTGTATTAGTTTCTTATGTACAGCATAGTGGCTAGACAATCATATACTTTACAGAGTGTTCTTCTCAGTATTTTCAGTATCCACCTGGCACCATACATAGTTATTATAATATTATTAACTATATCCTCTATGCTATATTTTACATCCTATGACTATTTTATAACTATCAATTATATATAATTATCTATATTATATATATATACTAATATACAAGTCATTATATTTAAAAAGCATATTATATATTTACCACAGTTTTTTTATTCACACGTCTATTGATGGACACTTGAGTTGTTTCCATATACTGGTTATTGTAAATAATTGTTGCAATAAAAATAGTGGTACATATATTTTTCCAGATTAATGTTATGGGTTTCTTCAGATACATACCCAGAAGTAGAATCTCTGAATCATAAGGCAGATCCATTTTTAATTTTGAAGACTCTCCATACTGTTTTCTGTAGTCACTACACCAATCTTGCACAGTGCATAAAGTTTCCTTTTTCTCCACATCCACACCAGTACTTGTTTGTTAATTTACTGATGACTGCCATTCTGACATGTGTGAGGTGATATCTTACTGTGTTTTTAATTTGCATTTCTCTGATGATTAATGATGTTGAGCATCTTCTCATATGACTGTTGGCCATCCTTATGCTCTCTTTGGAGAAATGTCCTTCCAGGTTCTCTGCCAATGTTTTAATCAGATTTGTTTTCTTACTGTTGAGTTGTATGACCAGTATATTTTTCACATGGCATAATAAAAAATATAAAGCTGTCATCCATAAGTGAATGCTATGTGACTCCTTTGTTACTATTCTTGCTTTGACTCCCACTCTATTATTTCTCACCCACTCTGACACCTCATATTAAAAAGATATTGATAGAATGCCTATCATTGCTAATAAACATTAAATCTAGTACCTCTCAACTCCCAAAGCTCCGATGGTGCCAGTGGGGAATGGGCGGGCCTCATATTAGATACATCAAACAACAGAGTCATGCTTGATGTAAGAAAAAATGCTGACTATATTACATAAAGAGATACTTAAAATGCATTAAGCTTTATTATTTAATTTGTATATTAAATGATATTGGGGTATATTATTGATTGATACCTGTTTGAACAAATTTCTAGAATCTAATTTGAACTTTCCTAATTTGAGAAAATATTTTCAGTACAGGGTTCTAATGTATATTATCTCTCAAAACAAGTATATTTTAAATTTATTTTTGGGGAAAAAGAAAAAGATGCCAAAGTCCCCAGAGAAAGACAACTCAAATATTATTTGTTCCCCAAATTAAGAAAAGGTCAAACATGTAGCCCCATGTTCATTGCAGCACTGTTCACAGTGGCCAAGACATGGAAACAACCAAAAAGCCCTTCAATAGAAGACTGGATAAAGAAGATGTGGCACATATACACTATGGAATACTACTCAGCCATAAGAAATGATGACATCAGATCATTTACAGCAAAATGGTGGGATCTTGATAACATTATAAGGAGTGAAATAAGCAAATCAGAAAAAAACAAGAACTACATGATTCCATACATTGGTGGAACATAAAAATGAGACTAAGAGACATGGACAAGAGTGTAGTGGTTACCAAGGGTGGGGGGGGGAGGGAGGACATGGGAGGGAGGGAGGGAGAGAGTTAGGGGGAGGAGGAGGGGCACAGAGAACTAGATAGAGGGTGACGGAGGACAATCTGACTTTGGGCGAGGGGTTTGCAACATAATTTGATGACAAAATAACCTAGACATGTTTTCTTTGAATATATGTACCCTGATTTATTAATGTCATCCCATTACCATTAATAAAAATTTATTAAAAAAAAAAAGGTCAAATATTGTACTAAATTATTTTTACTGTCACTTGAAAAATTTTGTCTTTGAGGTGATTAAATGTGTTAATAATAAAAGAAATTGTTTTATGTATTTATAGTTGCTAAATCTTCCCATGCTTCTTTTCTAACTTCTATCATTTGATCTTTGTAAACCTTTATGAGACAGATAAGCAGAGAAAGCATTAATATGACCGTTTTTCAGTTGAGGAGATTCCAGCTCAGAGAAGCTAGATCAGAAAAGATCTACCCAAGGTTACTGAATTTACAAGTTCTGGGCCCAGAAACTCAAATCTGGGCTTTTAATTCGGAACCAATATTCTTTTTGTTCATAACCTGCAGACAAGTTCTGAACTCGGGTTGGCCAAGAGCATCCACTCTGCATGCCAACCTGGATAAATTAGACAGTATGCTTGGGAGTTCTGAAAGGACACAGAGAAAGAAGACAGACAGCTGAGGACAGGGCTTTTTGCTGGATGGCCACCTATTTAAAGGCCCAGTGATACAAGACTATACTGGTCTTCAAAGAGCTCTAAATATTTCTCATCATTTAAACTAAAAATGATTCTTTATTTTTAATTATTTGCTTTGCCTTCTGACTCTTTAATGGAAAATCCTCCTCTAATGATGCCAGGCTCCTCTGAGCCGCATCATGGCTCACGGCAGCTAGGCCTCCACAGTCAGTTCAGACCTCTGGATCGTTACTCAGAGTCACTGCCAGGATCACCTGATGACCGTCACCCAGGGATGTGTCTTTCTAGAAGTTTGTTCTGGATAATTAGAGAGAGGCTTCATCAAGCCTAGTGATTGATTATGAAATATTTTCTGATTGCATATCAAAATTCTGAGCAGAATGAATAAGCTTTTTTTAGTAATGAAGTTCAAACTGTTGATATTTAATTAAAAGATTTTAGAGATTTTCTTATATTTTCAATTAGTAATTATAACAGTTGTACCTTTAATGAAAATTAATAAAATAATAACAATAATTTTATTAACTTAGCCAACATTATTTTGCGCTTACTATATTTTATAGACTTTTGAGAAATTTATATATGAATTATCAATTACCTGTAATCCTTACAAGAATATATTTATCTCCATTTCATAAATAAAGAAAATTAATATTAGAAATATGAAATAACTTTATAAATTCACAGAGCTACTAAAAGATGGTACAGAGTTGCAAATCCATGTCTTTCTGTTCCTGGATATAAGAACATCTTAACCATTGTCTCTTGTTTCACTGTTGCTTAACTTTGAATGTGAAAAGAGGAAACCACAGAAGAAAAAGAGTGCATATACATAGCTGTGCCAACACATTTTCCATAAAGAAAAATTATCTTAGAATGTAAAAAAGGTAGCTTTTGCTTGACACATGTTTATTGGTACCTGTAATCAAGTAAATCTGGTTGTAATGTGTTCAGTCCATTCTGACAATAATTTTCTTTTGATACCTTTAATTATAATGTTTCCATTTCATATCTGGACCCAAGAGTTGTTTTAGAATCCTGCTCACAAATTAGTCTTTTAGGACATATTTGCCTTAAGAACATGCTGGAACTTTGCTAAGAACTTTCATCAGAAAAAAACAAACAAACCCAAATCTCTTCCAATTTGGCTTGATTTCTATAAAGAAGACTCAGCTACAGAAGCACTCAGACCCCTGGCTTTTCTAAGACTTAGTTTTGTTTTAACATCTATAGCTATTAATATGGTTTCTTTTGTTTTCCAGAATATCACCTGATAGATTACCAATGAGGTCAATATCTATTGAACATCAAGCTTCTCCCTACAACCAACATCCTCTGCTATATGTAGGGTTATTCGATTGACTGGGATATATCCAAGAGCTATAGTTACTTAGAATTGCTCACAATTACACCAAGACAGAAAACAAGGTTTTCAATTGATGATTACCAGATGGTTACTCGAGAGATTTTTGGTCATATTATAATCTTGAGCAGATAAATACTCAAGAAATGGAATACGTTTGCAAGAAAGTTCTGTATTCTTGTCTTGAAATAAGCATACTGATTTGGAGTATTAAGTATGATGTAAGTGAAGTACTTAATAGAGTGCTTATTGCAAAGTGATCAAAAACACACCTCAATACGTTTCATTATTTCAAATAAACCACTTGGATTATTAACTACTAACTTTTTGGGGAACTTTATGCAATATTGTCTCTATAGAAATATTAAAACTATGATTGTTTTGATTGATCTACTGATATAACTGTAAAAATAAACCACTTCACTATTTTACTATTTTCTTTAGCTTTGGAAAAGGCTCAGGTTTGAGTTCTATTAATGTTAACAATACCATGCAATTTTAATAAACCATACTTGGGTACCAAAATTAAGTGCTTTCTGAAATAAGTTATTATAAGGTAGATGGATTTCCTCTGCTGAGATGTTAGCTTGCTTTGACCTGAGAATTCCTCTGTACCATAATTAAAGAGTAGAGCCATGAAAACTAAAGACCACTGGCATACTGGCATAGAAAAAGAAAATACATTCCTTCAAGATTGCTAGTATTTGGTCTAGGGCTTATCCAACAAGCTATTTTCCAAGTGTTTATTAAATCAAGCAAATCAGTGTTTTTCACATGTCTTACTGCTTCTAGAATCAAATCAATTCAAAATAGGTGAGGAAGGGAAGTGTATAAATCATAATTTACATTGAGAAATTGATTACTTTCCCAAATGAAACCATGTGCTCTGTCAGAGTGCAAGAACATCAAAGCAACTATGAACAATGAGAATGAAAACAGAGGTTTTGAAATGGAAATTGAACTTTTTAATGCTTTGCTTATGGTGCACAAGATGTCACTATGAATAAAGCCAGTCTCCCTTCCCAATTTTTCACATCAGGATAAATTAGTAATTTTGTTAATTTTTATTGCTCCTTTGAGTAACTATATTTATATTTTTTTCCATGTAAACTTTCGAAGATCTTTGAGACTTTTAAGAGAAAAATCAAGAAGCTTTAAATTAGTGCTGTTTTTTTTTATTTGGTTCAGATATTTCTTAATAAAAATGCCTAATTCTATGGTTTATAGACACAGTAATTTAAGCCAACAATAGGTCATTATGCAGTCTGTGTAACCCTGAAGAGTCAGGTGTGTTCTTCTTCAGGCCTATACTTTTTTACTTGTCCTTGTAATTTGCAATATATAAATGTTGTATAATCTAGCTTCCAAATTAATATTGGATACTCATGTGTGATCATCATTGTTGTTCTTAAATTGTTGCTTAACTATAAGAGGATTCAAGACTTTTTTCTATTTGCAGACTTTTTTAACTTTAATTTTTATGATTTAATGATTTAAAATATAACTTGTAAAATCTCATGTGGTAAAAAATTATTTAAGTATTTCATATTTTGAATAAATACTAGTACATCGTTTATCTTGGCATTTGAAAAAAAAATTGTTGCCATGATGCATTTTGGTAAAATAGTGTCTTCCATGATGTATAACAGAAAATGTTAAAGACAAATATCCATGTTTTAAAGATCATATTACAAATTTGGGCATATTTCCCATCAATCTACATAGAAAATTAAAAATCTAGTCACTAGTTGAGTGGCTTTTAGTCAAGAAAATGCATGTGTAATATATAAGCTATATTTTGTAATTCTATTTACATACTATTTTTAATTTGGTGTGCCTAGGTATATCAAGTACATAACAGAAGAATTTTTTAAGACTATGTTGGCATTTGAAAATACATCATAAAAGATTATATTTCTCATGATAATCCAAGTAGATATATGTTATTTCATTTAGTTTTAGTATTTTCATTTTAAGGACTTTGATTTGTCATGGACTATCAGGTGTGATTCTGCATAAGGCTTATATAGCTTCTATTTTCCTCTCAAATACACTCTCATTGGCTCTGTGCCCAATGAGAAGGACTGTATAGTTTCTATCAAAGGGCCCCCTTACCCATTGTTTCCTGTTTGTTTAAGTAAAGGAGTCTTTAGAAAGAGATCAGAGGGACGCAGCAGAGTGAGGTACTCTGCTTTCTCTCTGTGGTTTGCAAAGCACTGGCTTCATTATCCTGACAGACAACCCTCTCCTCATAGCATTCCCTCTTCATTTCTAGAAGTGCAGCCTCTCTTTGCTCCTTGAGGAGTACATATAATAAAAACACCTAGTGCTATGAGAACTAGAGTATTACAGTATATTTTGTGATTTCCCACATCCTATTCACACCTTTGAAAATGGTCCTTTTATTACACGCTCCATAAATTATATAATTTGGGTATGTCACATATTTCCTGTCAGTAGCCAGACACACACACTCAGGCAGAAGGTGATAGAAGAAACTTGAGTCTCCTGTAATCTGTCTCCACAGACTGGATAGTTTTTTGACTCTAGGAAATTGATGAATATTCATTTTAGAATTTCCTCCCTAAACTCCATGGCCCCCCCTTCTTAGGCACTGATGACTCTTTCTAGTTTGCATTTTATGGTTATTGATTTTTTTTAGGCCTTTACCAATGAATTAAGTCCAGCTCAAATTCATCCTCTTCCACAGAGTCTTATTCATTGTTCTTCATCCATGTGAGTTCTGCTTCTTCATGGCTCTCTGTTTAAAACACCACCTAGATGCTATTTCACTTCCTAGATAGAGTATTAGAGCTAAGTTTTCACATGTAGCTGAAATGAAACCAAATGATTTCAACAAACACATATTGAATATCAGACAAAGGGTTGTGCTCATTGCATGAGAACGGGGACGTGAAAAAGAATAACAGGTAGTAACTTGGAGATTCAACATTTCTATGAACTCACCTTGAAAAGAGGGCTGCCAATACCCAGCTCTTAGATGGTTTGATAGTATTTTTTCTCCAAACACAAGTGTAATCACATTTCTGTATCACTCCTTTAGCCACTACCTCCTCTCTACTCCCACCAAACGCACTCACAAAAAAACTTTTGATGGTGACTTCTGTTTTCAAAATAAATTTAGATTCCTGAATATCCTATGGAAATACTAAAAAAAAAGGTGGGGGGAGGACTCCAGCATATCCAGGTCTAGTTGCATCCCACTGCCATCAACACTGCTAACTCCTCTCCCTTTTTGATTGCTCAACATTCCATTCCATGGCTGGTGCCTCTCAAGTTGTGCACATTTCTTTATTCTTATCTTGCCCTTTATGGTCATTATTCATATGTTAAAAGAAGGGTGTTCCTGTCAAGTCTAGCCCAAATGCCAACTTTCCCACCAGATCTTATAACTCCCATGAATGGTAATCTATTACCAGAGTTTTCCTTTCATCAGAATTAATAACATGTTTGCAATCTTTTCAGTGAGATTCTAACTTCCTTAGGTGAAGGAATCAAGCTTACATATTTGTACTTGTAGACTCACAGTGTCTAGTAGAGGGACTCCTTTGTACATGTATTTTGAACTCAGTAAATATTTCTAAAACGACTCAATAGTGCTGTAATTAAACTTAGTACGATCTTTCTTCAGATGTTAGCAGTAACTTAGCTTTGCAGTGTGAGAGATAAATATAGTTAGGTAATTTTAACCTTATTAGTCTTTATTTAAATTAAAAGTTGCACTACATTAGTTTCTGAATCTGTGAAAAGACTTAGTTTGGTTCCCATTTCTTCTCTTGCTACATAGAATTACCTTCATAACCTGTAAAAGACGAGTTATCCATTTTACTTCTTTAGAATTTTTCTTTCACTTTCAAAGAAAGCTTCCAAAAATTATTGGCCTGCTTTATAAAATAATTATGTATATAATCCAAAAATCTGTAAAGTAGAAATTACTTGAAAAAGATGCAAATATCCACAATTTATAAAATAAAGAATTGGCCTTGGCCCAATTATTAAACTTTAAAACTATTAAAGGGGCTTTTTTTTAAACATCCAAAGATGTTCTTTTTTTTTTTTTTTTTCTTTTCAAAAATAAATCTCCAAAGCTACCTATAGATTTATTGAAATATTTATGATAAAACGAAATCCAGAAGCTTTATGTTGGTGGCATCAGAAAGAGGTTGAGTGATAGATATGATCTGATTCTCAGGGTGAATTATTAAAAACATATTCTTCTTTACAGATCAAGAATTGAAAGATCAAGCAGCACAGTTCAAAAGTTGAAAGAGATCAGATAAAAGATGGCTTGTGCAGAAGAACCCAAGGAAGAGATGAAACAACTGGTGAGATGGTCACTGAATTTCATTGCACCCGGTATGTATGAGCCAGAACTGACATTTTTATAGTCTATTCTTGTGTGTCATTAGTAAAAAATATTAAATTTATAATTATTTTATATAAGTAAAACAGATAATTGCTTAATATTCCTCCTAAAAAATAAGTATCTAATACTTTTGAGCATTTACCAAAAGCTACATTTATTATTTTATTTAATCCACAATGGATCACCCAGAGGAAGACAGTGTTCTTACCTCTCTTTTATAATAGAGAAACTAGAAAAAGAGTTTGTAATTTACGTAAAGTCACCATAAACATTGGACATGAGGTCGCAGTGTACCTTCTCCTGATGAGCCAACCTCTCTGACCTTTATAAGTGCTGGGTATGAAAACAGTCATCATCGTCTTAGAAGTACTCAATGCTATTAATATATTTTTCTTGAAATACACTCTTACCCTGGTTTTTGGGTCACCACACACAACTTTTCGTGCCCCTACTTCTCTTTCCTTTTCTTTGCTCTCACCTTTAGCAATTCTTCTTAAAGCTGGCTTTTCAAGGGCATTCATAAGCCCTCACCCTGCAGTCTTTTTCTCACTCTATACTCTTTCCCAAAGGTGATCTCATCTACACATATGGATTTAAGTATATCTATATTCTAATGATTCTCAAATTTATTTCTCTTGTCCAATTATTTCCTATGAGCTTCAGACTCTAATAGCTAATTAGGTCATCTACATCTCCATGTGGAAGCCTCATCTTTTCTTCAACATCTTCAAAACTGAATTCATGATCTTCCCCATGAACCAGTTCTTCTTCCAGAGTCATTTATCTAATTAGGTCATCTACATCTGCACTTGGATATTTTATCTTCATTTTCAATACTTTTCATACTAAATTGTTGGTCTCCCCAACTTTATGTTTTTTATTCTTTTCATTGTTGTTAACTAGTCTTTCATTTATTTATATTTTTCCTGTATTCCCTCAGCTGGACTTTATTAGCATTTTCCATCAAATCTTGCATACCTTTCATGTGCTTTTTTTTTCAATGTCTAGAATTCACTCAGTCCATTTTAACTAAACTTTTTACTCCTGCTGGTACTCTGAAGCAGAAAAAACCTTTTACAACAGTTTTTCTTTTTTTTAATTTTTATTTATTTTTTATTTATTCATTTTAGAGAGGAGAGGGAGAGACAGAGAGAAAGAAGGGGGGGAGGAGCTGGAAGCATCAACTCCCTTATGTGCCTTGACCAGGCAAGCCTAGGGTTTCGAACCGGTGACCTCAGCATTTCCAGGTCGATGCTTTATCCACTGCACCACCACAGGTCAGGCCTCTTACAACAGTTTTCAGTGCTTTGTGCGCTAATACAAGTAAAGTGTTTAGAATGAGCCTGCTGGCCTGTGGTAATGCTGTGGATAAAATGTTGACCTGGAATGCTGAGGTTGCTGGTTCATAATAATTCTGGACTTGTCTGGTCAAGGCACATATGCGAGTTGATGCTCCCTGCTCCTCTCCTTCTCTCTCTCTCTCTCTCTCTCTCTCCCTCTCTCCCCCTCTCTCTTCATCTCTCTTTCTCTGTCTCTTTTTCTTCTCTTTCTAAAAAAAATAAATAAAATATAAAAAAAAGAACAAGTCTGCCATGTGATGAGTGTTCAGTAATTATTAGCTATGTTATTATTAAGGATTTATTAAATGTGTCAGAGACTGTTGATTCTTAGCCAATAGTCATTTCCTTTTTTCTTGAGTGCAAAGTCAGTGTGTGGTTATATTCCCCACACCCACTCACAGTTAGTTATGCTTATGTGTATAGTTCTTACCAAAGGAAAGTGCAGAAATAATGTGTTCAACTTAAAGCAAGGCTCTTAATAAGGTTTACCTACTCCATATTCTTTCTGATTGCCCACCATTGGAGCATAGATGATAATAAGACATTAGGGGACAGAAGATTTACAAAAAAGAAGTTTGAGTCTCTGAATCACCATGTGTTGAAGAGATAATTGCTGTTCAGAAGTAGCCAACATGTACCATTACGTGAGTAAGAAATAAACTTTTATTATATTGGCTCTATTATATATTGATATTGGAGAGTACTTAGTGCTATGGCCTAACTTCACCTAAGAAAATGTAGTGGAGGATAATAATTCTAAGTAATTCAAAAAACCATTTATCACAGGGAAACAGATAGGATGCTATTCCTCAATTTGTTAATAAATGTATGGTGAAAAGACACTGTATGCTATGTATTCACAATAGACATTTATAATAGACAGACATATGGAAACTTCTGTACAGATAACTAGAGGGTTTCTCAAATGTATTGGACCAAAGAAAATCTTTTTATAGTAATTCTATAAACTGAGTAATGTCCTGAAGACATTTTTTTTAATTCACTTTAGAGGAAGAAAGAAAGGGTGGGAAGAAGAGCAGGAAAGCTCAAATTTGGTATGTGTCTTGACTGGGCAAGGCCAAGGTTTGAACCTGTGACCTCAGTGTTCCAGGTTGATGCTTTATTCACACTGTGCCACCACTGGTCAGGCCTGAAGACATTATTTTGCAGCCATAAATTTGGATGATATGGGGGAATAACTATTTTAAATACTCTAGGTAAGATTATAAATGAACAAAGTATTTTCAGAAGTTAACTTTGTTATGTCTATTAAAACCTTTAAAACAGCAATTCCACTTCTTTGAATATCTCTTAAAAATTAAAAACTCAGAGAAACATGAGTATAAAGGTTGCCAGTGTTATTATACTAAAAAAAACTGAAAAATACTTATATTCTCTCAATAGAGTAGTGGTAAGGGAACTTATGTTTGATTCATACTCTATTATATACTGTAGTTATTAGAAATGAATAAAGTACACATCAAAGAAAATGTAAGCTACAATTGGGCTTACATAACTCAGGGATTTTTTTTTCCTTCTTTGAGTTATCTCCATAAGTACCAAAAAAAGCTTGGTACATTATAGCTGTTTAGGAAATATTTGGTAAATAAATTAATTTAATATGTATTTTTATGCAAATCATCTATGATATAGTCTTAAGTAAAAAACAACTAAATTCCAGGATAAATTATAGGGCAAGACCTAATGACTGTGTGAAGAAACAAACATAGAGATAAAAAACCAGAATTCTAGCTGTTAAACTGTGACCAGAGGTTACATATGAAGTGTAGAATAAGAGTGGTGGGGATTAAAGAGAGAGCTTTAGTTAGACTTCATGTAGTTAACTGTTGCCTGTTAGAACAGGCATATATTCATGCATAATTTTAAAATATATTAGCATAGGTCATTTAAATTCTTTTTAAATTAACTTTATTGGAGTGACACTGGATAACATAGTTATATAGGTTTCAGTTGCCCAATTTTAAAACACATCTCTGTACACATATTGTGTGTTGAACCCCCCCCAATTCAAGTCTTTGTTCATCACCATTTATCCCCCCTGTACTCTCCTCCACCATCCCACCTCCAGCAATTTTGGGTCATTTAAAAATCCTCTGAAATAATAATATAAATAAGGAATTTATATTTTGAAGAAGGAATAGTAATATTAGCTAAAACCTACTGAATATTGCTCATGTGCCAAATACTGTTTAAATATTGCAAATATATTAACTCACATATTCTTTCTTTCTTTATTTATTTATTTTATAAGGACAGAGAGAGAAAGTCAGAGAGAGGGATAGATAGAGACAGACAGGAACAGAGAGAGATGACAAGCATCAATCATCAGTTTCTCGTTGCGACACCTTAGTTGTTCATTGATTGCTTTCTCATATGTGCCTTGACCGCGGGCCTTCAGTAGATCGAGTGACCCCTTTCTCGAGCCAGCGACCTTGGGTTCAAGCTGGTGAACTTTTTGCTCAAGCCAGATGAGCCCATGCTCAAACTGGCGACCTCGGGGTCTCAAACCTGAGTCCTCTGCTTCCCAGTCCAACGCTCTATCGACTGCGCCACCACCTGATCAGGCAATTCATGTATTCTTGACTCATTTAATTCTATTAAAGAAGTATTGGTATTGTCGCCATTTTACTGATAAAGACACTGAGGATAAGGTACTTATCTGGAGTAGAGAACATATCCTTGGTGTAAAGAACTCAAAATACAAACTTATCAATCAAGCTTCAGAACCAGCAATCTTAACCATCCTCGTTAGTGTTGTTTGAATAAAATCCATATTCAGAGCCAGTGAGGACCTGTTTGAAATAATGAGAAAGAAGAACGGGACAATAGGCCTATGAGAGTTGATAACAACTCTTGAAATCAAATGTTGAAATGTTTAGATGGCTTTCTTAATCAGCAGAGAAATGTAACAATAAGCTTCTTTAAAGGTGCTATTTTTTTTTTTTTTTTTTTACAAAGCGAATGGAGTGTAGAGTGCCTAGAAGATAATAAATAAAGTCATGCCATTCTGGTTAATGTATGAGTAGGGGAAATGAATAGAAACAAAATATTCCAAAATCACTACTGAAAACAAAGGTGGCCACATTTGGCAGTGGATCATCATGACTTTGTTGGATAGACATCAAAACTAACCCAATTGTGTTTGCAGTAAAGTTGCTATTAATCAAATGGTGAGATTCAGAAAGATTGTTTCTTCAGTAAAGCTGAGGTCATCTGGTCACCTAGCCAGACCTAATTCACATTCCAGACCCTCCGTGCACGTGAACACCTATGAAGCGTTACTCATATTATTTTGTCTGTGAATTCTTCATCTCCCCCTGAACCAGCACATTCTTACTCATGTTTCAAGGTCAAACTCAAAAGCTATCTTTTCTGTAGAATCTCCCTTGAATATCCCCTCAGGAAAAGAGAAGCCATACCCTCTTCTGTGATTCTTTTAAAAATCTAGAGTTTTATTTTATTGATTCTTTGTCAAAGACAAGCATGGTATCAGAAGGTAATTATTTATAAAATAGTAATTAAATAACTTCACGCATTTTCATATATTTAACTAACTTTTATCTTATTAAAAAGTTAAAGTGTCTTACAAATTTAATAATAAAATCAAAACGTCCTAGTAAAGGTTTAAATATTTTATGGTGGGCACTTTGCTAAATGTGTGTGTGTGTGTGTGTGTGTGTGTGTATACATATCTCACTTCACTGCTGACCCATTTAACTTTGCCATTATACAGTTGAAGAAACTAAGCCTAAAACAGGTCAACTTGACCAAAATCAAGCAAGTAATAACTCTCACTCAAAGTCAAGCTTCAATCTCAGGTTTGACTGCAAAACTTATGGATTCATTTGGTGAAAATTGGAAGTTATGGGAAAGATAAAGAAAAGCAACATATATGTAAGAAGAAAAAGTCTGCTGATGAGAGTGATGTGATCCCTACCACGGGTCTAGTAAAACACTATGATGACTCTGGTACATGCTGTATACTAGTTCAAAATTCCATACCAGTGTATCTAAATAAATCACGAATAAACCAATGACTAATGGTTGCAACAACACTATAATATTTCTTGTATTTATACTGAATGTTAGAATAATTTCATCCAGTACATAATTTTGTTCTTGTATTTATTCAGAAACTTGCCTTTATTTTGTCCGAGGGTAGACAAAGTGCTAAAATAACTTTAGACATTATTTCCAGATTGCAAAAATATAATAGAAATTCTAGCTGTAATGCACCATAAAAATGATATTCTGTAACTATTAACCAATGCTTTTGAGTCTAGAAATACATCCTAAGAATCAGTCATGTGATGCTGATAAATTCCAGACAACTTCCTATGTAGAAGTTGTAATGATTTTGTAGGAGAAAATATTCCTAAGAAGACTTGACTAATATAAATTTCTCTAAAGACCAGTCATAGCCAAGGTCAGATTATCTTACCTACTGATATTTCTTATTTAGATAGAAATTCTATCTGGATTATGAACAAGATGAAGAAAAAATTTGTCTAGAACTTGGAGCCTTTAATTATCCTCCTCTAACATATTCTAAGGTACTATTCAGGGAAGTATTTAGAAACTATTACTCATTTGCTTATTTGATGACTGAAACAACATGGATTCTGCATGATAGAGTTTTTTTTTTAATTACCACAAGTTAACTGGAAATGCTTCAAATAATTTGAGGTCACTCTTCCCCAGATTTGTTGGGTGGTGCAACTTTCTCATATTTATGTAAAAACTGGTCATGAATGGCTGGTGTTGCACTTCCTCTAATAGAGTGTGTGCTTTTAAAAAAAATTAGACAGCCTACTTACTAGAGAAGATAGTGGCTGACATGATACAACAATAAAAAATTTATTTTGATCATTTTACTAAGCACTAAATATTTTGTAAGTTTTCTGCTGAGCTGCCAAAAAAAATGGGGTCTTATATTAAATTTTGCCTTTCGGCATTATTACCTTGAAACTAATCCAAATATTTTGTTTCTATTGGAAGGATTCAGTGAGACATAGTTAACTCTGAATAGAATTTAAAACGATAGCTCTGGAAAAGAATCATTCCCTTTGGTCAGAGGCTATTGTGTCAGCGGTTATGCCCAGTCAATCAAAAAGAAGAGAGAGAGAACACCAGCTGTGAGAATGGAGCTGTAAAACTGATTGACTAGATAGCAACACAAAATTTGAAATGGTTTATGTTGTAAGGTAAATACTCAATTTTTTTTCTTAGCTATGGGGAAAAACAACTAAATATAACAAGTTGGAGATTCTGTATAAGTGTCATTATTGAGAAGTAGTGGGAAAAAAAACCCCAAATTACCTTTGCATAACATTGCAAAATAACAGAAATTTGTCTAATGACACTGTTCATACTGTAGAGACCTTTCAAGAATAGTTTATGACTGAATTTGAGAGCTGCATATATGTTTATAGCGATTCAAGCAAATGCCTTATCAAACCCACAAATCTTGTTTTGGTTACAAAAGAAATGTGTTTTAAGTGAATTAGTTAAGCTTTAAGAAAATGTTTTAAACTCTAACAGTGGAGCACTAGAGAACATGTTTTCCCCTATTGATCGGAAGAATAAGACTGAAAACAATAGCACATACAATTTATTTAATATGTATTTGATTTATTTTTTGTTTATTTATTCATTTCAGAGAGGATAGAGAGAGAGAGAGAGAGAGAAGGGGGAGGAGCAGGAAGCATCAACTCCCATATGTGCCTTGACCAGGCAAGCCCTCGGTTTCAAACCAACGACCTCAATGTTCCAGGTCAACACTTTATCCACTGCGCCACCACAGGTCAGGCTTGACTTACTTTTGTTGCAAATTATTGTCTAGTTTCTTGTGTAGTGCCTTCATTTGACTTTTCTATTGTTGCTAAGAGATAAATCATGAAAGATATTGTGCTGGTAAGCATCTAAAGACTCTCATTTTTAGCAATAGTGCTGCTGCAGGCAATTAGTCAACAAAAAGTTTAGTGAACTGATATTTTTCTAAAATTAAAATTTCTTCATATTCTTCTTTTCATAGCTTGGCATACCATGCATTTCATATTTTTAAAATTTGGCCTGTATAGAATTTGATTAACTTATATTTTGAAAATTTAATTAAAATGGCTATCTCATTGCATTATCCACCGCTTTCTTTTTTATATCAAACATTTTTTATGTAGCCATTGAAATTAAATAGAAAATAGTCCTCATTTAGCTTATTTTGTTCTTCTGAGTCATTAATACTTTTCTTTATTTTGAACATTATATAATAAACTTATAATTTTGGTTTCAAGTTAACTCCTATATATAGAATACACAACTTTTTCTCATTTTTCATTTTTTCCATTTGCTCAAAATGCCACCTGAAACACTTGTTGTTCCATTTTTTGTTTTTCATGTTCTGTTTATATTTCACTATATTTATAAGAATATTTAAAGAGCACACACATCCTTTCTTTTTTATTATATGGTTTAGTATATTATTTTCTCAAGCAAACATGCTTGTTATTGTTACATCATTACCCCAATTGATGTCAATATGACCACTGAATATGTCAACCCAATGTTCAGTCAACCACATTAGAAAGAAGCTGAGGGGAGATGACGTCAGAGTAATGGCAGAGTAGGAAGCGATACCGATAAATCTCCCCCAAAACTCAACAAGATCTTCAACCAGAAACAGAAAAACCTATACTTGGAGCCTCCAGATGCTTCGCAATACACCCGAAGGTATGGTCGAGTGAAAAATTGGCTAAATATATAACCAAACCCCGAAGGAAATAGGGAGTAAGAAATGCTCTGCCTTCTTCACTAACCTAAACAGGGCGGCTTTCTCTGGTAACTGTGAATATAGAAACTGAGGCGGGCAAAGGGGGTGAATACATCCAGGCTGCGGCACGAAGATCCTAGCCGAGGAAAACTGATCCTGTGGCAAGCCGGGCAATACAAGCTAACACTCGCGCCAAACCCAAACAAAGAAAGACAAGCGGGGCAGCCATTTTACCCGTTCTCCTGGTTGGTGCGCAGTTAGTGGGCGAGAGATTTCTTCCTAAGCCCCGGAAGTGGGTGTCCGTGTTACCCCACAGAGAGGCCTTTCTGTGGGCCGAAAGCAGAATCTCTGGGAAGCCCCAGCGCCCTGGGAAAGCGGCACATGGGAGGGAGCAAGAACTAATTCCAACTGTGGAAATTTTCCGTGCTGGTGAGGGTTTCACTCAGAGGGAAACGCGGCCGCCCTCATATCCTGGTGTGCGGGCACAGATAGGAAGTGAGCGATTCCTCCGAGTGCCTCGGCAGTGCGCGCCCGTGTTATCGCACAGGGGGCAGAGTCAGGGGCCTTTGTGTGGGCAAAAGCGGAATCTCGGGCCGCCCCAGCGCCTTGCAAAAGCCGCGCACGGGGACGGAGCGAGAGCGAATTCCAACGCTGCAACTTTTCCATGCCGTTGGGGGTTTCACTCAGAGCGTGAGACTGCTGGCCGGATATCCTGGTCTGCACGCGCAGATAGTGAATGAGAGTTTCCTCCAAGCACCCCGGAAGTGGGCGCCCGCCTGTGTTATCGGACAGAGTGGCAGAGCCAGAGGTCTTTGAGTGGGCGGAAAGCCCGCCTGATTATGCTGGCAGCTCTGACTGACTGAGCCTTACCCAGAGCCCTGTGCTGAGTGGGAATAGAGTGGGGAGATGCCAGCTCTTTGAACCTCTTACTATCTAGGCAGAGGCAGCAGCAACCCCATAGTTGGATTATCAGGCTACTAATTGAGGAAGGAAAGACTAGGAGAAAGGCTCCAGGAACACGGACTCTCTCACTGTCGGAGCCTATAAATGCTAATGAGCCTCAACTCCCAACGAGACTAAAGCACAATACATGACATTGCCATAGAGACTTATCAACTGCAAACCTCTACCTGAGCGTGCCAAAGGGGCAGAACCTGGGGTACAGAGTCACCGACCAGGAAGAGGGAGAGAAAAGAAAAAGCAAGAAGATAACCTCTCAAAATCAAGAATAATCTGCTGACTTTATAACCTATCCTTTTATTATATTTGTTCATTTGTTTCTCTTATCTTCATTCTTGATACTTTTTTTCCTCCTCCAATTTGGCCGATTAACTCTCTGCTGGTCTTACTCTCTCCTCTCCTTGAACTACACTACCCATAAGTGTTACATCTCCCATTATCTTTTTTCTCCTCTTCCTTTCTCTCTATGAGGGTTGCACTCCAAAACCCTTAACTCTCTCTCTCTCCTTTCTTTTTTCTTCTTTTAGTGGTTCCTTCTTTTTTTTTCTCTCTCTCTTTCTTTTCTCCCTCTATATTAGTTTCTTCCTTTCTCCTTTACATCTCCTCTCATTCAAACCTCAATAACAAACAAATTATCTTATCTGGGACTCAAACTTATGTTTGCGGCATTTTGGGGGGTTTTTACTTCACCTTTTTAACTCACTAGCAGTGCTCCCATCCCTGGCTCTCCATTTTATCTAGTTCTTGTTCCACTAAATACAATAGTATTTTTTTAATTTGTCCCCCCATTTTTCTGTTTTCCTCTTATTCCTCTCATCATAACTCTTAGACAACCAACACCTAAAAGTAAATCATTTTATTCTTGACCCAAATTTTTTCCTTATTTGCTTTTTGTGGGTCCATAACCCCCCCTTTTTTTTTTGCCCCTTTATTACTTTTCCCCAATTCAGGCCCTCCATCACAGGCATTGTTTGTTATAATTCACAGTTCACCACAAGATTTTCTCAAGAAAAAGGGGAGAGGAGAGGAAAAAAGGAGGGGGGGAATAATTTCCTTTTTTAAAAAATTATTATTTTATTTTATTTTTATTTCATTATTAATTTTTTTTTAAAAAAACAACTCTTTTTGATTTTTTATTTTTTTTAACTTTTTATTCTTTATTAAATCTCATTAATACTATCAACAAAACCACCCTCAGATGCCATTAAGGAAGAGAAAATCAAACATCATGGATACAAAAGAAAGAGAGGTAACACAGCTAGATGAGGAAAAATCTATGGAGAAAAAATTTAATATATTGAAAACCTTGGAGCTAAATGACAGAGAATTCAAGATAGAATCCTAAAAATCCTCCGAGATATACAAGAAAACACAGAAAGGTAATTTAGGGAGCAAAGAATATATGTCCAAAGAAATTGAAACTATAAAAACAAATCAAACAGAGATGAAAAACTCAATTCACGAGCTGAAAAACGAAGTAACAAGCTTAGCTAATAGAACAGGTCAGATAGAAGAGAGGATTAGTGAAATAGAAGACAAGCAACTTGAGGCACAACAGAGAGAAGAAGAAAGAGACTCAAAAATTTAAAAAAATGAGATAGCCCTACAAGAATTATCTGACTCCATGAAAAAGAATAACATAAGAATAATAGGTATATCAGAGGGAGAAGAGAGAGAAAATGGAATGGAGAACATACTCAAACAAATAATAGATGAGAACTTCCCAAGCCTGTGGAAAGAACTAAAGCCCCAAATTCAAGAAGCAAACAGAACACCGAGTTTTCTTAACCCCAACAAACCTACTCCAAGGCATATCATAATGAAATTGACACAAAAAAAGAGCAAAGAAAAAATTCTCAAGGCAGCCAGGGAAAAGAAGAATACAACATATAAAGGAAGGCCCATTAGATTATCATCAGATTTCTCAGCAGAAACTCTACAAGCTAGAAGAGAGTGGACCCCAATATTTAAAGTCCTGAAAGAGAGGAACTTTCAGCCATGAATACTATACCCATCAAAGCTATCCTTCAAATATGAAGGAGAAATAAAAACATTCACAGATACAGAAAAGATGAGGGAATTTATCATCAGAAAACCCCCACTCCAGGAATTACTAAAGGGGGTTCTCCAATCAGATACTAAGAACAAAAAAAAAAACAGAGCTACAAGTAAAAGCTCCAAGAAGAACACAATAAAACCAAATTTAAACTGTGACAACAACAAAAAGAAAGAGGGGGAGAAGATGGAGATTAACAGTAGCAAAGGACGATGGAGTGCAAAAGTACTCACAAAATAGTTCGCTACAATGAACAGGGTAGGGACCCTTTTCATTACTCAAAGGTAACCACCATTGAAAAAACCACCACAAAAACACTTGACTTAAAAAAGGTAGCAACAGAGGAAAGAAGTATGGAATACAACCAAATAAAAACAAAAGATAGAAAAATGAAAGAGAAGGATCAAAGAAGACACAAAACTAACAGAAAGCAAGATATAAAATGGCAATAGGGAACTCACAAGTATCAATAATTACACTAAATGTAAACGGATTAAACTCACCAATAAAAAGGCACAGAGTAGCAGAATGGATTAAAAAAGAAAATCCAACTGTATGCTGCCTACAGGAAACTCATCTAAGTAACAAGGATAAAAACAAATTCAAAGTGAAAGGCTAGAAAACAATACTCCAAGCAAATAACATCCAAAAAAAAGCAGGTGTAGCAATACTCATATCGGATAATGCTGACTACAAGACAGGAAAAGTACTCAGAGATAAAAATGGCCATTTCATAATGGCTAAGGGGACACTGAATCAAGAAGACATAACAATTCTTAATATATATGCACCAAACCAAGGAGCACCAAAATATATAAGACAGCTACTTATTGATCTTAAAACAAAAACTGACAAAAACACAATCATACTTGGAGAACTCAATACACCGCTGACGGCTCTAGATCGGTCATCCAAACAGAGAATCAGCAAAGACATAGTGGCCTTAAACAAAACACTAGAGCACCTGGATATGATAGACATCTACAGGACATTTCATCCCAAAGTGACTGAGTATACATTTTTCTCCAGTGTACATGGATCATTCTCAAGAATCGACCATATGTTGGGCCACAAAAACAACATCAGCAAATTCAGAAAAACTGAAGTTGTACCAAGCATATTTTCTGATCATAAAGCCTTGAAACTAGAATTCAACTGCAAAAAAGAGGAAAAAAATCCCACAAAAATGTGGAAACTAAACAACATACTTTTAAAAAATGAATGGGTCAAAGAAGAAATAAGTGCAGAGATCAAAAGATATATACAGACTAATGAAAATGACAATACGACATATCAGAATCTATGGGATGCAGCAAAAGCAGTGATAAGAGGGAAGTTCATATCACTTCAGGCATATATGAACAAACAAGAGAGAGCCCAAGTGAACCACTTAACTTCACACCTTAAGGAACTAGAAAAAGAAGAACAAAGACAACCCAAAACTAGCCAAAGAAAGGAGATAATAAAAATCAGAGCAGAAATAAATGAATAAGAGAACAGAAAAACTATAGAAAAAATTAATAGAACAAGGAGCTGGTTCTTTGAAAAGATCAACAAAATTGACAAACCCTTGGCAAGACTTACCAAGGAAAAAAGAGAAAGAACTCATATAAACAAAATCCAAAATGAAAGAGGGGAAATCACCACGGACACCGTAGGTATACAAAGAATTATTGTAGAATACTATGAAAAACTTTATGCCACTAAATTCAACAACCTAGAAGAAATGGATAAATTCCTAGAACAATACAACCTTCCTAGACTGAGTCACGAAGAAGCAGAAAGCCTAAACAGACCTATCAGTAGAGAAGAAATAGAAAAAACCACTAAAAACCTCCCCCAAAATAAAAGTCCAGGCCCTGACGGCTATACCAGCGAATTTTATCAAACATTCAAAGAAGACTTGGTTCCTATTCTACTCAAAGTCTTCCAAAAAATTGAATAAGAAGCAATACTTCCAAACACATTTTATGAGGCCAACATAACCCTCATACCAAAAGCAGGCAAAGATGGCACAAAGAAAGAAAACTACAGACCAATATCTCTAATGAATACAGATGCTAAAATACTAAACAAAATACTAGCAAATCGAATACAACAACATATTAAAAAAATAATACATCATGATCAAGTGGGATTCATCCCAGAATCTCAAGGATGGTTCAACATACGTAAAACGGTTAACGTAATACACCATATCAACAAACAAACAACAAAAACCACATGATCTTATCAATAGACGCAGAAAAGTCTTTCGATAAAATACAACACAATTTTATGTTTAAGACTCTCAACAAAATGGGTATAGAAGGAAAATATCTCAACATGATAAAGGCCATATATGATAAACCATCAGCTAACAGCATATTAAATGGCACTAAACTGAAGACTTTCCCCCTTAAATCAGGAACAAGACAGGGTTGTCCACTCTCTCCACTCTTATTTAATGTGGTACTAGAGGTTCTCGCCATAGCAATCAGACAAGACAAAGAAATAAAAGGCATCCATATCGGAAAAGAAGAAGTAAAGGTATCACTTTTTGCAGATGATATGATCCTATACATCGAAAACCCCAAAGAATCCACAAAAAGACTACTAGAAACAATAAGCCAATACAGTAAGGTCGCAGGATACAAAATTAACATACAGAAGTCAATAGCCTTTCTATATGCCAACAATGAAACAATTGAGAACGAACTCAAAAGAATAATCCCCTTCACGATTGCAACAAAAAAAATAAAATACTTAGAATAAACATAACAAAGAATGTAAAGGACTTATATAATGAAAACTATAAACCATTTTTAAGGGAAATCGAAAAAGATATAATGAGATGGAAGAATATACCTTGTTCTTGGCTAGGAAGAATAAATATAATCAAGATGGCTATATTACCCAAAGCAATATACAAATTTAATGCAATTCCCATCAAACTTCCAATGACATTTTTTAAAAAAATAGAGCAAAAAATCATAAGATTTATATGGAATTATAAAAAACCCCGAATAGCCAAAGCAATCCTAAAGAAAAAGAATGAAGCTGGGGGCATTACAATACCTGACTTCAAACTCTATTATAGGGCCACGACAATCAAAACAGCATGGTATTGGCAGAAAAATAGACACTCAGACCAATGGAACAGAATAGAAAGTCCAGAAATAAAACCACATATATATAGTCAAATAATTTTTGATAAAGGGGCCAACAACACACAATGGAGAAAAGAAAGCCTCTTCAATAAATGGTGCTGGGAAAACTGGAAAGCCACATGCAAAAGAATGAAACTGGACTACAGTTTGTCCCCCTGTACTAAAATTAACTCAAAATGGATCAAAGATCTAAACATAAGACCTGAAACAATTAAGTACATAGAAGAAGACATAGGTACTCAACTCGTGGACCTGGGTTTTAAAGAGCATTTTATGAATTTGACTCCAATGGCAAGAGAAGTGAAGGCAAAAATTAATGAATGGGACTACATCAGACTAAGAAGTTTTTGCTCAGCAAGAGAAACTGATAACAAAATAAACAGAAAGCCAACTAAATGGGAAATGATATTTTCAAACAACAGCTCAGATAAGGGCCTAATATCCAAAATATACAAAGAACTCATAAAACTCAACAACAAACAAACAAACAATCCCATAAAAAAATGGGAAGAGGATATGAACAGACACTTCTCCCAGGAAGAAATACAAATGGCCAACAGATATATGAAAAGATGCTCATCTTCTTTAGCTATTAGAGAAATGCAAATCAAAACAGCAATGAGATACCACCTCACACCTGTTCGATTAGCTATTATTAGCAAGACAGGTAATAGCAAATGTTGGAGAGGCTGTGGAGAAAAAGGAACCCTCATCCACTGTTGGTGGGAATGTAAAGTAGTACAACCATTATGGAAGAAAGTATGGTGGTTCCTCAAAAAACTGAAAATAGAACTACCTTATGACCCAGCAATCCCTCTACTGGGTATGTACCCCAAAAACTCAGAAACATTGATACGTAAAGACACATGCAGCCCCATGTTTATTGCAGCATTGTTCACAGTGGCCAGGACATGGAAACAACCAAAAGGCCCATCAATAGAAGACTGGATAAAGAAGATGTGGCACATATACACTATGGAATACTACTCAGCCATAAGAAATGATGATATCGGAACATTTACAGCAAAATGGTGGGATCTTGATAACATGATACGAAGCGAAATAAGTAAATCAGAAAAAAACAGGAACTGCATTATTCCATACGTAGGTGGGACATAAAAGTGAAACTGAGAGACATTGATAAGGGTGTGGTGGTTACAGGGGGGAGGGGGGAATGGGAGAGGGAAAGGGGGAGGGGGAGGGGCACAGAGAGAACAAGATAGAGGGTGACGGAGGACAATCTGACTTTGGGTGATGGGTATGCAACATGATTGAACGACAAGATACCCTGGACTTGTTATCTTTGAATATATGTATCCTGATTTATTGATGTCACCCCAGTAAAAAAATAAAATTATTTTAAAAAAAAAAAAAGAAGCTGAAAAAATAAGTTTCTATAATTTATACTTCCTGTTGAAAAAATTGTTACTGAACATACAAAAAGATCTCTTTGTCAAAATAGTAAGTTAAAAAGTAATACTTTAACATTTCAAATGCATTTTTTATTCATTTGTGTAGTATTATCTTTTGTCAAATTTACTATTTGCACTTGTTTTCTGGAAGAAGAGCGAAAGTTTTATACTGGTGATCATTTAGTATCTTATAGAAATTTATTTATTGTAACTATGTAGTCTTTTCTTAAACCACTGAACACTATTTTATTAAATAAATATATATCTTTTATATTAGAATTATTGTATTATATATAACTATATAGAGTTATAAAATATGATTTATCTCAGCAGTTGCTTACTCTATAAAAACTATTGCTATATTCAAAACTTTGTAGGTTTACTTGAAAGTACTGAATTTCATATGGAAAATTTTGCCAACTATTCTATTCTTTGAATGCAATATGGTGTCTTGAAGTCCTAAATGAAAAAAAGGCCTGTCTCTGCTAGTTAACTCTGTGATCTTGAACAAAATTTATTCTTTCTTGTTTTATAAGATGAAAAATTTGACTTAAATGACTTCAAAGCTCTTGATAGCTCTAAAACTTTGATGACCTAGCAATTTTACTGGTATTTTTAAAGATTCTTGATAAAACACCAAACTTTTGGGAAAATCTTAAAAGCATGCATGTTAAAACATGCACAAGGCATTTGTGGTCTGCAGGAGCATAATGTAAGCAAATGATTTGATAAAATCAGAGGCAGATTTAACAGCGAGTACACTGGGCGCATGCCCTGAGCCCCAACTTCTGAAGGTCCTCACAAAACTCCAACTTTATACTTTTCTCTAATGACACCAAGTTTGGTTTCATATGTGCAATTTTAACATTAATAGTATATAATATTTTTTATTTATTTAAAAATATGGTTAGCATGTATTTTTATTTTCCCTGTCTCTCTCTTTTTTTAAGGGAACCAATATTTTCTTGTGCACCTGGGGTCTCATCGAACCTTAATCCGCCTCTGGGTAAACTGTAGCATGCTTCACTTTGTCATCATGACGTTTAAAATTAGTATTTTATATTAGATTGATAAATATGATTATTTTACTCTGTAAGTTTATGCAGTAATCTATGATTTTTTCTACTTTGTGAGGACTTTATAGTTTATAAGTATAAAACTATAATTAACCAAATAACATTACCAAATTATTCTGTCTTTGCTCCGAAACTCGTGTTGGCTGCTCTTGATTAAAAATGAAGATAAAATTAATTGCCTGAATTTTGATAGGGATTTTCAAAAGCTTAGCAGATTTTATTAGCTAATCTAAATGATGTCGGCGTGAGACAATTTGCCTCTTCTTTCTTCTTCTCCTTGGCCCGCTTTGTTCTTTACAATCTGGGTCTGGAATAGTGGATTGACAGGTGAACACTGGAGCCAGAGAACTGGTGCTTTTTCTTTCACAAAGTCATTGTTATTTTAAGGTTGGCTGATATTTTAATAATAAGGAAAAAGTCAGCGTTCATGTCCCAAGAGCATGAACTTCCTGCCCTGCTTTGACTCAGGCAAAGAACATCTCCCAGCCAAGCATCCTCTGTCAGGGTTTAAGTATTCTTACAATTTACATCACATGGGCTGCCCTGCAGCCTCTTCTCCAGTACCACACCATGATTAGTAAATGCACAGATGGAAAAAAAAAAATCCTGCAAGTGCCTTGAAGTGAAATCTCAGAACATCATAACATATCACTCTGAAAGCACCATAATAAAAACAGGTATTCAGGTCTGAGGAAATAAGAGAAGTTGAACACCACAAAGACTGGGCAAAGGATCTTTAGTTCGACGTCTCAACAGTCAGCTTTGGCATGTGAGTGTAAAAGAGGATGGGACAACTTCTGCTTTGAATGTTTCACCAATTGAGTCCCCTGGCTGTCTTCCCAGAGTCTATGAGTATCATAGACCCCTAATGAAGGCTTCATTGCATTCTTTTGAACTGATTCCTGACAAAGAAGCATAGCAGAAACAAAAACACTGCTGTGATGTTAGAAATCACAATTGTTAACTTTGAAAGGAAATCTTGGTATGTAGGTTAGAACACTGTCCTGTGGCTCAAGTGGTAAAGTGATGGATTTACCGGAAGGATCTCTAACAAATGAAGTGACGAGGGAAAAACAGTGCTCTTTGTCTGGGTACCTATCTTAGAAAAGTAGAGATGGGTTTAAATATCATAATGCCACATTAAATATTTTAAAGCATTTGCTTCTTGCAGGGGATTTCATAAATAAATGGAAAGGCAAAGGTGTAAAGAAGAAAAGTTAACAATTTTTATTGTATCCATTAAATAGTGTTGAACTATGTGAAGCATATTAAGAAAAAATGTAAATATTTTAACAAGATTTTGGTATCTCTTGAAAAATACCAGGTAAAACAAGCAATCTTATTCTGAAAATCTGTAACATTTGGTCTCAATAGTACCTTGTAATATCTCAGAAAAATATTGACATTTAACTTGATGTTTTTGATTTGAAATGACCTTAAGAAGTTATAAATAGCTTCGTAGAATGCATTCTTATTCCAGATTTCCCCCTCAGAGGCTAATTGTTGATGTGATTAATAGCCCCCTTCCCCATTTTAAGACTTCTTTTCATCTATTTTAGAGTATAGAACTAAATTGTCTTATCATGTCCATCCTTTGCTGATAAACCTGCTATACTTAATACTTTTTAAATGTATTATATGTGGCGGGAGTTACCATTTGATAGAAATGACCAAGTTTACGAATTGGTTGCAGATTTCTAGTTCTGCCCTAGAGTAAACTAGATCACTGCTCTGTGCCTCACTTTCTCCACCTTTATACACTTAAGCAGGTCATTAAAACAACTTTATAATGACCCCACATAATGCCAACTTAGTCTCAAATAGAGCATATAGCTTTACTTTTAGAGTGAATGTATGAGCAGGCAGATTTAGTCCTCTGCTCTCTACTCTGAATACAACTACGTTTTTTTTAAGGAAAAAATCTAAATAAAGATTCTTTCCAACAAGACTGCATCATTTGGTATATCTCTCTAAACCAATACTCTTTGTTAATGATCAATTAACTGCTTATCTTCTCCACACTAGCCATGAGCTTCTTAATAATAAGGACCAGTGTCTCTCTCATTTTCTCTTATTTGAGGATGCTCAGACCACCCCTGACACAATATGGACTCTCAATAAATGCTTGTTAAAATACATGAATGACGGAGTGAGTGCACGTAATGATGCTTACAGCAACCCATGCCAAACCTGTAAATGGCCAACTTGTTTTGGTAGGCTGTTTTATTCTCTTTTTTTTTACACCTGTGTTTATATTAAGCTTCATATTGTTATAAAACTAGGGTGCAAATCATAACACTCAACAATATTACAGAGATGCATCTATTTTTGAAGTTAAAAAAAACAAATTGGGATGGAAAGCTTTCTCAGGTAAGTATAGGGCTATTTGGAAAAAGAAAATAAGTTTGCTATTATTGCAGACTTATTAATGTTTGCAGTTGTCCTGATTATTCTAACACAAACCAAATGGCATTTAATTTGGGAGAAATAGCTCTGGACGTGCAATCTAAAGAGGTGAGAAATGGAACAGACTTTCTTTATGCAGTGTTTGGGATGTGGTTAAATTATTTTAGGATGTTCAACAGTGTAGTGCAAATTCAAATCCTGTGGGCAAGGCTAAACAAGCAACGCTAGGCAGCTTAGCCACTTAATCTTTTGGTGTTCAGTCTTTTGGGTCTGAGCTGTGAAATGGTTCCTGTGGCTTTCATGTGGAAAATGAGAATGTTCTGTAACGGCTGATGTGGGAATAAAGAAGTAAATACAAGGAAAGTCTTACAAACTCTTAATATTAACTGCACTAAGTAAGTGTAACTAACTGCATTAAGTTATTGATTTATCGGGGCTTGACCAAATGCTGTTTCCCTTTGTCCTTTTTGGGGACAAGGACATAAAGTACAAGGAAGTTAAATGAGCCAGTTGTTAACTGGGTTATTGGTGAACATACTGATTATTCTTCTAGCTGCCTTGGAGAATGTCCAAGGGGCCATTTGTAATAGCGAAAAAACTGACTAGGACTTATTGATCCTGATCATCTCATTATTAATCTATCAATAAATATATATGTATTTTTAGAAATGTTGTATAGTTTTGTTTACATAATTAATGAAATATTCTAGTACCATTTGGGCTGACACCCCAAATTTCAAGAGATGCCCCATTACATTTTATTTTTCCTTTAAAAATATTACTGAGTCCCTGGAACTCTAGTTTGTAATGGTGGGAAAGAAGCATAGCAGGTTTTACATGACTAAGTGAAATCAACTATTAACTGGTAAATCAACAGTGCATCGATTGCTGTTTAGGGATAAAGTTTAATGTGATATATTTAGGACATGCAAATGACACTTTGATTTCAGTCACATTTGGGTGGGTTCCAAACCCTGTTAAAACTGACAATGAAAGCAACTTTATTTACTTAGAGATGAGAGGGGTATTCTAGGGATCTTCTCTATAATGGCCAGACTCAAAGGTGCTGTAGTATCTTGTCTCTCGAGTTGGTGATTAGACTTTTGGACCATTTTAAGGGGATGCAGAGGGGGTTTCTTTCTAAGTTTCTAAGGCTTTCAAGCACAAATCCCAATTGTGAGCTTCACCACACTTGAATTCTGATTACCTTTTCAGTCACTAATTACCTGGGAATCAGGTTATAGGCAAGCACTGTTAAAACAAAACCAGATAATAGTGTATATAGTTTTCTAACTGAATATGAAATGACCTTCCGTATGTGATCATTGCAAACATGAAATATTTAAAATATTTGGTTTGCCACATATACTAAACTCTTCTTCTCCAAAAACAAAGAAAAGCAAAACAAAAACTAGCAAAATAACCCCCAAAACTAACTAAACCAAATAAAAAAAAACACAAACAAAAAAGATTCAGCTCCCCTACCTTGCTCTCATGAGACTTCGATATACTGGAGCATAAAAAATCAAGTGTTTTTGACCATCAGATATTAAAGTTAACATAACAATTATTCATAATCTACATTAGTAAAACAGGTTTTTGAATGGCTTTAAGGTATAGCATTTCTAGAATAGTTCCTTAAACAAAACAAATATTCCTACTATATTCTTGTTTTTCTTTTAAGCATTCTAAAAGAATATCCTCAATCATATATTCTTTTTTTTTTTTCTGTATTTTTCGGGAGCCAGAAACAGGGAGAGACAGTCAGACAGACTCCCGCATGCGCCCGACCGGTATCCACCTGGCACGCCCATCAGGGGGCCACGCTCTGCCCACCAGGGGGCGATGCTCTGCCCCTCCCGGGCGTCGCTCTATTGCTTGCGACCAGAGCCACTCTAGCGCCTGGGGCAGAGGCCGAGGAGCCATCCCCAGCGCCCGGGCCATCTTTGCTCCAGTGGAGCCTCGGCTGTGGGAGGGGAAGAGAGAGAGACAGAGAGGAAGGAGAGGGGGAGGGGTGCAGAAGAAGATGGGCGCTTCTCCTGTGTGCCCTGGCCGGGAATCGAACCCTGGACTTCTGCATGCCAGGCCGACGCTCTACCACTGAGCCAACCGGCCAGGGCCCAATCATATATTCTTGATGATAGGGACTGTGTCTTATAATTTTGTATGTCCTTCACAGAATATGTGAGAAGGTCAATAATAGTTTGCTAGCTGATCTAAAATAAATATGTTTGAGTATTATTTATCCATAACTGATTATTTTCTTAAAGATCACAAAGTATAATATTAAGTTTTGAGATTATATTTAGAAGTTACAACCAAGAATAGAATTTTCTCTCCCAGAGTGAGGTTTATAAATAAATATAAGGACTTATTTTTGTTATTTTATTATTATAAAATATTTATATTTTCTTCTTATAATATATTTATTCACCTCCATAAAAAATTTTGAAGAAACATTGTAGAAGAATTAGAAATTATCTAGTCAATAGTTTTAAAGAATATTTTAAAATTGTATTATGATTAGACAATCATCTCTGGCCATTTACCCGATTATTAAGGCTGATTTTCTCAGTAATGGCAATGAATAAAGCAAATGTATTTTTTCTCTCACTACCAGCTTTTTCTCAGTCACAGACAAATATACTGTCATATCTCTTAACTTAAAAAATAACAGCCTGACCAGATGGTGGCGCAGTGGATAGAGCGTGGGACTGGGATGCGGAGGACCCAGGTTCGAGACCCAGAGGTTGCCAGCTTGAGTGCAGGCTCATCTGGTTTGAGCAAAGCTCACCAGCTTGGACCCAAGGTCGCTGGCTCGAGCAAGGGGTTACTTGGTCTGCTGAAGGCCCGCGGTCAAGGCACATATAAGAAAGCAATCAATGAACAACTAGGTGTTGCAATGAAAAACTGATAATTGATGCTTCTCATTTCTCTCTGTTCCTGTCTGCCTGTCCCTAACTATCCCTTTCTCTGACTCTCTCTCTGTCTCTGTAAAAAAAAGTTTTTATCCTACTTACTTTTCAAATTACTACCTATTTCTTATCTTTCTTTCTCTCTCTCTTTTTTTTTTTTCAAAATTCTTAGGAGAATCTCTATTATGGTTGCTCCAATTTCTTTTCTTCCGTTTCTTCTTAATCTCACATTTTCAGATTTTTGGCCTCTACCACTGCAAAAGAAGTGCTCATGTCATGGTCAACACTGGCTTCTATAATGTTAAATCCAAAAGTCACTCCTGAATCAGGGGATCTCTGTTTCCTGACACAGTTTCTTCACTTGGCTTCTAGAACATGATCTCCATGTCCTTCCCAAATTGCTGGCTGATTCTTCTCTACCTCATTACAGTTTGCTCCCCATGTCCCTGAACTCTTAAAGCTGTGTTTGTATAACTTCTCTTTTCTATTAGCACTTAACCATCTTTATTGAACTCACCAAGTGTCATGGGTTTTAATATTACATATATACTCAGAACTCTCAAGTACCTAACTGCAGCCTTAACCACTCCATGAATTCCAGATTCACACATTCAGTGACCTACTTGGCCAAGGGTCAAAGAAAGTCCATCAAAAGTAGGATACGCTTTATGATTTGCAAGACCAGGTGCAAATTAAAAATGTGCAATACCTTGTTAAGAAAATACGTAAGAATTTTAAGAAGGTGACAGAAGAGCATTAAACCAGAGCTCTTTTGAGTACAGAGATTTTTCTGCAGCCACACAGTCTGCATACTCATGAACTCATGGGTGCTAGTGATGGACTATGTTGGCAAAGGTACATGGGAATGATGAGTGCCAAGGTTGTTATAAGTGGGACGCTGTCGGTCTACTACACATTTATCCAAATTCTCTTACGTTTCAACAACAATTCTGGTTATTTCTTTTAACTGGATGAGTAGAAGTGAAATTATCAAGTAAAAGCATATAAAGATGTTTATTTCTCTTGATGTCAATTGCTAAACTCTATGCAGGAAGATTACTCAAATATATGCAAAAATAGCTATTTACTGTACCCCTACTAATTATTCTTTTTTACTTATATAAATTTGATGGTGTCAAAAATTATATTTCAAATTTGTTTATACTGTGCATTGATTTTACTTAAAATGAGGTAAAAAAATATTTGCACGTATGTTTGAACATTTGCATTTTGTATCTAAAGTTGACATAGAAATGCAAAGGACCCAGAAAAGCAAAAACAATTTTTACAAAAATAACATTTTAAAAATTATATTACTTAATTTTTTTAGACTTTATTTATTTATTCATTTTTAGAGAGAAAAGAGAGAGGGAAAGAAGTGGAGGAGGGGCAGGAAGCATCAATTCTCATTGTGCCTTGACCGAGCAAGCCCGGGGTTTTTCTTTTTTTGTATCGATTTTAATTTATTGTGTTTACATAGATTCTAGTGTCGCCCCCAATGCATTCCCCCCTCCCCAGTATTCCCCTCAACATCTCCCTTAACTCCCAACCCCCTTCCCTCCTGGTTTATCTCATCCTATCTTCCCCTTTCCCTCTGTCCTCTTTTCTTCTGGTCCCTTTGATCCCTCCTCTGTCTCAATTTTGTTCCTCAGTTCACATTGTTCATTGGATTCCTCAAATGAGTGAGGTCATATGATATTTTTCTTTTTCTGCCTGGCTTATTTCACTTAACATAATAGTTTGCAGGTCCATCCATGTTGTTGCAAAAGGTAAGATTTCCTTCTTTTTCACAGCTGTGCAGTATTCCATTGTGTATATGTACAACTGCTTTTTAATCCACTCGTCCACTGAAGAAATCTAGGGCTGTATCCATATCTTTGCTATTGTAAACAATGCTGCAATAAACATGGGGGTGTACTTTTCCTTTTGAGTCAGTGATATGGTGTTCTTGGGATATATTCCTAATAGTGGGGTGGCTGGGTCAAAAGGCAGTTCCATTTTTAATTTTGTGAGGAATCTCCATACTGTTTTCCACAGTGGCTGCACCAGTCTGCATTCCCTCCAGCGGTGCAGGTGGGTTCCCTTTTCTCCACATCCTGGCCAGCACTTACTCTGTGTTGTTTTGTTGATGAGCACCATTCTGACTGGTATGAGGTGATATCTCATTGTGGTTTTAATTTGCATTTCTCTAATGATTAGTGATGTTGAACATTTTTTCATATGCCTATTGGCCATCTGTACGTCCTCTTTGGAGAAATGTCTATTCATTTCTTTTGCCCATTTTTGATTGGATTGTTTGTCTTCCTGATGTTGAGTTTTACAAGGTCTTTATAAATTTTTGTTATTAACCTCCTATCAGATGTATTGTCAAATATGTTCTCCCATTGTGTGGTTTGTGTTTTTATTCTATTCTTATTGTCTTTAGCTGTGTAAAAGCTTTTTAGTTTGATATAGTCCCATTTTTTTTTTTTTTTGTATTTTTCTGAAGCTGGAAACGGGGAGAGACAGTCAGACAGACTCCCATATGCGCCCGACCGGGATCCACCCGGCACGCCCACCAGGGGCAACGCTCTGCCCACCAGGGGGCAATGCTCTGCCCCTCCGGGGTGTCACTCTGCTGCGACCAGAGCCACTCTAGCGCCTGGGGTAGAGGCCAAGGAGCCATCCCCAGCGCCCGGGCCATCTTTGCTCCAATGGAGCCTCAGCTGCAGGAGGGGAAGAGAGAGACAGAGAGGAAGGAGGGGGAGGGTGGAGAAGCAAATGGGCGCTTCTCCTATGTGCCCTGGCCGGGAATCAAACCCGGGTCCCCCGCACGCCAGGCCGATGCTCTACTGCTGAGCCAACCGGCCAGGGCCTAGTCCCATTTGTTTATCCTGTCTTTTATTTCCCTTGCCCATGGAGATAAACTGGCAAATATATTGCTGTGAGAGATATCAGAGAGCTTACTGCCTATGTTTTCTTCTAAGATGCTTATGGTTTCATGGTTTACATTTAAGTCTTATCCATTTTGAGTTTATTTTGTGAATGGTATAAGTTGGTGTTCTAGTATCACTTTTTTGCAGGTAGCTGTCCAATTTTCCAACACTATTTGTGAAAGAGGCTGTCTTTACTCCTTTGTATGCTCTTACCTCCTTTGTCAAATATTAGTTGTTCATAAAGGTGTGGGTTTATTTCTGGGTTCTCTGTTCTGATACAATATTTGCCAATCAATCAATGTATTCATCACATAAACAAAAGGAAGGAGAAAAATCACATGGTAATTTTAATAGATGCAGAAAAAGCATTTGATAAAACCCAGCACCCATTTATGATCAAAACTTTCAGCAAAGTGGGAATACAGGGAACATACTCAACATGATAAAAGCCATCTATGACAAACACACAGCCAACATCATACTCAGTGAGCAAAAGTTAAAAGCAATCTCCTTAAGACCAGGAACAAAGCAGGGGTGCTCCCTTTCACCACTCTTATTTAACATAGTTTTGGAAGTCCTAGCCATAGCAATCAGACAAGAAGAAGAAATAAAAGGCATCCAAATTGGAAAAGAAGAAGTAAAACTATCATTATTTGTAGATGATATGATATTGTATATAGAAAACCCCAAAGTCTCTGTCAAAAAATCTACTGGATCTGATAAATGAATTCAGCAAGATTCCAAGATATAAAATTCATACTCAGAGGCCCTGGTCAGTTAGCTCAGTGGTAGAGCGTCGGCCTGGTGTGCAAAAGTCCCGGGTTGGATTCCCAGCCAGGGCACACAGGAGAGGCGCCCATCTGCTTCTCCACCCCTCCCCCTCTCCTTCCTCTCTGTCTCTCCCTTCCCCTCCTGCAGCCGAGGCTCCATTGGAGCAAAGATGGCCCGGGCGCTGGGGATGGCTCCTTGGCCTCTACCCCAGGCGCTAGAGTCTGGTTGCGACAGAGCAACGCCCCGGAGGGGCAGAGCATCACCCCCTGGTGGGCAGAGCGTCGCCCCCTGGTGGGCTTGCTGGGTGGATCCCAGTCGGGCGCATGCGGGAGTCTGTCTGACTGTCTCTCCCCGTTTCTAGCTTCAAAAAAATACAAAAAAAAAAAACACAAAACAACAACAAAAAAAATTCATACTCAGAAATTAGAGGCATTTTTATATACCAACAATGAACTATCAGAAGAGAAATTATGGAAACAACCCCTTTCACGATTGCAACAAAAAAAATAAAGTACCTAGGAGTAAATTTAACCAAGGGGATTAAAGACCTGTACTCGGAAAATAATAAAACATTGATAAAAGAAATCAAGGAAGATACAAACAAGTGGAAACATACACCATGTTCATGGATAGGAATAATAAACATTATTAAAATGTCTATATTACCCAAAGCAATTTATAAATTCAGTGCAGTACTAATTAAAATACCAATGACATACTTCAAAGATATAGAACACAAATTCCAAAAATTTATATGGAACCAAAAGAGAACATGAATAGCCTCATCAATCTTGAAAAGTAAGAATAAAGTGGGAAGTATCACATTTCCTGATATCAAGTTATACTAGAAGGCCACTGTACTCAAAACAGCTTGGTACTGGCAAAAGAACAGGTATATTACTTGATTTTAATACTATCAAGTTACATTAATCAAGATGGGTATTTTCATAAAAGCAGCATCAATGGAAAGGATGAATATTCAGAAATGGAGCCTCACATTTATCGTCAATGAATTTTTAGCAGAAGTGTCAACACAGTAAAATAGGAAAAGAACAAACTTTTCAACAAATGGTGCTGGAGCTAGTCTATAAACATACGCAAAGAAACAGAAACAACAACAAAACTGAACTCTTAGCTTAGACCATACTGAAAAGTTAATTCAAAATTTATCATGATACAAAAAATATAGAAAACTATAACACATTTAGATGAAAACAGGAAAGTTTAGAGACCTTGTATTAGGCAATGATTTCTTAATTGAATTTAGAAGAGATAAACTATAAAATTAAAGAATGAATAAGTTGGACTTTATCAACATTAAATATAATAACTTTTAATCTTCAAAAGATCTTGTTAATCAAATTAAAAGTCAAGTTGTAAACTAAGGGAAGTATTTTGCATAGTTTGTATCTGATGATTTTTTTCTAGGTATAAATATTTTACAACTGAATAATAAAATGATTAACTATCTTATAAATAACTGACAAATTATTTGAGAAGACACTTATCAAAGATGTATGTATTACAAATTAGCAAATTAAGGATTTTCAAAACCATTAGTCATTGAAAAAATATAAATTAAAAATTATAGTAAAATACTATTATATATTTATTATTATGTCTCATATTAAAAAGACTACAAAACTGTGTTGGAAAATATGTGGAGTAAATGGAATTTTCATGTATTACTGAATGGGATTTTAAATAATAAAGCTACTTTAAAATATTGTGAGGGTTTCTCATAAAGCTGGACATACCTTTGTATACAACCCAGAAATTCCATCCTTGGGTATTTATTGAAGACAAATGGAAATATATGCTGACATAGACTTGCACCCAAATCCTCAAAGCAACTTTTTCCTAACAGCCAAATAACTGAAAGCAATCCAGATGTCCAACAAAACAATGATTAAATGACTAAACAGATTGTTTTATATCCACACAATGACATGCTGCTGGTCATTAAAATGAATACTGATAAGGCCATAACATAGGTGAATCTCAAAGCAATATGCTAATTGTACAAAAGCAGGTACAAAGGAATATATACTATATGATTTTAAATACATAGCAAGTTATTTTAGCAGCATTATCTTTTCTATTGGTTTGTGGAGATTTTATGCTGTATTAATTTTGTGAGTTTTTTAAGTTTATTTCAAGACTAATTTTTTATTGTTCACTGCCAGTATATGTGCCAGTAATGCTTCTTTAATTATGTAACTTTGTATAGGTCCTAATGCCTTTTACATCAAAACCTCTTTTGAGAGTATTCTTTTATCAAATTTTCTGAGTCATTCATAAGAGTTTTGGCTTTCAGAAAAGACAATTTTATCAAGTTAAAAAAATAAAAACATGGTAATGATAACTACCTCCAAATCATTTCTCAATTGTAATTATCATAAACTGAAGATTACTTTAGAAGCATTAAGAGCTGTAAAGTAATAAGTTCAGCAATTATATCATACAATTTCTCCCTCCATTTAACTTGGTGTATTTTTATGTTTTCAAAGTAAATTGTTAATTAGTATATATGCATATACATATTTATATATGTATATGTAAATTGCAATAGTATATAGAAGTGTTCACATATATATGTGTGTACTCCAAATACTTTGAATTTAGAATATTCATATAAATTTTTTTAATTCTGTTAAAAATTTTTATCACATTTTCAAAATGATTATTAAGAATATTCTTGACTTTCATATATTGATTTTTGTCCCAGGTAATTCTTTATATTCTCTAATTGGTTCTAACTAATATATTTATTGTTTATCCTAATATATCATTTTATTTTTATTTCTCCCTTTTTAATCATCATTAGTTTTGTTTGTTACCAAAGTTATTGCATTGTCAAAACTTTTAGAACTTTGGTCTTATTCTTGATTTTATAAGAATTTAATGATTTACAATTTCCCAGAGATTAGAGAAAGATATAAAGAAGACTCAAGATCATGATAGGTAAGTGTTAGAAGTGGGTGATAGCTTTGACCCAATATCATTTTATCAATGAGCTAGAAGTGTTCCTTCAGTCCCTGGCATTGATGACGATGATACCATAGGCATGGAGAGGTCGCTTTCACTTTAGCTTTCTACTGAAGATAAAACAAGGAGTGAAAAAAGTGCACATGAGATTGAGGGGTAGCATATACTTTACCATAATATATGTCTCTGCAATGTTTACCCAGCTCATCAGAGTAAAGAGTGGGCCCCTTGGAGAAGTCTAGAAGTCGAGGCTTATAAATTAGGGGTGAAGTGAAGCTTGGACAGAAGAAAAGCAAACATATAAGTACTCTAAAGTTCATTCTGTTACCACATAAAAAGATTCTCTCTACACTACCATTATATATTCCCAAATTCAATTTCTTCATGTACTAATAATCTTACTTGGGTTTTCAGTGCCATAGATCTGTTTTCTTACAACTAAATGAGAGTTTTATTCTTCCATTTCCTTATTGGTTTTTAGAGAGAGAGTAAGGGAGAGAGAGAGACAGCAATTTCCACTTATTTATGTATTCATTGGTTGATTCTCATATGTGCCCTTACCAGGGATGAAATCTGAAACCTTGGCATAGCTGAACAATGCTCTAACCAACTGAGCTACCAGTCTAGGGCAAGCCTTTTATTCTTGATATAGTCCTTACCTGTTCAGGGTGGATTTTATTTAACTTATAATCCAAACATTTTATTAAGAGTTTTGGTAATAAAGTATTTTATTTTAAGTATGCTAAGATTTTTCTGTTTAGGATTAGTTTCCTCCGGGCCAAAAATTAGCCCAGAAACTAGAAAACTAGGGTTTTTCTAGTTTCTGAAATAATTTGTAGTTTTTCATTTTATTTTTACTCTGAAATAGATGCTGGGATATGGAATGCTTATTTCTTAGAAAACTGAAACTGTCTGATCTAGGAACACTTTTATACATATTTCTTTGATAATATTCTTAGTTTCTTGTATGGCTATTTATCTTTTTAAGAAGTTTGCTTTTTTTGAATATATATATTTCTTATAAAATTAATCTATAAAAATTTTCAAATTTTTAGAATGTTTTCCAAATCAAAACATACAATGTAAAAATATAGCTTCATATATGTTGCCATAGTTTCTTTTTTTATAAGTTGCTAAATTTTATTTTGTATTTTCCAGTTCTTTAATTTGTTTTCTTTTTCATTGTTTGTTCTGCCTTGTTTTTTTTCAATTTGATTGTTGCTTCCATGTCTTTAATTGAATTATAAATATTAATTTTAATTACATTGTTTAATAAGCAAAATATTATAGTGTTTTGCTACTGAGTACAAATTTGAGGATATCTATGACTTTTATTGTCAAAGGTGTATTTTTATTATTTTCTACATGGAATATCATTAATTATATTTTTAATCTAAAAATATTTTTAACTCAACTATTAGAAAAGTTTGAACTTCCATTTTACTTATTTATATATATGTTTTAATTTCGGTTTTCATTGCACAGCAATTCTAAAATATAATCTGTATATTTCTAGCTTATAGAAATTTTTGTTTGCTCTAGTCTATTAGTAATTATTATAAATGATCCATGGACCCTTGAAACGAAGATATAATCTCTGCAATCCTTAACTGAAAAATGGACTGATTACTTGCTCATCGAAGCCCCTTTTAACCTAAAAGTCCACTTTTTCTAGTATTATTTTTGACTAATTAATTTTTACCTAGTATTATCCATATCTCTCCTTTGATTTCTTAACCATAAATCTTCTGATTATCAACTATAAACAGGGACTTTTCATGTATTTGAGTGTGAACCCTCAAAAGAATCTATATCCATAGGGATAATTTATTGAATATGTCCCTATCCCTTCATCATTTCAAATAATAAGGGGCACAAAAACAAAAACAAAGATCAGAAATCAAAATTATATGGAATTATCTTTAGTTTGTCTACAGCATCTATTTTCCAAAAAACAGAAAAGCAATACCATGTGTCATTTAATGGAAAGGAAACATTTGGGATTTTAGAAATTCCAATAAGAACTTAAGTTAAAAAATAATTCTTCACAATGCTTTGCAACTAAAAAAGTGAAATACAACAGAATGTATTAATGAGACACACATTTGTCTTTTCAGTGAGTCAATTCAGTCTCGTACAAATACTGGAAAGTTGACAGGCTTGACAAGTGTTTTTCTTTTTATCTTAAGTCATCTCATCTACAAAACTGATCTCATTAATTATGTAAAACAATACCAATAAGAACAAAATAGTAAATGAAAAATAAAGCACTTTTCCTTTTCTTTAAGTTGTCTTTTGCCATCAGCTATTTTCAGTGACTGGCTAAATTGTTACATTACTACTTTGACCAATGATGAGATGGTGAAAACCCAAATTTAGAACATTCACACTGTAGCTCAGTGAAGAGACAGTACCTGTCCAACATAATTTTCATATCTATGTACCCAGACAGAGGTTTGCTTTTTTTTAGTTTTATGCTATAGAACAATACTGTAACTGTTATAAAAAGCTCCTGCTACTACTTCTGAGGTAGCGCTGTTGTAGTTTAAGAAAAAAAAAAAAGCTTTAGAACTAAAAGGCAGGTTTGAAATTTAGTTCTGACACTATTAACAGTTTGACATTGAGAAAGTCATTTAACCTTCAAGTTCCTGTTATGTTATTTGTAATATGAGAAACTTTTAGTAAGAAAAACTAAAATTAAATAAGAACCACTTCTTTTCTAGACACAATATCAGAAGCTTGTCATACATTGTCCTGTGTAAACTACACAGTAATTCAAGCATTGTGTGATTATTGCCTGTTTATAGATTTAAAAAACTATATTTCCAAAAGTAAAAACCAAACTCCAGTCACACAGTTACTAAGGAGGCAGATCCAAACTGGGGTCTGACTTTGAAACCATACCTTTTTCCTAAAAGGTGTAATAAACTATTTCTGGGTTTATTATCATCATTTCATCAATTAAACTCATTATGTTGGGTTCAAAAATGCACTAATATATCTTTAAATTTTATCCTTTGATAAGATTACTCTCTGATATCCTATAACATAGATAGTTGACAATCTCCCAGGAAAAGCACTAAATAAATCTAAAATATTGGCATTATTACTTAATAACATTCATGTACCATGGAAATAATTGTAATAATAGTTAAAGTGAAACTGACAAAGTAAATAGTTTGGAATCTGTTAAATTTCTGGTCTGGAAGATATTTTCTGGACAGTGGAGTTCCAAATAGCTCTGATATATTATATTCCAAGTCCCCATGGGTTCAATTTGAAACTTTAGGCAGTAGTAGATTTGAGTGTCAAATGATGCATAGTTCCTCTAAGATATTGATTTTAAAACTTCTAAATTTAAATGAAAACATCTATGAATTTATTTTCTAGGGACAATGGAGTAATGCTAGTGCAGTTGCCATCCTTCTGTAAATAGCTAGAAAAAAATGAAAAGATATATGAAAAAAAGTGCTAGAATTTATAAGTATTCTAACATATAAGAAGGACTGATTTTCCTAGGTTTGCTTCTTTTAAGAGATAATTGACTTTTGAAAACAAAGATATCAATGCATCATATCTATTAATGTAATGCTTTTATAACAAATGTAGAAAAATAAACATAAAAAGAATAGGATGGTAAAAACAGAAGCATATTATTGTGAGTTTCTTATATATATATATATGTGACATGGTTTAAGATTGCTTGAGGAAAGGCTGTAAAGATACAGTTTGTATTGTAAACCATAGAACAACCAGTAAGATTAAAATAAAGACAATGAGGCCCTGGTCAGTTGGCTCAGCAGTAGAGCGGGGGACCCGGGTTCGATTCCCGGCCAGGGCACATAGGAGAAGCGCCCATTTGCTTCTCCACCCCCACCCCCTCCTTCCTCTCTGTCTTTCTCTTCCCCTCTCGCAGCCAAGGCTCCATTGGAGCAAAGATGGCCTGGGCGCTGGGGATGGCTCCTTGGCCTCTGCCCAGGCGCTAGAGTGGCTCTGGTGGGGGCAGAGCATCACCCCCTGGTGGGCAGAGCGTCGCCCCTGGTGGGCGTGCCGGGTGGATCCCGGTTGGGCGCATGCGGGAGTCTGTCTGTCTCTCCCCGTTTCCAGCTTCAGAAAAATACAAAAAAAATAAAAATAAATAAAGACAATGAACCAATAGAGGAGACCTACTAGAACACTAAAAAATGCTTAGTTAAATCAAAAGAGGTAAAAAATGAAATAAAAAGGATAATAAATAAGACATATAGAAAATAAATATTAAAAAATAAGACAAAACCAAAGTATTGATAATTTTATTAAATATAAATGGTTTAAACACTTGAATTAAAAGCCAATGATTTTCAAATTGAGTCCAAATAGTACTCTCCTATATGCTTTTATAAGAAATTATTCAAAATATAATTATTAATAAAAGAAATTAAGAAAAAATGATATACTATATAAAATTAATTATAAAAAGTTAGAATGACTATTTTAATATTAGTCAAAAGAGATTTTAATTCAAAAAATATTAAAAGAATAAATATGGCAAAGACTTGTAAAGTTATTTTTCATAATGGTAAAGTGGCCAGTTCATTAAGAAAACAAAACAGTTCTAAGTGTGTATGCAACTAGTAACAAGATTTCAAAATAATAAACATACCCTTACAGAATTAAAAGTGAAATAGACACAAATATAGTAAGAGAATACAACATATTTTAGTAATTTATAATACCAATAGAATAAAAACTAATAGGAATATAGTATAGTTGAACAATACCATCAGCTAGTTCAACTAAATTGAAAGTTATACAACAGTATACACATTAAGTACAAAATACTCAAATTTTACTGAAGGATACATAGAATGTTCACCAAGATAGACTATATTTGGAGACATAAAACAAGTCTCAATAAATGTAAAAGGCTTGACACAATAAATGTAGTTTATAATCTCTGACCACATTTGGATTAAATCAGAAATTTCTAACAGTAATATAATATATTTGGAAATGAAACAACAAATTTTTAAATAAACGATGGGCAGATAAATAATTCTGAAAGAAGATTAAAAAAATATTCTGGACTTAATGAAATGAAAACACAGGATGCAACTAAAACCACGTTAGAGAGGAATTTGAAACTTTTAATACTTGCATAAGAAAGTTTAAAAACAGTGTTTAAGCTGCCACTTTAGAAGGTGAAAATAAAATGCAAATTATATTCAAGATAAGTAGAGTAAAAAAATAAAAAAGATACAAGCAGAAAGCAATGAGATAAATAATGAATAGAACGAGCAAAAATCAATAAAACAAAAACAGAATTATTAAAAAGATCAATAAAATGGATAAATAAGAGAGGGGTTGGGAAAAGAACACATATCAGGAATGAATAAGGAGCCCTAACTAGAATCACCACCTTTAAAAGGGAACAATGAAAGTGAACTGCTGTTAATATAGTCTATGGCTTAGAAGAAAGGGCTATTTACTTTGGGGAAAAAAATAAAAAAAAAAAACACAAAAGAAAAATAGAGTATCAGAATCTTTTACTGATTAAAACATTGTATTATAATTAAAATGCAGTTCTTAAATTATATACAAAATATTGTAAGAAAGTATTAGGCACAAGTGGCTCCACTGGTAAACTCTATGAATCACCTAAGGAAGAAACAATAACAATCTTGGGCAAACTTTTCCAGGGCATAGAAAAGAAACAGGCTAGAACTCATTTCCTAAAGCCAGCATTACTCTAATATCAAAACCAGGAGACATTACATAAGAGGAGGAAATAGAAGAGAAAAGGGAACAGATCTGTATCCTCTAGAACCAAGATGAAAAAATCCTTAACAAATTGAATTCAGCAGTATATGAAAAAGATAATAAATCATGACCAACTGAGATTTATTCCGGAAATGCCAAGCTGGTTCAATGTTCAAAAATTAATCATTGTAACTCAACACAATAGACTTAATAAGAAAATCCATATGATCTTCTCAATAGAAGCAGGAAATCATTTGCTGAAATTCAATACCAATTTCAAATAAAACTCTCAGCAAACTAAAAATAGAAGTAAACATTCTTAACTTGATGAAAAATACAAATAAACCTGTAGATAACATGTTAATATGGAAACTTCAGAATTATGTAGGAGAAGCAATTTTAATGTAACCTGTAGCTCAACTCAGGGATTGTCTAATCAGTGACCTGGGCTTTAAACCTTCTCCAAAATGGCAGCTGAATGCCCGGCTCTCAATCAGCCACAGAATCTTAACGAGGAGAAACATTCTCCCGTTCTTGGTACAGTAAATTTCTTTTTATTGCCTAAGTGCATGCATTATATGACACCTGGCCAGTCTCACCAGTGTAAATGCCCCCAACAAGAAAGGGGCAAAGTTTTCACCTATAGCACAGAAGATGTGTGCAGTCCTTTACCCTACAGTAGCTATCAGGGGAAATCACTGGCCGTGGGATATAAGCACATACTACACATGTTGATCTTACTTTGGTTAATCTCTTCTTTTTCTAAGTAAACTTTGTGCCTACCAGTGTTCACGTGTTGAATCCTCCTTCCAACTTCAAATCTGTAGAAGATGCATTGGTCTCCTATTTCCAGAGACTGGCATTATTATATTCTTTGGTGTCCTCCATGTGGGAAGAATACTTACTTGGGATTGGTAACTAATGTTTTGCCCCTAAGATCAGGAAAAAGTCAATGATGTCAGCTCTCACTATTTCTTTTTCTTTTTTTTTTTCACTCTTCTGAAGCTGGAAACAGGGAGAGACAGTCAGACAGACTCCCGCATGCACCCGACCGGGATCCACCCGGCACGCCCACCATGGGGCGATGCTCTGCCCATCCTGGGCGTCGCCATGTTGCGACCAGAGCCACTCTAGCGCCTGAGGCAGAGGCCACAGAGCCATCCCCAGCGCCCGGGCCATCTTTGCTCCAATGGAGCCTTGGCTGCGGGAGGGGAAAAGAGAGACAGAGAGGAAAGCGCAGTGGAGAGGTGGAGAAGCAAATGGGTGCTTCTCCTGTGTGCCCTGGTCGGGAATCGAACCCGGGTCCTCTGCACGCTAGGCCGATGCTCTACCGCTGAGCCAACCGGCCAGGGCTCACTATTTCTATTAAACACTGTCCTGGTAATTTTTTTTTTTTTTTTTGTATTTTTCTGAAGTTGGGGAGGCAGTCAGACAGACTCCCGCATGTGCCCGACCGGGATCCACCTGGCATGCCCACCAGGGGGCGATGCTCTGCACATCTGGGGCATCGCTCTTTTGCAACCAGAGCCATTGTAGTACCTGAGTCAGAGGTCACAGAGCCATCCTCAGCACCCGGGCCAACTTTGCTCCAAAGGAGCCTTGGCTGTGAGAGGGGAATAGAGAGACAGAGAGGAAGGAGAGGGGGAGGGGTGGAGAAGCAGATGGGCGCCTCTCCTGTGTGCCCTGGCTGGGAATCCAACCCGGGATTCCTGCACACCAGGCCGACGCTCTACCACTGAGCCAACCGACCAGGGCTATCCTAGTAATTTTAACCATTACAGGAAAAGGAAATAAAAGTGATTAGATAGAAAAGAACAAGAAACTATATTTTCAAAGACAGCATAATTGTAAATATAAAAATAGTGAGGAATAACCACCAAAACTATTACAACTAATTAGTGAATTTTGAAAGTTGGTAAAATACAAAATAAATACACAGAAATTGATTTTCTATATTCTATTAACAAACACTTGTGAATAAAATTTAAAAATATTGCTATGACAAGATCAAAACTATGAAATAATTTAGCATAAATTTAACAAATAATGTGTAAGACCTGTACATTAAAAACTCCAAAAAAGAGAAATTAAGAATGACCTAACTGTCCATGGAATAGAACACTCAATGTTGCTAAAATGTCAGTCCCAAATAGATCTACATACTCAACTTTATACAAAACAAAATCCCAGCAGGTTGTACTGTAGATTTTTGATAATCTAATTATACAATTCATATGGAAATTTAAAGGACTTAAAAGAAGCAAAACTGCTTTTTAAAAGGAACAAAGATGTCATTCCTACACTACATATAAAGGACAGTAACATGATAACTTAGCATTGGCATACAATTGATAAATTGATGAAAAAGAGATAGTTTAGAAATAGGCTCATACTTATGGTCAGTTTATTTTCCGCAGAAATTCTAAACTAATTCAGTAGAGGAAAAAATTTCTTTGCAACAATAAGTGCTTGAAACTGGATATCAATATGAAAAAAAAAAAATAAAAACCTCAACTTTACCTTACACTAAATAGAAAATTAATTCAAACTGATTCACAGACCTCAATGTAAATGCCAAAGCTACCAATTCTCTGAAAGAAAATCTTTGCAAAATTTGGATTAGCAAATATTTCTTAAAGGACATAAAGGGCACTAAATATAAAGAAAAAGTAAATTTGACTTCATAATAATTAAAAACTTTGCTCTTCAAAAGACACCATCAAGAAAAGAAAGGTCAAACCCTAGACTAGGAGAAATAGTTTATAATATATATTCTGCAGGATTTAATAATAAGAAAAAGTCAAACAGTAAAAAAAAATAAGTAAAATATTTGCACAGACAATATAAAAGCAGAAATAAGAACTGCAGATTAGAGTATTAAAGGTATTCTAATATCATTAGTAATTGGAGAAATTCAAATCAACTCCACAATATTAAATCATTACATGTACCAGAATGGCTAAAATTAAAGATGATCTTCAATTTCACTTCTAGTTAAGTATACAAGAGAAATGATAACATATGACCGTAAAACATCATAATAGCTTTACCATTAGAACCAAAAACTGAAAATGATTCAGTTATGTAATAGTAGGTGAATTTTTAAATATATCAATTCACACAAAAGAATAACATACATTATTAATGGAAATCATTCATTATTAAAAATTCATAAACTTTTTCAAAAGATAAATTGATAAACCATGACACATCCATACAACAAAATATTACTCATCAATAAAAACTAAGCTGTTGACAAATGAAACACCTAGAGAAACCTTGAATGCATATCGTTAAGTGAAACAAAGTAGTCTAAAAAGGCTTTACACTGTATGAGTCCAAAAATATAACATTATGGAAAAGGTTAAACTACGAGTACAGTAAAGGGATCAGAGAAGAGCCAGAGAGAGTGAGAGATGGATTGTAGAACACAGGAGATTGATATTACAGAGAAACCATTTTGTATCGATATCATACAGTGCAGGAAGGTGCATAGTATACATTTGTCAAAACCATAAGAATGTAGAAACAGTGAACCCTAATATAGATGAGGGGCTTTAGTTACTAATAATTTATCAATATTGGTTCACCAACTGAAACACATGTACCATACTGATACTTGATGTTAATACTGAGAGAAGTAGGGGATGGGGGGGGGTTAGGGGTAGAGAAGGGTAAACTATATATGATGTCGTAAAAAAAAAATGCCAGAATTAAAGGAGGACGTAGTCTATAATTTCATTTATATAAAGTTTAAAAAAGGCAAAACTACATTCCAGGGAAAAAATCAGATTACTGATTGCTTATGGCTGGCTAGTCACCTGGTGTGTGTGTGTGTGTGTGTGTGTGTGTGTGTGTGGTTTACCTACAACAAACAGAGAACATTTTTAGAATGATTAAAATGTTCTCTATCTTGATGGAGTAATGTTTACAAGGGTATATGCATTTGTCAAATTTCTTTAAACTCAATATTTAAAAATGATACCTTATGACCCAGCAATCCCTCTACTGGGTATATACCCCCAAAACTCAGAAACATTGATACATAAAGACACATGCAGCCCCATGTTCATTGTAGCATTGTTCACAGTGGCCAAGACATGGAAACAACCAAAAAGCCCTTCAATAGAAGACTGGATAAAGAAGATGTGGCACATATACACTATGGAATACTACTCAGCCATAAGAAATGATGACATCGGATCATTTACAGCAAAATAGTGGGATCTTGATAACATGATACAAAGCGAAATAAGTAAATCAGAAAAAACCAGTAACTGCATTATTCCATACGTAGGTGGGACATAAAAGTGAAACTAAGAGACATTGATAAGAGTGTGGTGGTTACAGGGGGAGGGGGGAGAGGGAAAGGGAAAGGGGGAGGGGGAGGGGCACAAAGAAAACAAGATAGAAGGTGACAGAGGACAATCTGACTTTGGGTGATGTGTACACAACATAACTGAACGACAAGATAACTTGGACTTGTTATCTTTGAATATATGTATCCTGATTTATTGATATCGCCCCATTAAAAAAATAAAATTATTTTAAAAAATAAGCCTACTTTAAAATGTAAATTATACCATTAAATTTGATTTATACAATAAGCCGATACACAAACCATTCACTCAATAAACAAACAGACAAAACCTTTATTTAGGTCATGAAAGACATGGCTGTCATATCTGGCTCACTCTTTCTGAATGCTTTGTAAAATTCTAAATCAATAAACTATAATAAGTAAGTATCAAAGATATGAAATTCCAAAGGAAAAATATCTTTTCTGTTGGTCACAGCTGTACTTGATGTGGATAGACACATATTTGCAAGTTTATTCTTAGATAAAAACAAATGAAAGAGCAAATTATATTGATGTTGTCAGAGGTATCAGGGCAATCATTCAATTATTTATTCAGTATTTATTAACCACTCATTCTATGCCAAGAAAAGAGATTCATATGCTTTTTCCTTAAGAACTCAAGAGACAGAGGGTGAGAAAAATGAGTAAACAGGTTGCTCTAATCCAGCATTTTCAACCGATGAGCTGTGGCAGGCACACTGGTTTGCCACAAGAATTTTTAAAACATGTAATACTTGACTATTTAGTCACAGGCAACTGACTTTTTCCCCTGAAATTGTAAAACAAAAACAAAAACAAAATGGCAAAAGCCAACACAACAATTGCTGTCCAGTAAGAATGAATCAAAATTCTACCTATTTTTTGTCAGATTGGCAGAAAATATAGTTTTTCTTGTTTGCCATAGAATTTTAGTAATTAGTTTATGTGTGTCATGAGTTTAAAAAGTTTGAATATCACTGCTATAATTCAATGTGATAAATAAACCTTTTTCATAAATAATAAAGAGCAAGTATGGAAAACATGCAGACATTTTCATGTATGATTTTCTACTCTTTTCAAAGTATTATTTGCAAAAAAATTACATTTCCCGAAATAGAGATATGGGACTTCAGCAAAATTTTGTAAGTTAAGAAGGCATTGTGTTAAGTGATAAAAAAAATTTTATCATTTGAAAATCTCGAAGACTTAACTTGTCTGAATAAAATGTTCATGTGATATCTAGATATCTGTATGAGTTTTAATACTTAGGACTCGTTTTAAGTTTTTGAATTTTATTGAATAGGCATAAAAATAGAACTTGTCAAAAACTTATGTATGATACATAAATCTCTGTTGTCGGTTCTTTTGGTAACTGTATTTATAATTCTGCCTATAACTATAGCTAAGTTGATGGCCTCAGAATGTCTGGGTGTCTTATAGGCAGCGAGTTAGTTCCTCCTCTCTATTATTAATTAGACTTGAAATATGTTGAAGTTTCCATGTTCTGAATTTTCCACCTACTCATTGGAAAATTTCTATGCTAGGCAGTTCCTTTCTTCCCTGGCATACATACTAAATGAAGACTTCCTGCTATATTTGGTGCTTTTAAATGATACGAGAGGTGCATGTGTGTGTTTGTGTGTATGTGTGTACATGTGTGTTGCCCTTACACATTGTTGCACTTCATATAACAAAATGTTATTTTGTGCTGTAGTGATCAAATTGAAAGATCTATCATGGACGGGAAATGTAGATCACTGGATTAGCCAGGAATTGAACCTGTATTTTAAAAATTGATGCCAGTCTGCAATTGACTTGGTTCATCAGATTTCTTCCACATATCATCCTCAGAAAGTGTGAATGTAATCAAATTATATTACAGGTTATAAAATTATGAAATTGAAAGAATTTTTCAAACCTAGTGTTTGATACAAATCTTTAAAACTCTTACTTAATGGTAGGTGAAGCAGTTCAGGCTCTGTGACTGAGAAATCAGTGTGCATTTCAAAAGACCCAAAATAGAATTCATTAAAAAATAATAATAACACAAAAATGCATAGATATGAAGAAGAAACCATTTCTTAGGCATTATCTAAATTCTAAAATTAAAAAAAAAAACCTGTCTCTTTGAATGATAGGATCATTTATTACAACATTCCCCCCGAGGTCACTCAGGAGCCACAAATCATGTAAGGTGTATACTTTCTAGTAACTTCTCGTGTCATAAGTGACATTCAAGAGATGAAAAATGAGAGTAGTTGCCAGGTGGGGATGTGGAAGGGAAACTGTTAGTATCTTGCCTCTCTTAGCTAAGAGGCCATGGAGCTTGGTTTCAGGTGATTGCTGAGTTATTCTTCAGTACTTGCAGCACTAACATGTTTTCTGTCTTTGGGTTTATTGGCTTTTTCCTATGTTTTTATAAGTTTTAGACCTAAATCTCATAAATTGTTAGTTCTCAGAGGAAATAACTTAAGTCTTGGCCTTAATGGGTGTTAGTCTTTACAAGGACATTAGCTATCTTACTCATTTGAATGTATGTTTCAGTCATACTACTGCTTTATCCCTACATTCTTTATTGTGTTATTTTTTAAAAAAACAAGGGCATTGTACAAAATATGATTCAATTATCAAAATAAGAAAATTAACATTAATGGAGTATTAATATCTAAACTAAAATTCAAAGTAAATTTTGTGAATAGTAGCATTGATGTTCTTTATAGCAAAATTATTTTCTCTAATTTAGTAACAAATTAGAATTAGACCAGGGCTGTTATATTTAATTGGACCACTTTTTAAGCATTTATTTGCTTGTGTATATTTCATAGGCTTGACATTTTTGAAGTGTACAGATCATTCATTTTGTAGAATGTTGCTCAATTTGGCTATGTCTAGTGTTTCATTATAATTAGATTCAGGATATACATTTTTTTGTTAAAATATAAAAGAAATGATGCATACTTCTCTGGGCATCATATCAGAAAGAATGTGACATCCAGTTACTCCATTATTAGTGTCATTAATGTTAGTCACTTGGTTAAAGTGGTGTCTACTAGCAGTGGTGGGATTCAAATAATTTAACAGTTGGTTCTCTGCTCTAACAACCATTTTAAGTATAAAGAAATTGTATACTGAAACGCAGTTTATTATTTCATGTATTTAATAGTTAAATAAGAACAATAAAAGAGGTACATAAAACTAGATTATGTTACAAGAAAAAGTTTTAAAATATAAAATAATATCTGATTAAAAAACAAAAACCTGTTATTTAAGATATTTCCAGTGATAGCTTGTCACCCCCTCGTTGTTTGGCGCTTTTTATTGTTACATTATATGTTTTTTTTACTGAAATAACAAATGCGAGGGAATGAAAAGATATACCTTCCATTAATGGTATAATGAGTTTTATGAATTGAATGAATAAATATTACAAGCATAGTTCTGTCAATTTTTTTCCATTTATGGACGGAATGAACATCACTACAGCTGCTTAGAATATGCTGTTGCACAGATGAACATTTAAAAAAAGTAGGAAATGTAAATTTGCGATTTCCACATTAGGCGGCTGCCTAGGCCTTAGAGAGAACCCTAATTACAAGTGCCATTTTAACAGCTGGTTCACAAAACTTAACAAAAATTCAGGTATCAGTTCTGCCAATCCGGTGTGAACCGGCTGAATGCCACCACTCTCTACCAGGTGTTCTTCAATATTAACTTACTGCTTTTTTTCTTTGTTTTTAATATGTATCTTCTGGAGCAATACTTTGGAATTATATAAACTTCTCATTGTCCATCAAACTTTCTCCCACTAATTTTAGCATCCATTTATGTTTTTCTCTGCTTGAAACAGTTATTACCATGATGGTTGCCAATTAGTATTTTTTTTAATTCTATCATTTCTACTTATTTAATTACATGACATTTTACTTTAAGGAAGAGCCGTTCTTCCCTTCCCCTCTTTAATTATTTATATCAGTTTTGTCTTAGGGATTCCTGTTTTACTCTATGAGTTATAATATGTTGTAAACATTATTTACTTTGATGCTTAAAACAAAGGCAGGTCTTGTCATTAGGAACTCCTTCAAGCTGACACTTGCTGTCTTCTGCTATTGCCCTCTCCTTTTTAAACAATTGGCTATTTTCTATCACACCAAGATACTTCAGGTTTACTTTAAGTATCCTAGCCCCATCCATGGAATTAGGATTTTCCTCAAAAGCTTAGCTTTTTAATTTTTTAAAGAATATATTAGTATTTAAAAACCAAGATCTGGGAGCAAAGTGTTAGCTAAACTTTTAATGCCCTTTTCCCAAACTTATGTGGATGAACATAACAGATGAGAATTCTGAGACATCTCAGTTGCAGACCAAAGTCTCTACCCACTTGCAAACTCTTTTCCATGGGCCTTTCTGCAATGAATGAAGCATCATGGTAAAGGCTGAAGAGCTGATCAGGGAGCTGAGATGGATAAATTTTGATGCTTTGCCCAAGTATGTAGCAGCCATCCTCTGAAAACTTAGTGCAGGAGAGAGGCAGATGACAGGAAACAAGTTCACCTGAAGCTCTCTGTACATTAACCGACAAAATGATGGGGTGCTAGGAGAACTGAAAGAAATCCTGTGGACTCTTTGTGGCAAAGCAAAAAATTTGTGGAAAACACTACATATACTATTTGAGCCATTACAGGATATGACAACTGCCTCCAAATACAAAGACAGGGCAGCAAGACAGAGATATTGCTAAACTAGCACAGAGAGCTAGGGCAGAGCTGCAGAGAAAAAAATATCTCTACTCACCCCAAAATCTGGCAATAGGAGTGAAACACAGAGGAAGAGAGACTAGCAGAAGAAATATTTGAAGGGATGATAGCCATGAACTTACTACATCTGATCAAAATTTTAACTCACGTACTCGAGAAGATTATTGAACTCTAGAAAAGATAAGTACAAAGAAAAAACATTGGCTAGAAAACAATTAAATGATTTATTTAAAGTGCTGATAAAAATTAAAACAATAAGAAATTAAATGATAATTCTATATCTAGTGAAAATATCCTAAAACATTAAGTCAAAATAAAACTAATTTCAAACATACAAATTCTATTTGCTAGTTCTCTCTACAGCCCCCTCATTTAGCTATCCTCATGCTTTTGTATATTAACGTCCCCCAATTTACTGTATTTCCCAATATTTGTGCCCTTATGCATTCTCCTTCCATGTTCACTGTTGCCATCGCCAGGTGAATTTCTTGAACCACAGAACAAGTATGTCATAAACAGAAGCTTGGTAAGAGCTGGCACCCAGAGGTCCATCCTCTTAAATTGTTTCTGCCTGAAGTCCAGCTCCCTGTTGTAATAATGTCCTTTTAGAATACTGGATGGTCAGAGGCTATGTTGAGACATACCGTCAGGGATGAAAGTTCATCGTGGGCACACTAGCTCCAGTTAAATTTACAGCTGACTTCAGCCATTTGAGTGACCCAAACCAATATCACAATGAGTAGGAACACTGCCTAGTTGAACTTTCCAAATTCCTGATCAACGGAATGCAGAAAATCAAAGTCATTATTGCTTTAAGCAGCTGCCAACCTTTCTTTTGAAGCAGATATTTATCCGCAGAAATAGAATTATATGATAAAATTCTTATTGTGCTTTTGAAGTTGTATATATTACTTAAAGTAGAATGTGGTAACAATGTAACTAAGCATAGGTAACTTAAAAACTACAAAGATATTTAACAGTAAAAAATAGAGGAGAAATAAAACAATTCTGAAAAATTTCCAATTAATTCAAAAGAAGGTAGGAAAGGAAGAATAAAGAATAAATTGGACAAGGAGAGAAAAAACTACCCACAATGGTAGATTTAAACACAAAATGTCAATTATTACAACAAAAATAGAAAAACAGCATTCAGTTGGATGTACAGAATATAAAAATAGACAAAACAGAAGAAGCCACTTAGATTCTGTTTATAAGAGATGGACTTGAATGACAATAAGAAATACATTATTTAAATATGTTAGGTAAAGTTAATGCAGTAATTTGTAGGAAATTCACAGTCTAAACTATTATAAGAATGACAAGATAATGAAATGAACTAAATATCCAACTTTTAGAAGGTCAAAAATGGAAAAACAGGAAGTCCAGAGAATGTAGAAGTAAAGAAATAATGAAATAGAAAACAAAAATTTAATAAAATTCAATATATGGTCTTTTGAACAACTAAAAAATACCCTGCAAATCTCTACAATACCAATTGAAAAGAGATAGAGGGCAAAAACAGCCACATTAGAATGAAAGAGGGCATAACAAGAAAAAGAAAACAAAGGAGAAATACTGTGAACAATTTTTGACAACTTTGACAAGTCAAGTAAAATGAAAATTTCCTAAAAAAAAATTACCAAGCTGAATGAAGAGGATACAGAAAACCTTAGTGAACTTGTAACCATTGAATAAACTAAAGCATTAAATTAAAATCTAACTTTAAAATTAAGCTTATCTGAGAGATTTAAACCTATAATTGTAATTAAGACCCTGTGATATTGGCACCAAGATAGAGAGGGAAGCCAAACTTAGAACCTTAAAACTGAGTCGATTAAATAAGGTCCAAGCAGCAGGTTGACTAGCACACATTGTGCAAAAGACAACATTTTGAATTAGACAAGATGGCTTGGAGCCCTACGCAACCTTAGGCAAACCACAGGTTCATGTTCTCCAGTTTCTTCATTATAAAATGGAAATATATAACGCAATGTTCAATACTCTTGTATGTATTGAGTGAAAGGGTTTGCCAGAAAATAAGTACTGACTAAAATCTTAAATAAATATTGATACTGTTCCCTTTCAACTCAGATAACTGCACATTAAAAAGAAGAATGCTAGATTAAAGGGAAGAAAGGAGGGAAAAAGAGGGCAATTCATATCTATAATATAGTTTGTTTGTTTTTTACTTATCTGGGTTTTTTTTCTTCCTTTTTATGTTTTAAGTGACACCGGGTTTGAAAAGTAAAAATTGGCAAAGTAAAATCTAGATCTGGTCTGCAAGAATACAACTAGTTTTCTCTCTGTCCTTTTACATTTCTTCCTCCCTGCCTCCCTCCCTTCCTTTCTTCCTTTTCGTATTTTTTTCTTTCAAATAAGAGTGATTGCTATAATTTTCATTAAAACCATGCAGCAAGTCATGTTATGAAAGCATGCCTCAGGCAAGGGGCCGAGGGACTCTGAGAAGTCTCAAAGGCATAGTACAATTCAGGAAGCTGCTTTATTGCTGATTTCTTTGCTTGTTAAAATATTCCCAGTCCATAGTTGGGATAATGACTTGCAATGACTATTTTAATTAATTACTTTTTTTGTTTGAATTTTAAAAGTATGTCTTTTGTTTTAAAAACCCCAAGACATTAGCAGTTTTTCATATAAAATCATTAATTAAATATTCTAAACAACTAACAGTAACATAAGTAAAATGAAGAGGAAAAATTGAGCTTTCAGAAAAAACACTATACTCCATAGACAAACTATTCTGTGCATTAAGAGCAAGATCAGAACTTGCCAGCTTGTTTAAAATTCAATACTGGACACCTAAAACTGTTTCACAGAAGCCTAGGCAATAACATTAGATTTCTGAGCTATTCAGCAATCCTGAGGTCCTAAGAATGCCAGCTATTCACATGCCACTATTTTGACAGAGTAAGAGAGACCCTGAATTAACCTTATAAAGATATTCCTGTTTCTTCATGACAGGAATAGATTTGACATCTTGTGACTTACCATTATCTGCTTTGTGAGTGTTACAGCTTTGGGAACTTTTTCTAACAAGCTGAAGCAAAGATTTTTCAGAATACATCCAATTTATATGCAGTAACATTTGCTTTTGTGAATAGTAGGTTTGGCATTTCTGCCAGGCAGTTTAATATGCCATGGTGAGATTAATGAGGTAACATCTAATAAGTTCATCATTATTATTTTTATGTTTCTCTCTGGGTTAAAAAAACCCTGGAATAATGACTCAACAATGTATCACCACAATTTTTTTCACATTTATTCACCTTCTCATTTTCATTCATGGTAATTACTCCTTTCCCTTTGACTCCCACCCAATACATAAAGAATGAGAGGGGGGAAAAAGAGAAAAAGGAAACTGCATCTGTTTTATACTTATTATATACAAAGAACTGCGCACCTTTCACCATTTTTATCTTAGTCAATGCTTAAAACAACCCTATGAGATAGTTCATACAGTCTCCTTATTATCAGTAAAACAAATAAGACTCAGAGAGGTAATGTCACTCTGCAGCACCACACAGCCAATAATCAGAGCAGTGGGAATCTGAGTCCCAGATTATGAGAGTGCAAAGCCTAAAGGAAATATTTATTACAGTCACTTATTTTATACCCCATATCTATCATGCAATTTCATATACTGTCTCAAATAGTTAAATATTATGGATCTTATTTTCTTACTTTGAACATCAAAAACTTTAAGCAGAGAACAGTAACTCACACTTCCTAGAATCCAGGCTGCTTTACTTTCTAATGGGAAACTTTTCAGATGAATAACATCTTCATTTGAAAGATAAGGAGAAAGAGGTGAAAAAAAATATTCTTATTCAAGTTTACACAGGTGGTAAATGTTGGAGCCAGACTTGATTGTTTAACTCTCATGTATTGTACTGCCTCCACTATATAAAGCAGCAGAGAGACAGTTTAAACAGTGGCCAAGAACTTTAATTTTCACTAACATAATTTTAATTATCATTTTTCCTGATAAGATACAGATCATGGCATCTAGGTGGGGTGTCTGAGTTACTGCTGCCTAAGACACACACTGAACATCAAAATGCAAGGTTTTTCTGCTATAATTAAGCTCATGCTTGAAGCTAAAAGTGCACTGCAAATTCAAGTATGCCCAGCTAAAGGAAAAGGGGTACATGGAAATTAACTCTATATAAATTCATTAGATGCCAGAAACAAATTTTCATATTTTAGATTTTAAAATTGTTACCAGAATATTATTACCTCAACATATTATCAAGCAAATGGAAGCAAGTTTAACTTTTCCAATAATAATATAAATATGTAAAAAATATTTTTAAGGTTATTTGCAATAAAACTAATTATATTTACATTATAAATGTAAAAGGTTCCAAAACCAAGTAAAGACACTAGAAAGAAAGAAAACTATAAGCCAATATCCCTGATGAACATAGATATTAAAATTCTCAAAAAATATTAGCAAACCAGATCCAGCAATACATTAAAAATATTATATATCATGATCAAGTGGGATCTATTCTGAGGAGGCAAGGCTGGCACAATATTCACAAATCAATAAATATGATTCATCACATAAACAAAAGGAAGGATAAATCACATGACTATATCAATAGATGCAGAAAGAGGATTTTATAAAATCCAGCACCCATCTAGGATCAAAACTCTCAGTAAAGTGGGAATAAAGGGAGCATACCTCAGCATAATAAAGACCATCTATGACAAACTCACAGCCAACATTATACACAATGAGCAAATATTAAATGCAATCCCCTTAATATCAGGAACAAAGCATTTTACCTTCTTATTCAACATAGTTCTGAAAGTTCTAGCCACAGCAAATAGACAAGAAGAAGAAATAAAAGGCATCCACATTGGAAAAAAAGAAATAACAACTATCATTATTGCTGATGACATAATATTGTATGTCATCATACAATATTAAAGTCTCAGTCAAAAAACTACTAGACCTGATCAATGAATTCGGCAAGGTGGCAGGATATAAAATTAATATTCAGAAATCAGTGGCATTTTTATACACTACTAATAAAGTATCTGAAAGAGAAATTAAGGAAACAATCCCCTTCACTATTGCAACCAAAAAAAATAAAGTACCTAGGAGTAAATTTAATCAAGAAGGTAAAAGACTTGTACTCAGAAAACTGTAAGACATTGAAAAAAGAACTCAAGAAAGATATACAAACAAGTAGAAGCATATACCGTGTTCATGGATAGAAAAACTAAACATTATTAAACTGTCTATACTACCCAAAGAAATATATAAATTCAATGCAATTCCTATCAAAATACAATGGCATACTTCAAAGATATAGAAAAAATATTCCAAAAATTTGTATGGAACCAAAAAAGAACATGAATAGCCTCAGCAATCTTGAAAATTAAGAATAAAGTGGGAGGAATCACACTTCCTAATATCAAGTTATGCTACAAGGTGATAGTAATCAAAATTGCTTAGTATTGGCATAAAAACAGGCATACAGATCAATGGAACAGAACAGAGAACCCAGAAATAAACCCACACCGTTATGGTCAATTGATATTTGTAAAAGGAGGTAAGAGCATACAATGGAGTAAAGACAATCTCTTTAATAAATGGTGTTGGAAAAATTGGACAGGTACATGCAAAAAAATGAAACTAGACCACCAACTTACACCATTCACAAAAATAAACTCAAAATGAATAAAAGACTTAAATGTATGTCACGAAACCATAAACATCTTGAAAGAAAACATAGGCAGTAAACTCTCCGATTTCTCTCGTAGCAATATTTTTGCCTATTTATCTCCACTGGCAAGTGAAATAAAGGACAAGATAAACAAATGGGACTATATCAAACAAAAAACTTGTGCACAGCAAAATATACCATGAACAAAATAAAAAGACAACTCACACAATGGGAAAACATATTTTCCAATATGTCTGATATGGGGTTAATAACCAAAATTTATAAAGAACTTCTAAAACTCAGCATCAGGAAGGTAAACTATCCATTAAAAAATGGGCAAAGGAACTGAACAGACACTTCTCCAAAGAGGACATACAGATGGCCAATAGGCATATAAAAAAATGTTTAACGTCACTTGTTATTAGAGAAATGCAAATTAAAACCACAATGAGATACCACCTCGCACCTGTCAGAATGGCGCTTATTAACAAATTAACACACAAGTGCTGGCAAGGATGTGGAGAAAAGGGAACCCTCTTGCACTACTGGTGGGAATGCAGGCTTGTGCAGTCACTGTGGAAAACAGTATGGTGTTTCCCAAAAACATTAAAATGGAACTGCCTTTTGATCCAGCTATCCCACTTTTTATATCCTAAAAATACCAAATAACTGATTCAAAAGAAGATATGCACCCCCACGTTTATTGCAGCATTGTTTACAATAGCCAAGATCTGGAAACAGTCCAAGTGTCTGCCAGTGGATGAGTGGATTAAAAAGCAGTGGTACATATACACAATGAAATACTACACGGTCATGAAAAGGAAGAAAATCTTACCTGTTGCGGTGGCATGAATGGACCTGGAGACTATTATGCTAAGTGAAATAAGCCAGGCAGAGAAAGAAAACAATCATATGATCTCACTTATATGTGGAATCTAATGAACAAAGTGAACTGAAGAATGGAATAGAGGCAGAGGCAAGGTCACAGGGGGCAGAGGGACAACAGTCAGAGGGAAGAGGGATGAAGGGATGGGATCAGAGAAGGTGAAGGGATTAGTTAAATTATGTATATGTAACACATAGATATAGGTAACATGGCAGCGAAATCCCAAAGGGAAGGGGGGAGGGAGATATGATGAAGGGGGCAAAAGGGGTGTAATGAGGGACAAGAGCGTGGGGGTGAGGGTGTTATATTGAGTGGGACACTTGAATCCATGTTCACACAATTAATTAGAATTAAAAATTTTTTTTTAAATGTAAAAGAAATCATCATGTACTCAAGAGCCTCAACAGCCAATAACTATTAATATTTTGGTGAGTTTTTTCTCTTCTGACCTATGTTCAGTTTATAGTAGTGAAGTTATACCGAACAGTGGTTTTGTTTCATGCTTTTTCAGTTAGTGTTCTAACAAATGGGTTTCCTTCTTTGTTTATCTATCTGTGGCTTCATAACAAATGACCTCAAAACCTAGTAGTTGTTAAACAATAAAAATTTGTTTTCTCAAAATCTCTGAGGTCAGAAATTTTTTGTGTAGCTGGGTGGTTCTTGCTCTGGGATCCCTCCTGAGGGTGCAGTCAAGATGTTGGCCAGGACTGAGGTCATTTGACAACTTCAGTGAGCCCAGCCCACTGACAGCTGTGGGCAAGAAGCCTCAGCTCCTCACTTGCTACTGGCAGGAGGCCTCAGTCCCTCCCTATGTGGATCTTTCTGCAGGGCTGCTTAAGTGTCCTCATGGCATGTCAGTTGGCTTCCCCCAGGGTAATCAGAGACTATAAAGAAGCCATAGTATCTTTTATGACCCTGCCTCACAAGTCACACTCCAACAGTTTTGCACTCTCTTTTTGGTTCCGTTGGTTGGCCCTGTTAGACATGGGAGGGGCCTATACAAGTATAAATGCCAGCATGCAGAGATCATTGTGGCTTAAGTTGGCAGCTGGGTATCATGCTATTAACAATTTTTAAAATACTTTAATGTGGTGGCATAGAGAAGTAAGTGCTCTTGTTTTCCAAGAAATGGCTTCTCAAGCCCACAGCTGAAAACCAGGGTGGGTGCATACAAGCCATTTTAGGTTCAAGGAAAACCCAGGCTTTGAAAAGAGACTCCTGTTCCCTTGAGTCCTATGGGGATCGTTATTTCTCACAACTGGCACCACTGCTTACTAGACCCATCTCCCACTATTTTTCAAGACCATTGCTGGCATTATTGCCCAGGGGACTGCCAACAGTGGGCACCAAATTGGAGATGGAGTGGGACCCTCATCCCAGGACCTGTTGGGACTCAGTGGATCTCTGCAAATGCTTAGGAAACAACAAACAGAAAAGGGAAAGGGACTGCACGTCCTCTGTCTCTTCTGCCTGTTGTAACCCTCACAAGACAAGGGAAATGTGTTCAAGAAGAGGAAGGGTGTGTGTGTGAAAAGTAAAGCAGCATCTATTAATGGGTGCCCTTTGGACTTGTTCAGTGAAATTACAAATGCTATCCAAATGTTCTGTATCACCATGCATTGGCACTTACTTTGGGAAAGAGGAGCACATCTGTCATCTGTTGCTTTAAAATCTCCAAGTGAAACATCTCGGACTGTAAGGGTACGGAAAGAGAAACAGAGAGAATATATAAATATGACAGTAAGGAAATCTTTTCCCCTTGCTTCCTTCTCAGCAAATCTCTTGGCAACTCTGAACGTCACGCAAAAAGCAGTCATCATGATATCTCTTGCAGATATATTAGCTTTGATTGGATTCATAACCCTGCATGGATCAAAGAATCATAGAAATCTATGTTTATTGTTGCAGAGAGAGCTAAAGGGTCAAGGTCACTGAGCAAGTAACATGCACTGGTGATTATAACTAATTTCAGTCAAAATTGTGACCTCGTTATAGGTCTCCCATTGGAGGTAAGGTTCTAAGAAGGGACAGTGTGAAATAGATTCCTGAATCTTAAAGTCAGGGCCTTGGTATTTAAACTTTTGTGTTCCTGAAACAAGATGTCTGACGATAAAGTGGTTGGTTCATGTTTCAAAATTGGACTTTGCTTTGTTATTAAAATGTTACTATATGCAAATCAGATACTTGGTAAGGCTCCAAAAATGACTTTCACTCTAGAAATCCAACAGAGTTCAATGGTCACAAAACAATTGGGAATCTAAAGGCAAATCATAAAACATTGAAATCAGTTGTTTTTTAATTTAGTTTTCTCCCTCTAATTTTCATTTTGTTTGCAGTTTTACTACATTAAAATGTACAATGGTATTTTCCTGAGCCAGACGAAGCATAATAATAACAATTGCAATCACTAATATGATGCCGACTATATGCTAAGTGCTGTTCTAATTGCTTTACCTATGTTATCTTATTTAATCCCCCAAAGCCTCCTGATTTATTAACACTATGTATAGATTAAAACAACTGAGGCATAGAGTGATTAAGTTGTGCAAGGTTCCACAACTGCTAAGGAGGGAGCTAGGACTCAAAAGAGGGGAGAATCTGGGCCCAGAATCCATGTTGTTAAGCATCACCTTTAGGCTGCCTCCCCATTATAGAAAATGTGACTCATAGCAAACATAAAGCGTTCCTGGACCTAATTTATGTGATGACAGGCAAAGGGCTAAGAATGGCCATATATTAAATGCCTTACTCTTCCATACTTACAATATTTAGAATTACTTTAGACAAAAATTAAATTTGCTATTTTAGGCAAATAGTGATGTATAGAAGCATAATGGTTTCATCTTAGGGACCAGCATCCATAATGTAGGTATCCTCCACTGTCTTCCTGGCTACCCCTCGGCCTCATACATAACATCAGCAGAGGGTTTAGTATAGAGGAAAAGAATTCTTCAACCAAAAATAGCTCGTATTTTCTGTTGTATCCTTTTGTACAAAGTCACTAATTTGAGGATAAATGCTTTTTTGTTTTTGTCACAGCAGCCTAAGGAAATGTCAGTACCAAACAGTGCTTGGATTTGTCTTCCCTCAGACTCTGAGCTTGCAAATGAGGGCAAATATACAAATCATTACATTTAAGAGAAGACAGATCTCTTATCAGTGTCAGAAAAAAATGGAAACTAAAAGCTCATAAAAATGCTAATGATCCTATCTTCCCCAAATGCTCTGGTTTAGTACAAAGTTTCTTTTTGATAACAGCAGATAATGCTCTTTTCCTTCTTGCCTGCTAATCTCCATTTCTCAGTGTGAACATGGAGCAAATAACATAAATCTATAAAAAGATACTCTGAATTCACTTCTAAATATAATACTTGGAGAATAATGCAATTGTTGAGCAAAGTAGCATGCTTTCCTCATTAGCAGTGAACTCCGACGTGAATGTGCCTCTGTCCCAGCTCTTCCCTCACTCCCATTACTGCTCCTCTCAGCAGCGGTGGCGTGAGCCTGCCGAGCACCGGATGCAGGGTAGCGGCCACTCTCGGCGCACCTCCATCATTTCCCATCCTCTGCTTGCATTACAGTTTCTTGCAGTCATTCCTTAAAGACCAGCCAGGGAGAATTGATTTTTCTAGTTGTGTGGCTGTCGTCACCCCTGTAGCGATAAGCCTGAGCTCCTCAAGTGAATAGTAAATAGAGCCTGCGCGAGGAGGTTACCACACCCATTGAGGAGAAATCTACAGCCTCATCGTTCACATAGACTAGTTCTACAAGTTGTTTGAGTAATAGCCCATTGACTGAAGTCGAAAAGCGCTACTTCCATTGACCAAAATTGAAAAATGTAATGCAAAATAGTCAAAAGCGCATAATTAACTCTGAAGCAAGGGAAAACCATGAGATAATTTTTATGGGTTCTTAGCAATAAGTCTTTTTCTTAGATAACAGGCACTGGTCATGTTCCAGAAGAAAGAGAAATTTACTAATTTGTAATTAGCCTATTTTTTTTTAACATACCTCCCAAAAGTGACATCTCAAAACAAGAATGGCCTGACCTGTGGTGGCGCAGTGGATAAAGCGTCGACCTGGAAATGCTGAGGTCGCCGGTTCAAAACCCTGGGCTTGCCTGGTCAAGGCACATATGGGAGTTGATGCTTCCAGTTCCTCCCCCTCTTCTCTCTCTCTGTCTCTCCTCTCTCTCTCTCTATCCTCCCTCTCCTCTGTAAAATGAATAAATAAATAAAAATTAAAAAAAAAATTTAAAAACAAGAATGACCTCATCTATTTTCCAGCCAGGTGATAAAATGAAGTACCTACTACCAAACAATGAAAAGCTCCTGTTTGAGGATTTTGACCTGTTTTCATCCAGGAATTAAATATGTTCACTACATTTTAAAAGGCTATGAAAATGTAATGGCAAAGTAATAATTATGTAACACATTTTGTGATATTTCATTGCAAAATTGAGTACAGAATTCTATTACATTTGAACTTGACAGTTTTGCTTCTGGTAAATTTTTGATTAAAAAAAGGACATACTGCAAAACAATATAGGAACTGAAAAGTCTGATTGTTGTTTTATTGTGGGCCCAAAAGATCATTTGTGAACTTAATCAAAACAGCTTTTTTTGAATATATGATTATCATTTTTTGAAACCTCCCTTTTGTTTCTTTACCCTGTTTCTAAATCAGAAAAATAGTGAATCAAGGAAGGCTTATTGACTAGACTTAGTTAATGTGGTCCTAAATAAAATTATGTTGTATTTTTAGATTTCCAAGTTTTAAGAAAAATGCAGCAAGCTCATAAAATAAAACCTAGTAGAAACATGTTTCTATAATTGGAATTTGTTTGTTGGAATATTAAGTATGTTTTCTATAGTCAACACTTAGCACTTTATAAACTGCCAGATTATACCCCAACCCCCATCTTTTGACTGAGTTTGTGACTTTCTTGTTCTATTTGAGCTGCCCGATTATATTTTTCCCATTTCTCTGTTCTTTCCTAATTTTCTAAAGACTTTCTTTATTTCTTTTTGTGTGACACAAAGCAGAGCTTGTTTGCTTGCTCTGCAATTGACCCAGTCTTATATGTTGGGCAGGCATCTGGGGAAATTAAAAATAGAGTTGAAGAGACTTGACAAAAATTGTTTTGAATGCTATTATTGTATCTTCTGGATGGGTTTGCCATGAAGTCAGTTGGCCTTAGTTCATGAACTTACCTGGTTATAAGATTCCCCAATAGAACAAAACAAAATAGCAAGCAAGCTATAGCTTCCATTTAGCATGTATGTTATGTTTTTGAAGTAAGAGGATTCTCAGTAAGAAACGCCACAGAGTCTCTAACTTGCAGTCAGGCAGAGGTGGCATCAGCTGGCTGCTGTTCAACCCATTCAGTGGTAGACCAGCTGCATTATGGCCCCCAAAATATCAGACCCCTGACATCTGGACTGCAACTTCATGACAAAGCTTAAGTTAGATCCACATTACTTGTACATTCCGGGATTCCTGACCCAAAGAAATTGGGTGAGATAGTATAATAAATATTTGTTATTTTGAGCAGCTGGATTTGGGGATAATTTGTTACACAGCAATAGGTAGCCAAGAATTGTTGCTTGGGTCATGGGAAAGGTGTTTAGTTCCTTGGCTATGGGAGTTGGCAGAACAGTGTTGTAAGCCACCAACTAAGGGAGCTGAGCCCAGGGCAACAATCACTGCAAAAGAGAATCAGAGTCACAGATCTAGCTTCAAAACCTCTGGTGGAACCAACATACATCTGTTGCTAAATTAGGAAATTAAACTTGTTAACTCTGTAAACATCTAACTGTGAAGATACACAGATATCAAGCGACAAGGCCATTCATTCAATTCTCAGTTCTGTTTAACTTTAAAGATCACACCATTCAACTGGCATAGCTTGTAGCTTTCAATAATTGTTAGCATTTACTGAGTCATAATATGTGCCCACTACAATGCACCTCTCTCTTTCTCTAAAAACAAACAAACAAAAATGTCCTCTAATTCTAAAATCCTCTGCAAGTTAGGTATTACTTTTGAAAATAACTAAGTAAGTATAAAAAGCCTTTTGAGAATGCAAATATTAACATGAAAAAGAAATAATTTTAGGACTGCATCTCATTTTTAAGACTCTCTGCTAAGAATACCTTCCAGCTATATATTTATTTTGATTTGTCTCCAAATTAAAGCGTCTCGTGCTACTGTTAACAGGTTTATCAGAAGGATATTTTCCGTTTCTAAATCATTCACTCTGCTCCTGGTTTTCATTAACTTGAATAATGAAACATTATCTGGTTGCCATTTTTGTAAACAAAACTCTGATAAAAGAAAGCAAACCTTTTAGATGTATCTAAGAACATTTAGACTGGAAACTAAAGATACCGTGACTTACTATAGAAGTATCAGCAGGATATTCCTCATACCAGGAAATTGGTGATCAGTGCTGAAATACACAATGAAAATAAGAGAAAGACATACATGAATAGAAATCATGACTGCTACTGACATTTTATTTTATAACATACTTGCCATTCAACTGTCATTGTTTAGCACTGGAATTTAGGGAAGACATAGGCCATTTTATAAGGTTATTTTAAAGAACAGAGATTAAGCATATCTTCTATCCCATCAAATTTTTCTGAAAGCTCTGTCTCTATTGAAAACAGGAAACTGTAAATGTTCAAGTAAAAAGAGATGTGAAATGAAAAAGATCTCCTGTATTTATTTTATAAGGGGCTGCTTCAATTTCCTCTCAGTGTGGAGATATCCCTTTGCAATGCAACACACGTACACACGCACACACACACTAACATACACGCATTTCTTATTCTTCTTCCTTTTTCTTCTAACTTTAGAAGTAGTTGGCTCTAACCACCCCCACCCCCAAATACACAATAAATAGGTTCTCATAAATTATCAACACGTGCAACACATTTTCTCTATGGTCAAATAGGTATCTACTCTGAGTGGGGAAATAGATCAATCCCCTAGCAGGCCGGACTTGAACATTTATTTGGTATTAACCTAGTTCCCTTAATTTCAGTGTCTAAGGATTAGCTACTTTGAGTATCAATATCCTTTTTCCCTTCTAAAATAAAAGTGACCTTCTGCCTTTAAAATTGTCTTCCTTGTGCAGTAAATAATGGATTCATGAAAGCTTAAACTTTAATAACGTCAGAGGCACATGTGATAGAAGCAAAAATAAGAGGTTTGAAAAGAATACCAGCAATATTACCACATTCACACTTTGATATCATCAATGTTAATTCTGATTTATGTTTCAACCTGATTTTCCATGTTGTTAAACGTTCTTGATTGCTATAGAAGCAGTCTAGCTACCTAACTCTTCATTCTGTTCCCAAACTCATCAAAGAATGTGTTTTTGAAGAGTCAATAGTTATTCATGGTTTGCTCAGCTATGAGTACCACTGAAGTTATCAAAATGTTAAGTTGGCTGAAAACTTAATAACTATACTGATATATAAGAGAAGCATATTTTGGGCCAGTTAAGGGAAAGGAAATCTTTTCCAATTGAGAAAATGAAACATTAGTTCAAGAAGAGATAAGATTATGAAAGAATATGCCAAATATAATTTCTCATGGCATTTTAAGAGACAGATATAATGATTAAAGAGGTCATGGATGCTGATGGCATCATAAAGTTATTATCAATGACTCAGGTAGAAGCTAATTTTTGATTTCTAAAATTTTCTCAAAATTTTTGTAACAATAGATACTCTTTTACATACCCTTAAACAAATGAGAATTGCTCACATCCCAAAGTAGCCCCGCCAATATACTCTCTTAAAACTCTGGACCCAAATATGTTAATTCAAAAGTTTCAAAACTTTGCAGCAGTTCTATAACTAGCTTGTCCTCTCATTTTACAAACTAGATAAACACTCTTTCAAATTAACTAAACTGCTGTGATAGGACTTAAAATTAGCATTATTTATTTTGAAACCAAACTCTATTTTGGAACTTAAGATTTGTTTAATTCTCTCATATGTTGACACTTCTTCACACTCTTCCACGTCCTGTTCATATCACAATATTATTTCTGTGCATTTCTGAGTCCATGCTAGTAGATTATAAGCTTCTTTATAAGTTGGTGATCTTTGCATCCCTGATTGTCACCAATAGAACACTTTATGCTGAAAATTACAGTAGAGTCCAAAATATGATAGTTAATGTAATCAGCTTTATAATTGTAAAGCAGTAGTTGTAATTCTATTTGCACTGCAGCAGTATAAACATCACATGCTTTCTATCAAGATAGAAAGCTAAAAAAATCTAAAAGTTCTATAGAACTTTGTTAAATGCCCAACATATTGTGCCCAGGTCTCACAATGGTCACATTAAATATGTGATTTATAAATAATAATGATGATATGATAGATAGATAGGTAGATAAATGATAGATAGATAGATAGATAGATAGATAGATAGATAGATAGATAATACTTACGTAGCATTTATTATATGCCAGGTAATGACAAAGTGCTTTAAAAATCAATTCTCATGACAACTCCATGAAGAAGATATTATGATTATATACATTTACCAAATGACCTCATTGAGGCACAGAGCAGTTGAAGAAATTTTCGAGGTAACACAGGTAACAAACTGAGGACACTGGATATGATCCCACAAAATCTGACTCGAAAGTCCATGAACTGAAACACTGCATTAAACTAATTGAATATAAAATAGACAAGACCTACTGGTATCATCTCTTCTGCTCATTAGCTTCTTGTTGTTAAATGTCGGATGGTTTTGTCCCTTATCTGCATGAAGAGAGTTTATAAAGCAGAATAGAGTTAGAATAGGAGAAATATCTTTACCCTTGACTTTTGTATTCTACATAAACATAAATACAGATATCTAAGATTTTCTCCTTTTATATTTATTGGTTGATTTTCAAGAGACAGAGAGAGGAAGGGTGAGGGATAGGGAGAGAGATAGAAACATTCATTTGTTGTTCCATATAGTTATGCATTCATTAGTTGCTTCTTACATGTGCCTTAACCAGAGTTCAAACCTGGAACCTTGGTGTCGTGAGAGAATAATCTAACCTGGTGGTTTTCAACCTTTTTACATTTGGGGACCAGTGAAAATAGAAGAATTATTTTGGAGACCACTAAGGCAAAAATTACCCTGAGCATAAACAAATTTGACTGAGATCACTGGGTCTATAATTGTCATACAACATCAGGACGATTAACTCTTTCATGGACCACAGCAAATTTCTGGCAGACCAGTCCACAGACCAGTGATTGAAAAACACTGCTCTAACTGATGGGATTAACCTGTTAGGGCATAATATTTTCTTAAATTTTTGTTGTTGTTGTTATAGGAAAAAAGTCTTGAGTTTGGTGTAGATTAGATACAGTTAGAAAAGAATATTTCATCAGAAGACTGACAAAAGCCTTGCCTCTTGGTGTAAAACTGTTTTTATCTATGATTATTTCCCAACATGAAATTTAAAATTTATCTATGTGTTTAATATTAAAATCTAGTGTCCAAAGAAGACAGAGGACATAATTTTATCCTTTTGCTGAAAGGAGCCTGAGAAGAATGAATGCCCATTTGGGGCAGCTAATTCTTCCCAAGGTTTCTGTATTTCCCTATATAAAAAAAGAGAGTGAGACTACAAACAATCAGGAAAGCAAGCAAACACACAATCAAACAACAAAAACACATTTCAGGTATTTAACTCATTCCAGTCAAGACTAACCCTTAGTAGATACAGAGAATCTGGCTCTAGATTCAGGCTAAACAGATTCAATAGATTGTACTTTTGGTGTCCTCATTGTTTGCAAGGTGAGCAAAAGTTAATTAAGCTATTAGACCCATTTGTTTGGCTTAAATGTATTTATGATCCTGGCAGGATAGAACATTGTATAGTTTGTACTTTCTTTGCATCCCTAAATCAATTAATCTGTTAGGCAAAACCCAATGATTTACCTGCTGTCGTTAATGCACTGAGAGGTCACATAAGCATTGCATGAAGTATGCTCCTGGAAGAAGCTGATTCTTCCTGCAGGATGTCATATTAGGAGAGGAGCATGTAAGAGCATATCTCTATTTCATACAGCATCTGGCATTCACCCCAAGTGGCCACACGACACCATATTTACAGGAAGCATGCTGTTGTCTTAACAAGTGATTTATAAACTCCATCTAGGATTTAGGCAGGAAATATCCTCTAATACAGGAAAAACAAAGACAAACTTTTAAAATTGATTTTATAACATATCATAAATAATACCTTCTGTTTATCCATTCAACAGTGGTTCAGGTGCTGGGAATAGAATAATGAACAATGGTCAAATAATCATAACTTCTGATCTCAAACTGTTTCAAAATGAACCACAGACTCAGACTATAATAGTATCTGCATTTGTTTTCTATTTTTCTAAATATTCAACACATAAAATGTATTTAAGTAGATAGAGTAGACATCTTACAGGCATTGTGTTGGGTCTGCTATATACATTATTTTATGTCTTCACATAAGCATTTATTATGTGTTTTATTACCTTTATTTTACAAATCAGAAAAATCATGTTCAATAATGTAAAGTGACCTTTCTATAAAATTGTTGAGACTGGTACTTGAAGACCATAGGCCTCAAATACCGTGTTTATTTCCATTCAATTTACATATAGTAATAATATCAATGCTCAAATATTTCCGTGTATTGAGGCTAAAGTAAAGCTCATTATTTTGTTGTAGTTTATCAGGAGTGTTTTTCTAAATAAATTTCTTCTTGGCATTGCCAATCACAGTTATGCCTTTAAAACCTGCACTAGATTTTCTTGACCTTCTTTAACATCTAACATTTCACTATCAAATTCCGTTTTCAAACGAAGATTTCCATTCTTATGCAGAACCCCAAAGCACTAGAGAATAGATCTGGCTTATAGTGAATAGAATTTTTGTTCATCATTTGCTGACATTTAGAAGTCAGAGCTTGCATCGTTCCTTTAATAGTGTAAATTTAAATTACACCATTTCTTGCCATGAGAAAAAAGAACTGAATCAAGTCCTTTGAACTTAACCTATATTTTTAGGTTTCCCAGGTCCATAACATAGCCTAACAAGGCAGGAATTAACTTTTAGATCAACCTCCTTGTTATGTCCCCAAAGGCAGTCATCAGATTCTATTGATTTTTTTCCCCATATCACTTTTCCATGGCTGTATTTTCAATAAGACTCCTTTGGATTCAGAGAGGTGGCAGAATTCTCTTTCCTTTCTATTAGACCTTATTTTTCCTTCAAATGATGTTCAGGAGAATGATAATAACTGGACTCAGTTTCTGAGGACTTGCCAAAAAATTTTGAGAAAGAATGTGACAGTCTAGGCATACAATCACTTCCACATGTCCTAGCTCTGAAACTGAGGGGAGTAAGTGCCAATCCCAGTTGCCTTATCTTAATATTCAGTGAGCCCGGGAGGTTGCAGACAAATTTACTTTTGATGCAGGCACTGTCATACATCACTACAATTTCTCAGCCCCTTCATCACACTTGCTCAAGACTGTACTGAGATAGCCAGAACAGCTGTTTCCCTCTATATACTGAGCTCGCTCATAAAAGGATCTGTCTTCGACATTAAGGCACTCAAATCTTAATGTAGAGTTCCTTAAGCCAGCAGTTTGGTAAGAGATAATATTTCAGTTGCTATGACCATATCATTAATTCTTACAAAGCTTAATTTGCATGATTCTGTTCTAATCTTTAGGGAAATAAAATGATTAATGGTATCTGTTTACTTAATCTATAGCTGCACCCCCATATATCTTCCTGGCTCGGCTTCTATAATAGTAGTATTCTTGCTTCCCTTGCATGCTCGGACAGCAGAGAATATAGTCATCATTCAATTTTGTCTTTTGAGGATGAACATAAGAAAGAGTAAACTACATTGAATAAAATAACATACTTTACAAGGCAAATTTGCACAGTGCATAATCAATTTATTTGAGGACACATTTTACATTTCTATTAATAATTTTGCACTTCACTTTTATTAATAATAATATGATTTTTGATTCTAACTGAGCAACTCATAAACTTAGTCTCTCATTTCAGTTTTTAAAAAATCTCTTTGTGTCATGTTGGCAAACTCGAGCTTTGCTAAAATGCACCATCGTGTATATTTTTGCTGTTCTCTTTCAGGGTAAACTTAAATGCATTGCCAGAGCTTACTGCATAGCAAAATGCTCATCTTTCTATGCATAAGGCTATAAAGAGAAATTTATTTTGCAGAATATGTCACAAACTCATTTGGTAGTTTATAGCTGATTAAATATGTACCTTTACATAATTATTAAACCCTAAGATGCATCCTCTCTACTTTGCCATATGGAACAAATATATGCCTTTAATGTTAAAGACTTGATCAAGTTAGATTTACTTGAAATAAATACCCTAGAATGCTATTCTTAAGAAAATGAACATCACTTGAAGACAAGTGAATATTTTAAGTTCATTTCAACTGAAGCTGCATGTCTTTCTGGGTCAAAGAAAAAATTAAAAAAATGTGTTTCTTTCTGAATTGAGATTCTACTTTAAGAGTGGTTCTCTATCTTGGGGAGAACAGAAAACCTAGTTGGACAGTGAGAATGATCTAAGGTCCCTTAGGAGGGCATGGTAGCCTTACTACCAGTATGGACAACTATTGAATACTTATTCCACTCCTCTGCCTTGGATCAAGGCTCTTTAAAAAGCTCTTGATTTAGAAAACTACAAGAAATCATTTTACGTATGTTTTGAAAACTCTTTGTGTGACAGCAGAGGACAAATTAAAGATAGTGAAACAAAGAAAGATTACTTGGAATAGCTAGGGTTATAGTTGTCACGGTTTGAACTGCAGTAGTGGGGATGAAAATGGAAAGGGGCATAAAGGTGTGAAGAGAGAAGTAGTAACTATAGAAACTGAAAGAGTAGACAAGCTTAAAATTCTTAGCAATCGAAGGGATGTCGGTTTGCCAATCTCTGAGAAGGTCATAGCATTCCATTTGCTCTAGTCCTACAACTTGAAAGTTCAGGAACCACACATTACCAAGTCCCCAACCACTACATTAATACAGGGGATGATTTCATTGTCCTTGAAAACTAACACAGAAAGCAGGTTAATCAGTCATATGATCTGCTGTTTTCTGCATTGGACTCCTCAAGCAAAATGCAAAGACAAGCCACACTAAGAATTCCTTCCTCTCTTTCAATCCCTTCCTCCATTACTTTCTTCCTTCCTTCCTCTCTCTCTCTCTCTCATTTTCTGTCTTGAGGAGAAAATCATTGTTGGAATTGAACTAGAAATCCATTTCCCCATAAATATTTTCTAAGTGGAAATATCAAATTGTCATGAGCAAGGAAACATCACTGAAAGGAGTCACTCACATACATACATTTGTGTCTTTCCACAATACCAGGTTTACGAAGGGAGATTTCCCAATAAGCCAGTAGAGTAATATGCAAGTTACACACAGAGAGGAGGAGCTTATGAGATGTGAGCAGAGCAATCATCCTGCACAAAATCTTGGTCATTGTCAGCATCCGCAGTTGGAGAGGTGAGAGAATGTCTCAAGCCAGGCAGCTGCAGTGGTCACACATGTCTGGTAGTGTGGAAGTCCAACAGGGCTCCGTGAATGACCCATGGTGCAGTAAGCCCACGTATTGAATGATGGGAACTCTGAGTTCTTATCATCCACAATGGGTCTGTCCCACTCATATCCATGTCCAGATAGAGTCCTTATCTGAGTGTGAACACTTGTGGTTTGGGCATTCCTGGTCTCTCCTAAGGGCATTCTCATTATACCCCTTCCCTCAGTGTTGATATAGCACTTGACATAACTGTCATGGTTTACAGTGACTCCATACTGAATTGTCAAAACGTGTCCAAAAAGTCTATTCTGCTCAAATAACAGTCAGACTATTACCTGATAAATATAGATTCAAAACAAAAAGAATTATATCAAATGCCTATTGACATTAGCCATTGAATTGATTAATATATTATACATTAATCTCACAGTAAGATGATAGTGCCAAAAGATCTATATGTCCAAGTATCTTGTGGACAGCCCTTGGATGGGCATTGTCAATATATGCCTTAATGATTAAATTCTTTCTGGGTTTCATTGGATGTCATCCAATGGCACAAAGATTACATAGGTGACTAGGAACACTTCCAGATCTTGGGGATGTTCTTTTATAAAAAAAACTCTTCATTTTTTTTTTATGTCCCATCTATATATGGGTTCATATAGTTCTTAGTTTTTTCTGATTTACTTATTTCACTCCGTATAATGTTATCAAGGTCCATCCATGTTATTGCAAATGATCCGATGTCATAAAAATGAGACTCAGAGACATGAACAAGAATGTGATGGCAACAGGGGTGAAAGGGGTGAGGGGAGGGGGGATGGGGCGAGGAAGGAGAGAGGGGGTGGGGGAGGGGAGGGGCACAAAGACAACCAGATAGAAGGTGACAGAAGACAATTTGACTTTGGGTGAGGGGTATACAGCACAATCAAATGTCAAAATAATCTGGAGATGTTTTCTCTCAACATATGTACCCTGATTTATCAATGTCACTGCATTAAATTTAATAATAATAAAAAAAAAAGACCCTGGCCGGTTGGCTCAGCAGTAGAGTGTCGGCCTGGCGTGCAGGAGTCCCAGGTTTGATTCCCGGCCAGGGCACACAGGAGAGGTGCCCATCTGCTTCTCCACCCCTCCCCCTCTCCTTCCTCTCTGTCTCTCTCTTCCCCTCCCACAGCCGATGCTCCATTGGAGCAAAGTTGGCCTGGGCACTGAGGATGGCTCTGTGGCCTCTGCCTCAGGCGCTAGAATGGCTCTGGATGCAACAGAGCGACGCCTCAGAGGGGCAGAGCATCGCCCCCTGGTGGGCATGCTGGGTGGATCTCGGTCAGGTGCATGCGGGAATCTGTCTGACTGCCTCCCCGTTTCCAGCTTTGATCCAAAATGTGTCTCCGAGGCCAATCTTATTTATCTACTTTCTATGTTTTTGAAGAAGGCCTCCCAAGAATAGCCATGTACAATACATGGTTCAAAGGACAGGGGATCACAGCTAAGGAAGAGTAAAGAAACAGCAGGATTTTAAGTTGACTCCAGAGTTTTTATTCTGAGAAAATTACCACTGAGTTGGGAGACATTAAAAGAAAAATTACTTATCCAAAAAAGGTATGCATTCAAAATGTCAGCAAGTAAATTTTAGTGTTTCTAAGATATCAATGGTATAGATTTAATGTAATAGTTAAAAAATGGCTCTGAAAATACAGTGTCATCAGAATAAGAGTATATTGTTTATATTTTCTACAAGTGTGTAATTGATTGGCTCCTACATAACTGAGAAAGATTTGAAGTGGTGATATTTATTTTCAATTACCTGTATAAAGGCAATTGTTTGATTCAGGTTACATGAGAGAGACTTAGGGGAGAATGTCAACTCCCAGTGATCTATCTCAAGACCTAGTGATCCATGGACAAATTTTGTTTTATTTATTTATTTATTTATTTAACTTTATTTTTTTCTGAGTTTGGAAATGGGGAGGCAGTCAGACAGACTCCCACATGTGCTCGACCAAGATCCACCCAACATGCCCACCAGGGGGCGATGCTCTGTCCATCTGGGGCACAGCTCTGCTGCAACCAGAGCCATTCTAGCACCTGAGGCAGAGGCCACAGAGCCATCCTCAGCGCCCAGGCCAACTTTGCTCCAATGGAGCCTTGGCTGCAGAAGGGGAAGAGAGAGACAGAGAGGAAGGAGAGGGGGAGGGATGGAGAAGCAGATGGGTGCTTCTCCTGTGTGCCCTGGCCGGGAATCAAACCTGGGACTCCTGCACGCCAGGCCGACGCTCTACCACTGAGTCAACCAGCCAGGGCCAAATTTTGTTTTATTAACATAGTGCTTAAAAACTTTGTATTTAATTTCTTTTAGATTAGGTGTAAAACTTGCAGGTTGCAATAGTCCCTCCTATTTATGTGGTTTTTTTTTTCATACAAGGTTTATTTTATTCATTTTTGTTAGCTGCTTGGCTCCTGAAGCTATTAAATATTATGATCATGGAAACAAGGAGACAGGAAAACACAATTCCTTGAACAACACTAAATATTTTAGCAGATAAAGAGGAGCTGCAGAAAGTGATTGTGAATCCTAAGAGGAACAGCAGATGGATATTTTCCATCAGACCCAAAGGAACAGAGAAAGATGAGGAAAACATCTATTTCAGCAGAAAAGTGAATACAATTAAAACTAACTTCAGAGAAAGTTGTTAGGAAGATATTGTTGAAACTTGAGGGAAATTTCTGGAGTTATTGGGGGCAGAAATCAGATTTTAGAAAGATGAAGACTGAATACAAAAGGGGTGACTAGAAAGAGTGGGTATAGATGAGCAACTTCAAGAATACCTGAACACATTTACACAGTATTCCACTCACACTTGGAATTTTTATCTATATACTTAACTCTCCACTCAGGTTGATGTCTCGTTAAGAACTCAAGAGAAATATATCCTAAATTTAATTTTTAATTTTTCATGTCAAGGGTGTCATTGAAAAAAACCTGCTCCCAGTTACTTGAAACTCTCTTTCCAATTGCACAGATCAAACAATGAGTGGAGCAGACATTGGGAGAAGAGAGGACACTTACCTCACAACACAGAATTAGTTGGTTGTGGGGCTTAAAACAAACAAACAAATAAAAAGTCCTCCCAAGTGGCCCACATGGAAAGCAGTATCCTTCAGGAGCAGATAGGTATTGGTTAAAAAAAAACAAAAAAAAACCCAAGAACATTTTAGAAGAATTTAAGAGTATGCTATAGTTTAATGATGCTAACTCTTTACTTATAGACAGTGGAAGAGTGGATTTAAATTATTATATATACTCAATGAAGTATGTGGATACACTTTTGCACAAGCACCATATGTTAGCAATAATCTTGGACAATGTACTTAACCTACTTATGCCTCAAAATTCTCATTGTAAAAGTGGGGTCAAAAGAGAGCTGCCTCAGAGTTTTATTTCCTTTTGGGGGGATGGAGCTTACATGTATATAAAGTTCTAAAAATAGCATTAGGTATATAAAGAGTGATGGCCTTTCAATAAATTTTTTCCAGTTATTTTCTTTGATATCTGAATAGTTCTCAGAACTTAACTCTATCATTCACACATCTTTCTCTCAATTTCTCTAAAACTGATTATACATTTCATACATTTTTGCATTGTGACATTTGCATATACCATGTCTCCTAATATGATTTAAGTTCTTAGAAGACAAAGATTTTATGGCTTTGTGACATTTATTACTTAGCCCACACCAATATTTTCTATCAACTGTTTTAATAACATATTTCACTACCCTTTGGGAAAATTTGGGAATCCTCAATTTCTTCCCTTTTGTAATATTCATCTTGTAAGTTTTCTGTCTTGCAAAGTATTAGGCATATATTAAATATTAAATGTGTCTGTTCCTATATTTAATATATACTATATTTATACTATACTATATTTAATAAATAATCATTGATGGTAGTAATGATTATGATTTTTGAGATCTACATATTGTTGGTATTTAGGAGAGCATAGACAATGGGTAAAGAGGAGACAGATATATCTGGAGGAACTTAAAGGAATAATCGAATACAATATGGTCCCATTTTATTAACTAAAAAGGAGTAATGATATGAAGTAAAAAGTTATTTTATAATGTGATGTGACATTTTTTATTATTTGAAAAACCATATTCTCTATAGCCATATGCTGTTTTTCATGGTAGAATAATGGCTTCAGACACAGGGATCTCTTTTAAAGACAGCTCCTCAAATTTAGAGTAATCAAAGTTTTGTCTCAGTAATATCTGCCTTTTCTCCTTTTCCCAATCATGAAATCCATGATATCACCTTGACCCACAACTTTTCTGTCTTTTCTTTGAATCAAGTGGTCAGAGCAATCCTGCTTCTACAGTTGAAAAAGGTGAGTGTTGCTGGCAAGGTGGTTTAGCAGAACTGGTATATCTAAAGCACGGTGTACTCTCCAGACAGCTAAGGAAGGCTAACATGAGAAATCCATTAAAATAACATGCTTTCTGAGGAAAGGGGATTACAGGTAATTTTCTTTTATTCCTTAGTAACAATATTTTAATACAGTGCTGAGACAGTAGTTGAAAGTCAAATATCTCATTGAATTAAGGTGAAAAACAGATGAATTACCTTATTCCTTCTTCAAGGCTTTGGAAACGTGGAAGTTTGAGTTTGTATTTGGTGAGGAGTTCACTGAGTAGTTTTTTAAGCAGAAGGTATACTTCAATATTTAGAAAGCACATTTTCCCCCAGGCATGATTTAATATAAACAATTGTAAATCCCATAAAATTCTTTTTAATAGGGTTTTGAGAACAGACGATCTGAAAATGTCCACATACTCTAGTCTAGAAAATACACTTGAAAATATACTTGCACTTGCAACCACAAATTTGTGGAGACTATCATTGAATTTCTTGATCTGAGGCAAGACTAGGGACATTTAGAAATACTATAGCCGGGATGTGGGTCTGTTCTTCATTAGCATGTACTTTTATTGCGTTGCCTGCTCATTGGTGACTGGCTACTTTTAAGACAGCTTCTTCTCTCAGTCATCTCTCTTCTTATTGGCCTATAGTCATTTTATAGAATGATTCTAGATCGCTAATTAGACAGACTATCCTGCTGCTGATTATCACGGATAAACAGTCTGAATTTTCTGAAATTCTTTCTATAGTCATTCACATATGTGAATTTCTGATAACCACTCAGTAAAGGCTACATGGTACTCTAGAATGATTGATGGACCAGAAGTCATATCCAACTTGTCTACAACCAAAGAATGTCACTTATCCTTTTTGGACTTTGACATTTTAAGTTAAAACATTGGAGAGCCTAGATTAAATAATGTTTATGGTCCAGACCAGATCTAAAATCCTATGTTTTACACACACATACACACACACACACACACACATACACACACACTCAACTAGCTACCAGATAGTAGCTTGTTCAGAGTATAGCTTGTATGTTCCCAGCACACAAAAAATGATCAATAAATATTTGTTGAATAATTGAAAGGAACCTGCACATGTGTATTTTGTTAAATAGAAGAGCTTACTAAGATCCTCAAAACAACTGGTTTTCTTCAAGTCCTGTTTGTAGGCCTCAATGCTGTGTGCACATTTCAGATCTGCTACAAGGAGGAATGTTGATATAATAAACCCTGAAAATGAGGTACTAATGGAAAACCAATGGACTGTTAAGTAGAGTGGTGTGAGCTTTATCTCCTCTAAGGGTTCATTTATAATGAATAGCTGATTAGCACCATGTTGTGATTGAAGAGTGGTAAAAATCTTCTACATTAACCCCTGTTGAGGATTTGCATTCAATGCTAAATTGTTTTGGAGCCCAGCTTTGTATTACTTCTGATTATGCTGAGTGAGTAGAAACCTGAAATAATGTGGTTTTCATAGGAATTTACTAAGCTCATCTTTCATAACAATGTCAACACATAGTGTTTTACTGTTGGGATCCCAAAAGTAAATATAGCATGATATCAAATTTTTAAAACAAAATAGCAGAAAATCGAGCTGAATAAAAAGGTCTTCATACCTAACTAAAATTAAGCAACGCAAACAATATCATCTGCCTTCAGAGGACAGTTAACATTTGACACAGTGTAAAAAAGCATAGCCTGACCACACTGGAGAACCACAGGGGAGAAAATATTGACATCCTTGTTTGGCAAACGAGCACCTGCAATTTTGCAGGAATGGTGACACATCTTAGCTGCTGGTAGAGCTTAACTTAACTGGACCAAGACTTCTGAGTACAAAATGTCTCTTTCTAAGTTTCAAAGAGACAAAAATGAGGAGAAATAGGGTTATCTCAAATGTATGGGCAAACTTCCTTCACTTCTGCTTGTGAATTCCAGCATAAATCAAAAAGCCAATAGAAACTGATTGAAGTGGAACTGAAGCCAGATGGTGACACAGAGGAGGGAAGGCTCCTCAGCTGGCACTCACTACTACCCAACCATGCCATTATGATAATGCAGGGAGTTGTTGGAAAGAGAAATGCTGCTTTTCTCCCTGTCAAATGCAATTCCAATCATGGCTGACTTAAGGCATATTATGGTTTAGTGGAATTTCCAATGTTATTTATATGGATTTATAAATTGCTTCAATTCCTTATAATACATAAAGATATGTATTAAAATTTTACTTAACTTATGTCTAACATGGGATAATAAATATTATTACTAATATTTATACTCATCATTTTGCTTAATCACCAGAGACAGAACAACAGCTAGGGACTGCTTTAATCTATGAGATACATGTATTATGCTAGATACAAATGCATGATCTTCTACATCATTTTATCAGTTTCCAAAACCAGAATATAAACATGAGTTATCATCTATCACAATATCTTTGAATGATCAAACCTTTACAAATGGTCAACATTCAGCCATTAAGCAAAATTATAATAAACGGAAGTATAAGATAAAAGGATCCCTGCGTATCCTGATTATTTATTCCACAGTCATGATGGAATTTTCCCAAGGATAAATGAGTGTATTTTATCATTTTCCCAGTGTTCTCTAATATTAGATATCTACATCCCTGGTGTTAGAAATTAGGTTTGAAACCAGTAGAATTGTTAAAGCTTTAGTGGTAGAAATTCAGAAGCAACATAGGTGTGATATCTGCTGATACATTTTTCCTTAGAAATAATTAATAGTGCCTTCAAGTGGGTGGTATTTAATTAGTTATAATTTCATTATGCAAGTAAGGAATTATCACTGATTACAGACCATGTACTTGGATATACACACACACACACACACACACACACATTTATTTATTTATTTATTTATTTATTTATTTATTTATTTATGGGATAGAGTCACAGAGCTAAGGGAGAGTCAAAATCTAAGAATGTGTATCATTTTCCCATTACCATGTAAAGGTCTGATTCCTGTATTACTATTGTGGTAAAATGTATGCCGATTGAAGATAGTTGGGTAATTGTTTAAGTCCAGTAATACAAAGTTGAGCATTTGACATTCTATTCCTAGGTGCAAGAAATAAAGGCCAGAGGTTAAAATCTTTACAATAAATTGCAAGAACTCTTAAGGTAATGAAAATGTCATGAATCACCCACACTTCTATGATTCACAGGAGATCAGCTAGATTTCATGGTGACTGCAATATATTTCTGGAACTAGAACAAGCATTCACAATACTCTGCAAGATTCAGTTAATTTACCTTGCTCTTAACCCTTCTGCTACTTTCTCCTGTTATTTCTTACATTGTTTCCATTATGTGCTTCAAGTATACTTTTCTATGATTCTTGATGCAACTGGATTCTATTAACATTCAATCCTTTAGTCTTTCACCAAATGTTTGCTGAGTACTCACTCTTATGCTAGATAAGAGAATTTGAGAAAGCAAGACAGACAAAATCTTTATTCCTGTGAAACTCAGAGCCTGGTGGAGAAGAGAAGTATCTAAATGCAAGTCCACATTTATGATAATGCTATGAAAAGGCAGACAATAGATCGATGGTTACCAGAAAGGAAAAATGTAGAGGGAGAGTGACCTACATAAAGGAAGTCAATAGCACGGTGACAAATAAAATCTAGACTTTTGGTGGTAAGCATGATATAGTATATACAGATGTCAAATTACAATGTTGCATGTCTGAAACAAATATGTTATAAAGCAATGTTTCCTTGTTTTTTTTAAGAGTCTATGTTATAAAGAAAGTATAGGCTTCTATGAGAGTAACAGATACTTTTAACCTTGTGGTTTCTACTTATTTGTGCTTCCTATTATCTCATGGTTCCTGTTTAGTGCGTCTTATTTCAGATTCTGCCTGTTAACCAGGACTCATTATTCAGTCAGAGAGCAATTGATTGATTAATTTAATTTGGTTACTATCAAATTAGAGCATCTGTTACGGGAAGAGCAAATATTGCCAGAATGTCTCAAAGCCAGTGAATGCCTATAAGATTGCTGGCCTTATAGAAGTCACTTATTCATCATTTGTGTTCAAGTTGAAAGGAAACTCTTTATTACAAATTCCATGGAAGTGTTATAGATGTAGAAAGGATTCTGAATCTTCCATTTAAAACAGGATGTTCTCTTGTGTGACCTAGCCAATGTTGAAATAAAAGCACCTTGTTCTTCTTGTAATGATTGTCTATTTCTGGAAAATCCCCTTACAGACTATTTAAGTCAAGGTCCACTAGGTAGACAAAAACACACCTCTAATTTAAACAGGAAACATTTAATATTAAGAGTTATTAAATCAGTTAAAGTAATCAACTATTGAAAGGAGTTAAGAGAATCCCAAAGAATATAAGGGCAGCAGAGTTAGGAGGCTGCACTGGGTGTCTCTACAACACCCTTTACTACCATTGTGCTGCTAGCAGAGGAGAGAAGTCAACAGGATTCATTCTGGCATCATGAATCATGGGATGAATAGTATATTTTAAGTTCAGAAGCAATAAATTGATAACAAGCTAACAAACATACACTTCTCATTTTAGTTTTCCTTGATACCATGTTTTTCAATTATCTTGATGAGTTTTGTGATCTTCTGATGAAAATCAGTCTATTTTATTTCACCTACATCTGGAGAAATGGTTTATCTAATATTATTTATTCAATATCATAGTGTCTAAAAACCACTCTATATAAAAATATGTAATGATAAATCCAACTTTTATATATTATACATGTTGGCATGTGGATTTATGAGATGAATATAGCTTCAGAAACTTTGAGAATTCAATTTAATTCAATAGTTTCACTACTCACTACGTGAAAATCTCTTTATAAAGATGGGATTATTTATTGATAAACCTGTTAACCTAATTGTATTGGCAGACTCATAAAAAATAACTTCCAGACAATACAAATCTGTGTATGTAATTATATTCAGTCCCTTACTAATGGTGTTTGGCCCCTTACCATGAGTCATATAAGTTATTATAGTTACAAAATATTGTGGCATTGAGGAGTACTTCTAAAGATCTTAAAGATTCTTTGCAAAAATTTAGTTTTAAGTTGTGCTTTTTTATGAGAGACAGAGAGATAGACAGATAGAGACAGACAGGAAGGGAGAGAGATGAGAAGCATCAATTCTTTGTTGCAGCTCCTTAGTAGCTCATTACTTTCTCATATGTGCTTTGACCAGGGGGTTGGGGGGTGGCTGGCTACAGAAGAGTAAGTGATCCCTTGCTCAAGCCAGCAACCTTGGATTCAAGCTGGTGAGCCTTGCTCAAACCAGATGAGCCCGCACTCAAGCTGGCGACCTCGGAGTTTCGAACCTGGGTCCTCTGCGTCCCAATCTAACACTTTTTTCACTGTGCCACCATCTGGTCAGGCTAAGTTGTGCTCTAAAATATAAAGTTTTTCTTCATTAGTTAAATTTGGAGGATAGACAATAAGCAGTGAAGACGAGAGAGCAACCTGAGCAAGGAGCTAAAAGGGGTTGTAAGAATTATTCCGTTTATTATTTTCAAATCATAATGAGCCTTCGGTATCTTTTGTCTAAATAGATCCTTTGCTCTCATTCCTTTTTAGTTGTTCTATACACTACAGTTAGATTAATCTTTGCACAAAAAGTTTAGATTGCACTGTTTTTGCTCAATATCTCAACACCTTTAAACCTCTGCCTATTGAATTAAGAATAAATGCCTCCTCTTTTTCAAGTCCCTCCATGGTAAAACCTCAAGCTCACTATCACACAACTTTCCAATGTTCGACTCAACTAATTTACCTAAAATACCATTGTTCATATGCACTACTTCACCTAAAACACCCTTCAAAACTACTCCATGAAGAAATGCTAAACATTTTTCCAATTCTACCATAAAAGTTAACTTTTCCCTGAAGACATATTTTTATCTTCCCAAAGATAAAGTTTGTTTTCTGAACCCTGACAAGAATAAAGGTAAGAGTAGAAGAAGGTGTGGTAAGATCAGCGATGAGGCCTGAATTATTTCAAATCTCAAAGATAGTAATGAGAGCTCTGGAAAAGTTACAGGACTACATAATATAAGATGTCTGGTCAAAGTATCTGCAACTAGAAAGGATCATATGTTATATTAGGAAGATGCCATTACTCAGAGGAAGATAACATCCCAAACTCCCAGAATCAAACACAAAAAGGAAAAAGAAGTATTTCTTGGATCAGAGGAATAGTCCATGCTTTCTATTATTACTCTTGGATTTTCTAGAAGTGAACAGCTATTCCCTTCATATCAACTTCAAAGGCCAGAAACATGCCTCCACAATATCCTGGATTCCCTTATAAAACTTCAGTAGAAAGAAAGTGAGAAGGAGATTTATTGTCTATCTAGAGTTGTCTGATTATTTATACCTCTTCATTCTTCCAGGGCTTCAATGAATTGTAAATTTGCAGTTGGCAACTATGCTTACACTTCAGATGCTATAAATCAAGACCGAAAGGTCCCACATTTTAGTTCTGTAACGATCTAATGTTGGCAGTCATGTAGTCTTCTTTAAGCAGGCTGTTTTCATTATCCAAATGAAAAACTTTCTATGAATATTAAATTACAAGTTAGATTCTAAATGTGTGCACACCCAAATTGAAATAGGAGAATAAAATGGTATGGAAGACCACTTCTCATTTTACTATTTTTTCCTCAGGGTTACCTGTTTTTCTTGACACACTGTTGAAATGTAGCATCTAAGGAAGCAAGATTCCTTTTTCTGGAAACCACTCCTTTTAAACAAAGACTGCTGTGTCACAACGAAATTAGATGACTCTGTGGTCTCTGATGACTTGTTGTGGATGAAGCATTCTATATACCTCTCACTTTCTTTCCTTTCTAGAGAGTTGGTCTTATTGAAGTGTAACTGATTTTTCTTTATAATACGTCAAACTGGCATTTTATTGATGTAGGTAGTGGTGTAATGTCATAATGCTTTTGATGCAATTTTACACTGTAGTGGAAATCTGAAGGGAGAGTTGCTAGCTTGACAGTTCTTTATTTTAATTTTTTAAATATAAACTTAATACAAGTTTCATTCCTTTGGTACTTTATTGAGCAACATATTGGGTCACTAATAAAATAACCTTTTTGAACTTTTTGCTGATTAGCCTTTGTACCATTTAATCTTTCTCTGAAGAAACTATAATCAGTCATTTAAAGCAAATTATCACAAACTACAAAGTAATAACCAAAGAAAAAGATAGTATTTTTATTTTTGGTCTTGTAGGATAATTCATCTCACTCTTAATTTTACTTATTAGAACTTAAAAACTAAGAACATTTTACTATTTAGATTACTGTATACATTAATGTCAATTATAGTGAATAACCCTTATACTGTTTATTAAAAATATCGATTTTCTTCAAACTTCTAAAAGCTTAAATTGTTCCATGTTAAAAAGCAATAATTATTTCAACTCAGTTGAAAGCTGCTTTAGGTTTACAGTTGCATGGAAAGTTTCTGATGTAAATTCACCACCAACAAAGAATGGGATATTTCAAAGTATGAACAGTTAACTGCTTAACGATCAACTTAAAAGATCGGGCTTTCAAAGGACATGCACAGACAGTTATTGTCTCCAAGACTGGCATCACACAAGTGAGACCAGCTTTTCATTCTTTCACTTTCATTCATTCTGGGCACCTTTGACTATGAAGACCATTCATCACAGTCACCATTGTCTGGCACTTTAGAGATCTCACTACCTAAGGGATCAGCAGGAGACTCTGGTTTAGAAGAAGAAATGGTTCCAAAATTATTTTTAAAGAATGTGAGCCATTTAAAATTCTTTGTATTTTTACTTTTTCTATATTAGTAACAATGTCAGTCACACTATTGTCGATGTGCTCTGAATACAGACTTATTAAGGGGCAGCTAAGACATTAGAAGCCATAACTCTTAAGGTTGGCCTCCCTTTTATTCTTTTACCAAAGGGCTGGGACTAAAAGGCAAGAGGAAGCTTTAGTTTTTCTGGGCTCCATAGCTCCTAAAATTGATGGGCTAGCTGAGGCCAGAGAACAAGGTGCAAGGAAGTCTGGTACTATGATACCTGGTCTCTTCATAATTCTGTGATGATCAAAGTTTGAGTTTCAGCAGAAAATTTTAATAAGTAATACCTTATTAATGGCATTTTGTTATTATTTTTTGTATTATTATTATTTTTTTGTGTTTTTCTGAAGCTGGAAACGGGGAGGCATTCAGACAGACTCCCGCATGCTCCCGACCGGGATCCACCCGGCACGCCCACCAGGGGGCAATGCTCTGCCCATCTGGGGAGTTGCTCTGTTGCAACCAGAGCCACTCTAGCACCTGAGGCAGAGGACGTGGAGCCATCCCCAGCACCCGGGCCATCTTTGCTCCAATGGAGCCCTGGCTGCTGGAGGGGAAGAGAGAGACAGAGAGGAAGGAGAGGGGGAGGAGTGGAGAAGCAGATGGGCGCTTTTCCTGTATACCCTGACTGGGAATTGAACCAGGGACTTAGGCATGCCAGGCCGACACTCTACCACTGAGCCAACTGGCCAGGGCTTAATGGCATTTTAAAATACAGACTTTATTTCTAAAGATGAGTCAATATAGTGGGCAGGAAGAAAACTACTCTCAAGCCAGAATATCTGTATATCTTTTGAAGGGTCTCAATAGCTGTTTTATAATATTTCTTGATCTTTCTGATAGATTAGACTGGGAATAGAATATATGGCTATTTTATGATAATACTTTTTTCAATGGGAAATGACTTTTCAAGGTCAATGGGAAAATGACTTTTTCCCCTTTAACATAGAAAACAGAGCAATGAGCATAATGCAGGGATTTATTTAGAATTGTTGGGTCATCAAATTAATCCTGAAATTGTCTCTGGTCCAGGAGGTACAAACTGGATTAAGAGCCACAAGGCCCAGGTCTTACCTTCTGAATTGTCTGACTTGCGGCAAAAGTTCAAGGTTTTGTTTTGTTGGCCTGCAGGATCAACTGAAACAACTTTAAAATCGGTATCAGGTATATAATCACTCAACCCTTGCTTTGCTTTGGTTCTACACAAATCTGACATAACCAGAGATAAATGAGATTGGTAATAGATTCCAGCTTCCTTTTAGCAAATATACCATTGAGAGTAACTACATGTGGTGTGCAACTCTTTGGAGGAAGTTATCTTTAGACAGCTGCATCTCCTTGTTTTATATTCATTTTGGAATTTTTTATTCAAAGCACTTCCCACAATTGTACTTGAAATTTAAAAACTGTGCACTTATCCATTTGTGTCTGTTTTTCTTACCCAGTACTGCATTCTATCGATAAGATGCAAAGAATTATATCAGTCTTACTCTCCACTGTACTTAACACAGTTTCTAAGATATGATATGAGGACTTAATAAGCATTTGTTCTATGAACAAATTAATAAATAGTAAATTTAAACTAAAAAAATTTATAGTCCCAATTGCCTTAGCTTTGAGATCTGATAAAAGGAGGAAAATATAAATGGGAAAAGAGAAGGGAATGTTGAGCAATCTTTCCTTTGAATTAATCAGTAAAAAGATAAATCTATCACTAAGGTCATTTTATAAACTTTTGTTTTAACTGATGAAAAGACTAAGGACACAGAAAATTTCCTAAACCAACTCCTTATAACTCCTGTGACTAGACCAGAATGGATCATTATGTGTGCATTAATTTCACATATTTCACAATTCTGAAATAGTGACTACCTGATGAAATTTACAATGCTACAAAAAATATGGAAGATAAAAGCTATTTCATTATTTTTATCTTGTTTAAGTAGAAGAAAAGATGTTTAGGACTAATATTAAAATGGACTAGATATGTTGTAAACACATGGCTGTGTTATATAACAGAATGGTAATTAAGTAAGAACACAGAGGCTGCCTTTTCCATTTGAACATTTTAAAGTAATGCTCGTTTAATATTTGATAGATATGGACTTCAGAACTTGAAATAAAAGAGAAAATTATATTTGCTTCTCATCTTTTATTTTTAGACATTTTTTCAAGGCCTTCATGACTTGTTATTTCTCAAGGTTAACATATTCAAAGAAAGATTCCCACCACGTATTTGATTTATTGAAGCCCATGAAGCTTCATACAAAGTGGAATTGCTCAACCTCTTCTGGTGTACATTTTCAAAGGAAGGGTGGTGAAGCAAAGCAAAAATTGTATCTCCTTAGTCAATGTGAATGCCAACTCTCTGGGCAGAACACTTAGTTTCCAAGATGGATATGCAATTGACATTGGATAAAGCACATTGAAATTTTTTTACCCTCCTACCACATTGTGTTGTTAACTTACTTCTTTATCTAAATTAACTGAAGGCATTGCAATTCATCATCTGGTAACAGATATCAGAATTCCATGTGTCAAAATGGGATTGAAAATAATTGCTGTATTACTAATGGATTAAACCAATTAAGCACACTATGTGATACAGACCCAGCAAAAAAGTAGTATATTATAAAAGAACTTAATTTATTCTAATAGGATACATATTTTTAAATGAATATTAAATTAAAAATTGAGAAACATTAAGAAATATGTAATACTTATTTTGTTCATTAGATACCACATTAAATAAACAAACAAATTAGAAACAGACCCAGATACAGGAAGGCTGGGTTAAAAATGTGAAGAGATTAGAAAAAGCAACAACAACAACTCATAGACAGGGACGACAGTGTAGTGACTGCCAGTGGGAAGGAGGGGGGGGGAAAAGAAGAAGGAAATGGAGGAAAAGGATGATGAAAGGAGACTTGACTGGGTGGTGGGCACACAATATGATATACAAATGGTGTATTATAAAACTGTACACCCCAAACCTATATATAAAATTTTATTAGCCAGTATCACCCCAATAAATTCAATTAGAGAAAAAAGAAAAGCATAGTGAAATGAACATCTTCCAAAGTAGGAAAAACAAAACAAAACAAAAAGCAATGCTAATAGAATTCGTTTGGTATATAAAAATGGAAAAAAATGCTCAAGCCCTATATCAAGTCATTTATCATCATATTTTTGTTTTCATCTCTTAATACCACTGTTTTAAAAGCATGGGTCTTTGTTATACTATTTTATGCAGTAAATTATTATTCTGAATGCACATCATTTTCAGATAAATAACATTTATTACTTAAAAACTGCAGCCTTAAGTAATGGAATTTTTGAGATACTGACTTTTTATTAATTATATTTAAAATAATATTTCTTATCTTTGAGATTCTAAAGCTAAGTAATGTACTTGTTCTATAGGTATTAATATTAAGAAACATATATTATAAGAACTATCAGAAATACTAAATCTTTGGAAATAAACTCCATCCTTTTGTGACATATTAAAATTCCAGATGTTAAACAAATTTATCACTTTGATGTGTATTGATTTTTAATGTATAATTGATTTCAAATACAGCATCAGCATGTTAGAGAATTATCCATTGTCAAGGGTACTACTATACGATACAAACTTATTTGTCTTTTTAGAAGCATTTATATTTTTCTAGAGTTTGCAAAATCCCTCAAGATTCCCAAGTCCAATACTCCTAACATGAAACCTAGAACTTACACTCCCTAATAAAGCCAATCTTATTAACTAATGAGGAGACTATCTTTAATGTGCTAAGAACAACAAACTGGATCATTCAACTACATGGAAAAGCAGATACATCTACTAGAATTCTCCTTTGAGAATCCTATTTTTACACCTTATTATCTGATCTTTTTTTATCCATTTGATTTTCTTGGCTGAATTGCCTCCTAATTAATCTTCCTTGATCCGACGGTATTCATCCAGGTTTTTTATAACCTGACCTTCACTCTGGACAGTTACTCCAGAGTGTGCGACACGTGCTTCGTCAGGCTGCATTTTGTCCATCATTATTTTATATAGTTTACATAATGGAGAAAAATGACCAGTTTTCATTTTTCTAATATAAAATTGGATATAACATTTATTGAATAATGCCACTAAATTAAACCAAGTTTCCTTTTGGATAAATTGCATTTTTTTAAAGCTTGATATTCTCCTCGAGGATAAAGGCAACAGTGATTCAAGGTTATATAATCTGATGCAAAACTACCCCCCACATACACTATGCCTGTTGTGTAACAACCAGGGGAAGACAGTCGTCATCCTCTTGTGAGCTTATTCTAGAACTTCTGTAATAACCTCACCTGTACATGTGATTAACAGAAGAACTAGCATAAGTAGCTGTAAAATTTCCTTAAGTAATGCTTAAAATTTCAAAGTTCCAAATTAGAAACATAATTCTTATCAACTTTGCCTGAAAAGAAAACATATACAGCACATACCATCATTAGCCAGCATGGCTGTAGGTACATATAAATATTGAATTCTTAGAAGAAAAATCTCTTGGGAAAAGTTAAACTCAAAATTTACAACTAGATAACTAAATGTAATAAACTTCTGTAATGAATGACTGAATATAAGCTAACTAAATATTTAAAAGCTCTTATCTTAATATTTTTGGTAATGATCTTTATAATTTTGGACATTTTATTCAGAAAGAAGCAAAAAGCAGTGATAAGTACTTCATTACACATGATTGTGTCTCCACTGTTGTGGCAGCAGTGAGCTTCCCAAACTATTTTACAACTCTCTTCCCATCAGAATCAACTCTACTAACTCCCCTGTAAAACCTTCCCTGTTTCTTCAGATAGTCATCAGATGCATCTCTTCTGCCTCCAGCTGGAGAAAGTTCTCTGCTTTGAAGGGTTTGTCTGATTAGATTGTGCCCAGCTAATTTGAAAATAATCTCCATATTTTAACTACATGTGCAAAATCACTTTTGACATAAAATTTAAGAGATTCATAGGTCTCGGAGACTAGGCCTTAGACGTATTTGGAGGGAGTATGTACATTCTGCATATTAGAATTTTGTATTCCTATTAGACCTTCAATTCTCTCCTATCCATTTTATATTTTCCACTCTAAATCATATGGCATTTTGCCACCATGTATCACTTGATTTTAGGGTTGATTAGCTAAATACTGAATCAGAAGGTCAGTGAGATGTTACTACTTGAGAGAGATACTGAATTTGACTGGGAACTCAATACCACAGCCTCTTTTCCCTCCCCAAAACACACTGCTTAGAACCAGTTTCCTTCTTTCTTATTTTCGTTCCTTATGAACCATACCATACTATAATCCAGACTACCCTGGCTTCATGTTTAATTAACTCTGAGTTCAAAATGTGTCTTCACTTTAGATATTGCAGAGAATATTTTTCTTCATTCTTATAAGTACTCTTTCTTATTAACTCATAAGAATGAGCATGAGCAATTTAAAATGTGTGAAACCCAATGGATTTAAACTATAATTTGTTTTCCTAAGTGCAGAAAAATAAATGGGATATGAGGAGAGGTATTTTCATAGAGTTTACTGAAAGAGAATATGTACAGTTAAATCACAACCTCAAGATTTGTTTCACTCTTAAAAGAGGCAACCACTCCATCTTAAAATACAATACTGGTTTGTGCTCAGGCTAAGGTACTAAAACATCCATTTTAAATAAAATCATAATAGTCTCCAGAGCTACATCTGATCACATTCACTTCACACCAAAACATAGTATTGTGTACAGATTGCAGCAGTGATGTAATGTAAAGTATGTCGAGAGCATTTGTTAAGATACCATTGGGGGCCAATGCTTTATAGCAACTGCAGTCCTTTCCTGGTGAGCTTGGTTTTAAAAATGATTTCTCATCCACTCAGACAGGTTCTTTTGCTGAAAGTCTCCAAAGACTATTTTATTATCCTACCTTTTCAATGACTTTCCATAAAGGGATGCAAGATGTGAATCTGGCATTCAATATGTACCATTTAAAGCACTTACCAATGATACATTAGTCATTTCATCCAGTGCCCCTATTAAGTGGGTGAGTGAATAATTACAGGTGACCTTCAGACAAGTGAGGATCCAATGTAGCCTTGAAGGCTTCTCAGGATGAGGTGTTTATTTCTGATGGATAAATAAGCACTGAGTCATTAGTATGACCTTTGAGAGATTATTAAGGATTTGTAACTAAAATAAATCTATTTTTCTTAGTCATGATAATGTGTTACTCCTCTTATCTGTAATGTTGGATTTTTTTATATTTATTTTTATTTCAAGATTCATCAGGTAATGGGTATATTTTTCCTTTAGGAAAGAATAGAGACTGAAGCAATCAGAAGGAACAAAGCTTAATAAAAAATGTACAAAACCAAGAAATTTCAAAAAGTTGAGAAAAAATATTGATGTCTATTTTCTAATCCAAAGTTAATTTTTTTTAAAAAAGATACATAATTTTCTGAAAGTTGTAAATGTTTAACCCTGGTTTATAAAATTAACCAGTTCAACTACCTTGAGGGAATTATTTATGCTGTTGGTTCTATATTAAATCTGTTAGATCGTAGGCAGTATACAGAAAAATATTTTTCATCCATCTTCGCTTTCCTGATACCCAATATGGAAGAAGTGCTTAACAAAGATTTATTGTATAAAGATGTCAAATTTTTGAATTCTTTTTTGTTTTCAATAATCTCTCTTTCTTTTTCTCTCTATTTCAAAGTGATGGGAAAGGTGAGTTTCCTAGTCCATACAGAGGGCAAAAATAGGGGGATTCTCTGCCTTAGATACTCTTTCAGGTTGACTCACATCAACGGAAGCAAAACAATACAGGCAGTAAGGGGTTCAGTGCTCAAATTGAGGACCTCTACCAATACATGTCTTTCTCCTTTATGCAATCACAAAAAATTGTAAGAAATATCCCCCCATTAATTTATTTATTTTCCTAGTTTTTCCATTATTTTATTGTGTTAACTGTATTCTTTCTTCTTTTAGAATATATTTCTCATTACTTTATTTCATAGCATTTTTCCACTGGTCATTCAATTAACATGAGACCCCATGATGACAATCTTTCATCTTTACCAAGTTATTTGTTCTTTTTTATTAGACACATATAGAACTAGATAGGCATAAAAAATATACATCAATTGAGTTGTGAAACTTAAAAAGCATTCACTTTTTGCATTTTCTATCTTTGCATGCTCCTCATGCTTTTTCTTCTTATTTATGTTTTTAATGTCTTCTTTAATTTTGTTTTTCTGTTCTTCAGAAGTAATCAGTAGTTTGTTATCTTTATGCTTGTTTACAAGGTGAAAGTCTACTTCACAGTTAGTTTAAATAGTTATGCCAAGCTGAACAATCCTTGGGCATCACTTTTAGCAGGTGGTTAAGGACTTTTACAGTGGAATCAGCATTGCGTTTTTATAAATTTCTCTACTGTAGCAAGACCTGGTAAAACTTTCCACATAAGCCAAGACACACTTGTAATCTGATGATCAATAATTGCAAAACTAAGAGGTTAATGAGCTTCACTGAGAAATTGTATCGTTTACTAAACAGGGTTTACAACGTTACTGAAATTGTCTTTCTACCCTTTCTGAAATAGTTTGACTGCTAAGAACCACTACAAAAGTTGACAGGAAGAGCCTTTATCATTTCAACTGAAGGATACTTAACAAGGTTAGTTTTCTTAATCAATAAAGTATCTTATTTACATATTTATTTACTCACTTAATAAATATTTATTGAGCTACTAGTATGTTCCAGGCCACTGTGCAAAGAACTAAAAAACACAAAGGAAAAGCTGATTGATACTAACTCAAGGAAGAATGGACTTAAAAAAGACTAGCCAAGAGTTTTGCTTCATCCTGATACTCCTTACCCAAAGTGTCCTTGTGTAGGGCCCAGTATATCATTGGATTTCAATGACCTCATGTGCACAGTGAAGGTTTGAAAGATAACAGGAACAATAGCTACATTTTTTGAGCACTTTCTATTCGGCAGGCATGGTTCTATGAACTTCACTTACATAAACTGAGTGATTTCTCCAATCAATTTATGAGACAGGCATGATTAGTAAGCTAAATTTATCTGTGGAGAGACTTAGGCCCAACAGAGTTCAGTAATTTGGGCAAAGTCACCTAGTTAGTAATTGGTAGACAAAATAATACTACTGACATTCTTCTTCTATGAGACCTATGTGCAAACTCTTGTAGTAGTAATTTCTACGTTCACTTACTGAGAAAGCACTGAAAATATGGACCTTGCCCTGGCCAGATAGCTCAGTTGTTTAGAGTGTTATCTGGAAGTACAGAGGTTGCTGGTTCAATCCCAGGTCAGGGCACATACAAGAATAAAAGGATGTTTCTGTCCCATGCTTTCTCTGTCTCTTTCTCTTCCTCTCTCTTTAAAATTAATAAATATTTTTTTAAAAAGTTGATCAAGATAAATATAAAATAAAATGGAGTTTTCTTACAGCAAATTTATTGCTTACATATATTTTTTCTTTAAAAAAGGCTCATCTAAACATGCTTTGTTTAGTTTTCATGGAAATCATGAACTTGCAGGGAATACAGCATACTTTCTGAAGTCAAATGTTTAAATTCTTTCAACTATCTGACATTGGAGTTGATGCAAGAGACAGGAAGACTTAACTGAGAATGGTTGGTACATGCAAAGTGGGTACTCCATGGAGAACGTTTGTTGCTTTAAAAGATTTTAAAAATACTATATTGTTAAACGATTTCAAAGGCTCTCTTTAGTTACTTGATGGAATCATTTCTCAAGCTCCACATTTACCACACTAAGATTTACTAAGTGAAAGATTTGTAAATTTATTAATGAATGTCAACATAAATAAGGAAAGCTATATAAATTTGAGTGGGACCCCTCTCACTACATAAGGTCCTCATTGGTAATACAGCACAGGTGAATTATGAAATTGATGAGGACTGAATGTTTTAGTGCTGCTATCACTTTTTCTTTCACCACTGCTCTGCATTAACTGGGAAATTCAGTTGCCTAATGATGCTATTTTTTATCAGTCTAATGTAAAAATAATTAAGATATGTGACTCTATGACTATTACTCATGATTAAAATAAAAGAAAATCTTCAGAATACCAATAAGCACACTTATATTTATTTAAACTTGAATTTTATTATATACATAAGAATTTGTGACTAATGGAATAATTATTTGAGTAATAAAAGATATTTTAAATGCAACATGACACATTTAAATGGGATCTTTTCAAGCAAATAATCAATGTCAATGTACATAAAGACATTACATAGTAGGTTTGGGTGTGGTTAATTGGCTGTTCTGATATTTGACATTTCGAAGTCTGTAACTTCAGTTTAATAATGCTTATATTTGTAATACATTTTTACACTTCACAATTCATAAAGTATGTTACATGAATGGATTTTTTGTTCCTTAAAAAATCACTTAAGTGCAGTAAGGCATGAATCATATTTTCATTTTCAAGATCAGTCAACTAATATTGGAAATGTAATAGGTCATGCTCTAGCTCACACAGGTAGGAAGTGGCATAGCCAAGAAATAGAGTCTAGGTTTTCTGATTACAGTTCATCGTTGTTGCATTAGGGCACACTCATTCCTCCCAAAATAAGTAAAATCATTGTTTATCAAATGAAGATCTGAAGGACATTTTTCTTAACTTGCTTTCTTATTTAAGGCTACAATATTATTTTATTTTTCTCTGTTATTCCTTCATATCCACATTTCATTTTATAATTTGAACTACTCCTATAATATACCAAAGAATACCAAATCACCTGAAGGAAGAATTGTTGATTCTAAGATATTCACAGGGTTGAACTCAGTCAACTCAGTCTGTCTTCCAAAAAAGTATGAATGTGTAGAAGAAACATCTGAGTTTATTGGAATCCCAACTGAGACAAATAAATTATCAGAGAAGCTGGTGTGTTGTGTATCTTTTCTGCTTTGAAGTTTTCTTAAAAGTAAAATAAGAATTATAATGATATTTACCTTAGATTATTGTATGATAGTTAAATAAATTAATAATATGAAACTCTTATTAATGGTGCATAATAAACATATCAGCCATTATTAACTATTATTAATAAATGTTGGAATGATATCATGTTTTAACTGGTACTTTATTTAGTTCGTTTGTTTTAATATCACACACATTTATTAAACTCTTATTTTTTTCTTTTAAAGATCTTCACGGCCCTGGCTGGTTGGCTCAGCCGTAGAGCGTCGGCCTGGCATGCGGGGGACCCGGGTTCGATTCCCAGCCAGGGCACATAGGAGAAGCGCCCATTTGCTTCTCCACCCCACCCCTCCCTTCCTCTCTGTCTCTCTCTTCCCCTCCTGCAGCCGAGGCTCCATTGGAGCAAAGATGGCCCGGGCGCTGGGAATGGCTCCTTGGCCTCTGCCCCAGGCGCTAGAGTGGCTCTGGTTGCCGGCAGAGCATCGCCCCCTGGTGGGCAGAGCGTCGCCCCTGGTGGGCGTGCCGGGTGGATCCCGGTCGGGCGCATGCGGGAGTCTGTCTGACTGTCTCTCCCTGTTTCCAGCTTCAGAAAAGTACAAAAAAAAAAAAAAAAAAAGATCTTCACAATATCATTTAAAGGTTGAGGTTCTCAAATAGCAAATCCAATTTTTATTAATATTAAGTAATCTCTAGGGTTTGAGTTCAGAAAAGAGGACCAGAGCTACAATTCCTGAGTGTGTTTTGAAATTACAGATTATTTAGACATTTTGACCCAGGAGTATCCTGGCAGTATCAGACTAAACAGAGAATACTCTCTTGCTGCAATAATTGGCACTTGAGGATAATAGTTACATTAATCATGCTGTCAAGGAAATATATAGTATATAGACTTAACATGAAGAAAGCACTTAAGAAAAAATTCTGTTAATGTTATTAATCTCCTATATTCATATTAATAATAGTAACATGTTCCTCACAAATAATTATATCTGAGGAACTAAAAATTTTCCTCAATCTGTCTATGACTGTTCCTTACATATTCACAACAGAGATACTAGTCTTTAGGAAACTGAGAATTTATTATCGCTTACTCATTTTAAAGTAGTATGTCTCTTTTAAAGAATATTTAATTAAAATAAAAAATAGATTTATTGATGAGTATTTTTAAAGAGAGGAAGGAAAAGAACAAAGAAGAGAGGGTAGGAGAAAGAACAAATTCAAATTCTTTTAATTATAATTAATAGATTTTAAAAAATCCTTGACCTGGTTTGAGAAAATTAAAAAATAAACTTTTTTTAAATGCTCAAGTGTCTCATACAACTAAAAAACATAAATATATTTGGGTCTTGAAGACAATTATGGCAAATGTAGAAATGCCATAAAAATATTTTTTTGTATTTTGTTAATGTGGAAAACAAGGATGTTAACAGTTACTATAATTTACATCTTAGATATAGAATCAATCATCCCACAAAAATAACATGATTCCCTTCATCCAACGATACAATTTCCAGGGAACGGAATCACTACTCCAGGTTCAGTCGGACTGGAATCTCTGTCCTATTCACTCTGATTGGGGTGAAAAAGGAAAGGAGGTGGAGTCACCACTAATTGTTTGCACTTGTTCTAATCATGGGACAATGAAAGAGAACAGTTGCTGGAAGAGGGGCACCGGGCAGACAGTCTTATAACATTCCACCGAAATTCACTTATTCAATATTTATATAATGTAATATTTACTGAGTAACATCTATGTGCCACACAGTGTTCTAGATGCTGGGCAAACAACAATTAAAACAAGTACATTCAACCTATGGAAAGCTAGCGTTATTCTTCTTAAAAAATTTTTTTTTGAGAACTTTATCATAACTCTTGTTATTTTCTATCTATCTACAGAGTATGAAAACTATTCCCCCCCTTTTTTTAGGTTTAGAACTAAAACTATTTATCATCTATTCACTCCACACACAGTAGAATTGGGTTTTGAATGACTTACTGCTACTCTGTGGGTCAACGGCTGAAGTACACCAGACATTCCCATGTTTCAACATCAGTCTTTTTTACCTACTTTTCCTTTTAGATTTCTTTTCCTTTTTTTTTCAAAAGATATTTCCAGTTGTTCCTCAAAGGAAAAAACTATTTTTGATTTAATGAAGAACAAACAGCCTAATTTGGTAATACTCTATAAGATTCTATAAACTGGTCTTGTATCCTGAGAAGCCTCCAATGCCAGAACTTCTGATAAGTTCATGATTGCTTACTGGGAATTTTAGCTAACCTTCTGGGTCCTACTAGCAGGCTCGGGAACAGTCAGCAGGCTGGTAGAGTGAACTATCACTCATGAGAGTGGGGGATATCTATTTTTAACCCCTGAGGAAAAAGATCTAGAGCCTCTTTTATTGAGTAGGGAGAGAATGCTGTCTTGTCAAACTTCAACAAGCATGACTCAATGGTAGGCACTATGTAGTGTCCTGGAACATAAAGGCATCGGTAACAGATATGAAACAGTTTGGAAATAACACTCCGTCAATACAAAGACAAAGGATGAGATCACAGTTCAACCAGGACTAACCAGAGAATGTAACTGTCTGTAAAAAATATTCCTTTGATTTCTTCCACTGGACAAATGGACATCCAATGAGTAAACTGTTAGTTATTTAAAAAACTGATGACCTATTGAAAAGAAGAATAAAGAATGTCATTTGCTAACTACTCATTATTAATAATTTGTTAACATTAAAAATATTCATCATCAAGGGAAAAATTTTCCTAAACAGAATTTTGAACTACGTATTAAGGTAGTCACTAATAATGTTGCCAAATTACTCATTTTAAAAGTACCTGATGTTAATGTAAAATGGGAAGTAATTTCTATATTAAATACATGACAGTATAAAAATATAAAATATCTCAGAGACAAATAATGCCATTGCTCATGTTCATAGTGGGTGCTAGTAAATATACTGAAATGGATTGTCTTATATTTTGCTAAATTATCTTAATTTTTAGGGCACTTTAAGATGAAACATAAAACATAGGACACTCATTATTTTTTAAAAAAAAAGATGCAATAAAAGTGCTACACTGAACTAATTATTTTTTACTTTAGTGGCAATATTTCCATCTTTATATACAATGTATTTCAACATTACACATTATTTTGTGTAAAGAGAGAGAATTAGAAACTTGTAAATTACATACTACTTTGTACATGGAAGATAGTAAATTTATCTTAAAAAATTGCATTCAGTTCTATAACAAGCATTTGTACACACTAGGTACTTTTTGACCCAAATATCCTTGAAAGTGAAACTATTTTACATATCAGTTAGTATTTCTGTATTCTGAATCTAGCCAAAAGATTGTCTACTCAAAATCATCAGCATCAGACTCATGAAATATGTGCTTTTTCCATTTAGAATTTCTGTGTTTTTTCTATAAGCAAAATATTGTAAAATAAACACAACTCTTGTTGTATTAGAAATGAGGTTGTCACAATCATTCTAGTTCATATCCAGGTGATATTAAAAATAGGGCTGTTCACAAGGTAAGCAACAGGGAAATTACATTTCTTAGAATCAGGTCCCCTGCACAATTTCCAAGTGATGTAGCATCAACATCAGGCAAGGAGTTTGATGTTATGACAGTGTGTTTACAAATATATTAAGGGTGGAATTTTCAGCACCCTGAGTGGGATTTGAGATGCATTTCTTGCTTATCATAACAGTGAATGCTTGTCTATAGTTGTGTCTCTTGGCAATATGTTAAAAATGAGTCCAGAGTTTATTTTTGTTCCTCTTTGGTTTAAACTACACATCCTTTTCATATACAAAAACCTATTTAGCTGATATTTTAAGTGTCAAAAAGCCACAGTAATTAAATGTTAGAGAATGGATGTTCCAGAAAGGAACATGCAAACAAAAAGCTTCAATATGGAGTCAATTCTGAATACTGAGAAACCCCAAGTGAAATGCAAGATAAATTACAGTGGCTGATCAAAATCAACACATATTCCACAAGCCAGTCAACAATTTCTCTATCTCACAGTCTGAAATTAAAATTATTATGTTTTTTTCCAAGTTTAGTCCCAGTTGTCATATTTTTGATGGGTTAACATTAATGAGATATTATTTTATCTAACATACTATTTTGAGATTCTATACAATAGTTTTATTGTAAACATTTTGCATTTGGCAATGTGTATTATATATGTGTATTAGTTCAAGGACTGCAGTTTTCTAAAAAGATAACAGATAAGGTCAAGTCCTTGGTAATCTTTTACAGAAAAGTTTTCTGAAATTTTTTTTATTTTAAAAATAGAGACAGTTTTACGGACATTTATGAAACATTATGGTAATTCTAAAGTAGATGTATTATAGACACCTTTTCTGTACTAATGAAAATATTCGTGTTTTGACTTTATCTTAGGTTATCTGATACTGTTGCCTTTCTCCATGTAGCCAATTCTCTTTATATGGCTGGGGTTCTATATCAAGATCCCCCCCCAAAAAAAGAATCAAAGCAAAATATGTTTATCCACCTTAAAAATAACACATACTTTTTTTCTTTCACCTCACTTAATTTTTCTAGTCTTGTTAAAAAAAATAGAAAAAGTACTAAAGAAATGTTTCAGCAGAAAAAGTATTAGAAACCTGACTAATATAGAATTAAAACTTTGATTTGAAGTTTTGCTAGTTTATTTTGAAAAATTATCATTTATTTATAAGGGACCAACTTATAATGCTGAATGGAAGAAAGAGTAGAGATAAAGAATTTTGAAAGTATTAGATGACTTTAAGATGAAGTGAAAATTAATCCATAAACAGATAGAAAATAAGATGGCTAAATGGAAAACAAGAAGAGTAGGAAAAAGATGTTGTGTCCTGAGTAATAGTGCCTTTGGGGAAACTTTTTATTCTACTTGGTGTTCATAGGCCTGAATTAGGGCTTTTCTTTTTCTATACCAACAGGCAAAATAATTATCATTGCCTTTTTTGTTGTTGCTGTTATTATTTTTCTCTTGAACCAGACAGTCTGGGGTTTAGATCTTAGAACTTTCTACTTACTGTGTAACTTTGGGTAAGTGAGCAAATCTCCTTAATGTTTACATTTCTCATTGTTATTAGAAGCTAGAATACTTACCTTGAAGAAATATTGGAAAGAAAAAGACATAAGATATAGTTAACACTGGGCACATCTTAAAGACTACCAGAAGGGAGCTAGTGGCTGCAGCAGTTGCTATGGTGGATGGATACTGAAGGGGTAACTGAGAACACAACCTCATCACAGGCTCCTACGCCTAGTCAAATCAGAAAATATTGATCATTGGTGCAATTCTGGTCCTGGTTAAAAAAATAGACTGGTAGAGGGCACTGACATGGTTCAAGAATTATATCCAATGGTGCTACTAACTTGTGCCTGGAGAGCCAGTGAGATCTTAAACGCCTAGGAAACTTGAATTCTTGAGACACAGGCTGCCAAGGAGACAGGTAAGCCTTTGGAGCATATCACCAGGGAGCTCAAAGGCAATAGAACTGGTGAGCGTCAACAAAGGCAGTGCATTGCAGAATTAGCAGCAAACCTTTCCCTACTAATACAGACGATGTAACATGCCTAAAAATCCTTTCATCATCTGCTCCAGTTTACTTTAGTGATTCTCATCTTGAATCTTTACCATCTTTCTCTGTGAGCTCCAATCACATAGGCTCTCTTTAAGTAACTTTTCCTTTTTTCTTTTTCTTTTTCTTTTGAGAGAGAAAGGGAGAGAGAGAAGCAGGGAGAGAGAAAGAGACAGAAACATCGGGCTCCTGTATGAGCCCTGACCAGGGATTGAACCGGCATCCTCTGCACCCTGGGACAATGCTTTAACCCACTAAACTTTCCCGCCAGGGCTTAATTTCTCTTAATTTCTTTTGATTTATTGTTTTAGAGAGTCAGAGAGAGGAAGGAAGAGAGAGGGGGAGGAGGAAGGCAAACATTCATTTGTTGTTCCACCCAGTCGTGCATTCATTGCCTGCTACCTGTGTGTGCCATGACCAGGGATTGAATCCTCAACCTTCTTGTTTCTGGACAATGCTCTTAACCAACTAAGCTAACAGGCAGGGCTTTAAGTAACTTTAAGTATCATAAGACTTATACTTAAGGCATCTGTTTACCATGCACTTTCAAATATCTACTGACCATCTCTTAGGGAATTCTTATCTGCATAAACCCCTAACCGCTGACAAAATAGTATCTTATAACTATGTACTCTTCCTTCTTGACAGGAATAGTAATTTAGTTAAAAGATTAAGTATTTAATTAGTGATTTAAAGTTTCTTAAGCTCCTTTTTTTGAGGGAGGAGACTTCGTCTATCATTTTCAGTGCTAATATAATCAATGTTAAGCATGGCAGTTTGCATAAGATGAGAAAGTAATATGTATTTATTAAATCATTAAATGAATAATAATCAAACAAAAAGACTTAGGAGTCTGAAATCTAAGACTAAAAGCTTTAACAGCAACAGTAGATGAAGATCAGAAATATCCTTACCTGAAGCAGGAGAGAAATGGGGAAAAGGACCTGAATGGTGAATTAAATGGAAACTCCACCAGTCTGTACAATGCTAGGGGTCTTTCAATCTACTAGTAAATATTCTGAAGCTTAAAAGTCCTGTACTAGACTTAGGCTCACAATAAATTAGATAAGAAGAATCTGTACATAGTTTGTCCTTATGTTGCTTGCTTCTTTTCAACTAATATATCTTGATGATTGCAAAATTCTGATTCAAATAAACAGTTATAATAAAAACAGACATCTGAACTGTGTAGAGCCACCTTGTTAGTCATATCTTAGAAAATAATGGTGCTTAATATTAATGCCAGGTATTGAGTATTTTATTTATTTTTCTCACTTAATTCTATTAACCCTCTAATGTAAGCATTATTTCAATTTTGCAGATGCAGACATTGAGGTTCAAAGAGGCTAATTAGTCTGAAGTTATACAGCTGTTAAGGAGCTGAACTGAAATTTGAACCTAGCTGTAGGTTATTGCAAAGCTCGTGATCTTAACCTCATGTTCTACTAGATAATATAACTGGCACAAGACTACATTTATTGTTCTATCACTTTGGTCATGATCTTACAAAATGGTACCCAAATGACAATTTTTTTTCTACATGTCAGAAAACCTGACTCTTACAGACTCACTTCAAGAGTCTACCTAATGCCTGACCAGGCGGTGGCACAGTGGATAGAGCGTCGGACTGGGATGCCAAGGACCTAGGTTCAAGACCCCGAGGTTGCCAGCTTGAGCGCGGGCTCATCTGGTTTGAGCAAAAAGCTCACCAGCTGGGACCTAAGGTTGCTGGCTCAAGCAAGGGGTTACTCAGTCTGCTGAAGGCCCGCACTCAAGGCACATATGAGAAAGCAATCAATGAACAACTAAGATGTTGCAATGCGCAATGAAAACTAATGATTGATGCTTCTCATCTCTCCATTCCTGTCTGTCTGTCCCTGTCTATCCCTCTCTCTGTCTCTGTAAAAAAAAAAAAAAAAAAAAAAAAGAGTCTACCTAACAAGTGAAGCTTTTACCTATGTGACATTCCTTTTCATTATTGCTATCACTTTAAAAGTAATTAAACTGTAAGAAAGTATATAAACAGTTTGAACTAGGTGAAATAGCTTGTCAGGAAATAGATTTTCTATCAGTGGATTTGGAACTAAACTGGTGGATTTTTAAAGATGTTAGCAGATTGCACTAGACTTGGTACTTTACTAGCCGAGAGTAAATCTATTGTAGGAAGAAAACTCTAAGGTGAAACCTAAGACATGTTAGTTATATTTCAATTTATTTTTTTCTGTGTTCTTATCTGTCTTAGTAGTCTGGTTTCTTTCATGTCAATTATACTTTGTCTGCTTCTGTTCTTTCTCTTGAATTCAATACAAATAATTTTCAAATTGACACACTCCTGTGTCTCTTTCTAGAATAATGACTTCCCAGGTCAAGCTTCCATGTTTACAGACTTGGCCTGTCTCCAGGGCCCAACTTATACATTGCTATGAGTGTATAGAGTATGCTTCTTCCTGCCAAATACTGAATTTAGATGATGCTAATAATTACTCATGCTTAAAATTATATCACTTCAAAGGATACTACATTTTGCATGTATCTCTTGCTTATGATCAACTAGCAAATAAATAATACTCTTACTTCTGTAGTAATATTTTAGACAAAAATGAAGGAGTGAATTTCTGAAATAGCTCTTTTATACTCAACATTTTTTAAAAAAATCTTTTATTGGAAAAGTTTACATAAAATAAAATATAAAATTCTTACAGAAACTTTAAGAAGAGTTTTGACAAATGAGCATGCCCAAGTAACCCATACCCCTGTTGAAAAATATTTGTCACCCAGAAACTTCTTCCATATTCTTTCTCTATCAACCCAGTACAAGCCCCCAAAGCAAAAACTGCTGATTCTTTTCAAAAATTGAATAGCAATCCCATAGTAAGTGCTCTTCTGTATCTAGCTTGCTTCATGCAGCATAATATTTGTAAAATTCATTCATGGTATGACTTATAACACTAGTTCATTAATTTTTATTGCTAAATAACATTCCATTGTATGTATATCAAAAATTGTTTTTCATCTCCTGATATTGAGATTTAAATTGTTTTCAATTTTGAACTATTAAAAACAAAGCTTATATAAACATTCAAGACCTAGAAAAGATATGTTTTTAGTTTTCTTGAATAAATGCTTAAATGTGGAATTGTTGAGGTTTTTTTATTTTTATAAATATATGAGAAAAAACTAAAATGTTCTCAATTTTTAGTAACTGTGTGTAAGTGTTCTGGTATTTAACACATCCTTTCAACCCTAGGATAATCAGTCTTTTCATTTTAGCCATTCTAACAGGTGTTCAGTGGTTTTTCAGTGTGTTTTTAATTTGCATTTCCATGGTGTCTGATTATTCCTAAGACTTACTATATGCTTATTGACCAGTTGTATATATATTCCTTTTGAAGTATTTATTTTAGTCTTCTATTTTTTTCTAATTGTGTTGTTTTATTTTTATGGAAGGAATTCTTTATATATTCTCAACATAAGTTCTTAGTCAGATATCCGCATTTTGAAAATATTTTCTCCCAGTCTGTTGCTTGCTTAATTATTTTCTTAGTGTGTTTTGATGAGGAATTTTCAATTTTAATAAATTCCCTTTTATTGTTCTATGATTATTGCTTTCTGTGTACTATTTATGAAATATTTGCCTCATTGCCAATTGCAAAAGTACTCTCCTTAAGTTTTATTCTAGAAGCATTATAATTTATATTTTCTTATTTTTTGCTTGAATAAGATATTACACTTTGCAGTGGGTTGTATGGGTTCCTAATGGCAGTTATTATTAATGAACCTTGTACCCCGTAAGGGTACTATGCGGATAGCACTCGACTCCATTTTTCTCTCACCTTTCTGATCTAGAAGAAAAGATTTAGATAGATAATGTGCATGAGTTAGACTCTAGTTAGAAAGGAGAAACAATCTTTAGTATATCAGAGAGAAAGAATTTAATTCAGTTAGTTATGAGGATATTGTGAGGACTAGAAGAACAAAAGAGGGGAAAGTATGTTTACCTCAAGATTAGTGACTATGGAAACCAGAGATGGGGAAGGAAAAGGGAAGCAGAGAATTTTCAGCACCTGAGATCTCTGTGGAAGCAATTGTCCTTAGAGACAAAGAACTAAGAGATGCCCTCCAAGGCCTCTGCTACTGCATCTGTATCCTTCTGATTCTCCTCTGCTGCTGGTGGTGATGCCATTGGAAACAAGAAAGATGAAGCAAACCATTCTTCTCTTCCTCCTTACTTCCAAAGTTCCACCAATGCCTTTCAGGTGTATAACCTATACAAAAGCTAGTTATTAAGAGTATCTAGGAAAATAATCTGTGAGTTTCCAGCTACAAAAATATAGAACAGAACATATAAAGCCAGGAATTTAGCTTAAAGCACAGAAATAATTGACTAGCATGTTAATTAAATAGTTTTTCATTAAATAGCATTAAATAGCATCTCATTAAATAGATTTTTAGGCTGTAGGATGGTAAAAATCCACACTCATCATATTAATATAGATGAATACTGAGCAGTATGTATTTGTTTGAGACTTTCCCATCGCATCCTTAAGATACTACACAATCTGTTTAGGTCATAAACCAAACGGAAATCTAAGTAGAATACTATTCTTAAACTCACTCCTCCAGCAAATTATAAATTAGGGCATAAAGAGAGAGCCATCTGCTGAGGAAGTCCTGAGCAAGCAGGTTCCCAAGGTCCAGTCTCATCTGTGTTCATAGCTCTAGGGTTTATCTGGAGTTTGAGGTCATTGGCTGCTGACTGGAACAGTCTCACAGCCTGATGTAGCCAGAAAATATTTGTGGGAGACAACAACTACACCACAAAGAGCTATTTCTATATACTTGTTCAAGTAGCACAAACAATAGGGGTGAACCAATTAAAAACATTCTGGGGAGGACAAGCACTCCAGAATGGTGACATGAGGAACTTTGTAAACTGTCTCTCCAGAAAAACAACTATAATGAATAAGAATAAAAAAATAAACCAAAATAAAGTCTCTGGAGATTTTAAAAATAAAACTAAGGTATATTGATTTAAGAACATCTACTAAATCTCAGTATGAGTGTTGATAGTCTATGGAAGTCCAGTCATGACCAGCTTCTTTCCCCCCAATCAATTCAGTGTGATGGAAGTCTTATAGCAAGCGAGATAAAAACTTGGGGTACCCTAAGGAGTCTGACTTTATTTGGAAAAAGAGTGTGGAGAGTTCAGTCTAAAGACACTGTCAAAACAATGGATATTTTACCTAAGAAGAACCCTCCTGGGGGCCTAAACAAGCCTCAGAGACAAATGTAAAAGACAACTGCCACAAAGGTATCAGACATTAATTTAGTCGACTGGGGAATAATTTATGCTCTAGGGCATTGTTATAAATATATACAAGATTGTTCAGTCAAAGAGGACTAACATCTGGGCATGATGCTGTTATAGAGAGATCAGCCAGAAATTTGCAGAAGGGTAAAGGAGATTAGAGAAAAAAGAAGTTGAAGAGCTCAGATAAAAACAGTCATCCCTGGGGTGGAATAAAGGGGGTCAAAGTGACTGTGCATGCCCAAGACTGCACCCCTTAAGGAACAATACAAGCTGTATACTACAGAAGAAACAGACTTCAATGAACAGAGCCTAAAATATATAGAGCAATAACTGATGAAATTGAACAGAGAAACAGATAATTCAGTTATAATAGGTGAAGACTTCAATACCCCATTTTCAATGTGGATAGAATAAGTAGGCAGAAGATAAAGATATATAAGACTTGACCAGCACTATAAACCAAGGAGACTTAACAAACATCTCTAGGACATTGGACCCAAAAAAAGTTATATATATCAAAAAAGATATATATATCAAGTAAATATGGAAGATTCTGTAGGATAGAGCATATACTAAGCAATAAACCAAGCTTCAGTAAGTATTAAAGGATTGAAATTATACAAAATATATTTTTTAATCATGAGGAAAATAAAATTACAAAGAAATTGTAAGAGAAACTTTAGGTAATTCATAAATATGTGAAATCGAACAACACACTGTTAATTTACCAATGGGCCAAAGATAAATTATGAGACATTTAAAAATTATTTGAGGTAATAAAAATGAAGAAACAAAATAGCAGTACTTATGTGATGCAGCTAAATCAGGGCTTAAAGTTACAATGTATAGCTAGAAACACCTTTATTATGAAAAGAGTATCTTGAATCAAAAACTTAATATTTTACTTTAATAAATTTGACAACAGTTTGGTGATTACCAGAGAGATAGCAGAGAGAGGACAAATAAAAGAGGGTACAAGGGGGATAAATGGTGATGGAAGGAGACTTGACTTTGGGTGGTGAGCACACAATGCAAGATACAAATGGTGTATTATAGAACTGAACACCTGAATCCTACATAAGTTTAGTAACTAATTTTGCCCAATAAATTTTTTTTAATTTAAAGAATAAAGTAAACCTGAAATAAGCAAGATATAGAAGTTAATAAAGGTCAAATCAAGAGTTAATGAAATGAGAGTAAAAATACTAACAAAAAAATCAACAAAACCAAAACCTATTGCTTGTAAAAAAAATACCCAATAAAACTGACAAAAAATTTAGGAAGAATAGTCAAGAAAAAAAAAGTATAAGCAAATTATTAATATCAAGAATGAAAGATAAGACTGCACTATCAATATAGAAATTAAAGGATTGTAATGAAATACTATTAAAAGTTATCATATGATCCCCAGCAATTCCACTCATGTTTATATACACAAGAAAAATAAAAGTATATAGATACACAAAATCTTGTATGTGAATCTTCTTAGCAGCATTATTCATAATTGCCAAAAAGTAGACACCTCCTAAATATCTGTCACCTGAGAAATGGATGAACAAATTGTGACATATTCATAAAATGAAATATTACTCAATAAGAAGGAGTGAAATATTAATACATGTTACAATATGGATGAAACTTGAAAAGAATATTATGCTAAAAAAGAAGCCAGTCACAAAAGACAACAGATCATATTATCTTCATTTGAAATGTTCAACACAGATACATGCATAAAGACAGAAAATAGATCAAGGTATAAAATTTTGGAAGGGCTAACAAAAATGCTCTATAATTTTGTAGTGGTTACAGTTGAAAAATCTATGAATATATTAAAAACTGTTGACTTGTACACTTAAACAGATGAATGTTCAGGTAATAACTGCTTGGGAAAATTCCATTTGATTCTCAAATGTAGCAATGCTTTTTCTGTCTTTTCCCATTTACATAAAAGTTTATAAGGGCCATCATCATGATAAGCATGTTACATGTATATTTTTACTTAATCTCACTTAGTAACCACAGCAATTTCATGAAGTAAGTATGCTAGTATCCCTTCTTTGTAGACAATATAACAAAAAATGAGAAAAATTAAAATCACTGATCAAATTTATATCATTATTAAGTTTCACAGCCAAATTATTTTCCTAACCCACCATGTTATATTATTTCCTCTACCCCGGTCAAATATAAGATCTAACTGCTTCTGACAATAAAGTGTTAACATCATTGGATATTGTGCACAATTTATATTCTTCTTTGGGAAAATTCTAAACTAATATAGTATTACTAGTATCACAAGGGGATTTTAGCTGGAAAGTAGTAAGTTTGTAATATTAAGTAACACAAAGATTGCTTGTAAGCTCTAAGTTTTTGGCATAAAGGTAAGCATGATAACACGTAGTTCGGCTAACTCACAGTGCTCTATGTTTTATCTTTCTTTTCAAATATGAAAACTTGTCAAAAGACATTCATTTCTAAAATGTCTTTATGGATTCCTGTTTGTTATTTCTGTCATGTGTGCATAGTGTAGTTTGTAAATATATAGATCACAATATTGAATTGAAGTGAAAAGAAGACATCAATCCTAGTTAGTAACAATCAACAAAATAAGGAATGATGAGAAGTTAATCAACAGATCACATTATGTACTCTTTCATGTTGATAAACAATATAAGTTTACCATTAAGTAGTAGGATTACTAATTTATAACCAACCAATGCTTTACATATAAAAATGCAAGGTGATGTGCAAATCAGACAGAGTAAATCTTATAGATTAAAAAAACAACAACAAGCAATGGTTCAAAAAGTGATGCTTTATCCAAAGTCACAGAACTAAGCAGAGATGGGACCAGAGTTAGAATCCAAGTCTGTTTCCCAGCTCAGTTACAATGCTGCTGTCTCCCAGTTAATCCCTTTGGACTCAGAACATTCATTTAATATGGATATACATCTTTATTTATACTTGACAAAGTAGGAAAAATACAATATTATCAAATGTTAGAGTAAAAGGAATGTTGGCTAGTCATCATTTTATGAAGATTTATAAATTTTTTCCTAGTTGGTCTTTATTTATTTAATCATTGCTTTCCTCCCTATTTCTCTAGAGAACAATTTGTCCCTGGCTCCCTGTCTGTAGCCCCAAAGTATAGAAGTTTATTTAGTGATAGTCTATAATTAAAGACTACAGTTAAAGATTGGGGGATGTTTTAAGAGATCACTGGGGTAATAAAAAAAAACATGATAAAAACTTTAAAAAAATATTCTCACAGATATAAAGTAAAAATTTCACTTAAAAAGAAACTTTGAAATTTAAAGGCAACTCTCTGCTTTTTCTATCAAGAATACTGCAATTTTAAAAATTGTCAAATAGGTCAGGGCAATAGTTACTCTTATAGCATGACAATATTACTCATTAACTTCTTGGAGCAGAGAGAATATTATTAGGAAAAACTGTTTATGTTACACGTTAGGGTCTCTTGGCACTAATTCTGGCTGCCTTTGGCACCAGTCTTAATTTACAGAATCAACTAGGAAATGACATCATAAACTCTATTTTCTAGAATTTCTAAACTATAGAACATTATTTTGGTTGCTACTTTCCAATTGTTGATGTATTATTTTATATTTTGCAAGCTTTGTCTCCCTAAATAGATTATTTTTCTTTTTTCTTAATCTGAATATGGCTAATTGACAATCACAAATTGGTGGAATATACCTCTGATATTACCTAATTTTAGAATCTGATGATAAGTATGTTATATTGAGACTAATCCAGTGAGAACAGGTCAGGAACAAACATTTTAGTCAAAAAAGACATTTTGGCAAGCTTCCACCACTCTGTATTTAAGGTAATCAGTGACTTTCCCAAAAGGAAGAAGTACAGACATTCATTTATTCATATATTTATTTGTTGCATTATCCTATATCCGAACCAGTAAAGTTCAAATGGGCTTATAGTTCTTGACTTGATTTTTACCTTCACCTTTATTAATGTTGAAATAAAGTTGAATACAACAGAAATGTATATGATAAGTGTTTTTCTTGAACTTGCAAGACAAATTTTATATATATATATAAACATGTGATTTAGACATGAAACAATTTTAATTTCTACAAAAGTAATAAATGTTCATTATAAAAAATATTGGAAAATATAAAACCTTATTTTTAAGCATCTATATTTTACTACTTTTATTGACCAATGTTAATACTTCTGTTTTTATCTGGCATAAATATATAAAAATCTGAATAAGATTATATGTTTACTCTCCATGCTCATTATAACCAACTGGAATTGTACTACTTACCACAGAGTCAAAATAATATAAAGATCATTTTCTAGCAGAGCAGCCAATTAAAATGATGAGAAACCTAAGGGTGGCATAAAGCTTGATCTTTATGAATTTGAAGTGGTATGTTCAGTTTCGACAGATTAATTAAAACAACCAGGTACATTTTGTTATCATATTCGATTCACATCTTCCAGAATTAAGGTTGTATTAGGTTTATAAAATGAGGAATTAATCCAGAGAGGTACTAATTAAATGTAAATAAAAGCTATTATGAACTTCTCAATAGGTATTATTATATTAAATAAAAGTGGTGTCAATCAGATGCCCAGGTGCATGATTTCTCTTAATTTTCATCTTTAGATTTCTCAAAGAACCATTATTAACCAGACAAATTTAATTAACTGTTCATTAAAAGGTTTGGTGACCATTTTCTTGGACTGTGTGGAATATGTTGCAATATAACTACTTATTGCTTCAAAATTAAGATTTGTTTCATCAACAAAATGACTTTGGACTATCATTCATATCAAGCTGTTTCGTTCATCTGGTAATTCTTGGGGTATAATTTCACTTGTGTCTCTTTTCCAGGGAAGTATCTGTACATATTTCAGTTTGTAAATGTATGCTATGAAATATGCTCATAATTCTCTTTCTCATTCAATTTAGTTCAAATGTATTTAAGTGTCTACAGACATTTAAATAAATCTTCCATATTGATTTAATAAATAGGCAATGCTGAACTCCATGAAAAGGAAAACAAAAAGATTTAAATGGTAGAATTCTAATCTTGAAAATGAGCCCTTCTAAAAATATTTTTGAAAGATGATTAATAATTATTAGCTCAGGCTGACTATTATAATTTGTTATTCTTTGGAAAGATGAAAAATTGCAGTTACAATATTTGTGTTTTTAACTATTGTATATTCCTTACATACAGTATACACAATATACAATAAGCATATTGTTGATTATAATGTTAGATGCATTTGAGAAATTTAAATTTTCATCCCATATATCTAGACACAAAATCTTAAATATTTTGTGACTTCTTGACAAAACTATAACCATTTTAGTTATTTTTTGGTGTTAATCAGATTAGAGGGTTCCTTAAATTTAATTAACTGAGTAACTTTCACATTTTTTACATTAAAGATTTAACTCCCAAATAATATTATTTTAAACTTATACATCTAAATATTGCTAATACCTAGTAATTTTGAAAGTTTTCAGCAAATGTTTATTAGTTTAAACAGAATTTGTAAGATACGAATTAAATTATATACTTTCAAGGATAGCTTAAGTTTCAGATAATAAGATTTAAACACACACACAAATAAGGAGCAATTCTGATGCAAATTAAATCCAATATATTACTAAATAATTGAAAGCCTTATGTAACTCTACATAAGAAGAAATCTTATCTTTGTATACTGTGTTTCCTCCCTCAAAAAGTAGAATTAATTTTCTATATGTCCTATTTTATCAGTTTTCAGAACTGAAATAACATCATGTCTTGTTATTGAAACAATAAATAAAAAGACAAGCAAATTCTAAGTTAACTCTATGGAATGATGCATTTAAGTTGAAATTTATGTTAAGTTTACCTATTTCTTTTTATCTTATTTTTATTAATTTTAATGCAGTGACATTGATAAATCAGGGTACGTATGTTCAGAGAAAGCATCTCCAGATTATTTTGACATTTGATTATGTTGCATACCCCTCACCCGAAGTCAAATTGTCTTCTGTCATCTTCTATCTGGTTTTCTTTGTGCCCCTCCCCCCCTCCATCCCCTCTCTCTCCTTCCTCACCCCCTCCCCACCCCCATTACCATCACATTCTTGTCCACGTCTCTAAGTCTCATTTTTATATCCCATCTGTGTATGGATTCATATAGTTCTTAGTTTTTTCTGATTTACTTATTTCACTCCGTATAATGTTATCAAGCTCCTTTTATGAGGTGAGCATAATTCTGATTCCAAAACCAGGCAAAGACAACACAAAGAAAGAAAATTATAGGCCAATATCCCTGATGAATATAGATGCTAAAATCCTCAACAAAATATTAGCAAACCGGATCCAACAATATATGGAAAAAATCATACACCATGATCAAGTGGGATTTATTCTGGGGAGGCAAGGCTGGTACAATATTCGCAAATCAATCAATGTGATTCATCACATAAACAAAAAGAAGGAGAAAAACCACATGATAATTTCAATAGATGCAGAAAAAGCATTTGATAAAATCCAGCACCCATTCATGATCAAAACTCTCAACAAAGAGGGAATACAGGAAACATACCTCAACATGATAAAAGTTTACCTATTTTTTGAAAGTTCATGCATAATGATAATTTTGCCTTGATATTATTTGACTAGTGTGTGTTTATCAGGTGAATATTACCAATAAAAAATTCTGAAATTTTCTTTCTGTTACATACTCCAAAGCATATGTCTCAGTGAGATAAACAGGTCCAATTTTATTCCAAAGCTGTAGGAAATTTTTCAATTAGATTTTAAGCCAAAGAAAATTATCAATAGCTTGTCTCTAAATCCAAGGCCCAAGAGTTTGGCCCACGCTTTAGACAAGACAGAAGGTCTGGTATGCTGTTTTCTCCATGACGTCTATCTTTCCTAAGCCTATTAACGAGAGCTCCAGCAATTAAGAAAATTCCTCACTCAACAGCAATTCTAAAATTAGATCATTTTCAAAATGATAATAATGTTTTATCAAAGATATTAGACATGCATTTATGGTGGAAAGCAGATTATTTTTAGATCGATCAATTTAATCTAGTTACAAACTCTGTTCCTGCTACTTATTAGGTAGAAAAGTTCAGGCAAGTTGTTTAACCTCCTCTGTAATATAATAGTAGCAACTACTATTTAAGATAGCATATAACTGCCTATGATGGTGCCTGGGATACAAAGGAAGATTGATAAATGGTATCCATATTCTTATTAAATCAATGTATGAAAATTGTTTAATGTTTTGAGGGAGGAACAGAAGGTCATAGTTACATGCATATATTATTTTTTTATTTTTTTTATTTTTTACAGAGACAGAGAGTGAGTCAGAGAGAGGGATAGACAGGGACAGACAAGAACGGAGAGAGATGAGAAGCATCAATCATTAGTTTTTCATTGCGCATTGCAACACCTTAGTTGTTCATTGATTGTTTTCTCATAGGTGCCTTGACCGTGGGCCTTCAGCAGACCTGTTGGAGCCAGAGACCTTGGGTTCAAGCTGGTGGGCTTTTGCTCAAACCAGATGAGCCTGTGCTCAAGCTAGCAACCTCGGGGTCTCGAACCTGGGTCCTCTGCATCCCAGTCCAATGCTCTATCCACTGCGCCACCACCTGGTCAGGCCATATATTATTTTTAAAAAATTTCACAATACACACTATTAAAGGGGTTAATTCATTAAGAAGATATGACATTAGTTAATATTTCTATATCCAACATAAAGCACGTAAATATATCAAGTACACATAATAGATCAGAAAGGAGAAATCCCAATATAATAATAGTAGAAAACTTCAATACCTCACTTTCAATGATAACTATTATTGGGACAGAAAATACATGTTAGATCAGATAAGCCTAACAGATACTTACAAAACATTCCACTTAAAGCAGCAGAATATGTTCTTTTAAGCATATATAGATAGATCAAAGGTTAGGCTGCAAACAGGTCTTAATAAATACTGTAGAGGATTAGGATCCTATTAAGCATCTTTTCCAATCACAATGATATGAAATTAGAAGTCAATTTTAAGAACAAAACTGGAAATATTACAAATATATAGAGTTTAAATAACATGCTCTAGAACAACCAATGGGTCAAAGAAGAAATCAAAATAAAAAATGTTTAAATCTTAAGAAAAATAAAAATGAAAACACAACACATAAAACCAGTGGGAAGTAGCAAAAGCAGTTCAAAGGAAACTTTAGAGCAATAAATGCCTACATTAAGAAAAAAGAAATATCAAATAAAACTTAATTTTATATACAAAGGAACTAGATGAACAAACTCAGACTAAAGTTAGTAGAAGAAAAAAATATAACAAAGATCAAAGCAGAAATGAAATAGATACTAAAAAGACAATAAAAAAGACCAATAAACTAAAAGCTGTGTTTTTTGAAAATGTAAAAAAATAGACAAATCTTTATCTAGACTTACCAAGAAATAAGACAGGATACGAATAAATATAATAAGAAATGAAAGGGCAGACATTACAACTGATACCACAGAAATACATAAGATTTTAAAAGACTAATATAAATACCACAGAAATACATAAGATTTTAAAAGACTAATATAAACAATTACAAACAATTACAATATAAACAATTGTACAACCTAGAAATAAATGGATACAGTCCTAGAAACATACAACCTACTAAGACCAAATTATGAAGAAAGAAAAAATCTGAACAGACCCATTATAAGAAGTAGATTAAATCAGTAGTCAAAAGCATTCTAAAAAGAAATGTCTAGGAACAGATAGGTTCCCTGGTAAACTCTATTAAACATTTAAAGAATAATTAATAGCAATCCTCAAACTCTTTTTAAAAATTGAAGAGTAGAGAATACTACAAAACTCATTTTATAAAACCAACATCATCCTGCAACTAGAGCCAGATAAAGACATATACACACACAAAATACTATAAGCCAATAACCCTGATAAATAAATGAAAATATTCTCAGCAAAATATTAGCAATGCACTCTATTCCAGATGTTTTTTTAAATCAAATTAATTAAAAGGTATTTGTTATATCCTGATTTGCAGCACACAAAAATGAGAAGAGACCATGATAAATCCTGATACTTAAAAAAAAATTCTAAACATAAGACAGATATTTTCACTGTTACTGTGAGAGTTTATTTTGGGAGTGTATATATAAAAAGAAAAAGGTCTCTATATTGATTTTTATTTATTTCCATAAACCATGGTTTTATATTAATCTAAGCAGTCCTATATTAATAGTCTAATGCCAATATAAATTATTCTGATGCTAAATTAAGAAGTGCTTTTAGCAATTTGTTATATTTTTATATTAATAACTTGTTGAAATTTAAAATAAGGATGCTTCATCATGTAAAATTACATACAGCAGTAAACAGGGATTTTCCCTCTGTGAATTAAGTAAAATATTACTTCAATAATTCCATATTTTCTATTTTTGCTTTTCTTTTAAGATTTTAAGTTTCTTTCCTTTTTGTCCAGTATCTTCAACAATTCCTACAGAAAAATAAAACACCAAAAATGTCTATTGATCTATTGTGATTGATATCAATCAAGATAAAAACATACTAAAAATTCTTTTAATTTTGAAAGAATAGTTGGACTTTGTAATAATTTATAAAACTGGTATGTTTAGGCCCTGGCCGGTTGGCTCAGTGGTGGAGCATCAGCCTGGCGTGTGGGAGTCCCGGGTTTGATTCCCGACCAGGGCACACAGGAGAAGCGCCCATCTGCTTCTCCACCCCTCCCCCTCTCCTTCCTCTCTGTCTCTCTCTTCCCCTCCCGCAGCCAAGGCTCCATTGGAGCAGCATTTGCCCAGGCGCTGAAGATGGCTCTGTGGCCTCTGCTTCAGGCGCTGGAATGGCTCTGATTGCAGCAGAGCGACGCCCCAATATGGGCAGAGCATTGCCCCCTGGTGGGCGTACCAGGTGGATCCCGGTCGGGCGCATGTGGGAGTCTGTCTGACTGCCTCCCCGTTTCCAACTTCAGAAAAATACAAAGGAAAAAAAAAAAAAGTAAAAAAAAAAAAAAAACTAGTATGTTTCTATCAATGATTATTTTAATACTTTGAAAAATTATCACATCTTAAGGGCTAAGTTACACTGAAATGTAAGAGCAAAATATATATTTTTTAATCCAAAGATAAAAAAGATATTTAGTAATGACATAATAAGTGAAGCAATATAAATATTTTAGGCAAATAAAATTATTATTAGTTTTTGAAACAATTTATTTTCCTTTTACGAAGTCTTTGGCAATGTAGTGCATTGGTGAGCTAAGTGGTTTGGAATTCAATTTAACTGGTTCAGGTTATTATTTTGCTTGGTGACATTGTATAAGTTATGATATGGTAATACTTCAGTTAAATCACTTGTTAAATTATAATAATCATATTATTGTATCAATATCACTCAATTATTTTAAAGATTGAATGAAAAACACTTTCCATATGAATTACTTAGTACATATGAGCTATTAGTATTTGCCTATAAGATTACTTAACTATTTACAAAAGAATTTAGAAAGCTAATAACAAAGAGTCTTTGGAATATAGCTATTTTGAAATTCTTGTTTGTGTAGAAAAATTTACATAATCTCTGGGGGATAAATACTTCAAGAATGTTTAGAAAAGAGATTGTAAAACATCTCTCATTGCCTTTTTTTCCCCTTCAGTGGTAAATGAGGACAATACTTAAGTTGTGAGGTGTTATAAGGATTAAATGTCCATATATGTAGGGGAAAGGAAGGAAAGTAAAGTGAAGGGAGAAAGAAGTAAGGTAGAAAGGAAAGGAAAATAAAAGGAAGAAAGAAAAGACAGAAGAAGCAAAAGAGGAAGAAAGGAAGAAAAAAAAGAAGGGAGGGAGGGAAGGAAGGGAAGAAAACAGGAGAAATCAAGAGAGACTACCTGAAGAAGGCAATTCTTTTTTTTTTTTTAATAATTTTATTTTTTTAATGGGGCAACATCAATAAATCAGGATACATATATTCAAAGATAACATGTCCAGGTTATCTTGTCGTTCAGTTATGTTGCATACCCATCACCCAAAGTCAGATTGTCCTCTGTCACCTTCTATCTAGTTTTCTTTGTGCTCCTCCCCCTCCCCCTTTCCCTCTCCCTCTCCCCACTCCCCCCGTAACCACAACACTCTTATCAATGTCTCTTAGTCTCACTTTTATGTCCCACCTACGTATGGAATAATGCAGTTCCTGTTTTTTTCTGATTTACTTATTTCACTTCGTATAATGTTATCAAGATCCCACCATTTTGCTGTAAATGATCCGATGTCAATTCTTAACAAGAAAAAGAAACCTGTCTTAGACTTTAACAAGAAGCTGCGGGTACAGAGGGCCTTGCATCATATTCTATCTAGTTATACCTGAGAGGAGCGCTATCTTTATATCGTTGTTCCCCCACACACCTCTGCCTACCACTCAGCTAATAGGATTTTTTTTTTTTTTTTGTATTTTTCCGAATCCAGAAACGGGGAGGCAGTCAGACAGACTCCCGCATGCGCCCAACCGGGATCCACCCAGCACACCCATCACGGGGCAATGCTCTGTCCATCCAGGGCGTCGCTCTGTTGCCACCAGAGCCACTCTAGCGCCTGAGGCAGAGGCCACAGAGCCATGCCCAGTGCCCAGGCCAACTTTGCTCCAATGGAGCCTTGGCTGAGGGAGGGGAAGAGAGAGACAGAGAGGAAGGAGAGGGGGAAGGGTGGAGAAGCAGATGGGCGCTTCTCCTGTGTGCCCTGGCTGGGAATCGAACCCGGGACTCCTGCACGCCAGGCCGACACTCTACCACTGAACCAACTAGCCAGGGCCTTAGCTAATAGAATTTTAATTGATTTCTACAACAATGGAAGATAAAGGATAGAAAAATCAAATGCCCATTATTCGATGAGGAGGCTTTTAAAGGTGATGATTCCAAGTGGAATGGGGTGAGTGATATTTTAGAGACACCCTCTCAGCAGGCTGAGGTCTGCATGTATAAATATCTTAAAATTATCTCACTGTGTAGTATTATTTATTCCTTTTATTTCATACATTTTTACAGTTGTCTTTAAGGATTATGGTATATATTTTGTTAGAATATTAACCTTTCTTCATTTTTTAATTTAAGGTGGAATCTTAATGTTTACAGAAATGTATTGGAAAGTACACACATTTTCTGAGCAGTATCACCTACGATAAATGTAGAATTTGCATTTATCTCGTGGACTCAAATGAATGTTGAAGCAACAAATGACCTCACAGGAGAGCTATGAGACTCTTGGATGAGACATCTACAAAGTAAAAATTTTCTGGGGGGTGATAGAAGATTGCAGCATGGAATTGATTGCAAATGATGTTTGTAATAGGGAATGGTGTTTGCATAGTTTAACATTTGGGAAAATTTACTCAATTTTCAAAATATTTCTCAATAAGCATGGTAAAGACACTAACCAATCATTATATATACCTAAACCATTAGGTCAGACATACAACCAATCAGAACAAATTCTGCCCATACCAGAGTATACTGAGTAGATGCCAACTTGGCAGCTAGAAGGGGAGATTGCATGCTCATTTCATCTACCCTGTGAGGCCGACAGCATCCTGAGGCCAATGAGACTAAGTCAAGCTCACATAACCTCTACTACATTTACCCTGTAATCCCAAGGAAAACCAGTGATACTGTATCTTTTACATGATTAATAACTATGCCATTAATAATCTGATGAAAATTATTAATCTGTTCTTCAAAAAAGTATACACTGCACAATGTTACCTACAATATTAGGGAATTCAAAAATGTTAGAGTCAGACAGCCCTGGGTTCATATCTTAATGTTGCTTCTAATTTACCTTTGTGATCTTGAGCAAGTCACTAAACTCTCCCAACTACTTTTTTTCTTATTTGTAAAAGAAGATATTGTAACCTACCCCTTAAAGCTGTTCAGGCAATAATGTGAGATAGTTTCTATCTTCCTTACTATATCCAAACTCTCACATATAAATGAGAAAAGATCTGTATATTTTTAAAAAATCATTTATTTGGTGTCTGACAAAGCAAAACAGGTACTGCTTTTCCTCAATGAATTTTCATAAAATTCCTTTAGAATATATTTTCCTTTTATGTGATTTCTTGTCCTTTTATGGCATCGTATCACTAAATAAGAAATAATAGAATTGGATTGTTACACTGATGGGAGTAGAAGGGAATGTGAGAACTATATGTATTGCAGCTTTTGGTTGGCCAAACATGAGAAAAAATTAGTCATGCAAGTTATAATGTAGCTGTCTTCATGTATACAATTCCCATTTACCTTCTTAGTTAGAAGCTAAGAAATGTATCTTTCTGACAGATAACCTACTACATGACTAAATAATTAGTGAGACTAGATCATATAGACACTCAATATTGACCTTGAAAATAATGAACCAAATAACTGAGGGAGTTTATCAACATACTTTAGATGTATTTCTTGTATTTTAGTATTTTTCTGAAACAGATTTACTATTTTTATATTTCTTGTAACCCATAGCTTTCAGCTCACAGAAAGGGTAGACGTCTCATCTCTTCCTAACAACTCCTTAAATTTGGGTTCTCTGTTGGCTTACAACTGCTATTTATTCACGATCTCTCTGACATATTCCTTTGTTATCTCAAGAAACCACACACAGACCTCCCTTTGCAGACTTTACTATTACATATTTTATGGATCGTGCACAAAAGAACCAGCATTGTACTTAAAATTATGTGTTCATCATTGTTTATTTGAAAATCTCTGTGTTGACATCAGAAGTTTACTGTACAGCCTGGTCTGCTAGCCTTGTAATATGTAAACTCCTTTTGCATGTTGTTCAACACTGACAAAAACAGGATTACTGCATTTTAACATTACATTAACTTATGTCTTCCTTAATTTCTTATTCATGATTCAAATATGTAAATAGCAATGATTTCAATTTCATATGCTTAGTGGTTTCCTGGGAGCCAGTAAACTGAGCTGGAGGTTTAATCAGGCTCCGTTGGCTATTATTACAGACTGTGGAAGTCTGAATAGCCCTAGTTAGTCGCAGTAGAGCTGTTTCTTCTAGGCTTGCAGTCTTTGAATGTTCTTGGGGTGCAGCTTCACCTGAAAGGAAAGATGGCTGACCTTGAGAGCACATCAAATCCAGAGAGTTCACTCATATTTCCAAAGGATTCCAAATCATTCAAGTTTCTCTTTGCCTAACAGGTGAAATCTGTTCTTCCTAATGCATGATACTTAAGTCCTCAGATACTGCCCCAATGCAGTTCGACATTTGCATTCAGATTCAGTGCAGCTCGAATTTTGCATTCGACATTTTAAACCTATGAAAATACCTGAGGATAGAGGCTATAGCAAAACAGACAAAATCTGTGCCCTCATGGAGCTCACATCCTCATGGGTGGAAGTGGATAATGCCCATATATGTAAATATATAGGATGACCCATGGTGACAACTGCTGTGAAGAAAATGTAAGCAGGTTGAAAGAGATAGTGGGGTATTATATGATGTGGTCAGAGACCTGGCAGAAAAGAATAAATGAGACATGTGACTATCTCTAGGAAGTGTGTTCCAAGCCAAGGAAGCTAGAGATGCATAGGTCACAAGGTGAAAGGCTGTTGAGAGAGTTTGAAAAACAAAGGCAGCCAGCAACTCTAGGCAGAGCAGTCAGAATGTCACTAAAGTGAAGGACTGGAGATTTGAAGGGCCTGAGAAACACTTCCAGGTCTTTTATTTTATTCTTGGATTTCTAAAATTCTATTATTATTATTATTATTATTATTATTATTTTATTCTGGGATATTATTCTGGCATATTTATTCTTTGGTTTTATTATAGGAATCATTGAAAGAGTTTGGCAATTCAGTGACATTTTTGAACTTATATATATATATATTTTTTTTTTTTTTCAGAGACAGAGAGAGAGTCATAGAGAGGGATAGACAGGGACAGACAGACAGGAATGGAAAGATGAGAAGCATCAATCATTAGTTTTTCATTGTGCACTGCAACACCTTAGTTGTTCTTTGATTACTTTCTCATATGTGCCTTGACCAGACCTTCAGCAGACCGAGTAACCCCTTGCTCAAGCCAGCGACCTTGGGTCCAAGCTGGTGAGCTTTGCTCAAATCAGATGAGCCCGCACTCAAGCTGGTGACCTCTGGGTCACCACATCCCAGTCCGATGCTCTATCCATTGCGCCACCACCTGGTCAGGCTGAACCTATATTTTATAAGGATCTCTTTTATATCATGTGGAATGGAGTTTAAGAGACAAGTACAAAAGCTTGGAGAACAATTCGTCTATTACAAAGGTCTGGGGAAGAATTGATAGTGAACTGACAGCCCAGGGTTGGCAGAAAACTGGGTAATTTTTTAGTGTGCATGCATCTTTGGCTAGAAATGTTGCTTTAAACTGTTTCTATCTCCTTCCCTTAACCCTTGACAAAGGTACATCACTTTCGCATGGTCTTCCCTGATGTTCTAACTTGGTGCTGCAAATTTTGCTGTGTTTGTTTAGTCCTTTATGGGTGCTCTATCCCACAGTATTTACCACATTGCCTTATATATTTCTGTATGTGTCTGTCTTCCTAGAGTATCAGTTTCACAAATGTATTGTGTTTGTATAAAAATTTTTGTAATTCCTTATACTTAAGACAAAGTTTAAGTATATATTAAGCACTCCAAATATGCTTAACAGATGAGTGAATACTTCCAAAGTGTAAAATAAAAAATTATTTGAAATGACGTTCTAATCCATAAACAAAAAGCCACAGTTGATTAGGAAAGGAATATCCAACCCCATTCTTAGAAGTTTAAAACATACCAAAGCACTGCTGGTGGGAATGTAAACTGGTATAGCCATTATGAAAGAAAGTATGATGGTTCTTCAAGAAATTAAGAATAGAACTACCATATGACCCAGCAATCCCTCTACTGGGTATCTACTCCCAAAACTCAAAAACATTGGTACGTAAAGACACATGCACCCCCATGTTCATTGCAGCATTATTTACAGTGGCCAAGACATTGCAACAACCAAAGTGTCCCTTGATAAAGGATTGGATAAAGAAGTATTGGTACATATATACAATGGAATACTACTCAGCTGTAAGAAATGATGACAGATTTCCACTTATGACAACATGGATGAACCTTGAGAACATTATACTAGGTGAAATAATTAACTCAGAAAAAGCTAATAACTATATGATTTCACACCTAGGGTAGGGTGGGATATAAAAATGAGACTCAAGGAAGTGAAGTGGTACCAGCCGGAGGGAATTGTTGGGGAGGGAGTGAGCGAGGGGATTAAAGAAGGACAAATATATGGTGACAGAAAATGATTTGACTTTGAGTGAGGAGTACACAACACAATCAATGGTTCAAATGCCATAGAAATATTTACCTGAAACCTATGTGTTGTTATTGATCAATGGTGCCCCATTAAATTTAATTTTCTAAATAAAAATTTAAAAATAAAAACAAGCTATTTGTTACTTGGCCAGAACATAGAATATAATCTAGTGTACCTCCTCATAGGCCACAATAAAAATAAATTCTGAAAGGAATAAGGTCATATGTCATTTTGTGAAAATTCAGAGGAAGTTCTTACTTGAGTTCACATAAATTTGTCTTGCTACAGAAAGAATAAAGGGAAATTCTTCAGTTGTTGCCTACTGGGGCCAGACATCAGGGATGAGTGAGGTAGTCATTTGAGGCACTGAAGCATCTCATACTGCAGTTCTTCAGGTGTGTAGGTGATGGCTTCATAGTACAGGTGCAATTTTTGTATTTTATCTGTTTTAATAATTGGGTTACCATTTGTAAATTAGAGGAATGCAGTCATAGGCATTTAACTACTTGTTTCCACAACCTCGTACAACCTCATTAAGTATCTGAGCTGAGTGTTAAAGAACTCAGAAAATTTATAATTAGTGAATGATCATACTAAAAAAAGTACTACTTAAAGAATTGACATTAACCACTGACTCCATCATCTTCAACACTGCAGACATTTGAGAGACATCACTGATGACAAACTTCTCACAATATGTGGATAGTAAGAGGCTGTGAGAGTTAACTAATACAAAGCTGAAAAAATGGTGTCAGAATGGAACAATGGGCTGAATTTAACATGTTGGAAATTATTAGGGATAATAAAAAAAACCCTACTTTTACATTGTAAAACACAGATGTAAAAGATGGGAAAAAATAAGAGCAATCTGTAAGAAAGCTTTTTAGGAGCATCTTTAGCATAAACTTGCCAAGTAGTCAAGATTGTGATTCAGCTGCCAAGAATGCTAATTTGTTCTTAAGCTAGCCGATGGAAATACAATGTCCAGAAAATAAGTAATATTTCCTTTTTACCATGTACTGAAAGTGATTACTTAGGGAGTGTTATATTGCATTAGGCATTATCTTTCAGGAGAAAAACAAAGTGGAGCACATTTGTAGGAGGGAAGTTAGAATGAAGAACAAACTCCAAACAAGGTTACCGGAGAATTAGTAAAAGAAACTAGAAATTTTTAACCTGGGGAAAAAACAAAAGCTTGATGGGGTGTAAAATAGAGCATGGGACATCATGTAGAAGAAGAATTACAGGATTCTGAAAGAATCATTAGAACAGACACCAAAACAATAAGTTAAAAAACAGTAATTTCAGATCAATAAAGTGAATAACAGGCAAATATTTAGAAATATTTATATTTTATTGGGCTACTTCATAAAATAATGATTATATATTTATTGGAAATATTCAAGTAATATATTATTATTATTATTATTATTATTAATTTGATGTTTAGCCAAGAACAAGGAAGTGAAAGGAGAAACATTTCTTAGATTATAGGTTGGGATGGATTTCTTCTAAGATTCCTTCTGACTCTAATGTTTTATGATTTTGTTCTTATAATTTTATTGTAACAAAATTTTTTTTCACTAATAATTGGGGTGGGTTTCTACAGTAATGCAGGCAATTTTAACAATAATAGCACTAATGATATAATTATTATTATTTGTAGGTTCAGACACAATATTTTATTTTTTTCTCATTGTTTTTTAAATTAATTAATTTAGTTTTAATTTGTTGAGATGACATGCTTCACCAAATCATACAGGTTTCAAGTGTCCCACTTAATATAATACCATCTACACAGCACATTAGTGCACCCTCCGCCCCAAGCAAAGTTTCTTTTCATCTCCATGTCTCCCTCCTTTGCTCTCCTCTGGTTACCATCACCCCTTTCCCTCTGGCTATTGCTACCCTGATTTCTGTATCTATGTGTTATATATATGCTTTTGGCTAATCTGTTCACCTTCTTTTATCTAGTCTCCTCACTCTCTTCTCCTCTGACAGCCATCCATCTGTTCCATATGTCCAGCCTCTGTTTCTATTTTGTACAACAGTTTATTGTGTTCATTAGATTACACATAAAAGTGCAATCGTATGGTGTTTGTCTTTTCTTTGACTGGCTTATTTCACTTAGCATAATAATCTCCAGGTCCATCAATGCTGTTGCAAAAAGATAAGATTTCTTCCTTTTTACGGCTGCTTAGTATTCCATTGTATAAATGTACCACAGATTTTTTTATCCACTCATCCACTCATGTATTCTTGATCTGTTTCCAGATCTTGGCTATTATAAATAACACTGCAATGAACATGAAGGTGCATATATTCTTTTGAATTATTGTTTTGAGATTCTTAGGATATATTCCCAGGAGTGGGATCACTGGTTCAAATAGCAGATCCGTTTTTAATTTTTTGAGATAATTCCATACTGTTTACCACAGTGGTTCCACCAATCTGCATTCCCACTTACAACACACAAGGGTTCCCTTTTGTCCATTATCTTTGCCAGCACTTCTTGTTTGTTGATTGACATTGTTTAAGTCTCATTACCACCTTATAAAATAAGCTAGATGAGACAGCCAGGTCCAGCCCTTACTGTGTAACCCATTTATTTATCTTTAGGCCATGTAAGTTTATTTTTAATCTTATGTGTTTATAGAACCAAACAAGCAAAATATCCTCTTCAAACAATAACAATAATGGCTAACATGTACATGGTACTTCAATGTGCTATACATTATATCAAATGTTTATACCTAGCTCCATTTTATAGATAATGAAACTGAACCACCTAGAGTAACTTGATCAGATATTTCAAAAGTGGGAAAACTGAAATTCAACTCATGGCAGTCTGGCTTTACTGATTATATATGGTTATTCTTCATTCTAATCTTTTTCTATAACTGAAAATGTCTTATTATCTTTAATGAAAAAGATATTTTTGCTATAATAACATACAAGGCAACAAAAACTAGACCAAAGTGTCTAGAGACCTTCTTAATCTGTTAGTGACTAGGTTATATTTCCCACTTCTAGGCACTGAACATCAACAACAAGATGTTTCTGGATTCAATGCTAGAAAGTACATTCAGAGAGTTCACTATTGTGCTATTAGAGTGAGTTAACTGTTTTATAATGCCTGGTGACTCTGTCTCTCCATTTAGTTTTATAGTGTCTACAGAAATGTTAGCTTGCCACTCCAACCAATACCTGGCCTTTTATGTGCTGGTCAGCTCATTTATGTGCTTAATTTTAAGCAAGTAAAGAGAAAGCATTCAGTTATCAATTGGCAGATGCTCAGACAACAAGGAAAGTCTAGGATTAACCATTTCCAATGCCACAGATTAAATGTCGAGGTTAATCTGGGGATAAATATTATTCAAACAAACTTCTTCAGGGACATATTACCTGGACTGGCTGTAAGGTTGGTGGATAATGGGGGATGATCACGTGGGGAACTCAGACCCCTGAACTTTGGCTAGGACTGCCCACAACCAAGCACAACAAAAGAGGCTTCACAGGAACCATTTGGAAAAAAGTGACCATCTGCCAGCCAGTGAGATTTCACCATGTTATGTTAGCTCGATTTCCCTAGAGGGACCCCTTTAAATATCTCCCACGTGGTTTAATCCTTGCAACTTCCCTGGCCTCCATCTTACCTCGGGGCCAGGGAACCTTGCTGGGCGGGATGCGTGATCTGTACTCAATAAAGCCTTATTGTTATTCCACACTTCGTGGCTCCAACCCTCTTCCTTCCTTCTCGGCAGGGAAAAATACCTTACATTTTGGTGCCGAAAACCCAGGAGGAGTAGAAGTCCACAAGGACCACTCCTCTTCCTCATCCCCTCCAAGAAAGAACCAGGATCTCCGACCTTCCACCCATTTCAGCGCACGGTGCGGTAAGTCCTCTGCCTCCAGTCTTCCTCTCAGTTCTTTCCTCCGAGACTCCCTGTCTGAAACCGTAGCTACTCAGGGAACTCTTTTCCGTCTGAGTGCGTGTGTCCCTGCAGAGATGTCCGAGCACATCCACTTTACCTTTCCTGTCCGTGGCCAGACCTTGAGTTTTTAGGATGCTAATACTCAAATCTGACCACTCCGAGGACTGAGGGCAGCTGTAGGGGCACAGGAATCTCCCTCCCTAAAGAAGAAGAAACTGTTCTTCTTCTCCACTGTGGCCAGGCCACAGAACCCACTGAATTAGCCTCCTGAAGGACTTTCGGTGTTAACACCCTCACCAATTTAACTATCACCAAAAAAGCTGGGAACTGATTGGAGATTTCTTACATTCACGGCTTCTAATTATTCGCGCACCCATCCTTAATCTCTGTGCTGCCTGTTCCACTGCACAGGCCTTTTCTGGCCAGAGAAACCTCACCTAAAACCTCCACTCCTGATCTTTCCTTGTCCACAGACTCCCAACTCTCTTCCCCTCCTGTCTGACCCCCGGGGGCACCCCTCTCTCGGGACTTTTCTATGGTTCCTCTGCGGACCTCTTTTGTGCTCGGGTCTCTTCCCTCTGAGAGCCCCCTCCCCTCCCTTTATAAAAACCTGTTTCTTATTCACCACTACCATCTCTTTCTCCTCCCCTGCTGGCCAGGGGCCCCTCCCTTCACTGTGTTCTTAAGTCCCTCCTCCATCAGGCCATTCTTAGCCTGGCATTGGCTCTTACGCTGGTTTTCAGGACATCCAATCCCAATTTCCTTGCAGGAACTTCTGGCCCTGTCCTGCCTTTGGCTCCAGTGTTTCCTGCGGGATCTGGGTGCCAGGCTCCGCACGAGTCCCCCTCTTCTTATTCCCAATCCCCCAAACCCCTATCCGGAACCTGTGAACACAGCATTTAAAGTTTTTAACGGTCTCAACTAGTAGAAACAGGCCAAGGCTGTTTGCCAGGCCTGCATGCAGCAGAAGGTAATGCTCCAAACCCCAGCTCTTGTGGCAACCCTGAGACCAGCAGAGCCACCAGCAGCTTGCTTTAAGTGTGGCAAGCAGGACCACTGGTCCTGTCAGGGCCCCTGCCTGCGGCTGCCCACTGAGCCCTGCCCTGACTGCAAGCAGCCCAGTCCCTGGCAGAGAGATTGCCCCTTTGGGCAACAGGTTTTTCCTCAGCACCTCTATGTGGAGGACAAGCTGCCCGAATGGGAAGGCCAATCCAGCCAGGTGGGCACATCACTCAAACTCCTAGGACACAGCCTGGACTCAGAGAACCCAGGGTATGGTGCAATGAGTGGGTAAGTCCATCTCATTTCTTGTGGACACGGGGCCTGCCTTCTCTGTTTTGCCATCACACTCTGGACCTCTAGTTCCCTCACAGGTCTCGGTTATGGGAATGGATGGGACCCCTTCCTTTCCCCTTTTTACACCACTCCTGACATGCAGTTTTGCCTCAAGCTTGCCTCCTTACAGGACCACTGGCAGTCGGAACCACTAGACTCCATCCATCTCAAGCTCACCAAAAGGCTGGACCCTACAAATCCCCCTATTACTCTTTTTTTTCTAAATCCTTATAGGACGGCATCCATGAAGTTTCTCAACTCAGGGCACACAGATGTTCCTCCTGACACCCCTCCAAGCCACCACCTTCCGATCTCCCCCTCCCCACGACGCCCCTAGTCAGCAGGAAGTAGCCAGACAAATAAACAGCACCCCTTTTTCTATTTAACACAAAAGGTCAGAATGTAAGGTTGGTGGATAATGGGAGATGGTCATGTGGGGAACTCAGACCCGCGAACTTTGGCTAGGACCACCCACAACCAAGGGCACCAAAAGAGGCTTCACAGGAACCATTTGGAAAAGAGCGACCATCTGCCAGCCAGTGAGATTTCACCACGTCATGTTAGCTTGACTTCCCTAGAGGGACCCCTTTAAATATTTCCCATGTGGTTCAATCCTTGCAACTGCCCTGGCCTCCATCTTACCTCAGGGCCAGGGAACCTTGCTGGGCTGGGATGCACCCTCTGTACTACTCAATAAAGCCTTATTGTTATTCCACACTTCATAGCTCCAGCCCTCTTCCTTCCTTCTTGGCGGGGAAAAATACCTTACCCTGGCTCCAAGCCTCACACAAGCTGAGTCCAGGCAGTTTTGGCAGCAAATCACAAGGCTGACCTACAATCCTTTGCTGTTGGTGACCATGGTCTTTCACAAGCTAACATTGCCAAGCTAATTGTGCCATTCCAAAGTGTAAGAATTGGAAAAATATCCACCACAGGATTTCCCATTGAACAGTCTTTATGGTTTAGTAAGTGAGGGGCCTTTAAAAACATCTATTGGCAGATCAACTTTCTCTCGGTCTTCCTCAAAATAACAAATCCAAAGAGGCACTTTACAATTGCAAGCCTAATATATTTGAAAAAGTTCTTCAATGTGCTTAGTGGTACCTGCTTCCACTGGCTGCTGAGTTCAGCTATGTCTCAGGAGTATCCTAGAGAAGAGTTGTTTCTCTTGCCCATGGTCTTGATTTGGAAATGATTAACAGAGTGAGGCTGGAGACCACAGTGGCTCTAGAGCAGTTAAAAAGTTCAGTTCTTAGAATAAAGATTTCATTAGAACCATAGGGTTTGGATACAGATCTGTCACTTTAAAATATGCTTGCTTGCCTGCTTCCCTCTGATGGGTCTTAGAAAGGCTTCTGTCTCTGAGCAGCAGAGAAGCAGAGCCCCCACAAGCATATATGAAAGTGACAAGTCTGAATATTTAGTGTGGATGGAATCACTGTATCCTAACCCCCAAAGTAAATCTGGGAGCAGAGATGAGGTGTTCTGTCAATCTAAGCTTTCAAATGAAATTGTCACAGGAAATTGCCCAGAATGCCAACCTTATTTGGTGGAAAAAACTGTAGCAAGATCAGGGAAGTATGAGGTAAGCCATTTTTATTCCATGAACCATTGGTCAGTAGAGTCTACCTACAAAATATTAAAGGTGCCAAGTTAAATTAACCATTATTGGTTTAGCATGAGAATAGTGTCTTATTTGTGTTATTTCATTACTATATAATCAGCTTAGATGCATTATTGAATTTTACAAAAAACAAATTATGGAAAAAATAAAATCTTTATATAGGTTACATGTGGATTTCCTAAAAGAGGTAACATATTCCTGATAACTGGAAAAATAACCCAAGACCTATCTGGTGTTGTGGACAAGTCCTGCCGGGGGTAAGGACGACGGAGATACAAAGACCCAACTCCGGAGACCAAGTACAGTGACACAGATCCACTTTATTCAGGAAGTAAGCTAGCTTATATACACAGGTTCAGCCAATAGGGTGTTACAGCGTGTCCTTCATAGCCAATGACTGAAAAGATCAGGGAGCTACATGGTTAGCACTAAGTCACTTCCTTATAGCGGGTGAGCTTCCTTCCTGGGTATGCCCAGGAGGCTTCTGGGAGCTGGAGTATTCTCACAGCATTGCATCAGCTGCAGCTGCTAGGAATGCACTCTGCACTCCACCCACATGGTGTCATTACAGATTTCCTTTTGTGTGCCTGTGTTTGAGGGAAGGAAGTATCCAAAAGCCTATCCTAGGTAGTCATGCTCCAAGCTATACTTCTTCGTATTCCCATGTATCAATGGATCTACATTTGGTTGACATCTGCTCAGCCTTTGCTACATGTGAAATAAAATGGAATGGAAATGGAGAAAGAAAGAAATTCAGAAAGTATCAGTGTATACATTTTAAAACCTCTTTTTAACACATAAAAAAGGAAATAGACTTTTTTAATTGATTTTAATTTATTATGTTTACATAGATTCAAGTGACCTGCCAAATATATCTCCTCCCCAACCCCTGTGTTCCCCTTGATACCCCAATTGCCCCCTCTCCCCAATGCCTTCCCCCTTTTTTCCAGGATTTGCTGTTCTGCTCTCTAGAACGTTGTGTTATGTATTTATAATTTCACTAATCTCTTTCCCTTTTCTGATCCCATCTTCTCATCCCCTTTCCCTCTGAATGCTTTCCCTCTGGTCCCTTTGATTCTGCCTCTGTTTTTATTGTGTTCTTAAGTTCAGATTGTTAATTAGGTTCCTGAAATGAGTGAGGTCATATGATATTTTTTTTTTCTCTGCCTGGCTTATTTCTCTTAGCATAATAGTATCCAGGTCCATCCATGTTGTCACAAAATATAAGATTTCCTTCTTTTTCACAGCCGTGTAGTATTCCATTGTGTATATATGTACCACTGCTTTTTAATCCACTGGTCTCCTGATGGACACATGGGCTGTTTCCAGATCTTGGCTATTGTAAACAATGCTGCCATAAACATAGGGAAGCATTTCTTCTTTTGAATCAGTGATTTGGTATCCTTAGGATATATTCCTAAAAGTGAGATATCTGGGTCAAAAGGCAGTTCGATTTTTAATTTTTTGAGGAATCTCCATACTGTTTTCCACAGTGGCTACACCAGCCTGCATTCCCACCAGCAGTGCCGGAGGGTTCCCTTTTCTACACATCCTCGTCAGCACTTACTGTGTGTTGTTTTGTTAATGAGCGCCATTCTGACAGTTATGAGGTGGTAGTTCATTATAGTTTTAATTTGCATTTCTTTAATGATTACTGATGTTGAATATTTTTTCATATGCCTATTGGCTATCTGTATGTCCTCATTGGAGAAGTGTCGATTCATTTCTTTTGACCATTTTTGATTGGATTGTTTACCTTTCTGGTATTGAGTTTTACAAGTTCTTTAAAATTTTTGGTTATTAATGCCTTATCAGACGTACTGTTGAATATGTTCTTCCATTGTGTGCTTTGTCTTTTTATTTTGTTCATGGTGTCTTTAGCTGTGCAAAAGCTTTTTAGCTTGATATAGTCCCATTTGTTTATCCTATCCTTTGTTTCACTTGCCCGTGGAAATAAATCAGCAATTATGTTGCTGCAAGAGATGTCGGAGAGCTCACTGCATATGTTTTCTTCCAAGATGATTATGGTTTCACGATTTACATTTAAATCTTTTATCCATTTTGAGTTAATTTTGAGTATGGTATAAGTTGGTGGTCTAGTTTCATTTTTTTGCAAATACCAGTCCAATTTTCCCAACACCATTTTTTAAAGAGTCTGTCTTTACTCCATTTTATGCTCTTACCCCCTTTGTCAATTATCAATTGTTCACATAGGTGTGGGTTTATTTCTGGGTTCTCTGTTCTTTTCCATTGATCTGTATGCTTGTTCTTATGCCAGTACCAAGCTGTTTTGAGTACAATGGCCCTGTAGTATAAATTCATATCAGAAAGGGTGATACCACCCACTTTATCCTTTTTTTTTTCAAGATTGCTGAGGCTATTCATGTCTTTTATGATTCCATATAAATTTTTGGAATATATGTTCTATATCATTGAAGTATGTCATTGATATTTTAATAGAAATTGCATTGAATTTATAGATTGCTTTAGGTAATATAGACATTTTAATGATGTTTATTTGTCCTATCCATGAACACAGTATATGCTTCCACTTGTTTGTATCTTCCTTGATTTCTTTTAACAATGTTTTATAATTTTCCGAGTACAAGTCTTTAACCTCCTTGGTTAATTTTACTCATAGGCACTTTATTTTTTTTTGTTGCAATAGTGAAGGGAGTTGTTTTCTTAAGTTCTCTTTCAGACAGTTCTTTGTTTGTGTATAGAAATGCCACTGATTTCTCAACATTAATTTTATATCCTCCCACCTTGCTGAATTCATTTATCAGGTCCAGTAGTTTTTTGACTAAGACTTTAGGATTTTCTATATACAGTATCATGTCATTAGCAAATAACAATAGTTTTACTTCTTCTTTTCCAATTTGGATGCCTTTTATTTCTTCTTCTTGTCTGTTTGCTGTTGCTAGAACTTCCAGAAGTATGTAAAATAAGAGTGGTAAAAGGGGGCACCCCTGCCTTGTTCCTGATCTTAAGGGGATTGCTTTTTATTTTTGCCCATTGAGTATGATGTTGGCTGTAGGTCTGTCATAGATGGCCTTTATTATGGTGAGGTTATGTTCCCTGTATTCCCACTTTGCTGAGAGTTTTGATCATGAATGGGTGCTGGATTTTATCAAATGCTTCTTCTGCATCTATTGATATTATCATGTGATTTTTGTCCTTCCTTTTGTTTATGTGATGAATCACATTGATTGATTTGCAAATATTGTACCAGCTTTGCCTTCCCAGAATAAATCCCACTTGATCATGATGTATGATTATTTTCATGTATTGCTGGATACGGTTTGCTAATATTTGTGAGAATTTTAGCATCAATATTCATCAGGCATATTGGCCTGTAGTTTTTTTTCCTTGTAGTGTTTGCCAGGTTTTGGAATGAGGGTTATGTTTGCCTCATAAAAAAGTTTGGAAGATTTACATCCACTTGAATTTTTTTGAAATAGCTTGAGAAGCATAGGCATTAGTTCTTCTTTGAATATTTGGTAGAATTTGCCTATGAAGCCATATGGCCCAGGGCTTTTGTTTGTTGGGAGTTTTTTTTGATAACTATTTCAATCTCATTTGTTGTAATTGGTCTATTTAGGTTTTCTGATTCTTCCAGATTGAGTTTTGGATGATTATATGTTTCAAGAAATTTGTCCATTTTACCTAGGATGTCAAATTTTTTGTCATACAGTTCTTCATAGTATATATTTTCTTACAATCCTTTGTATTTCTGCTGTGTCAGTTGTTACTTCTCCATTCTCATATCTAATTTTATTTATTTGAACCCTCTCTTTTTGTGTGTGTGTGTGTGTGACTCTGGTTAAATGTTCATTGATCTTGTTTACCTTTTTAAAGAACCAGCTCTTGGTTTTATTGATCTTCTGTATTGGTTTTTGTTTGTTTGTTTGTTTGTTTTGCCTCTATGTCATTTATTTCTGCTCTGTTCTTGTATTTCCTTTCTTCTTCTTCCTCTGGGCTTTATTTGTTGTTCATTTTCTAGTTCTTTTAGATGCAAGGTTAAGTTGTTTATGTGAGGTTTTTTTTGCTTCTTAAGATATGCCTGTAGGCCCTGGCCGGTTGGCTCACTGGTAGAGCATTGGCCTGGCGTGCAGAAGTCCCGGGTTCGATTCCCGGCCAGGGCACACAGGAGAAGCACCCATCTGCCTCTCCACCCCTCCCCCTCTCCTTCCTCTCTGTCTCTTTCTTCCCCTCCCGCAGCGAGGCTCCATTGGAGCAAAGATGGCCCAGGCGCTGGGGATGGCTCCTTGGCTTCTGCCCCAGGTGCTGGAGTGGCTCTGGTCACAACAGAGTGACGCCCCGGAGGGGCAAAGCATCGCCCCCTGGTGGGCGTGCCAGGTGGATCCCGGTCCCGCGCACGCGGGAGTCTGTCTGAATGTCTCTCCCCATTTCCAGCTTCAGAAAAAAAAAAAAAAAAAAAAAAAGATATGCCTATAATACTATGAACTTCCTTCTCAGGACTACTTTTGCTGTGTCCCATAAATTTTGAGTAGTTGTATGTTCATTTTCATTTGTTTCTAGGAAATTTTTTATTTCTTCTTTGATCTCATTGTTAACCCATTTATTATTTAATAACATGCTGTTTAGTCTCTAAGTGTTTGAATGTTTTTCAGTGTTTCTATTATAGTTGATTTCTAGTTTTGTGCCATTTTGATCAGAGAAGATGCTTGATATGATTTCAATCTTCTTAAATTTTCGAGACTCGTTTTGTGTCCTAACATGTGGTCTATCCTAGTGAATATACCATGACTACTTGAAAAGAATGTATATTCTGCTGCTTTTGGGTGAAAGGTTCTGAAGATACCTATTAAATCCTGTTGATCAAGTATGTCCTTTAAGGCTGTTGTTTTTTGTTAATTTTCTGTCTGGAGGACTTATCCTTTGATTTTAGTGGGGTATTAAAACCCCATACCATTATAGTATTGGTGTTGATCTTGCCCTTTATATCCATCAATATCGCTTTATATATTTAGGTGCTTCTATATTAGGCGTGTTGACATTTATAATGGTTATATCTTCCGGTTGGATTGCTCCATTCATCTTTATGTAGTGACCTTTTTTATACCTTACTATAGCCTTTGTTTTGAAGTCTATTTTGTCAGGTATAAGTATTGCTACCCCAGCTTTTTTCTTAATTTCCATTTGCATGAAATATTTTTTTCCATTCCTTTACTTTCAGTCTATGTGTGTCTTTTGTTTTGATGTGGGTCTCTTGTGGACAGCATTTGTGAAGGTCCTGTTTTCTTATCCATGCAGCTACTCTATGTCTTTTGATTGGAGTATTTAATCCATTTACACTTAAGGTTATTATGGATATGTAGTTGCTTATTGCCATTTTATTCTTTAAATCTACATTCCGCTTTTTTTTAAATTTCCCTCTTTGTTCTGTTTACAAAGAGCCCCTTAAGATTTCTTACAGCATTGGCTTGGTTGTAATGAATTCCTTGAGGTTTTTTTTTTGTTTGGTTTTTGTTTGTTTGTTTTTTGTCTGGGATGCCTTTTAATTTCTCCTTCAATTTTAAATAATAGTTTTGCTAGTTAAAGAAGTCTTGGTTGTAGACTCTTGTTTTACATTACTTTAAATATATTTTCCATTCCCTTCTGGCCCCTAGTATTTCTGTTGAAAAGTCAGATTCTTCCTTATGGGGCTCCTCTGTAGGTATTTGACTGCTTTTCTCTTGCAGCTTTTAGTTCTTTTTTTATCTCTTAATTTTGATATTTTAATTATGATGTGTTTTGGTGTAGGCCTCTTTTGGTTCCTCGTTAATGGGACTGTCTGTGCTTCTTTAACTTGTGTGAATTTTTCCTTTTTCAATTTAGGGAACTTTTTAGCTATGATTTCTTCAATCAGGTTCTCTAACCCTTGTTCTTTCTCTTCTCCTTCAGGAACTCCTATGATGCAGATGTTGTTTCTCTTCATGTTGTCACAGAGCTCTCTTAGACTTTCTTCAGACTTTTTTTTTTTTTTTATAAATTTTTATTAATGGTAATGGGATGACATTAATAAATCAGGGTACATATATTCAAAGAAAACATGTCCAGGTTATTTTGTCATCAAATTATGTTGCAAACGCCTCGCCCAAAGTCAGACTGTCCTCCGTCACCCTCTATCTAGTTCTCTGTGCCCCTCCCCCTCCCCCTAACTCTCTCCCTCCCTCCCTCCCATGTCCTCCCTCCCCCGACCCCTGGTAACCACCACACTCTTGTCCATGTCTCTTAGTCTCATTTTTATGTTCCACCAATGTATGGAATCATGTAGTTCTTGTTTTTTTCTGATTTACTTATTTCACTCCTTATAATGTTATCAAGATCCCACCATTTTGCTGTAAATGATCTGATGTCATCATTTCTTATGGCTGAATAGTATTGCATAGTGTATATGTGCACATCTTCTTTATCCAGTCTTCTATTGAAGGGCTTTTTGGTTGTTTCCATGTCTTGGCCACTGTGAACAGTGCTGCAATGAACATGGGGCTACATGTGTCTTCACGTATCAATGTTTCTGAGGTTTTGGGGTATATACCCAGTAGAGGGATTGCTGGGTCATAAGGTAGTTCTATTTGCAGTTTTTTGAGGAACCACCATACTTTCCTCCATAATGGTTGTACTACTTTACAGTCCCACCAACAGTGAATGAGGGTTCCTTTTTCTCCACAGCCTCTCCAACATTTGCTATTACCCGTCTTGTTGATAATAGCTAATCTAACAGGAGTGAGGTGGTATCTCATTGTAGTTTTGATTTGCATTTCTCTAATAACTAATGAAGCTGAGCATCTTTTCATATATCTGTTGGCCATTTGTATCTCTTCCTGGGAGAAGTGTCTGTTCATGTCCTCTTCCCATTTTTTTATTGGATTGTTTGTTTGTTTGTTGTTGAGTTTTATGAGTTCTTTCTAAATTTTGGATATTAGGCCCTTATCTGAGCTGTCGTTTGAAAATATCAGTTCCCATATAGTTGGCTGTCTGTTTATTTTGCTATCAGTTTCTCTTGCTGAGCAAAAACTTTTAATTCTGATGTAGACCATTCATTTATCTTTGCCTTCACTTCTCTTGCCATTGGAGTCAAGTTCATAAAATGTTCTTTAAAACCCAGGTCCATGATTTTAGTACCTATGTCTTCTTCTATGTACTTTATTGTTTCAGGTCTTATATTTAGGTCTTTGATCCATTTTGAATTAATTTTAGTACACGGGGACAGGCTGTAGTCGAGTTTCATTCTTTTGCATGTGGCTTTCCAGTTTTCCCAACACCATTTGTTGAAGAGGCTTTCTTTTCTCCATTGTGTGTTGTTGGCCCCTTTATCAAAGATTATTTGACCATATATATGTGGTTTTATTTCTGGGCTTTCTATTCTGTTCCATTGGTCTGAGTGTCTATTTTTCTGCCAATACCATGCTGTTTTGATTATCGTGGCCCTATAATATAGTTTAAAGTCAGGTATTGTAATGCCCCCAGCTTCATTCTTTTTCCTTAGGATTGTTTTGGCTATTCGGGGTTTTTTATAGTTCCATATAAATCTGATGATTTTTTGTTCCATTTCTTTAAAAAACCTCATAGGGATTTTGATGGGAATTGCATTAAATTTGTATATTGCTTTGGGTAATATGGCCATTTTGATTATATTTATTCTTCCTATCCAAGAACAAGGAATATTTTTCCATCTCATTGTATCTTTTTCGATTTCCCTTAACAATGCTTTGTAATTTTCATTATATAGGTCCTTTACGTTCTTTGTTATGCTTATTCCTAGGTATTTTATTTTTTTTGTTGCAATCGTGAAGGGGATTATTTTTTTGAGTTCGTTTTCTAATATTTCATTGTTGGCATATAGAAAGGCTATGGACTTTTGTATGTTAATTTTGTATCCTGCGACCTTACTGTATTGGTTTATTGTTTCTAATAATCTTTTTGTGGAGTCCCTCGGGTTTTTGATGTATTGGATCATATCATCAGCAAAAAGTGATAGCTTTACTTCTTCTTTTCCGATATGGATGCCTTTTATTTCTTTGTCTTGTCTGATTGCTCTGGCCAGAACTTCTAGCACCACGTTGAATAAGAGTGGAGAGAGTGGACAACCCTGTCTTGTTCCTGATTTAAGGTAGAAAGTCCTCAGTTTTATGCCGTTTAATAGGATGTTGGCTGATGGTTTATCATATATGGCCTTTATCATGTTGAGATATTTTCCTTCTATACCCATTTTGTTGAGAGTCTTAAACATAAAATTGTGTTGTATTTTATCAAAAGCCTTTTCTGCATCTATTGATAAGATCATGTGGTTTTTGTTCTTTGTTTTGTTGATATGGTGTATTACGTTAACCGTTTTGCGTATGTTGAACCATCCTTGAGATTCTGGGATGAATCCCACTTGATCATGATGTATTATTTTTTTAATATGTTGTTGTATTCGGTTTGCCAGTATTTTGTTTAGTATTTTAGCATCTGTATTCATTAGAGATATTGGTCTGTAGTTTTCTTTCTTTGTGCCATCTTTGCCAGGTTTTGGTATGAGGGTTATGTTGGCCTCATAAAATGTGTTTGGAAGTATTGCTTCTTCTTCAATTTTTTGGAAGACTTTGAGTAGAATAGGAACCAAGTCTTCTTTGAATATTTGATAGAATTCACTAGTATAACCGTCTGGGCCTGGACTTTTAATTTTGGGGAGATTTTTAATAGTTTTTTCTATTTCCTCCCTGCTGATTGGTCTGTTTAGGCTTTCTGCTTCTTCATGACTCAGTCTAGGAAGGTTGTATTGTTCTAGGAATTTATCCATTTCTTCTAGATTGTTGTATTTGGTGGCATATAATTTTTCATAGTATTCTACAATAATTCTTTGTATATCTATGATGTCTGTGGTGATCTCTCCTCTTTCATTTTGGATGTTATTTATTTGAGTCCTGTGCCTTTTTTCCTTGGTGAGTCTTGCCAAGGGTTTGTCAATTTTGTTGATCTTTTCAAAGAACCAGCTCCTTGTTTTATTGATTTTTTCTATAGTTTTTCTGTTCTCTATTTCATTTATTTCTGCTCTGATTTTTATTATCTCCTTTCTTCGGCTGGTTTTGGGTTGTCTTTGTTCTTCTTTTTCTAGTTCCTTAAGGTGTGAAGTTAAGTGGTTTACTTCGGCTCTCTCTTGTTTGTTCATATAGGCCTGAAGTGATATGAACTTTCCTCTTATTACTGCTTTTGCTGCATCCCAGAGATTCTGATATGTCGTATTTTCATTTTCATTTGTCTGTATATATCTTTTGATTTCTGCGCTTATTTCTTCTTTGACCCATTCATTTTTTAGAAGTATGTTGTTTAGTTTCCACATTTTTGTGGGTTTTCCCCCCTCTTTTTTGCAGTTGAATTCTAGTTTCAAGGCTTTATGATCAGAAAATATGCTTGGTACAATTTCAATTTTTCTAAATTTGCTGATATTGTCTTTGTGGCCCAACATATGGTCAATTCTTGAGAATGTTCCATGTACACTAGAGAAAAATGTATACTCTGTTGCTTTGGGATGAAGTGTCCTGTAGATGTCTATCATATCCAGGTGTTCTAGTATTTCGTTTAAGGCCACTATATCTTTATTGATTCTCTGTTTGGATGACCGATCTAGAGCCGTCAGCGGTGTATTGAGGTCTCCAAGTATGATTGTATTTTTGTTCGTTTTTGTTTTAAGGTCAATAAGTAGCTGTCTTATATATTTTGGTGCTCCTTGGTTTGGTGCATATATATTAAGGATTGTTATGTTTTCTTGATTCAACTTCCCCTTAATCATTATGAAATGACCATTTTTGTCTCTGAGTACTTTTTCTGTCTTGTAGTCAGCATTATTAGATATGAGTATTGCTACGCCTGCTGTTTTTTGGGTGTTGTTTGCTTGGAGTATTGTTTTCCAGCCTTTCACTTTGAATTTGTTTTTATCCTTGTTGCTTAGATGTGTTTCTTGTAGGCAGCATATAGTTGGATTTTCTTTTTTAATCCATTCTGCTACTCTGTGTCTTTTTATTGGTAAGTTTAATCCATTTACATTTAGTGTAATTATTGACACTTGTGGGTTCCCTACTGCCATTTTATAAATTGCTTTCTGTTAGTTTTGTATCTAGTTTGATTCTTCTCTTTTGTTTTTCTATCATTTGTTTTTGTTTGTTTGTGTTCCATACTTCTTTCCTCTGTTGCTACCTTTTTTAAGTCAAGTGTTTTTGTGGTGGTTTTTTTAAGGGTGGTTACCATTAAGTAATGAAAAGGGTACCTACCATATTCATTGTAGTACCCTATCTTATAAGTGTTTCTGCACTTCATCATCCTTTGCTACTGTTAATCTCCATCCTTTCCCCCCTTTTTTTCCTTTGTTGTCACAGTTTAAGTTTGGTTTTATTGTGTTCTTGGTGGAGCTGTTACTTGTGGTGTTGTTTTCTTTTGTTCTTTGAATCTGGTTGGAAAACCCCCTTTAGTATTTCCTGGAGTGGGGGCTTTCTGTTGATAAATTCTCTCATCTTTCTGTATTTGTGAATGTTTTTATATCTCCTTCATACTTGAAGGATAGCTTTGATGGGTATAGTATTCTTGGCTGAAAGTTCCTCTCTTTCAGGGCTTTAAATATTGGGGTCCACTCTCTTCTAGCTTGTAGAGTTTCTGCTGAGAAATGTGATGATAATCTAATAGGCCTTCCTTTATATGTTGTACTCTTCTTTTCCCTGGCTGCCTTGAGAATTTTTTCTTTGTCATTGGTTTGTGTCATCTTTATTATGATGTGCCTTGGAGTGGGTCTGTTGGGGTTAAGAAAACTCGGTGTTCTGTTTGCTTCTTGAATTTGTGGCTTTAGTTCTTTCCACAGGCTTGGGAAGTTCTCGTCTATTATTTGTTTGAGTATATTCTCCATTTTATTTTCTTTCTCTTCTCCCTCTGATATACCTATTATTCTTATGTTATTCTTTCTGATGGAGTCAGACAATTCCTGTAGGGCTTTCTCGTTTTTTATTATTTTTGAGTCTCTTTCTTCTTCTCCTCTCTGTTGTGCCTCAAGTTGTTTGTCTTCTATTTCACTAATCCTATCTTCAATCTGGGCTGTTCTGTTAGCTAAGCTTGTTACCTCATTTTTCAGCTCGTGAATTGAGTTTTTCATTTCTGTTTGATTTGTTTTTATAGTTTCAATTTCCTTGGTAATATATTCTTTGTGTTCATTGAGTTGTTTTCTGATCTCCCTATATTGCCTTTCTGTGTTTTCTTGTATATCTCTGAGTATTTTTAAGATTTCTATTTTAAATTCTCTGTCATTTAGCTCCAAGGCTTCCAATATGTTAAGTCTTTTCTCCATAGATTTTCCCACATCTATTTGTGTTACCTCTCTTTCTTTTGTATCCATAATATTCGATTTCCTCTTTCTTATCGGCATCTGAGGGTGGTCTTATTGATAGCGCTAATTAGAATTAATAAAGAGTAAAAAGTAAAAAAAAAAAACAAAAACGGTAAAACACCCCACAAAAAAAAAAACAGTAATAATTTATTATTTCCCCCTTTTTTTCTCTCTTCTCTTTCCCTCCTCTCCCCTCCTCAGGGAAATATCGTGCCTATAATGGAGGACCTGATTTGGGGTGAAGAGTTCAAGGGGCAAAAAAAAGGGAGTAGGGACCTACTAAATGCAAAAAAAAAAAAAAAAAGGAAGAAAATCTTAGACAAGCATAAGATGATTTGCTTGTAAGTGATGGTCAACTAAGAGATATAATGAGAGGGATAAGAGGGAACCAGAAAAAAGGACCAAAAAAGAATAATAAAGAAGAAAAAATAAAAATAATAAGTAAAAATCTGTTGTATTAAGTGGAGCGAAGACTAAATACAATGGAGACCTTGGGTTGGGAGGACCCAAAATGCCACAAAAATAAACAAACAAGAATAAAAATAAAAACAAAAGCAAAAAAGAGAAATAAAGCCAAAAAAAAGCCTTGAGTCCCAAATTAACTAATTTGTTCGTGATTGAGGATTATATGGGAGGAAAGTAAAATGAGAAAAGAAAAAACGAATAGAAAAGAAAAAATAAGAAAAAGAGAAAAACCAAGGAAGAAATAAAATAGGAAGAGAAAAAAACAAAATAAAGTAAGACAAAAAAAAAAAAAAAAGAAAAGAGGAGAGAGTGAGAGTTAAGTGTTTTGGAGTATAACCTTAAAGGAGGGTGAGGATGAAGAAGAAAAATAAAATGCAACACTCATGGGTAGTGTAGTTCAAGAAAGGGGAAGCATAAGATGGGCAGAGAATAGAAGGACCGAGGTGGAGGAAATAAAGGCAATAAGATAGAAGAAACAAACAACAACAACAACAACAAAAAATTAGTGGATCAAGTTGTAAAGTCTGTGGGTTTTTCTTGATTTTGAGAGGTTAACTTCTTCCTTTTTCTTTTCTCTCCCTCTTCCTGGTCGGTGACTCTGTACCCCAGGCTCTGCCCCTGTGTCACTCTTAGGTAGGGATTTGCAGTTGATGGGATTCTATGGCAATGTCATATAATTGGCTTTAGTCTTGCTGGAAGTAAAGGCTTGTTGGCGTTTGCAGGGTCCAACGATGAGAAAGTTTGCTTTACTGGATTCTCTCTCCTAGTCCCCCCTTTCTGAAATAGCAGCCTGGTGATCCAGCTATAAGGCTGCAACTGCTTCTGCCTGGGGAGTAAGAGGCTCAAAGAGCTGGGAAATCCCCACTCTATCCCCACTCAGTGCAAGGCTTTGGGAAAGGCTCTGACAGTCAGGGCCTCCAGTGTAATCAGGCGGGGGTGGGAGTCAATTGTTGTCAAGGTGACTGTTCAGCGCCTATCATTTAGTTGGACCTCTCAACCCAGGCTTTCCACACTTTGTAGCCTGTTTTTGCAGGGAAGAAGAGGCACTAGTCTCTGCTTACGACTAGTGTAGTATAGACCTTATTATCTGCCAAGTCCTTCTTGTTAGCGTTTATACCTGAATATGGAGGCTCTATCAATCAGAAGTTGCCCCCGCCCCTTTAGCGAGAGGCACTAAAAAATATCACGCCTCTTGTCTTAGATCGCTGAACTGAGAGAGATCTTATCAATTAGAACCTACGGTGCGTAGATTTCATGGGTTAAGCTAATTTCAGTGATTGGGTCGCAGCTGTGCTTCCGAAGGTATTATAGGCTGCCTGCACGCGCCCCTCCCCCAACGCTTGATTGTTAGCTTGAATGGCTGGGTGAGGTGCCCCGCCCACGGAGAGAATCTCCCAAGCCTCTCCCGCTCGCCCCGCCGCTGGCGGCTGGACCGCACCAGGCGCAAGATAATGGAGCCCCCTGGGTGTGCGGGCCAGCAGGGCGCCCTGGGCGCGTGGAATGCCCAAGGCACGCGCGCGAATGGGGCGCTCCGGGCACCGGTGGCCGGCGACCCCCACTCGCAGTGTGCGGGCCGCCGGGAACGTCAGCGGTGCTCAACCGGACCGGGCGCCTACGCGGCTGCTCGCGGTGGCGGCTCCCGGTTCCCAAGTATATGGGCTGACTCACCACAGGCGCACTTCCTTGCGGTTTGAAAGAACGTCCCTGTGGTAGATTCCTCCACACCCTCGTCTCTCAGATTCAAGTGATAACAGTCCTTTCGGTATCAGTTTGTGTGGAACTCCGGAATGCTCCGAGGATAAATTTTTCTGTTTCTAGTTGATAAATTTGTTTTGATTTAGGGGAGAGCTGTTGGACGCGCTGCTCATGGCGCCATTTCCGTGACGTCACTCTCTTCAGACTTTTTAAGCCTTTTTTCATTTTGCTACTCTGCTTCTGTGCTTTCATTTATCTTGTCCTATAAATTGCTGAATCAATCCTCTGTTTCATTCAGCCTGCTTTTAATTTCTTCTAGTGTAGTCTTCATTTCTGATATTGTATTTGACATTTCTGATTTCTTATTTTTATGATTTCAATGTCCTTTTTGATGCTTGCTATCTCTTTATTTAGATGCTCATTATGTCCATCCATTGTTGCTCTAAGATCCTTGAGCATCCTAACAATCATTATTTTAAACTCTGCATCCAGTAATTTGGTTACTTATATCTCATTCAATTCTTTATTTGGAGATTTCTTTTGTTGATTCATTTTGATTGCATTTTTGTCTTCCCATTTTTTCTGTGTATTGATTCCTCCTTTGGGTGTGCTGTTTGTGTAGCTAGCTGAGTCTAGGGTTGTTGTCTGCCTCCAGTTTCCTGTTGTGCTTTTTCTAGATCTTCTTGGGTTGGCATCAGCTGTTGTTTGTAATCCACTGTGGGCTACTAGTCTGCTGCCACTGTTTTTTGTTTTGTTTTCTTTTGCTATTTGTGCCTTCATTTTCTATGCCTTAGCTGGGTCAGGTGTGAGGAACCCTTCCTTCAGATACCACTCTAACAAAGGTTGTTAGGTCCTGAACTGATGCTATCCATATCTGGCTTCTGGATGTGCCAGCCCTGAACCTCCCTGGCCGGAACCTGTTGCAGACTAGTGGGGGTCACTGCCTATGACTGGCCCTTGGCAACCTTCGTGGAGCTACAGGTGATCCAGAATTTGTGACTGCCTCTGCTGAGCCCAGGTGGCATTGTAAATATCAGCTGCATTCCTAGGCTGGCTTTTATCTACTTTTGGTCTGGGAAAAGTTCATTTAAAAGTTTAAGTTCCCCTGAAACCTGCTTTCTGCCACTTCTTACTACTGGCTGCTTATTGGGCTCAGCACAGTAATTCAGGGATTAGGAATGGCATTGGGTGTGGCTTCCCCCTCAGCTTCAGGTGTCACTCTATCCATACTTTTTTTCCTTCTTTTTCAGCTCTCAGAAGGGTGTGGTCACAGGAGTCCAGTGGGTGTGGCCTCTGTGTTCTTGAGGTGTGGTCTGTCTGCTGGCCTACCACCTCGGCCTCTGCCATCACAGGCGCTCTGGCCACCCCGGTCTCCACCACCACAAGCTGATGTGTATGTGCTCAGCCGTCTCTGCCTCTGCTGGGAAACGGACTTTTTTTTGAATAATGGGCAATTATTGAAGGACAGGGGAATGGATGAAGAAATGGAAACAGCTCTCACTTCCTTTTGTGAGGGATTCAATACTTCTTTGATGGCCGAGAAGACAAACATTATTGGCTGAGAAGCATTTTTCATTGGTGCATCCTCAGGTGTTTTTCCTTTGTATTCATTTCATCTAGAACAATCTGATCTAAATCCATTGTTTCAGCTACAGCTGTTTGAAAACACCCAAAATATACATTGCTAGCCCTTGACTCTGCTAAACTCCACACCCAATATAGACTGCTTACAACACAATTTTAATTAGAACTTACCAAAGCATCCTACAACTTGGTATGTTTAAAACTAAATTCATCTTTCTTCCCCAAAATGTCTAGTCCCCTGGTTCCTGTTTTATCTACCCAATTAGAAACCTGGTTATTCTCCTGAATTTTTCTGTATTCTTTTTCTCCCATACCACATTATTTCCCAAATATGTATTTTCTACCTTCTGGATATTTCCTGAACATATACATTTTTTCCAATACAGTTTCTATTTCCTTAGTTCAGACGCTTTTCATTTCTTGCCTAAAATGCTATAAAGCTATCTAATTGTTCATCTTAACAACAAGCCTCCTTTCTGATATCTATTTCTCACTTTGATAGTAATTTTAAGTATTGATTTGACTTGGCTAAAACATTATTTCTGGGTGTGTCTATGAGGATGTTTCTGGAAGAAATTAGCATTTTAATCAGTGGACTGAGTGAGAAAATCTGCCTTTGCTAATGTGGACAGGCACCGTTAAGGCCCAAATAGAAATAAAAGGCATAGAAATTACAGTCTCTCTTCTTAATTTGGGACTTCCATCTTCTTCTGCCCTTGAACATGAATAAAAATTACTCAAAATTCAGCACCATATTGTAATTATATTGTCATTAATTTTTTTTGTCTATTTCTTCAGATAAAGTAATATTTACTTTCATTTTAAAATACATACCTTTCCATTTGGTCAACTTATCCTAATAATTATTTGATCAACCTAAAAGTAATCATTGTTCCCTAGGTAATATAAATTATAAACTGTACTATTAGTAGCTAAAACAATAAAAGTACTTTTATTCCTCTTTTTCTTTCTTATCTTCTTGAACCTGCAAAAAAATATATCCCAGGCTTAATCCTTGGACAACATATCTTTTGTCACACTATCTTAGTTGGTGATTTCATTAATTCTCATGGCTTTAAATATAATCTGCATACAAATGATCCACCCCAATGCCCAAAACCTCTCTCATAATCCTGATCCATATATTGTATTACCTAATTGACATTCTACTTGAGTGAGTTATAAGCATTTTAGACTTTACACATCACAACTTCACCAAATGGTTATTTCCCAAACTGGTTCCTCCTGCAGCTTTTCCCATCTTAGTAAATGATGACACCATTATTTTTGTTACCCAAGCCCAAAACCTTGTTTGAAACCTCCTTGACTTTTCTCTTTGTCTCACATATCATATATGGATCATCAGAAAATCTTATTGGTCCTACCTTCAAAATATGTTTTAAAAAATTTAACTCCTTCACAATACTCCTTTAATGTTATCTTGGTTTAACTTTTTGTCTGTCACTTAGCTTAGTTCTCTTTGTCTCATAAGTGATCTTTCTGCTTCAATACTTGGTCCTTTTCAGTCTATTCCCATCTGTGTGAGATCAAAAGAAATTTAGTACGGAGGGAAATTTTACTGACTAAACAAACTAGACAATAAGGAATTTCCTCAACTAATAGTTAATAGCTGACATATGTCCATTTGGTCAACTTATTTGAATAATTAATCAATAATTTAAAGAAAAACACATTTTTTTTCTTTCAGTGTAGACAGAGCCTCTAACATGGAACTATGAGCGAGAGCTTTTTGATTATCAAATGGGTTTTATAAAGGGAAGGAGAGATAGCCAACAATGACTGTTTAATTAAATGATACAATGTGAATTAGAGTGAAGTTTCAGTTTGGCAAGAAACTTTAAATTCTATGTTCTAAGGAGACCATATTTCTTGTTGTTTTTAGGTATCTTCAACAGTTTCAAAGATTTTTAGTTACAAGTATTGCAACTAATTAAAATTTTTGCCTTTCTGGTTCTGGACAATAAAAAATAATTTTTCAATTTTTTTTTCTCTTAGAAGGTTCTGTTTGTGTTTCTATCCATACTGAAATCAATATTCATACTATTAAATTATTTCAATTTTTGAGTCATTTTATGAGAATAAATGTGAATGAATCTGGATTGAGATATATAATTATGTTTTTTATAAAAATATTATTTTTAAGATATTAGACATTTTAAAATCATAAAACTTAAAACTCCATTCTCAGAAGGTAAAAACCATATTTCTACGCTGATGTATACATGTGTCTGAGTCAAGAAAACTTTGCAGTATCCAGGTGTTAAAAATCTTCTTTGCAAATATTTTATTAATTACTATTTTAGACTTCAATGATAAGATATACTTGCAATGATTTTCAGTGAGGCAAAATAACATGCATCCATCTCATATTATGGCTAGAGGTACTACTATGTATTTCCCAGCTGAGGATAAAGCTTCCCACAATTTCAGCAATAATGTGCATTGATAGTACATAGTTTTTATACTACTTAGTAAAATGGCTTTTCTTTTCATGAAAAGTTGGGTAGGGAAAATATGGCATTTGAATAAAGTTTTGCATTTTGAACAAGTAATAAAAATAAAATTAAAGGTTACCTTTCTAAAGTCATGATTGATAACAAACACTCAGTTTAATTGCATTTTATAGGTTAGGTAAGCAGTTTAAATTAAAAAGTGACCTACACAAATATGCAGTCTTGAAAAGAAATCAAAATTAATAGGCTTTCTTTGCTACTTTAAGAAACCTGATGAGATTTTGAATTTCTCTAGATTTGAGAAATTAGAAGGATATATTTTGCAGGGCCTGTGTATGAAACAAGCCTGAGTATTTGTTTTTCTTGGAATAATGTTTCCATTATGACTACTAAAGCATTCCCTTGGATTTTGCAACGTGTTTAAAATATAGTTTATTAAAATCAATTATATTTTAAAACACTGTAGAGGGTCTCTAAGGAAGAGTTTGTAAAATGCACCCTCCTCTCTATAGATTCTCTACAATTAAGAATTCCTCCAAGGAATCACCTTGTTACCTCAATTAGGATAGCTGGTGATGCTTCTGTAACTATGACAACTGTATACTGTGGTATACAATTTCAGTTGTCTGCTACGGAGCTGTAGATAATCCAAAATCTAACATATTATTTATATTATGATTTTTGTTTTGTTTTTAAATGTATATTTTATTGATTTTAGAGAGACAGAGAGCGCGAAGAAGGAATAGAGAAAGGGACAAGAACATCAATTTGTTCCTTTATGTTCTGTGACTGAGGATCAAACCAGCAACCTCTGTGTCTCAGGACAATGCTCTAACCAATAGAGCTATCTGGCCAGGACTGTTATGTTTTGCTTAGACTAGCCTTAAACTGAACTTGTTTATCTAATAGAACATCTATAATTTTAAAGAGGGGTAACCTGAAGTGAGTTAAATAATAGTGCATCTCTATATAAATAATGTATTTAAAATATGTGAAGAAATATATATTCAGTTTTTCAGTCTCTCAAAATATCATTTGGTCTTTAAAAGTTTTACTTATTTCTTAATACTCATACAAATTTCATTTTCATTTTGGGACCAATACCGAGTTTCACTTGTTCTATTACCTTCTTAGCTTTATTTGTACAATTAGTGAACATGTTTGGACATTTAGATAAAACTGGCTTTCCTTAAAGATCTATCTCTCTCTCAAAAGCTCTTTTATTATAAATGAATGAAACAGTTGAGAATGCTAGAGGTTTTAAATTTAACTATTGTGCTTATAAAAGTAAGACATGTTCTAAATTATTTGCCTGAAAAATTCTTTAGTGCCCAGTCAATATATGTATGAAAATGGAATCTACTTGGACTTTCCTCTCTAGTCATACATTTTAGGAAGCACAATGCACACATATACACACATATTAAACAAAAATTAAATTTCTTATTAGGCCATTAAATTATTTTATTTAATTTGTCTGATTTCTTTTAGGTTGTTGTATTGGTCAGAACTTTTCTTTAAACTAATTAAAGCACACTATACGTGAAATTTCCATGTGTGTTGAAAACAAATGTGTATATACAATAATGTAAATATTACTATAGAGTTGAGTAATTTGTGGGTAAAATATTTTCCATATATAAATAAATGTCATGGTCATTTATTTATATATTTAATACAGATTAGTGTATAAATCAAGACTTTAGATAACAAATTTTATTTTAATATATAGTAACAATTCAATATTTAAAGTCACCTACGGCGAACATGCTTGTATAGTATTAAATTCTCTTGTGTCTTGAACAAGTCATATTGTGAATTATCTTTTTTGTACCTTTAGAATTTGGTGTTGAGTACATTTTTAAAGTGAAGCATTTCTGTGTGAATAAAATGATAAAAGTAATTTCACTTAGTAAAAGTACTACTTGACTTTAAAAATATTCATATCTGTTCCAAGATTTCCCAAAAGAAATTTAATCTACTGAATTTTCTGAAAGGCTGGGAAAAAGAAATAGAACTTTATAAAACATTTTCTTTTGTATGTCAAAGAAGATAGAATTTTAGTTTTATTTAAAAAAAATTTTAAATTCTTAAAGAGTGAGGAAGTGAATATTTGTCTTTGAGTTTGCAGGTTTTAGTTAATAATTTTATGCTAAATATCAAAATGCTTTTAAAAGACATCCTCCCTCATTTCTCCAAATTAGAAGCAATTCTTAAACTTTGCAATCATCCTTGCCTTGTTCATTTACCTTTCTTGTCATAAAATGATCTCCCATAATTGGCTCCATATATAGCAGATGTTAGTATATGGAAAATTAATTCATTCAGGATACTATAATATTCTAATCTATTTGAATAGATTAAGGGTATATTCATTCTTAGTGTGGACATTTACTCTACATAGTTCACACTACTATCTCTGAAATAGCCATTTCTTTTAACATATGATTTCAAAGTTTCTTAAACTTGAGTTTGCATGATAAGTAACAATGGCTCCATTATGCCATTAAACAATTTTTAGAAGTCTGTTAATAAATACTTATGTAAAATTATATTTTATACATTCTCAAATTTGCAATTATATAATGCCAATTTTTATGTTTTTAGATAATGCTAATTTTTATATATTTGTTATATAATAACATTCAGATATTAAACTGAAATGATTATTAAAGAACATAAGCAGTATTTATGATAAACATTATAATGCAGTATAGTCCTATGATATTTTCAATTTTTAGAAAACAACCTTACAGAAATGAGTAAACTTTAATACACAATTTTACTTATTAAAATAATTAAATTAAAATAATTTTATGTAAGAAAGACCAAGGGAAAAATTTCTGCATAAACAATTCCCTTTAGTATATTACATACACTTTTTATCATACACTGTTTTATACTGGAGATCATTTTATATAAACATGTAATTTATTTTCTTTTTAATGATTATATAATACTTCATTGCATGCATTTTACTAATTTCCTACTAATAAACATTTGGGCTATGTATATTTGCTAAAATGATACAAAAATAATGCACTAAATATTCTTGTATGTATGCATTTTGTATGAATACTTTCCAAAGTTTTTATTTAATTATCTTAAAAACTCATAAAATAGGCCTTGCCGGTTGGCTCAGCAGTAGAGTGTCAGCCTGGCGGGCAGGAGTCCTGGGTTCGATTCCCGGCCAGAGCACACAGGAGAATCGCCCATCTGCTTCTCCACCTCTCCCCCTCTCCTTCCTCTCTGTCTCTTTCTTCCCCTCCCGCAGCCAAGGCTCCATTGGAGCAAAGTTGGCCCGGGCGCTGGGGATGGCTCCTTGGCCTCTGCCCCAGGCTCTAGAGTGGCTCTGGATGCAACAGAGCGACGCCCCAGAGGGGTAGAGCATCGCCCCCTGGTGGGCGTGCCGGGTGGATCCTGGTGGGGCACATGCGGGAGTCTGCCTCTCTGTTTCCAGCTTCAGAAAAATGAAAAAAAAAAAACTCATAAAATAAAGTACATGATATTTTCCTCTATAGATAAGGAAATTGGGACTCAAGTTAAATAACTTTTACATATATACATATTTAATTGAAAGAAATACAAGTACAAGGCTCTCACATTTAAAAAGAGATAGCTTTCTTTTCTTTTCCTTTTTTTTTTTTAACCAGAAAATGAAACAAAACAAAAAGCTGAAGGCAGGATAAAGGCCTTATAGCTACTAAAAAGTTGTACAATACCAGTTTGTATAATAGCTGGATTGTTTTAACTCTTAGTATTCCAATATGGTTACATTATATTTATTATTGATGGAGGCATAATTTATTATGGGTAGTTAATAAATATTAAATAATGAAAAATATACTTGTGCATATATAATATCAGAAATTGTAAAAATAGAACTTTCAATTTTCAAGCCATTATTATTCATAATAGAAGTACACAGAAAAGAGAAATAACTATCAAAAACTCCATTAGTTAGAAGTACTCTAATCTCATTTAGTGCTTATGTATTTTCTTCTGGGAAATGTTTCTTCATTGTATTTCTAGGATTTAAATTTTCAAATACTTTTTTTTACTATACTTCTGAATAGTATAACTGTTGCTGTTTAAACCTAATCTCCATGAATAATTTAATTGTAGTAATTTACTCCTCTGAAATATAAAAATTGTTTTTTATTAATTTACTCTTCATTAAATAGAAGCTTTCATTTCACTGGAAGAGCATCAGTTATATTCAGAAATATATAAAGCTTTTTGTTTTGACAACTGCCAGAGCCACCATATTCAAAAGCTTGATGATCTACTACTGAATTTGAAAGGGAAAACAACAACAAAATTACAAGCACACTACAGAAAGATGTCAGAATTTCCCAGAAGAGGTAGATGTGACTGAATAGTTTAAATGCACTGTCATGAAATTCTAGACTTAATGCAAACGAGTAAATTCATGAATTGAAATGAAGTAACACTTCTTTAAGGATGCAAATGAAAAAGAAAACATCAAAATAATGAAATCTGCCATTATTTTCTTCACTGAAAAAATTCTTCACCATATCACAAAAACAGGCCTGGATCTTTGGAAAACAATGAAAGAAAAAAGGCATTTGATGTAGAAATGGGTATTGAGATTTTCCCCAAGACACTCTAGTTAGTATTTTAATAACCATATAGAAAGACTACTGTAATTAGTTATATTCATTACACATAGTTAAATATTCATTAAATTAGAGTGTACTCTAGAAGATAAACAAATTTACTTTCAAAAACATTGTAGAAGTCAATGTCACTGTTTGATTATCTCCATAGATTGAATAATTCCTTTGTCTGAATATACATGTGTGTCCATAAAATAGTCTATCAAATATGCTTCTCTGATGTTTTGGAACTGTATGTTTCAGATATCCCTAGATATTTTCAAATTTAAGTTTAGCAATTTCTCAAGAACTACTTTTTTAAGTGAGAATAGGGGAAATAAAGAGACCGACTCCCACATAATTCTAACCGGGATCCATCTGGTCACTCATCTTAGGCCGATGCTTTTGCCCATTTAGGGCTTCTTACAACCAAGCTATTTTTAGGGCCTGAAAAGGGGCTCTATGGAGCTATCTTCAGTGCCAGGAGCCAATGTACTTGAATCAATCCAGCCATGGCTCTGGGAGGGGAAAAGAGAGGGAGGTGAGGAGAAGCAGATGGTCATTTCTCCTGATAAGGGAGACATGCCCTGGGACATCCACATGCCAGGCCGACACTCTACCACTGAGCCAAGTGGCCAGGGCCAGAAGTATTTTTAATACAAAGGTAATTTGTGTGTATTATTGAGAATTTGGAAATCATAGGAAGTTACAAAGAAAGAAATTAAAATCCCCAAAATGCCATCATTTACACATAACCATCTGTAATAAGCTGATGTATTTTCTCCCAGCATCTTTTTATTAGCTATCAAATGTAGTGTTAAACTGAATACTATGTAAGAATACTATGTAAGATTGTTATAATATAGAAAGAGTGTAATATAACACAATTGCAGAAAAATTTTCATTTAAACATTTTTTTTTGTATATGAATCAGTTTCTATTTCCTTAGGGTAGTTATCTGAAATCAGTTTTAAGGAAGAAAGGCTACAAGTAAATGCATACTGAGTGGGGTAAAGGTGGGGAGTGCAGTCTTGTGGTTCATAGTCCTTGTTAGCTATGTTCTTTGTCATTCTGAAGCAATGACTCTTTCTTGTATTTTTTTATTTTTGTTTGTTTGTTGGTTTTACTTAGCAACAATAAATATACTGTGCCCATATTTTCTAACACATGGTTCATCTAACCAGCTGTATTAATTTATCTTTGATTACTTTTTCAAATGCAGATTTGAACATCCATCCAACATTCACTGTGAGAATGGGATAAAACCATTAATATGCACTTTTAACAAGCTCCCTGGATGGTCTTACATGATATAAAATTTGGAAAACCCAATAAATTTAATAAAAGAAAGAAAAAAAAACTGAAACCATCTCTGAAGTGGCTGTGACTATTCTTCATTAATGAAAAAAATCTAGAGGTTAAGGCTTCTTTTTTTTATTCTTCTCTTTTTGACTCAGAACGCATGAAAGAACTCATACAGATTTGCTTAGAATCCCAATCCACAACTATGTGACCTTGGGCAAATTTCTCTGAATTCTTATCTATCCAAATAAAGATGACAATACTGGCAATATCTACTTAAATGACATTTTTTTAAAGAATCAAATAAGATATCATATTTGAATCTTTGTGGTACAAAACCAAATATAAAGAAATGTTAGTCTCCTTCATTAGAAGCAAGAGGGAGTTTTAAAGATCAGCCAGACTTATCTACAATTTTTTTTCACAGAGGAAGTAAGGCTCAGAGAAAATTTGCTGAAAACATCAGTAGAACAGTCTGGCATTAAAAAATTATGGTTGAATTAATTTATGTTGAGTCAAAATAAAATAAAATTTGAGATTAGAAAGAGGGTCACACACACACACACACACACACACACACACACACGTTTTACATACACAGGACTATGCACAATTGCCAGGCAGTGGCAGGTATAATGTTTGTAAATCACCTGTGTGATAACCTGAATTATATTTATTTTATGAGTAGGTGTTCAGCTATGAACCAACCACCTGTGACATACATGAGACTATACCTTAAAGATGAGCACTAGGGGTGACAGTCAGAAATCTACTGCCACATTTGATCTGAGGCCATGTTTCCTTCAGCCTACTGAGTCAGGGATTGTATGTGACAGGGCTGCTAAAGCAGGCCCCATCCTGGGAGACCTTAAACTCCTTTGTCCTCTGACTTTGGTTTGAGGAGCCCCCTACTGGCCGTGCTGAACATTCCTTATACTGTGCATGGTCATTGAGGATGCTCCCACTAACCTTTCTTTACCTGTTCTTTCATTTGAAGGTAAACTTACAATGCAGTCTGACAGCTCTCCTAGCCTTTTGTGGTTCCTTTCTCATTTTCTCTCACAAATATTTCTCCAAATATGGTCCTGGTAAATTAATCTCATATTGGCATTTGTTTCAATTTTGTTAAAAAATTTGATTTTGGAACCTCCCACCTTAGCTCATTCAATTAGAACATAACTTTCTCCATGCCAATAAACTTAACTAGCCTGACCAGGCGGTGGCGCAGTGGATAGAGTGTTGAACTGGGATGCAGAGGACCCAGGTTCGAGACCCCGAGGTAGCCAGCTTGAGCGCAAGCTCATCTGACTTAAGCAAAAAGCTCACCAGCTGGGACCCAAGGTCGCTGGCTCCAGCAAGGGGTTACCTGGTCTGCTGAAGGCCCACAGTCAAGGCACATATGAGAAAGCAATCAATGAACTAAGGTGTCGCAACAAAAAACTAATGATTGATGCTTCTCGTCTTTCTCCATTCCTGTCTGTCTGTCCCTATCTATCCTTCTCTCTCTGTCCCTGTAAAAAAAAAAGAAACTTAACTAACAAATCCTTATATTTACTATATTTAAGATAAAGCATATTAAAGATTCATTCAGTCAGTCAGTCAAAAAATACTACATGTGATTGTTTCCACTACAAGAATGTGGTTGATAGTGAATAGATAAAAAAGTAAACTATATAAATTCATTGCCATTATGAAATTCACAGCAATGTGCTTTAATAATTCTTAGGAAAAATGGAACATATATGTAAATATATGTAGTATGTATGTAGAAACTGGTGGGGACATGTAGTCCAGTCATAAACAAACTCTAAACTCAATAATCTAAACATGGATAGATTCAAGTGAAAGAGGATTAAAGAGTAGATAACAAGGAATACAGAGGTGGGGAGATGGAGCCACATAATGATTGTTCAGTTTTTCATGGAGTCAATAAATTTTCATGTGCCCTGGGTATGCCTGCAGACTAAATACACAATTGCATACTTATGCAAAGAATTTTTTTCTCTCTATTATAATGATGTTACAACTAGTGATACCAATTAATGTTAGGGTTTTTATTAATATTTATAGTCTCAATAGATTCTTCAAACAACTATTATTGTATGAAGAAAATAATTATTTTGACATTAAAAAGAGAACTTTTCCAAAAAGTTAAAATACATTGGAAAATGCTATTGAATTCAAAATATAAAGAAAGAAGAAAATGTGTATATACAGGTATAACTTCCAGGAGAAAATTAAATTTTAATTAGGCCCTTAGAAATGACTGGCTTTAGTCTGGGAACATAAAAGATAAAGGGACATTGTACATGGAAGAAACATTTATAAATTTTGAGCACTTACTTAGTGCTTTGTAATATTCCAAGTATATTATGTTATGACTTGTGTATTTATTATAACATCATTATGAGTTTGATAGTAATATATGGATTCTAGAAAAACATAGAGTAAAGCTTAGAGAGATGAATTAATATGTTCAAGGCAATACACCTACTAAATGTTGGAAGGAGATATGGCTGAGGCGAGTATTAGCACACACGTATCACACCTACCCTAGCCATTTCCAAGTATTTGGGATTATATAATTCATTTCTACTTTGGACTCCAGGAGGACCTTTGTTTCTTAGGATCCAGTTTTCAAGATGATCCTCATTCTAGATATTCATTTAAAAAATTTTTATGGCTCTGTATACAGAGATAAAACATGTATAACCTGCGATTGTGGGTGGTTTACAACATCCCTTCATTCAAGACACAAGCACCCCACCATAATGACTTATTTCCATGTAGAAAAATAATTGCAATTGTATATAGAATATAGGGCAATAAGTTCAACAGATACATAAATATATAATATACCCTATGATATTAGAAAGAGAAAGTGACTTCTGAAAGGGAAGAAGGGAAAACTTTATAAAATGACAGTAGTTTTAAAATTCAACAATAACCCAGAAGTAAGATTTACCCAGTAGGACCTTAGAGTACATGGTGCAGAGTTGTTTTTTTGTTTGTTTGTTTTGTTTTTTATGAAGGTCATAGAGAATTTTTTAGGGGATGAGGGAACCTTTTAGGAATAGACTATAATAACTAAGATATGTTGATGTAATAAATAAACCAAACCAAATCAAAACAAAACAAAATCAGTTTGGATCTAAAGAATTTTCTGCATTGAAATTATACAATTTTTTTTTCCAGGAAAACACTTTTTTGAGTACCTTTTATTTTAAAAGTCTAACTTTTATTACCTTGTTTCAGCAGTTTGTAAGCATGAGCTTGTCAGATTGCTCAGATTGGGCTGAGTTCCTCCAAACAGAACCATCCTTTAATCCATCACTGAGTCATCAACAGCATTTTCTAAGTGACCCACATGTGGAGAGCAAGATCTGAAAGAGTACTTACTGTAAAAGGATCAAGAAGCTCAGAGCTGCTTTGCGGAGCTTATGGCCCCATGAAGTAACAAAGTAGACCTATAAAATTATAAACTCGAATGACAGAAACATCTGCCAGATGGAAGTTCACAGCTATAAAGAGACATTTAGTAAGTGTTCAGTATTCAGGGAAGTGGACAGGAAGAAGTTTAGGTGATGGAAACTCTAAAGAAGCCCAATGGGGTTAGTTTGGAGATGCTTCATAAAGGAATGGATTTTTTGGCTGGTTTATAGGAAACTATCTGGCTGCATAAAACTCCTTTCTTTTTTTGTGGTACTCCCCAGGTAAACTCTCTGTTAAATTAGTGTAATTATGGTTGTCTTAATTCTTTTTGTCCCTTATTTCCTCTAGAGAACAGCCTGGTCAGGACTATGCTGACTGAATATCTCTTCTCAGAGAACTGAATGTGACAGTTATCCTCTATTCTAATACTAGGATTCCTAAAACTCTAATACAGTCGCCCTCTGTTTGTCTTACCTCAGCCTGGTCTCATTACAACACCAGGGCCAAGTCTCTATCTTCTTACCTTTAATCCCTAGCAATACAAGTCATTCAAATATCTCTCTTATCCTTAAAGACTTCCAGAAAGGATTTTAATAATAATAATAATAATAATAAAGATCAGTACTGTCATGGATTTGTATTGTGTCGATTGAACTGACCTGGAACCACATTTCTCTGAATTCCCTGGGGGTGTGCATGGCATGTGGATGGGAAATGCAAGCAGCAGCCATGTTCATTTCATATTTGGAAGTTTGGTGGCAAGGCATAAAACTGTTTGCAACTCAAACTACATTCTCACAAATCTCCTGGCTTACCCAGTCCTTGTGGAGCAGCAGCCCTGCCTGCAGAGTCTCCAGCGCTCACCTAATCATCCTTCAGTTTCTCTGAATCCTGGACCAGGTGTCTGCTTCGCTCTGTGAAAACATGGGCCAACTTCTTCTGTAAGACGTCAACATCACTGAAGGTACAGTCTTGGAGGAGGTGAGGAGAACAAAGGTTCCCATCTCATGGCTTGGGTTCTCGCTCACTTTTGTTCGTTGGAATTTGTCCTTGCTGCTACTTAGCTCACATTTACATTTCCTCCCTAACTACCACCTTTGCACCAAATGTAAAGACAATAGCTTCTCATAAACTGCTCAACAAGCTACCACTTGTTGTTCTCTTAATAAGTCCAAATCCATATGTATATGTATATATGAGGATATATACATACCCAATATGTATATTTATATGTTGTATATATGTACACATGTATATACCTGTGTATATATATATTTGTATGTGTATATATACACATATGTGTATGTATATGTATATACATTTGTATATGTATATATACAGTAAATACTCACTTAACGTCGACAGGTTCTGCAACTTTAAGTGAAATGACATATAACAAAACCAATTTTGCAATAGGCTAATTAAAATAAATATGTTTAGTCCTATAGCATATTATCCAGGTTATACCAAAATGAAACAACAATATTTGAGGACCTGGTGCATTTACTTTGGTACAAGTTCCTTTAATCCTTTAGGCTGGTTTTCTACTTGCCAAAACATTATTTTCCTAACCCAACGGAGAGAAATTAGCTGAGATCTGAACTCTGTACCTGGCTCTTTCTCCTTTCTTCAGCCTGAGCTCTTTGGTCCTTTCCCTAAAGACGTCCCCGATCTCTGGGCAGTTCTTGCAAATGAGCTCTGTTTTTCTACGTCACAGAAGTTTTCATAATTTATATTGTATATAAATATAAATTGAATTTATTTGTTTAATGTTAGTTTCCTACCAATCAATAAATGATAAGCCACAAAAGAATAGAAATCACATATGTTTCGTGTGCCACCATTCACCAGAGCCTGACTTGATGCTTGAAGTATATATGTTAAGTGTCCAATATATTTTTACTGAATGAATACCTATGTCATGTCATCCCCTTCCTTCACTATCCTTTCTCCATTTATTACTATTGACCCAGTAAATGTTTCCATTAATGTACATAGAGATGGGTGTTATATATCTTCATTCCAGACCAATAATTGCCCTAAGTGTAGAACTTGGAACCTATTAATTTCCAAAGCAGTTTCTCCTCCATCCTTATATAAAATATAAGGATTCCTTTGGTATCATACTGTCTAGATAGAGCCCTTTTATCTCTCCTCATCCTATTCTTCTCCAGACCATATGTTTATTCCCAATATTACTTCATTATGTTTTTGTATGTTCATTTACACATGCATTTGTTCAAAAGAAATTTGTTGTGTACTTATGATGTGCCAGATCCTGTGATTGAGTAATGAGGGCCTGGATTTCCTTATTCTCCTGGATTTGGAACAAAATCTGGAATTGTTTCCATTGAATCCAATCAAGGACAGGTGGTGGGAGCTTTCCCATCCATATCCCTACTACCTTCTCTGGCCAAATCAAGTCCCTCTTACTGATTCTTGATGCTTACAGGTATTAGAAGCTTTGGAAGTGGGTGGAGGTGGGATATGTGATTGAGCTGGGGGAGTTTTGAAGCACACATGCCTATGAAACACTAAAGAGATGCTATGCAGTTAGCTGTTGCCGTGTGCTTCACCAGCGAGCCACAGATAGCCTACTTCCTTAGCACAAGCCACAGCTTTCTCCAATTGTGCTTTCTAGTGATTGTGTAGCCTAGCTCTTCATCACTTTTCTTCCTAATCTGCTAAATAACTAATATTACTGAACTATGTTTTTTCATTTGCAAAATGGTTTTAGTGGTTGTCTTTTTACTAAAAATTCTTACTTTTTCAAATCACAAGCCCTCATTTCCACAATTACGTATTCTTTTCTGAAATGAGCTTCAAGAGCTTAATTTTAAGGTTAAAGCTAAATATTGATTTTTTTTTCTTCTTGCTAAATAATTATCCCAGCACATATGGGTGGTCCTGTCTCATTAGGGAGAAAGTAGTGGCAAAGGACCTCTAAGAATGACAATTAACTTATTTCAATATACAGTGTCACCATGTTCCAGTTGGTGAGTTGTGCCACGAGTCCAGCTAAGGTTGAAGAACATGCATTAGTGCTAGCAAAAATCTTCATGGTTGTATAAACTTTTCTTGCAGCATTCAGCTTCCTAGATGAGAGAGCAGAGTTCAGGATGAATTAGGATTCAGTTTTTTTCTAGATAATTAGGGCTGAGGATAAGTACTCATGGTTATTAGGAGTGATAGAGTGATTTAAGTGGTAATCTATGCAATCCAAGACAAATAAAAAGGTAAAAGGGCCCAAGACCAAATAAAACCCCTGGGAGTAAATGAAGCAATCAATAGACTGGATGTTTTCATGGATCTAAGAGCATGTTGGTGGGCATAATAGAATGAGAAAGAGAATGAATGTCAAAGAACTTGGAAAAAATGGTTCATATGTCTGACAAGAACAATTCTTGGATCTAAGGTGGTGGTCATGAATTTAAATGGATAAAATAGAGTAGAGAAAATGGTTACTGTAGTTCATGAGATAAACTATGAAGTTAAGATGTGTGATTATGATTGCTTACTTAATTTTTTTACTATTCAGCTCTAATTTCTGTGAAGAAAGGTATCATGCCAGTCTTACTCACCATAATATCCTAGTTCTCAGCACAGTGTTTAATGCAGGGTTGTCAATAAAAATTTTGTTAAACACATAATAAATTGAAAGAATTGTTGATATAAGCATTGAAGACATCTAATAGCTAATATTTTAACAATACTTGAATATGGCCATGAAAAAACATACTCTCTCTTGCCATTAGGATTTGCAGGCTCTTTGTCTTTTGACAGTAAAATAAATTTGTCCAAACATCATCTTGATAGATTTTATTAATCATTTGGGTCTCAGCTTAGTCATTAATATTTACAGTAAGTCTTTCTTGTCCTACCATGTTTTAGTTAGATGCATTTGCATTTTCATAGAACTCTGAACTTTCTCTAATCTTAGATTTGCTTTAATTTAACTTCTTTTTTTTTCTTCTTTAGTTATCTGCATTTTCAACAGAAATCTCAGGCACAGTAAAGACCATGTCTTATTCATCATCACTGTTTTCTCTCATTCTTTTATAAGAAACAGAACAAGTAGTTACCATTTTCTTATCTCCCAATGAAAAAATAAATTTAGCTTATTATATTGCTGATTTTTGGTGAGAAGACATGGAAATAAATTCTTAAACACTGTACATGAGAGAGTAAATTAATGCAATAGTTGTGGAAGATCAACTGGCATTATCAAGCAAAATTTAAAGTGAAAATATTGTTTAACTCCACTGAAAAGTCTATGGAAAAAGTTACCCTTCAAATACATTAACATTAGTAAAACAAGTGCAACATAAAAAATATTGCAAGCTTTATTTGAGTATCGGAAACAATGTGAACAATTTAAATATCCATCAACAAATGACTAGGTACATAATTATGCATCCAAATAATGCTTTCCCATGTAAACATTTAGTTGACATCGGTAGATAAAGATATTTAGCTATGGAAAGTCTTAGAGATGCTGAAGGTCTGTTTCAGTAGGCCCTGCCCCTGCACTTCAGCTCCACCCCCACACAGGCTGTGATTCTCAGGAGACTGAACCCCTGCAGTTGCTGCTGCTGAGGAACTTCAGCTCAAGGTCCTCTTGTGTGAGGAGCTCCTCTGGTTGAATCAGCTCCTCATCAACTGGTGCAATGGGCAGGGTCAGTACGTGGCAACCATTGGCATTGACTTCTCAACTCAAGTGATGCAGGATCAGTAGTCAGACAGCAGCAGTGCAGGTCTCTCCCCAGAGGCTGATGAATGGTGTGGACAGAAAAGGACTGAATGCTGAACCTGGCAAGCTCAGAGGTTACCTGGGTGATGGCCATGCAAAAAACTCAGAGACCTAAAGTAACCACACAGGATGGTCTAAAATTAAAACTTCCTAACTAAAAACAATTCATAGTGGGTAGTCATGTTTTTCTCCAACAAAAGTTTATGTTTACCTTAACTGAGCCTGTCGGTTGTCTTCTGCATCTATAATAACAACCCGGTAACATGCTTTTGAAATATTAGAGCAATCTTCTTTTTCTGTCCCCTCAAGGTGCAGCCGCCCCAACAGAGCAGAAACCAACAAATCCCCTTATTGTTATTATTATTACATTAATTATTAACTATCTTATACCTGTCTATGTAAAAGAAGCTTAAGTTTATATATTTTTACTTTTTATCCAATCCCAAAGATGCCCCTCCCCTCCGCTCTGCTTTCTCCTGCTTCCTTAATCTATCACCAATGGATTTCATGTAACCCCCTTACATCTTTTTCTTTGATTCTGTTGCATAAAGTAAGTGGTAAAGCTGCCATTTTCTGGAGCATTTTCTAAATCCACTGAGATTTTGCTTCCCAGCAATTGTCAACAGATTGGCTTAAATAAAATCACAAAATTGTTTATAAAAACTGAGATTCTGAAAATTATTTCATGGTTACCTGAAAGGTAAAAGAGTAAGGGTGTGCATGGAAACATCATTTAAAAAAAATATTTGTTGATTTTAGAGAGAAAGGAAGGGAGAGAGAGAGAGATTCAGAAACATCCATCTCTTCCTGTGTGTTCCTTGATTAGGGATCAAACCAGCAAGCATTGCATCTTTGGACAATGCTCTCACCACCTGTGCCATCGGCCAGAACTGGAGACATCTTTTCTTTCTCTTTTTTAAGAAATAATTGTGAGTAGTGCCATGAGTAATTTTTGTTTTTATTTTATAATACTCTTTCCTGTTTGATTTTTTTAAACCTTGCAATCATTTGTTCGTTTTAATTCCCTCAGATTTTACAACAGATTTATCTACATCTGTACCTATTTTCTTCCATTCTTCTTTGGCCTTCAGAGCTCTCATTCAGGGCAGCAAATATTTCTAGTCTTTGCCACTTGCTTCAAGGTTGACCCCTAACCTCCTCATCAACTGCTGATTTTTGTCCCTAGTTCATCAAGAAAACAGGGGTAATCAGAGTCCAAATGGATTTACCTTAAATATTACTCCCACATGCTATCAGGATTAAGAAGAACACCCATCTTTTTCTCTCGTCTTAGAGACAAGAGGGCCGCCTGCTGCTCAAGGCCGTGCTTTGGATCTACTCTATCTCATTAACTACTTCCTCTCTCTCTCTCTCTCTCTCTCTCTCTCTCTCTCTCTCTCTTCTCCTTGGATCTGTGCCCTTACACTACAAGCATGTTCCAGTCTCTTCCTTCCTAAAGAAAATTCATATACGATTAACAAATAATCTTCTTCTGACCTTGAGTCAGTAACTCTTTTCTGAGCCAAAAGTAGAGGATACATGCCAACTCGATTTTCCTGATTAATAGTGATTTTTCAATTCACTGACATATGGTTTTAGTTATCAACACTCCACTGAAACTTTTCTTGAAATATCAGGAAAGCATAATTTCTAAATTGAAAGGAAGAAATCCAATCCTTATCCATGTTCTTCCTACCACACTGAACACTGTTTACCATTCACTCCTACTTGAAAAACTCTACTCTCTTAGCTTCAATTACTCTTGGACTTCTGATCATTCCTACTCAGTTTTTTAATAGGTACTCTCTCTTTGACCAACCCTTCAGATATAAAGTACAAGATGGTAAACATTATGTTTCTTTAAATCCATGTACTGTAAAAAGGATTTGAAATCATTATTAATACTTCAAAATGTTTTCATTTTATGGAAAAATTTGGAATTTACAATTTCTCTTGAGAAATCAGAAAATATGGTAGAAACACTGTGTCCTCATATCCCCATGGCAAATGTCAGTAGGACTGTATATAAACATTTTCACTTTGCAGAAGTCATGCACTATTTCTCATTAATTCTGGCTTGCAAACAACCTACTCCCCACTTTATGTTACTTGTCTTCATCCTATGAACCAGATAACTAAATATTTCAACTACAATATCAGTTTTAGCATTTGCCCATATGCAATATTTTTACAAATAAATTGTATTCCGATACTATATTTCAATTTCTAGTTCTTCTTTATTCTTTGACATATACACATTTTTCATTGCCGTGCATATTTCACCTGTTTCTATATCCTTTTTAATGAACTTTATGACTTTAAAATGTCTTTATTTGTTTTTTTAATATTTTAATGATGTTTTTAATAGAGTCTTCCTCCAGTTGGTCCATTATCTGAAAGTAGTGGTCTAAATGTTCTGCTTTTCCTATCTACTGGCTTTCTGTCATGACTGAGTATTTTCCATATGTTGTATGACTTTGCTATTTACACATATCTCCAATGAGGGTTTCTTTTCTATAGAATCGTATAAAACTTAAGTGGAATATATGTTTTTCCAAAGCAAGGCATTGGTTTCTGCCAGAGTTCCAAGCATGTGACTGGCCTAGACAATATTTTATGCTGAGTCTTGTCTTGGGGCATTCCAGGATCACTAGGTAGCAAAGAGGCAGCACAAAGTCAGATCAGAGACCTGTGTATTGTTAAGTCTGAAGTTAGAAACTCCTTCTTATACACAGTGTCTAGGCTGAGACACACATTTTTTACTGTCTGTTTGTAATATTGGTCACCTTTTTCCCAGTTTACCCTTCAAGTGTCTGACTTTCACAGTTGTGGCCTCCTTCCTGTTCCTAAACGGGCACTGAATCACAAGCTCCAAACTCACAAACACCGGGCACATCATCTCCTTACAAGCCCACCTCTCTGCTTTGTACTCTCTACTCATTTTTTACCTCTTGTGTTTTCCTTATTTTCTTAGGAATAAAGCTATATGTCTAAAAGGACTCTTGTTATACATCTATGTCTTCTTGTCATCCTATTTAAAAAGTGTTTTCAGGTTATTTAATCCACTATATTTGTAGAAAAATAAATCCAGTTTAAAAATTACATGCAGGCACAACTGGGCTAATATATTACATGTCTTATAAACCATGTATGAAAGGAAAAAAGTAGAAAAGGATGCAATAACTGGTTTATTATTCATGTCAAAAATATTTTACCTCTTGCTAAAATATATTTTTTTATTTTTTAATGTAATTGAATGTGCTTAATTCTTATTTTTTTTAATTTTGGTTTAAATCTTTATGAAATGGAGAGTTAGAAGCCTAGTCACAAATCCAGTTTGTTTCAAAACTTAGTTTAAGTGGCTGTCAGATCTAGATAAAATACATATTAAGATCTATAGATTCAAATGGAATACTTACCTTAAATCACTTTTCATTCTCTCTCAAAATTATTCTAAAATTTATTTTTTACAATTTTGTAATAAATGCCTATTTTCTCTAATAAAAAACAATTCTTCTTGTAAATGGTTTGATAATACCCACAAAACCTTTTATTTAGGCTTTCTAAGAAATGGGTTAAATTTTCTGTTTCCAACTTTTAATACATTCAGATATGGAAATTTTAATGGGAAACAGACACTATTTACAAAACCATACAACAATGGAAACATTTGTAAACTTTCTTCGTGTTCTCTCCATAGCACAAGTTTCATTTGAAATATAGTTTCTGACTCATAAAAATATCATCTTTACCTTGAAAGAAATGTATTTTTTTCAAAATATTTACTAGGATACATGCTCTTAATAAGTACTTATTATTACAATAAAAGTCATGAATTTGAAGTACTTGCCATTTTGAAACATAAAAATGTCCACAACTCTATTTAAAAATTTTATATTGTGAAAAATATTAAGCTTTCACAAAAGTAGAGAAAAGAGATAAATAACTCTAGTGTATCAACACCCAACTTCAACAATTTTTGCTTGGCCTATTTTGCTCTTATTTTGACTAAAGTATTTTAAAGTAAAGCCTAAATATCATGTTATTTATCTATAAATAGTTAAGGGTGTATATCCAATAGAATAAATAGATAACTCGTTTTACTAAGACCACATTATACCTAAAAATATTATATTTAACAAAATTAACAATTTATTTTTTTAAATAACTTCATTAAAGTATAATTTATATATAGTTAATTCACCAGTGTTAAGTACCCACTTTGAAGAAGTTTTAAAAAAATGTTATTTTGAGCCCTGGCCAGTTGGCACAGTCAGCAGTAGAGCATTGGCCCAGCATGTGGATGTCCTGGGTTTGATTCCTGGTCAGGGCACACTGGAGAAGTACTCATCTACTTCTTAACTCCTCCCCCCATTGCTTCTCTCTCTCTCTCTCTCTCTCTCTCTCTCTCTCTCTCTCTCTCTTTCTCTCTCTTTCTTCTCCTCCCCTCCTGCAGCCATTGCTTGATTGGAGCAAGTTGACCCTAGGCGCTGAGGATGGCTCCATGGCCTCCATCTCAGGTGCTAATTATGGCTCTGGTTGCAACCAAGCAAAGGCCCCAGATGAGCAGAGCATCGCCCTCTGGAAGGACTGCTGGGTGAATCCCAGTTGGGGTGCATGCAGAAACCTGTCTCTGCCTCCATTCCTCTCACTAAATAAAAAGAAAAGATAATAAAAATGTTATTTTGAATTTATTTAGACTTACAGAATAATGTCAAGATAATACATAGAATTCACTTACATTCTTCATCCAGCTTTCTCCAATGTAACATCTCATATAACCATGGTACACTTTTCAAATTAAGAATTTAACATTTGTATAATGTTATTAACTAAACTACATTCTTTTTTTTTAAGGTGAGAGGAAGGACAATAGTGAGACAGACTCCTGAATGCCCCTGACCAGGATCCACCCAGCAACCCCATTTAGGGCCAATGCTCAAGTACCGAGCTATTTTTAGTGCCTGAGGCCAATGCTTGAACTGGAGCCACTGTCTGCAGGAGAAGTAAAGAAGAAGGAGAGGGAGAGGGTAGAATCAGATGGTTGCTTATCCTGTGTGCCCTGACTGGGAGTCGAACTGGGATGTCCATATATTGGGCCAACATTCTATTCACTGAACCACCGGCCAGGGCCTTAGGTACATTCTTTATATTTTACTGGTTCTTCTACTAATGTCCTTAGTCTTTTCCAAGATCTAACACAAAATCACACATTGCACTTGGTGGCCATGTCACATTAGTCTTCTGTAGTCTGACATTTCTTCAGTCTTTCCTTGTTTTTCATTACCATTACATGTGAAAAGAATGAGTCACTTATTTTTAGAATGTCCCTCAATCAGTATTTTTTTGCTGTTTTCTCATGATTAAATTGATGTTATAGATTGAGTAAGTAATACCACAGAAATGCTATGCCATTCTCAGTGCATCCTATTAGGGTGTATGTGATGTTGATATGTCTTATTACTGATATTAATACTGATTACTTATTTAAGGTACTATCTGCCAGGTTTTTCCAATATAAAGTTAGGATGATGAATATTTTTAAATGTGGTTTTGTCATCTCTGAAGATAATTTTTTCTTTGCAACATTACATAATGAATTATATTAATATGTTTTCTAATATTAAACCACTTTTGCATCCCTGGAATAAAGTTTACTAGATCATGAGTCAATAGCTCTTGTTGAGTACTTTGCCATGAAATAACCACAAACTCTTCTTTTTTTTTTTTTTTTGGTACACTAGATTTTCAAGGTCAATACCCATCTCATTAGCAACTATTGCAATTATATTATGTAAAATAATATAATTTGGAAATACATGTAACAGAATATTAATTTAGAATGTATGATAAGCAAATGAATAAGGTGCAGTTTCTTTCACTATCAACCCCTTCTCACTGTGGAACTCTCACTTATCCCTCCAGTTACTGATGTGGCATACCTCACATCTTATCTGGGGACCAGGTGGGGGTAGTACGGGCAAACTTTGTATTACATATTAGTGAGGCTTAAAATAATCATACTACTCACTTCTCAAAACTCTTCTGTAGCTCATAAGCTTTCTTGAACTTGGATCCACAGCATACTTTATGAGGCTGTCCAAAATTGGTCTTTTACTGCTTTATCAGTCTCTTCTCCCATTGTTTCTAGTTTTAGTTTCTCATAGTCTTCCAAGAGCATCATGCTGGTCAACAATATCTTTCTCTTAAGTTATTGTCTCTTTCTCTAGAATACCTTTCCCTTTTTGCTTCACTTCACTGACCCTTCCTCATTCTGCAACACTCAGTTCTGCCATCATTACTTCAGCACATCCACAGGTTATCACATTGTGAAGATGCTTTTTTTTTTTTTTTAATTTTTTGCTGTTGCCTGGCTTTCTTACCTGATTCTAAGACCCTAGAGGGCCAGGCTTCTATTTTATTCGTGGTTTCATATCTAGATACTAGTATAATTCTGATGAATAAATAGTCGATATTTAATAAGTGCTTGTTGAATGGAATTGTGTTCAATTGGATACTTAATAAAGGTCTGTGGATTTGATGTTGTTTGATATAACATGGTTTTTAAGAAACCACCAATTGACTTGGAAGGAAGTACCCCTCAAATAAGGAATATTTCTGGCATTCCTTTTCACTAACATTTGCCTTTAATTGACTAATTTAAAGCCTTCCTCAGGCTGGTTATTTGCTCCAGAAAAGGCAGGTCCCTTGACAGCCAGATACCTTTTAATTTCATTTTCTGACTCTAGGGGAAAAGAGAAAGCTCTTTATTTATGAACCTTACAAAACATTCTTATAACATTTGATGCACAAATATTGATCCAGGAAGGTGTTACCTCCTGTGGTTACCCTGTGGGTTTCCACTTTGAATTGCCAGGGAACTCACCCTGAAATAGGAAAGTAATGTCATGTTATACGTCCTTTTTCTAATACTTAGCCCTGAAAGTCATGTATTTTCTTAAACTCACAATAACATCTGCAGACATCTAGTGTCAGGAAAATAGAACAGTGTATTTTAAGAAAACTCTTGCCTTTTTAGAAAACATTTTTTTTAGTTGGCAGAAGAAAAGTTAGCTAATTAATCCATACATAATTAATGACTGAAATTTAAATTAGAAAATTATTATATTTATTAATAAAGAATTTTTTAGTGGTTGAATAGACCCATTATTTCTTCCCTACAAAATAATGCTTTGTTTTTACAATCTGTGTATTTAGCTGAGAAAATATATAAAACATGTTCACAGAAAGGAATAAAAATAGCAAGATATTTTATTTTTTAATTTTTTGCAAATATTCATTTGACAACTACTTGGCCTTTGACCAGTTACAAGAGAGTCAAACTACTTTAAATTTGTTTCTAGAAAAACAATTATTTGACTATTTGTAGTAATGTTGGGATAAAATTAAGAAATGTAATTATGCTTACTGTAAATTCAGATATAGTTGCCTCATGCTAGAATGAGTCTATCCAATGGACTAATTTCAGACAATAAAATGCAGATATCTACACAATTTCAAATATCCAGTTGCATAAGTGGCTAAATGGAGTGAATGAAAGTGGTCCAATGGTTAATATTGATAGTAGCCAAGAATGTAGTACACCTGTCCAAAAGTGTTTCATCCTACTAATAGTCATGAGTCAATTAATTCAGTAAACTCTTTCCCTCCAAGGCAAGCAATAAGGCCTGAATCACTGGTTGAAAACTATAGGGAAAAGATTTTGACTCAATATAAAAAAATCCTGATTATTAAACCCAAAAGAGGATAGGCTTGATTTGAGAAGGGATAAAATCCATTCACTAGAAAAGAAAAATAGCTTGATGTATGCTACTCAGAATTCATCAGATAGCAAGTCACTTTAGTAGAACTGTGGTTCTTAATTTTCCTCATCTCCCAACCACTTAAATCCATTTTTAATGTTACCACATATGCCATAGAACATTTGTTGATATATGTTATAGCTACTGGCATTTACCATATTGCAAAATAAAAGGAAAATAAGTTAAACTATCTATGCATTTATTTAAACATAATGATAATAAGAATAAATATTTTTGAAATAATATCTATATATATTTTCAAATTAGTGAGAAGAATGGCATTGCTTTACAATTTGCAAATCTCTTTATTATCTTGCTTAATAGAAGACAGCTGCAGTCTCATACCTGTTCCTGCATTCAGTCTATTGCACGACCACATGTATTGTAGCCTCTGGAAAGCTCCACTGCAAACTTGTAAAGGACTAAGAGTAAAAAAGGCAAATAACTCCTGGTATTATTATAAAAATACTTTGATTTCACAGATCACCTGAAATGATGAATGCAACCTCAAAGGTTCTGAGAAGGATATTTGCATTTGAAGATCTCAAAGGTTTTTCCAGACATCTGATTATATTCCTAGCAAATTATCCTCCTCCTACTTTGAGTTTCTAACCAAAATAATATATGTTTATCTTATTTATTAAAAAAATTATACATAAATATAAGGTTGGGTAACTTTGGTTGTTTTTTAAACCCTCTTGGTTTTTATAAACTGTGGATTTAGCAGTGGGTATTTTAAAAATGTATATAAACACATGGCTGCATATAAACATTTAAAGTCTGTGGAGTTGATTATGCCCTGCCCCAATACCCTGAGTTACACTTCTGTCTTCAGAACTGGTTAGAGATATGGCCGTATAAAAGTCAGTTCACCTCAGACACGACAGAGCTCATATCGTTGTTGGTAGGATAAAAAAAATTCATGATCATTTCTTTAATTCATATTATTTCTGTTTCTTCTAAAATAAAATAATCATTTTGTAATTACTTTAGCTAGGTTTTCTCTTTGCATTTGTATCTGGTTACTTTTGATGTATTTTCCAAATGGCCAGTGACTGTTTAGGCAGAGAGTGACATAGCCTCAATGTGTCTGGCACGAAAATGTATATATTTCGAATGCTTTACTTCTTCCAGAAACTATCATTATAAGTCAAAGTACCTTTACTTTCTTCACTGCGCCCCTTTAGGGCAGGGACTTTGTTTATGTCCTATCATATTCCCTGGAACAAATTAATGCCTTGTTCCAAATAAGTGTTAATATGTAGTTGGTATGAGTAAATGAATGGTAAATTGGTAAAAAAAAATTTTTTTCTCAAATCTCTTTAATTGGTAAGTTCTCAAATTTTTATCCTGCAGTTTTCTAAATATATATAATTACTATACTATGGCTAATTTTAAAATAGCACATCTTAATAGTGTATTAGTGCTAGAGGGACTTTAAAAGACACCTATTTTCTCAGTTTAATTTTTATCTTTATAATAACCCTGATAAATAGTCGTTCATTCCCCTGTTGAAAACTAAGTAGTGGGGAACTCCCTCTTTATAAAGCAGCTCATACAACTTGATAAAATTGTCTTTCCTATGCTGAAATTTATTCTTCTCTGTTTTCATTTTTTTACTTTTTTTAATTTTAATTTTTAATTTATTGTGTTGAGATGGTTTCAAGTGTCCCACTCAATATAGCCCCCTCTACTCACCCCATAGTGCCCCATGCCCTATGCAAAGACTCTTTCCACCCACATTTCCCCCTCCCATATTTCCATCCCCCCTTTCTTTCTAGGAATTGCTTCCTTGTTGTCAGTATCTGTGTTTTATGTATAAAGTCTACCGGAAAGTTCTGTCCGTTTCTATCACAACAAATTTCGACACATAAGCACATGTTTATTTGGTGCATGTGTGCCTCTCTATTTTTATCACTTAATGTATACATACTGATGTAGCAAATTAACTAAAACAAAGTTGATTCATGTTAGTCTTATGTGTGAAGCGATAGTGTACCCATGAATACTGATAAAGTTCATGTACGCCACTGTAATTTTTATGAATTTTAACAAGGAAGAAATGCTACAGAAGCATGTCTGTTGCATCCTCCATATTCCCTGGACTTAGCACCCTCCATCACTTGCTTTTGTCCTTACAAAATTTTTTAAAGGGCAAAAAATTCAAAAATGAAGAAGATATCAAACAAGCACTGGTTCAGTTTTTCGCAACAAAAGATAAAACATTTTTCAAAAACGGGATATACAAATTGCCCTCACGCTGGCAAGAAGTTATTAATAATAATGGCAATTATATTATTTAATAAAGTTTATTGACGGTAAGAAAAATTTGTATTTTGTTTTATTCCAAAAATGGACAGAACTTTCCGGTAGACCTTTAGCTAAACCCTCCACCTTCTTTGATCTCATCCCCTCTACCTCCTTCCCTCTGACAGCTGTCTATCTCTGTGACCTTGACTCTGTTTTTATTTTGTTCCTCAGTTTATTTTATTCATTAAATTCCACATATAATTGAGATCATATGGTATTTGTCTTTTTCTGCCTGGCTTATTTCACTTAGCAAGCATAATAATCTCCAGGTCCACACATGCTGTTGCAAAAGGTAAGATTTCCTTTTTTTCATGACTACATTATATTTCATTATGTAAATGTATCACAGCTTTTTTATCCACTTTTCCATTGACAGATACTGGACAAATACTGTCCAGATATTGGCTATTATAAACAATGCTGCAATATACATGGGAGTGCATATCTTCCTTTGAATTAGTGTGTTGGGATTTTTAGGATATATTCCTAAAAGTGGGATAGCTGGGTCCTAAGGCATTTTCATTAAAATTTTTTTTTAGAAAATGCTGTATTATTTTCCACAGTGGCTGCATGAGTCTGTATTCCCACCAGCAGTGCAGGAGGGCTCCCTTTTCTCCACACCATCGCCAGCAATTTTTGTTTGTTGATTTGCTAAATCTCTTGTGTGACTTTTCCTTCAAGTTAAGAAAGTTTTCAGCTACAATGTCTTCAAACAAGTTCTCTATTCCCTGTTTGTTCTCTTCTCCTTCAGGAATTCTTATGATGCAGATGTTGTTTCTCTTTATGATGTCACAGAGGTCTGTTAGACTTTCCTCAGATTTTTTGAGACTCTTTACTCTGCTGTTCTGCGTCTGTGCTTATATTTATCTTGTGTTCTAAATCACTGATGCGATCCTATGCTTCATCCAACCTGCTGTTGATTCTTTCTAGTGCCGCCTTCACTTCAGATATTGTATTTGCAATTTCTGGCTGGTTCTTTTTTATGATTTCAATGTCCTTTTTAATGCATACTAAGTTCTTATTGTGATCATCCACTTTACTCTAAGATATTTAAGCATCCTAATAACCATTTTTTAAACTTGCTATGTCATAGTTAAGTTACTTCCATTTAATTTAATTATTTGGGGGGGATTTCTTTTGTTGATTCATTTGCGTCATATTTCTTTGTTTACCCACTTTGCTTGTGTACTAGGTAACTTAACTCTGCTTTGACTGCCAGATTTGTTGTGATGTCTTTATAAGGAAGGTGGGCTCAGTGGTACTAACATCTAGGCCACCTCAGCTCCTTACTCTAGGAATGTTTCTTAAGGAATATATTTACCTTCCTGTTGTATAAGAGTCTTGAATGCTGTTGGTCCTTTTGTGGGTGAAGTTAACCCTTCAGGCTGGCTGGCTATAAGAGTCAACTTTGATCACATGTATTAGGTGCTGTGCAGTGTCTGTCCAATGGGTATAGTTATTCTCAGTAGGGTCTGAGCCCTGGTCGACTCCTTTAGGTGTACCTAGTTGAGTCTAGCATTGGTGTGCTGTGCTGGTTGTGTTGGTTCTAGGTCCTCCTGGGTAAGGTTCGGGTGTGAGTTGATGTCAGACATTGTTTGTAAACCGCCAGGGGTGACCTGTCTGGAGCTACTGCTCTGTTCGCTGTCTGTGTGTTTTCTTTCTGTGCCTGCATATGTGTGGGAGGAACTAACTTGGGTATAAGACTCAGCTTCCGCCCTGGCCGGTTGGCTCAGCGGTAGAGCGTCAGCCTGGCATGCGGGGGACCCGGGTTCGATTCCTGGCCAGGGCACATAGGAGAAGCGCCCATTTGTTTCTCCACCCCCCCCTCCTTCCTCTCTGTCTCTCTCTTCCCCTCCCGCAGCCAAGGCTCCATTGGAGCAAAGATGGCCCGGGCGCTGGTGATGGCTCCTTGGCCTCTGCCCCAGGCGCTAGAGTGGCTCTGGTCCCAACAGAGCGATGCCCCCTGGAGGGGCAGAGCATTGCCCCCTGGTGGGCAGAGTGTAGCCCCTGGTGGACGTGCCGGGTCGGGCACAGGCGGGAGTCTGTCTGACTGTCTCTCTTCGTTTCCAGCTTCAGAAAAATACAAAAAAAAAAAAAAAAAAAAAGAATCAGCTTCCTTCTGCTTAAAGATGAAGCAGCTCCCTAACAGGGCCCAAATTCCTTAAGATTTTTCTTCACTTTTCAGTCAGTCCATCTCCTCTTGCAGCTGACTGGTCTTCCTGCAGAGTCTTCTATAGAAAGACTGTAGAGTGGGCTCAGACTGGCTGCACCCTACCAATCCCTCCATAAGTTGAAAGCTTAGAGTTAGAGCAGCTGAGATCAGGATGACAACATTAGTGGGACCCCTTGCTTCTAGTGTCTTTTGGATAGGAGCTCAGTACAGGAAAAGTGGCCCCTATTCTAGAGCTTAATCGCTCAGACACTGCTGGATACTCTAATTCAATTTCTCCCCAGTGAGGTGAGCAGCAGGTTCAGTTTGAGTGGAACCAACAGTCTCCTCTGCAGAAGTTCTTCTAGCTGGTGAGCCCCTGGCCTCAGGGAGGAAGATTGAAAGAAACTTCCACTGGGGCAACTGCAGTATTGGAGAATGTTTCAGCACAGGGGTCCCGGTGGCCATCCCCATCATATCCGCCTCCCGGAGGCTGCCAATGTTATGCTCTTCATGCCACTCCAGTCCTCTCTACCCTCTCACCTCCATGCACGGGAGCCCTAGGTGAGTGGCTGTGAACAAGATTTTCTGTGTGGGCCATCTAAGATGGAACCTGTATCTCCAAGAGCTCCCGTCTCTTTCTCACAGACAGAAACCTTGGCTCTTTTCACCGCCAAATGCTTTATGGGTACCTTTTCCAGACTGTGGGGCTGTAGGCGGGGGCGCCTGGCCTGGGACTCAGGGCCCTCTCCTCTCACGTTGAACCTCTGGCAGCGAGAGTCCCTCCAGACCCTCCGCCACTGCTCGCTCCTGGGTGCCAGCAGCCCTTTCCTCATCTCCACCCTTCCTTCTGGTCTTGATGTGGCTTCTGTGACTCCTTGGCAATGGACTCCCCTTCATTTAGTCTGAAGTTGGGTTTTGGAGATAACTATTCTTAAATTTATTTATAATTCCGGTTTGGTCCTGGGAAGTGGCAATTGGAATGTCTGCCTACTCCATCATTATTTTGTAATCTTCTTCTCTGTTTTTTAATGCCCAAATAGTAAGTTCTCATATTTTCAGCTCTCTGCAATTTTTTGCAGATAGAGCATTACAAACATAACCCCCAACTCAAATTAACTATCCTAAATTCATGAAAATACTTGCTGCTTGGTTATTTCTTATGTGTCTATGTTGCTTGTCAGCAACCATAACAGAGGCAGAGTGAGCTATTCATGTTCTCCAGGTCAAAGGTGAGACAGCTTCCTGCACTGCTCTGTGGCCACTACTGCACTCCTGGGGTGTTTTCCTTGATTTTCCATTCATTGCCACTATCATCCAGTTGTAAAAACTAGATATATATATATAAGTTTGAAGAAAAATGTGAAAAAGAAACAAAATCAACCTAGACATTTTTAATTCTACCTATGTTTTAAATAGACAAAGTCAGGATTCTTACTCTAAATTTCTATGTAGTGGAGGAGACATACATGTAAAAAATATATGTTCATGGCAAACTTTGAGAAATAATGCAATAGATAAAAACAAAATGACAGCATAAGACAAAAGCTTAATTAATGTAAAGATAAAAATAAAAAAGTTTATAAGCCTGAACAGGTGGTGGCACAGTGGATAAAGCATCGGACTGGGACACGGAGGATCCAGGTTTGAGACTCCAAGATCACCAGCTAGAGCGTGGGCTCATCTGGTTGAGCAAGGCTCACCAGCTTGAACCCAAGGTCACTGGCTTGAGCAAAGGGTCACTCAGTCTGTTGTAGCCCCACAGTCAAGGCACATATGAGAAAGCAATCAATGAACAACTAAGGTGCTGCAACGAAGAATTGATGATTCTCATCTCTCTCCCTTCCTGTCTGTCTGTCTCTATCTGTCCCTCTCTCTGTCTCTCTCTCTCTGTCACACACACACACACACAAAAAAAAAAATGTATGAATTACAAGAACTCTTGGAAGTAGGTATTAATGTCAAGAGAATAGTAATATTGATTAAAATAGGTATTTTTGACCATCTAGTTAATAAATCAATAAAGTTTCATCGATTTTCATCCTTATAAAACTGTTTGTATAGGCTGACATATTGGCTTCTTCTTCGTTCTTATATCTTCCATTTTGATTTCTACATCCCTTAATTCTTCTAATCCCTCTCTTTCATAATAGCAACTCTATCCCTTGAGCAGAAGAATTGTCTTAGCAGTCTGAGTGACCTGATCACAACTTCTTCACACTATGGTATTTTAGTGGTATCTTCTAGTAGAGTATCTTTCATTTCCTGAGTTTTCAGCCAAGGAATCAATGTATACAAATTAAATGACATTAGTTACAACATGTGCAACAAATTGTTACTGATGAACTTAAATACAGTATCAATTTTCCTGAATAATTTATTAAATTTTAAAACAAATTGTGAGAAACACATGTTTATCCCTACAATGTTCTCACTCACCCAGACTCTAGCATACCTTAATGAGTGGGACACAGTGGCTTACAGAAGATTGCATAGAATCTGTAATCTTCCTCATCTTTTACTGTACATTCACTTTTCCTGAATATTTTGAAGAAAATTTTATCACAGGTGTTATATAACACACAACATGTTTAGCATTCTTCATCAATATTTACTATTTCCTAAAAATAAGTCTAAGTTGGAGATTCTAATATTTTTTCATGGCTTTTTCATAACAATCTTAGTCAATCACATGCAATGAGAATAATATAAATAATTTAAGACTGAATTAATTTTATTTTAGGGAGCAGATGAGACTATGACATAGTGTAAGCCCATAATTGATATTTAGCCATCTCTTCTTTCTGTCATATCATGTTACTGAATATATGCCCTAATCCTTTCTAATTCAATTCAGTGAGTTATCTGGCACCCAATTAGTCAGCGAGAGTAAAAATTCACAGTCTGTTTGGAGTCTCTAATTCATTAATAGGGCTCACATCCACTCAGTTGATTAACAGAGATATATCTGTAATGGGCATTTGGGGATAAACATACAACAAATCAAAGGAAACAATCTGAAAAACTATACTGTCCAAAGGTAGAATTAATTAACTGGTATTTGGTTCACAACTAGCAAGACATCAAATTGCTTGCTTATTGCCCATAATCAGTTGCATATATGTGATTCTATCTTATAACACCAGTTTGACAAACTGGTAATGTAACTTTAGCAAATGACTCATTATTTTTTCCTTATTCCTTCTTTGCCTTATAGGTGAAGTAAACAATTCTCTTGGACACTGTGAAAACTAATATTTTTCAATAAAAATATAAAATTATGTGATCATTGAAATATTTTAAAAACAATAACTTGTGAATTATCATTATACAAGCCAAGTTTCTAAAATCCTTAAATCATTAGTTTATCAGCAAAAATAATTTTCTTTCTAATTAAGTAAAATGAACTATTTTAGATAAAAATTTTGAAATCGTGTATATCTTTAAAGTTATCGGATTTGAAACATGACTTCTTTCTGAGCAAGTGGATGATAAAGATATAATTGTATTTTTTTTTTTACCATTGACAATTACACATAGCAATAAATTTCTTCATATAGATATCCTAGAGCTGTTTTAGTGGAACTGTTTCAAATAAACCAGTCAATGTGCTGTGTGTAATAAAGGTACTAATTTTAGTATAAAAGAGCTTTTCTAATATCTTTCATAGATTTTCTTAAACCATGAAAAATAACATTAGTATAATAAGATGGAATTTATTGCCAGATCATTGCAGAAGCAGAATGTGTTTCTGGAAATTGAATATTAATCTAGAGCTAAGTGTAGTTGGGATTTGTATATGTCTACCAGGTATAACAAGAACTGGACATTTAGCTGATACATGGGTTATTTGCTCAAGCTAGATAAAAAAAAAAATCTAGCTCAAGCTAATCTAAAAAATTCAGGTTCCTTGATGTCCTTTTTAGCTTGAATGTCTCCACTTATTCCATTATGGGAGAACTGCCAAACCTCTACTTCATTTGGTGCTGTGGAGAAAGCCCTAAGAAAAATGTATGGGAGTTATTTTGTTGTGAGTTTTTAATCTTTTAAGTTTTCCACTGCAACTTGTTTCATTAAAATGGGAGAAACCTGTCAGGGAGCTGCCTCTGTAGTTTGTATTATTTTTTTAGATTTGGTGATCTGCTTTATGTATAGAATTCCCCCCATGACAGTTTATTGTGCTTTCTAAGCCACAGCTTTTCTGGCCATGTTTTGAATTTGCAATGACATTGTTTTGGTTTAATTTGACATCTAATGTATGTTTTAGATTAGTGTGATTCTCACTTAAGGTAATATTTAATAATAGCCTGAGAATTTAAAAGATTTTCCACCAAACATCTATAGAATAGTTACTAGAAATGCCAATTTATGCCTTAAGAAAAATATTACTTATTCTTTTAGTATTGGTTAATATGTTCTTTAAAAAAATGAATATTTTACCCAGAGGCAGAATCTGTCCTTTTCCTTAGTGAAAAGTTATTTTCAAATTTTCCCTTTGATCAAATTCATAAATAGTTTAAATATGGATCAGTTTTTGTATGGTAATATTATTCTCAGGAATATAAATATAATGCTTCATTTTGTGACATTTTCTTTGGGAGCAGAACATTGTGGCATGACAAATGAAACTTTCTGGCCATTTTGACTTCTTTATACTCATTTGCTTTCTGTTGTTCAAGATTTGAACTAAAACTAAACTTGTCTTTTTAAATTGTTGTTTTCCCTAGGTACAAATTCAGGCTCTTTTAGATACTGGGAGTACACAAATAATGGCCTGATTGTGTTCAAAAACACTATTTTGTAATAAAAAGTTTAAAACTTAATAATAATTTGGACAATTCTCAGCTTTGCGTTTCTTAACTCTTCAGGGGAAAGAAAACTAAAATATAGAGACAGATATCAGATGATTAATTCAAAGTCACAGAGGGACGCAAGAATGGGGATTGTTCATCCTTAATAGTCTTCCAGTTTTCTCAATAGCTGTGATTGATGGACTTTATTACTAAACACAGTATATGTTGCAAATTATTCCAGAACTTGAAATTTAAAATGAAATATAATGTACTTTAGACATGGTCTTTATTTTCAATAAAATTATAAGCCAATTGGTAAAGGAAGATACATACTGATGTTATTCCATTTAAGGACTATCAAGTTCTTTATTCAGACCATGCTAAAAACTGAGGAATTCAAAATGCATTATGTGGTGTCATCTATCCTAGGAATTTTATCCTGAAAGATAATATGCTCTAGTCAAAGAGATAGCATGTAAAAATTAAATTGGAAGAATACAATAGGCTCTATGAGAAAATAAGTTGAAAGTTGAAAAATGAAAGAATATCTGTAGCTTTAGCATTTTGTTTATATCTTATCAAAATTTAAATTTTGTGCATTTCTAGATGGAAAGTTTACTGATGGTGGGGCCCATACTTCATCTTATTTTGTATCTTCCATAGAATCTATATTAACCTTATACTGTGTCCATCTATCTTTGATATCTGCAATGAGGACTTCAAATAAGTTTAACAACTCCAACTGTGAAAACACTCTCCAGAAAACATGTTTGCCGCTGGAAGCAAATGGAAACAATGCCACACATTTTCTAGTCAGTTACTCACTCCCATATGTTGATCACCCACATTAAAATAATTCACAACCCAGAAAAACTTCTCATTTTATAAAATAAAGATCTTGTTCTCATTTTCAAATAACCAAAACTTAAATATTACTGAATGTACACGTAAGAGATAGTCAATGAACTTTTGATTATTAAACTGATATACTTTTCTAAAGGCCATATGTTCAGGAATTACTTTTATAATAAATTAAAAGAAAAGTATAATGGCCAGAAACCTGTATAATTATGTTAATTAGTGTCACCCTAACAAATTCAATAAAAAAAAGGAACAAAAAGTATAATTGAAAATATGAAGCACAGAGTGATAGATTTAACTTAATTAGCATTACTGACTAGTTTAAAATAATTTTATTCTTCAATTTATTTTACCTTTAAATTTCCTGAAATATGTCTGTCTGTCTCTGTCTATCCCTCTCTCTGACTCTCTCTCTGTCTCTGTAAAATAAATAAACAAACAAACAAATAAATAAATAAATAGGCCTGACCAGGCGGTGGTGCAGTGGATAGAGCATCAGACTGGGATGCAAAAGGACCCAGACTCAAGACCCCAAGGTAGCCAGCTTGAGAGCGGGCTCATCTGGTTTGAGAAAAAGCTCACCAGCTTCAACCCAAGGTCACTGGCTTGAGCAAGGGGTTACTCAGTCTGCTGAAGACCCGCTGTCAAGGCACATATGAGAAAGCAATCAATGAACAACTAAGGTGTTGCAACATGCAATGAAAAACTAGTGATTGATGCTTCTCATCACTCTGTTCCTGTCTGTCAGTCCCTGTCTATCCCTCTCTCTGACTCTCTCTGTCTCTGTAAAATAAAAAAATTAAAAAATAAAAAAATAAATTTCCTGAAATTTCAGGCGCTTATTATCTAACAGTATTGTTACCTGGCTTTCCTCTCACAATATTGGAAATCCAGCTGTTCTTGGGCCTGGTGAAAAAAGATCTGGCTTTAGTGCCTTAACCTGACTTCAAGCTCAGCTTTGCCATTAACTGTATGATTTTAAATGTAAAACTTAACCTTAAGGAACTTTACTTTTTTATCCGTAAAATGTGGACAGTAAGTAACACTGACCTTATAGGATTATTGTAAACATTAAATGAGGTAACATAGGAAAAGGTCACAACTGCAATCCTGCCCATAATAATTGGTATTTTCCCCCTGGTGCTCCAATGATGATATTATAAACAGCATACTCAGTTAAGAGGTCTGGATATGCCATCTAATTTAAGCAATGTTTCACAGTGTTCAAAAGACAGCGTTATCTTCCTTTGTCTGACACAAAGTAGGTACTCAGTAAATACTTTGAAGGTGGGTAACACTTGTGTTCTGTATTTACCAGCAAATTGATTGTACTAGAACTACAAAAATAACAAACAATATTGCATACAACTTTAGAAATTTTGCAAATAAATTGGATATATGTTATTATATTCTCCAGAGTCAATGACTAAATTCTAAAGTTAGAGTGATTTTATTTTCAAACTGTGGACCGCTGTAGGGCAGTCTTTTCCTCCATAAAAACTAATGCTGTTTAAGATGGCACTGAAAACTGCTCATTGTTTTGACTTTTCTTTGAAGCACTGAACTTTGCCCGTTAATCTTCATAACCTGATAAAGTCAAATGAAAGAAAGATCTTTCTTTCTAAATACTTACCATGTTACTAACCATGTCATAAGATCATCTTGTTATTGGAATCGTACAGGGTCTAAACTCAACATCAATGCAGCAAACTTTAGGGATAAGAATCACAATCCCAAATTGACAGGTAGAAGAAAAAGATTCAGAGAGGGCAATTTATGTTACTTTAAGAGGCCGAACTGAGAATCAAATCCAAGTTTGTCTCATTCTCTAGGCCATGCACTGTGTACCATACTCCACTGTATTTTATAATCAAGACAAACAAACTGGTGAATTTCTGGTCCAGGACAGTTTGCTTTTGAAGACAGCCTTCTCTGTGACAGTACTGCGAATGTGGCAGCTCATTATAATTGCGTCAGAGTCTTGGCTATTAGCTTTACAACTTAGTGCTCTTATTGTGATAATGACTGTGTTTCCCAAGATATGGTGTTTGTTGAACAAGTTTTGTTAAACTGAAAGGCCAAAGGTGATAACTTAATACCATCTATTTCTGAGACAACTGTGAGGAGAAAAGGAAAATCTGTGTCTAATACAAGTGCAAATGAATTGAGATGCTAAATTACGTTCTCATTTATTTAACACTGCATCTTGAATGAGGTCATTCCCAGAAAAATTGTTGGAAAAGGAAACAATTTAACACCTAACTGCAGATGATAAGCTATTCTTTTCTGATTTTAGAGACTACTTAGGGAAAGGGGAAAAAAGCCATGAATCCTCAAGTGACAAAGTAGAGCTTACTGGTTTTAATCAATAACAACTTCTGGAAAAATACAAAATCATCATGTGGCACATGATGTTGTGCAAAGTTTAGCATCATATTTAAAGTACATTAAATAGAATATAAAATCTTCCATGTTTCCAAACTGAAGAGTCATGTCTTATCTCAACATCCAGTTATTTGTAACTTTCCACTAGACTGATCAGGGAGAATAAAAAGCTGAAGGAATTTCCTGAATAGAAAGAACAAATGGCAACTGTATTATGATACCAAAAGTGAAAAATAATTAACCTAATAGAACCTAATAGGAGCTTTGTTATTGTGGAAGATGAAAAAGTATCAGTCTTGCTTTGAGCACATTGGTAAAATTTTATTTGAATTAGTAATTTCCTGGAACTCTGCATTTGCATATAGAACATATTAAATGTCAAAATAGAACTTCACACAATGACTTAAACACGGAGAGCCCTCAATAAATAATTATCAAATAAATGAGAGACTAAAAAACAATTCACTGAAGCTTTCTTATCTTTTTATTAAGAAATACATTTCAGACTATATTATGTGTTTCTGATGAGCTCTTTTTTTCCATGGGGTATGTTTTGAATGTTTTTCTCTCTTTTGTGGCAGAGAGATCGTTTTAATTTGTTCTGTTTTGTTTTGTGTCTGAAGTTTGCACATGTTGAACATCTGGATGTTGTACCATCAAAGTCAGTTGACACAGCAAGCCAATAGACACTATTTTTGCTCATAACCAAATGAGATGCATGATTGCCTTTTATCAAGCTTCTTCTTAACTCTGTGAGTAGAATCAGTCTCTGATCAATAAATAACAAATCATCTGTTTCATAAATCAGACCTGTCAAAGCAAAGCAGTGTCTCGTGCTGGGTTTACTCTTCTGTGTTTTTTCCGGCCTGGTAGCATCTGGTTAATAAAAAACACTTCTTATACACTTGACAGTTGTTTGGATATTCTATTTCAGCACTGTTCAAGTTTACTAGCTATTTACTCCTATAACCTTTCCTCCCCCTTTCTTCCTCCTTCTATACCTCTGAACAGAGCGTCTCATCTCACATGAAGGGAAAAGAACTTGAGTGGAGTGAACACAATGTGTATAAAGGAGCATTTCCTTGTTTGATACTCTTTTAGGTTGATATTTGCTAAAATTACTGTATTCTAGTTTTTTACAGTTTCTGTTGTATGATTATTAATTTGCTGATATTTATGAAATTTTTTTATTATGAATCAAGTGTTAAAAACTTGTATAACCATCTCACAACTTTCTTTCTTTCATATTTATTCTGTAAATAATAATAATATTAACAACTAACATTTACTAATACCTTCTTGCCAGTCAGTGTTCTTGGTTCTCAATATTAAATTGAACTCTTTTAAACTTTATAAAAATCTTTTGAAACTGGTGCTATTATTACCTTTATTTAAAAAATGAGAAACAAAAGTTAAATTACATTTTCAATGGCCAGACCTTTGGTGGTGCAGTGGATAAAAGCATCGATCTTAATGCTGACGTGGCTGATTCAAAACCCTGGGCACATTTGGGAGTTATGTTTCCTGCTCCTCCTTCTCTCTCTCTCTCTCTCTCTCGAATTTTTCTCACTAAAATAAATAAATAATTTTTAAAACTACTTATTCAAGTTAGTGTATATAGTGTTAGAATTCAGAAAGTCAAATTCCAGAGCCCACACTCCAAACTGTTTTCTCTTCATATTCACTTTTCTTTTTATCTTGCCTCTCATTCTTTCTAACTCAAATTCAATACTTCCTCCAATACTTAGATTATTTCCTTAAAGAAACAATTCTATTCATTCTAGATGTGCCCAATTTCTGCAGGCTTTATGTACAATTAACATCAAACTAAATATTACTCTTGAATTGTTCCTTAGTTTACTTATGCATGAATGCTGACATACAGTGCTGTCAGTTGTCAGTTTTGTTTTTTCTTGTTTGTTTTCTGAGCAATAACTACATTTATTAACTCCTTCAGTAATCTCAAAGCACTGAGTAGAGAGAAACTCACTGAGAGTGATTAATACAGGTTTTTGTGACATTTGTATTTTTTGTTACTGCTATGAGAGATTCTGAATATTATGGGTAAGTTGGTTTTTTTCACAGTGTATAATTTCTGGAATATTCAGTGTTTTTATAGTCCATATGCCAGATCTTTTAAACCTTTATTACATTAGGGTTATAATAATAAGTTTTCAAATAAAATTATTTTAATGGCAATAATTCAATGATTGAGAATGAAATGCGATAAAATCCCAACCCACATCACTTAATGTCCATTATTCCGAATGTTTGATATTATGCACCAGGACAGAAGAAGAGCTAAGCTTTTCTTCCCTTTTCCCTTCTTTAAAGTTATTGCATTCATTTTTCAGCCTTACATTAAAAAAATTTTAAGGATGACAATTGGGTATCTTTCTTTCTTGATTTATTATTATGGACCACAAGTAAAACTTTTGTAAAAATTCCAGAAGGGAGAAGAAATTTTGTTTCCCTTTTTTCTCCAGGATATCTATATTCTGTTTTTCTTCTGTCTAGTACATCTCTAGCCATTTCTCATTTCATTTCTTTCCAAAACCCTTGCGAGAAAGACAGAGAGAAAAAAGACTAGAATCATGAATTTGGATAAGATTATTTATTCAGCTGTGTAACTTTGGATAAGTTACTTAAGTTTATTTTGCCTCAGTTTCCCTTTTTTCAAATGAGAGTTATGATATCTAACTACAGGGGTTGTAACAATAATCAGGCAAACTTGTATTTTTAAAGCATTTACATCAGAAACTGCCACATTGTAATTGCTGTAAAGGTGTTCACTAAATGAATAGATAATGTTAACTTTTGTTGAGAATTTATTCAATGTCTTCTATGCACTTATAAACTAAGCTCCATAATGCCACTACAAAATGTTTATCTTGCTTTGTATTTATTTCACAATTGGTGTAAGAGTATAAATTTAAAAGGAACTTAAAAAAGATTTCTGGTTTCCTCAATTATTTCTACACTCCAGGACTTCCACTGCACAATTAAAAAGTTATTTTTCTAAGGATATGGAACAAATCATATTTCATCAATAGTTTTATCTGCTCTTTTACATCAAAACAAGTAGTTCAAGTCGATAACACACATGTTTCTGTACCTTAGGGTGTTTGTGGGCTATGAATCTTGATTCCCTTGATGTCATTTTTGAGGCCAGACCTCACAAGGGCTTTGGGATTAAACATTATATATTCCATGAATTCTGACAGGCTGCTAATTGCACTTGGCACATGCCTCTTATCTTGTTAGCTTTCTGATTTCAGCATCATTGCTATTGCATGTCCCTTTTCTCTTTAATTTAATCGATCTTTGGAGACAACACATCACAACTATTTCCTAATACTTGTTGTATTCTTTGAACTTAATTTACTTCTTATTAAATTTGGCTTCTGCTTCATTCACTCCATTCACTGGCTTTCCAAGTGATAAGTCACTTTAAACAACATTATATGCTCTATGCTTAGATAATCAAAATTGGTAGTTTCCCCTTTTAAGTCATAGAATGGTTCAAATATATATATATTTAATTTGGAAAACTTCAGCATTAAAGCTGATCCCAAATGACATTCACAGAATAGTCTCATACAAATGACTCATGGCAGGTGCATAAATATGCACTTTCCTCATCCAGTTCAATGTGCCAGAACCTATTTTTCTTATCACTTATACTGATGCTTTTCTACCAAGCCAATTTCTTCAGTATATATTCATTTCATCAGAGAATGAAATAGTCCCCTGAATTATCTGGCTCAACGTTTTTCAAAGGAAAATACTTTTTACTTACCTCAAGTATATTATACATGTTTTATCTACATTTGAAAATTTTAAAACATCTCATTAATCCTTGTAAGCTATAAAGGGGCATGTTGTTACCACATTCCAGTTGGTTAAAGCATGGCCAACTTAATGCTTATAAAACCAGATTTTGCATATTTAAAAAAATTTTATGGTAGTCTAGATCCAATAAAGATGCTAGATTTGGATCACATTCTGAAAGAAGAATATAATAAAACTAAGAATTTAAAGTTAGAACTAGAGATCAAAGCAAGACCATGTAAAATACCAAAATTTATCATTCTTTTAATCTTTATTTCTTGGTGAGGGTTGGAGTAGGAGGGGTTGTTCATCTTAAGAATTGCAACTACCTTTCTTGGTATTTAAAATTCCTTGTATATTTTTATTGCTGCTTTTCTCCTTGCCACAAAATCTCAAAGTTCATCTAATTTCTTTTCTACTTTTACTATAAAAAACTTCAAAATACCCAAAAGTATGAAGAATAATTTAATAAAAGATGGTATCTCAATAGTAGGCTTTGTAGAATATTAACACTGGCCATATTTTCTCCAGATCTTCTTAAAGATAAAGTATTACAGATATATTTGGAAACTTCATATCCATACTTTTGCAATTCATTTTGCCTTCCTTTCTCCAACATACCCACCATCCTGAATTTGGTGTATACCATTTTTGGGTGTATGTTTCTACATTTTATTATATATTTGTATAGCTGTAATGATGCATATTGTTGATTTACATGTTCTCAAATTTAAATAAATCATATCCCACTATATGTATTGTTTTAGAAATTAAGTTTATTTCTTATTCAACTTTGTATTTATGAAACTTACCCATGTGGATGTATGTTCTGATTTGTTCTGTGTACTACCTTATAATATTTAATCATGTGTATTTGTCACAATTTACTTATCATTTTTCTTTTGAAGGATAGGTGTTTCATATCTTGAACTATTGTATATAATGTTGTAATGAATGGTCTTGTTTGGGTTTCCTTATAGAAATGTTGCCTGACCAGGTGGTGGGGCAGTGGATAGAGCATCGGACTAGGAGGCAGAAGACCCAGGATTGAAACCCTAAGGTCGACAACTTGAGTGCAGGATCACCAGCTTGAGTACAGGGTCACTGGCCTAAGTGTGGGACCATAGACATGACCCCATGGTCACTGGCTTGAGCAAAGGGTCACTCACTCTGTTGTAGCCTCCCGATCAAGACACATATGAGAAAGCAATCAATGAACAACTAAGGTGCTGCAATGAAGAATTGATGCTTTTCCTATCTGCCTGTCTCTGTATGTCTCTCTGTCTCTCTTGCAGAAAAAAAGAAAAATAATGCTACCCTGAGTTTTCTAAGAGTGAAGTAATTGAGTTGATGTGGATACTCTAATTTTTCTTCAGATTATCAAATTCTTTACTACTATGGCTCTATCCACTTACATGTCTACTCTCTGGGTATATAAGTCTGTTTTTCATATCCTCTCCATCTGATCTATGTTCTTTTCCAAGATCATGAATATAATGTACTTTTAAATTTGCATCTCTCTAATGACAAGAGAAGTCAACATTATCTGTGAAATGCCCTTCAAATTCTTTGCCCATTTTTTTTTTTGATTAGATGTCTTCTGTTTTTGGTTTATAGAGTGCTTTATATATTCTGGATATTGTGCCTTTGTTATTCATATGATATTGAAACATTTTCTCCCAGGCTATATTTATGTTTATGGTGCACTAACATCACTTTTCTTTTTGTTACTATTTTTTTTAAAGTAGATAAATATATTATTTTTCCTTTATAGCTGTGGCTTATGACTCATTTTAAAATCCTTCTCTATTACCTGTTTAAAAGATATCTTCCTAGGTTATTCTAAAAGTTAAAAATTTTCCATTTTACTTTAAAATTAAAATTATTTTTCTCTGTATGGTATATAGTACAGATAAATAATTTATCGAATCATTTGCTAAATAGTTGCAGCTTTCTCCTGTGCCATTTCCATCATATATCTAGGTTTTGTAAGTGCAAACTTCTAGCATCTTTTAAAGTTGCTGGTCTGCCCATCTATCTCGGAATAAATAACACACTGTCTTAATTTTTAAGGACTTAAAATTTTTAGTTACCTGTAAGGAATTCACTTTATTATAATTAAACATATTTCTTCTTGTTGTTTATTTTTGTTGTTTAGTATATGTATTCTAGAATTGTCTTACAAAGTTTCATAAAAAATCTGTAGAAATTTTGATTGGGATTACAATAATTCATAGACTAACTTGAAGAACAGATTTGATATCTTTAAAAAAATTACTTTTCTGTTCACTGATTAGAAATATCTTCATATATTTGGATGCTTTTATCTCTCTCTATAATCTTTAATTTGATAAAGAAAAATGTATTTTAGAATTAGTCTTAGATATAAATTTCATTGATGTTATGAATGTAAATTTTTTCTAATAGTTCTTATATTTTATAGACAGTATAGGAATGATATTGATATGCATTTGTTAATTTTGCCAAATTTACTTGTTATATTTATTTATTTGTCTATTAACTCTTTAAAATTGTCTTGGTAAACAGTCATGGCAACTGAAAAGATTTTTTGTTTGTTTTCTTTTCCAATTATCACATTTTTTCCATTTCCTTTATTATTGCATTGGCTAGGACACTGTTATAAGTTCACCAGAAAGGATAATAGTGCATATTACTTAGGATTTTAATAGGATCACTTTTACATTTTATGCTTAAAAGGGTATTTGGAAATGATTGCCTTTAGAAGTTGATGATCATTTCTGATAATAATTTTATTCTTGGAATTGTTTTCCTACAGCTTGTATTGTGACATCTTTGGTATATGGTGACCGGAAATTGTGACTCTTACCAAGGGCAGTTAGTAATCTGTGTGACTATTTTAAATTATACTTATAGCCTGGCATTGTGTTAAGCCATTATGCCTCTAAGAACACATAGAGCAGTTGATATCATAATAGAATTTTACATGTGTACAAATGGTGGCTTACAAGGTTAAGTGGCTTGGCTGTGGACACATATTATGTGATGAACTTGGAACTCAAACTGTGTTACAAACACAGAACTAAACCATATTTTACACCACAAATATGTCTGCTGCATAACTAATTTTTCTTTTGCTGTATAATGCTAAGTTATTAATGGGTGATCCTTGTCTTCCCAAATTGGGCTATTACTTTATTTTCATGCTCTTTTCTCCAGTCTATTCCACAGGTCATTAAGTGATAATTCCTGTTTTCTCAACAGATGATCTGATGACAGTGATTTAGGATATTAGAGAGTTCCTAAGTTTTATGATACTTTTCCCTTTTCTGTCTTTTTTTTCTGAAGTGAAAAGAGGGGAGGTAGAGAGACAGACTCCCACATGCACTTGACCAAGATCCAACTGGCATGCCCACCAGGGGCCATTGCAACCAGAGCCATTCTAGCCTCTGAGTTGGAGGCCATGGAGCCATCCTTAGCAACCAGACCAACTTTGCTCCAGTGGAGCCTTGGTGGCAGGAGGGAAGAGAGAGACTGAAAGAGAGTAGAGGGGGAGGGGTGGAGAAGCAAATGTGCGCCTCTCCTGTGTGCTCTGGCCGGGAATTGAACCCAAGACTTCCACATGCCGGGCATATGCTCTATCACTGAGTCAGCTGGCCAGGGTTCCATTTTCTGTCTTTTTATTCTAAAGAATTTAGAAATGTAAAGAAAATGGATGCCTATAACTCTTTCTTTGCATCTAGAACATTCTATGCCTTATTGATAAAAAAGCATTTCTTTTTCTAAGAGTCTAGTTTTTCTACCTTATGGTTTTCAAGGTAGAAAACCATTTTTCATGTTTAGCTCTAAAATTAATACCTTTCTCTATTCAACATATCTGCCAAATTAGCCTACTCACTTTCTATAAAGAATACCGGATGACGTCAGAGTAATGGCAGGGTAGGAAGTGATACCGATAAATCTCCCCCAAAACTCAACAAGATCTTCAACCAGAAACAGAAAAACCTATACTTGGAGCCTCCAGATGCTTCGCAATACACCCAAAGGTATGGTTGAGTGAAAAATTGGCTAAATATATAACCAAACCCCGAAGGAAATAGGGAGTAAGAAATGCTCCGCCTTCCTCACTAACCTAAACAGGGCGGCTTTCTCTGGTAACTGTGAATATAGAAACTGAGGTTGGCAAAGGGGGTGAATAGATCCAGGCCGCGGCACAAACGGCAGAACCAGGCTGTGGCACGGAGATCCAAGCCGAGGAAAAACTGATCCTGTGGCAACCCGGGCAATAGAAGCTAACACTCACGCCAAACCCAAACAAAGAAAGACAAGCGGAGCAGCCATTTTACCCGGTCTCCTGGTCTGCGTGCGCGCAGTTAGTGGGCGAGAGATTTCTTCCTAGACCCCGGGAGTGGGTGCCCATGTTGCCCCACGGAGAGGCAGGGTCAGAGGCCTTTCTGTGGGCCTAGGGCAGAGTCTCTGGGCAGCCCCAATGCCATGGGAAAGCTGTGCATGGGAGGGAGCGAGAACTAATTCCAACGGTGGAGATTTTCCGTGCTGGAGGGAGTTTCACTCAGAGGGAAACACGGCCGACCTCATATCCTGGTTTGCGCACGCAGATAGTGACTGAGAGATTCCTCCGAGTGCCTGGGCAGTGCGCGCCCATGTTATCGCACAGAGGGGCAGAGTCAGGGGCCTTTGTGTGGGCCAAAGCGGAATCTCGGGCCACCCCAGCGCCTTGCAAAAGCCGCGCACGGGGACGGAGTGAGACTCAATTCCAACGCTGCAACTTTTCCCTGCGGTTGGGGGTTTCACTCAGAGCGTGAGACTGCTGGCCGGATATCCTGGTCGCAGACAGTGAATGAGAGTTTCCTCCAAGCGCCCCGGAAGTGGGTGCCCGCCTGTGTTACCGGACAGAGTGGCAGAGCCAGAGGTCTTTGAGTAGGCGGAAAGCCCGCCTGATTATGCTAGCAGCTCTGAATGACTGAGCCTTATCCAGAGCCCTGTGCTGAGTGGAAATAGAGTGGGGAGTTGCCAGCTCTTTGAGCCTCTTACTATCCAGGCAGAGGCAGCAACAACCCCATAGCTGGATTATCAGGCTACTAATTGAGGAAGGAAAGACTAGGAGAAAGGCTCCAGGAACACGGACTCTCTCACTGTCGGAGCCTATAAATGCTAATGAGCCTCGACTGCCAAGAAGACTAAAGCACAATACATGACATTGCCATAGAGACTTATCAACTGCAAACCTCTACCTGAGCGTGCCAAAGGGGCAGAACCCGGGGTACAGAGTCACCGACCAGGAAGAGGGAGAGAAAAGAAAAAGCAAGAAGATAACCTCTCAAAATCAAGAATAATCTGCAGACTTTATAACCTATCCCATTTTATTATATTTGTTCGTTTCTCTTATCTTCATTCTTGATACTTTTTTTCCTCCTCCAATTTGGCCGATTAACTCTCTGCCGGTCTTACTCTCTCCTCTTCTTGAACTACACTACCCATAAGTGTTACATCTCCCATTATCTTTTCTCTTCTCTTCCTTTCTCTCTATGAGGGTTGCACTCCAAAACCCTTAAATCTCTCTCTCTCTCTCCTTTCTTTTTTCTTCTTTTAGTGGTTCCCTCTTTTTTCCTCTCTCTCTCTTCCTTTTCTCCCTCTATATTAGTTTCTTCCTTTCTCCTTTACATCTCCTCTCATTCAAACCTCAATAACAAACAAATTATCTTATCTGGGACTCAAACTTATGTTTGTGGCATTTTGGGGGGTTTTTACTTCACCTTTTTAACTCACTAGCAGTGCTCCAATCCGTGGCTCTCCATATTATATAGTTCTTGTTCCACTAAATACAATAGAAATTTTTTAATTTGTCCCCCCATTTTTCCATTTTCCTCTTATTCCTCTCATCATAACTCTTAGACAACCAACACCTAAAAGCAAATCATTTTATTCTTGACGCAAATTTTTTCCTTATTTGCTTTTAGTGGGTCCATACGCTCTTTTTTTTTTTTTTTTTGCCCCTTTATTACTTTTCCCCAATTAAGACCCTCCATCACAGGCATTGTTTGTTATAATTCACAGTTCACCACAAGATTTTCTCAAGAAAGAGGGGAGAGGAGAGGAGAGGAAAAAAAAAGGGGGGGAATAATTTCCTTTTTAAAAAATTTTTATTTTATTTTATTTTTCTTTATTTCATTATTAATTTTTTTAAAAAAAAAACCAACTCTTTTTGATTTTTGATTTTTTTATTATTTTTTTATTTTTTTTAACTTTTTATTCTTTATTAAATCTCATTAATACTATCAACAAAACCACCTCAGATGCCATTAAGAAAGAGAAAATCGAGAGTGACGTCACGGAAATGGCGCCGTGAGCAGTGCGTCCGACACCTCTCCCCTAAATCACAACAAATTTATCAACTAGAAACAGAAAAATTTATCCGCGGAGCATTCCGGAGTTCCACACAAACTGATAGCAAAAGGACTGTTATCACTTGAATCTGAGAGACGAGGGTGTGGAGGAATCTACCACAGGGACGTTCTTTCAAACCGCAAGGAAGTGCGCCTGTGTGCTATCAATAAGACCACCCTCAGATGCCGATAAGAAAGAGGAAATCGAATATTATGGATACAAAAGAAAGAGAGGTAACACAAATAGATGTGGAAAAATCTATGGAGAAAAGACTTAACATATTGGAAGCCTTGGAGCTAAATGACAGAGAATTTAAAATAGAAATCTTAAAAATACTCAGAGATATACAAGAAAACACAGAAAGGCAATATAGGGAGATCAGAAAACAACTCAATGAACACAAAGAATATATTACCAAGGAAATTGAAACTATAAAATCAAATCAAACAAATGAAAAACTCAATTCACGAGCTGAAAAACGAGGTAACAAGCTTAGCTAACAGAACAGCCCAGATTGAAGATAGGATTAGTGAAATAGAAGACAAACAACTTGAGGCACAACAGAGAGAAGAAGAAAGAGACTCAAAAATAATAAAAAACGAGAAAGCCCTACAGGAATTGTCTGACTCCATCAGAAAGAATAACATAAGAATAATAGGTATATCAGAGGGAGAAGAGAAAGAAAATGGAATGGAGAATATACTCAAACAAATAATAGATGAGAACTTCCCAAGCCTGTGGAAGGAACTAAAGCCTCAAATTCAAGAAGCAAACAGAACACCAAGTTTTCTTAACCCCAACAAACCCACTCCAAGGCACATCATAATAAAGATGACACAAACCAATGACAAAGAAAAAATTCTCAAGGCAGCCAGGGAAAAGAAGAGTACAACATATAAAGGAAGGCCTATTAGATTATCATCAAATTTCTCAGCAGAAACTCTACAAGCTAGAAGAGAGTGGACCCCAATATTTAAAGCCCTGAAAGAGAGGAACGTTCAGCCAAGAATACTATACCCATCAAAGCTATCCTTCAAGTATGAAGGAGATATAAAAACATTCACAAATACAGAAAGATGAGAGAATTTATCAACAGAAAGCCCCCACTCCAGGAAATACTAAAGGGGGTTTTCCAACCAGATTCAAAGAACAAAAGAAAACAACACCACAAGTAACAGCTCCACCAAGAACACAATAAAACCAAACTTAAACTGTGACAACAAAGGAAAAAAAGGGGGGAGAGGATGGAGATTAACAGTAGCAAAGGATGATGAAGTGCAGAAATACTTATAAGATAGGGTACTACAATGAATATGGTAGGTACCCTTTTCATTACTTAATGGTAACCACCCTTAAAAAAACCACCACAAAAACACTTGACTTAAAAAAGGTAGCAACAGAGGAAAGAAGTATGGAACACAAACAAACAAAAACAAATGATAGAAAAACAAAAGAGAAGAATCAAACTAGATACAAAACTAACAGAAAGCAATTTATAAAATGGCAGTAGGGAACCCACAAGTGTCAATAATTACACTAAATGTAAATGGATTAAACTTACCAATAAAAAGACACAGAGTAGCAGAATGGATTAAAAAAGAAAATCCAACTATATGCTGCCTACAAGAAACACATCTAAGCAACAAGGATAAAAACAAATTCAAAGTGAAAGGCTGGAAAACAATACTCCAAGTAAACAACACCCAAAAAAAAGCAGATGTAGCAATACTCATATCTAATAATGCTGACTACAAGACAGAAAAAGTACTCAGAGACAAAAATGGTCATTTCATAATGATTAAGGGGAAGTTGAATCAAGAAGACATAACAATCCTTAATATGTATGCACCAAACCAAGGAGCACCAAAATATATAAGACAGCTACTTATTGACCTTAAAACAAAAACTAACAAAAATACAATCATACTTGGAGACCTCAATACACTGCTGACAGCTCTAGATCGGTCATCCAAACAGAGAATCAATAAAGATATAGTGGCCTTAAACGAAATACTAGAACACCTGGATATGATAGACATCTACAGGACACTTCATCCCAAAGCAACAGAGTATACATTTTTCTCTAGTGTACATGGAACATTCTCAAGAATTGACCATATGTTGGGCCACAAAGACAATATCAGCAAATTTAGAAAAACTGAAATTGTACCAAGCATATTTTCTGATCATAAAGCCTTGAAACTAGAATTCAACTGCAAAAAAGAGGGGGAAAAACCCACAAAAATGTGGAAACTAAACAACATACTTCTAAAAAATGAATGGGTCAAAGAAGAAATAAGCGCAGAAATCAAAAGCTATATACAGACAAATGAAAATGAAAATACGACATATCAGAATCTCTGGGATGCAGCAAAAGCAGTAATAAGAGGAAAGTTCATATCACTTCAGGCCTATATGAACAAACAAGAGAGAGCCGAAGTAAACCACTTAACTTCACACCTTAAGGAACTAGAAAAAGAAGAACAAAGACAACCCAAAACCAGCCGAAGAAAGGAGATAATAAAAATCAGAGCAGAAATAAAGGAAATAGAGAACAGAAAAACTATAGAAAAAAATCAATAAAACAAGGAGCTGGTTCTTTGAAAAGATCAACAAAATTGACAAACCCTTGGCAAGACTAACCAAGGAAAAAAGACACAGGACTCAAATAAATAAAATCCAAAATGAAAGAGGAGAGATCACCACAGACATCATAGATATACAAAGAATTATTGTAGAATACTATGAAAATTATATGCCACCTAATACAACAATCTAGAAGAAATGGATAAATTCCTAGAACAATACAACCTTCCTAGACTGAGTCATGAAGAAGCAGAAAGCCTAAACAGACCAATCAGCAGGGAGGAAATAGAAAAAACTATTAAAAATCTCCCCAAAAATAAAAGTCCAGGCCCAGACGGTTATACTAGTGAATTCTATCAAACATTCAAAGAAGACTGGGTTCCTATTCTACTCAAAGTCTTCCAAAAAATTGAAGAAGAAGCAATACTTCCAAACACATTTTATGAGGCCAACATAACCCTCATACCAAAAGCAGGCAAGGATGGCACAAAAAAAGAAAACCAGAGACCAATATCTCTAATGAATACAGATGCTAAAATACTAAACAAAATACTAGCAAATCGAATACAACAACATATTAAAAAAATAATACATCATGATCAAGTGGGATTCATTCCGGAATCTCAAGGATGGTTCAACATAGGTAAAACGGTTAACGTAATACACCATATCAACAAAACAAAGAACAAAAACCACATGATCTTATCAATAGACGCAGAAAAGGCTTTCGATAAAATACAACACAATTTTATGTTTAAGACTCTCAACAAAATGGGTATAGAAGAAAAATATTTCAACATGATAAAGGCCATATATGATAAACCATCAGCTAACAGCATATTAAATGGCACTAAACTGAAGGCTTTCCCCCTTAAATCAGGAACAAGACAGGGTTGTCCACTCTCTCCACTCTTATTTAATGTGGTACTAGAGGTTCTAGCCAGAGCAATCAGACAAGACAAAGAAATAAAAGGCATCCATATCGGAAAAGAAGAAGTAAAGGTATCACTTTTTGCAGATGATATGATCCTATACATCAAAAACCCCAAAGAATCCACAAAAAGACTACTAGAAACAATAAGCCAATACAGTAAGGTCGCAGGATACAAAATTAACATACAGAAGTCAATAGCCTTTCTATATGCCAACAATGAAACAACTGAGAAGGAACTCAAAAGAATAATCCCCTTCACGATTGCAACAACAACAAAAAAAATACTTAGGAATAAACATAACAAAGAATGTAAAGGACTTATATAATGAAAACTATAAACCATTGTTAAGGGAAATCGAAAAAGATATAATGAGATGGAAGAATATACCTTGTTCTTGGCTAGGAAGAATAAATAAAATCAAGATGGCTATATTACCCAAAGCAATATACAAATTTAATGCAATTCCCATCAAACTTCCAATGACGTTTTTTAAAGAAATAGAGCAAAAAATTATCAGATTTATATGGAACTATAAAAAACCCCGAATAGCCAAAGCAATCCTAAAGAAAAAGAATGAAGCTGGGGGCATTACAATACCTGACTTCAAACTATATTATAGGGCCACGACAATCAAAACAGCATGGTATTGGCAGATAAATAGACACTCAGACCAATGGAACAGAATAGAAAGTCCAGAAATAAAACCACATATATATAGTCAAATAATTTTTGATAAAGGGGCCAACAACACACAATGGAGAAAAGAAAGCCTCTTCAATAAATGGTGCTGGGAAAACTGGAAAGCCACATGCAAAAGAATGAAACTGGACTACAGTCTCTCCCCCTGTACAAAAATTAACTCAAAATGGATCAAAGATCTAAACATAAGACCTGAAACAATTAAGTACATAGAAGAAGACATAGGTACTCAACTCATGGACCTGGGCTTTAAAGAACATTTTATGAATTTGACTCCACAGGCAAGAGAAGTGAAGGCAAAAATTAATGAATGGGACTACATCAGACTAAGAAGTTTTTGCTCAGCAAGGGAAACTGATAACAAAATAAACAGAAAGCCAACTAAATGGGAAATGATATTTTCAAACAACAGCTCAGATAAGGGCCTAATATCCAAAATATACAAAGAACTCATAAAACTCAACAACATACAAACAAACAATCCAATATAAAAATGGGAAGAGGATATGAATAGACACTTCTCCCAGGAAGAAATACAAATGGCCAACAGATATATGAAAAGATGCTCATCTTCTTTAGCTATTAGAGAAATGCAAATCAAAACGGCAATGAGATACCACCTCACACCTGTTCGATTATCTGTTATTAGCAAGACAGGTAATAGCAAATGTTGGAGAGGCTGTGGAGAAAAAGGAACCCTCATACACTGTTGGTGGGAATGTAAAGTAGTACAACCATTATGGAAGAAAGTATGGTGGTTCCTCAAAAAACTGAAAATAGAACTACCTTATGACCCAGCAATCCCTCTACTGGGTATATATCCCAAAAACTCAGAAACATTGATACGTAAAGACACATGCAGCCCCATGTTTATTGCAGCATTGTTCACAGTGGCCAGGACATGGAAACAACCAAAAAGCCCTTCAATAGATGACTGGATAAAGAAGATGTGGCACATATACACTATGGAATACTACTCAGCCATAAGAAATGATGACATCGGAACATTTACAGCAAAATGGTGGGATCTTGATAACCTGATACGAAGCGAAATAAGTAAATCAGAAAAAACCAGGAACTGCATTATTCCATACGTAGGTGGGACATAAAAGTGAAACTAAGAGACATTGATAAGAGTGTGGTGGTTGGGGGGGGGAATGGGAGAGGGAAAGGGGGAGGGGGAGGGGCACAAAGAAAACAAGATAGAAGGTGACAGAGGACAATCTGACTTTGGGTGATGGGTATGCAACATAATTGAACGACAAGATAACCTGGACTTGTTATCTTTGAATATATGTATCCTGATTTATTGATGTCACCCCATTAAAAAAATAAAATTATTAAAAAAAAAAAAGAATACCTAGATTTAGCAATCCCCATATCTTTCCATCTGAATAGTCCCATATTTATGGATCATTCTTACCTTTCTTCTTTGAATATCAAAATTTATCAATCTTACAAGAATCTTATAAGACCCAGTGAAATATGACACCCTCATTGAAAATGTCTGATCTCACAAAACTTGCATCCTAATACACTCTTCTCCAATTAACACTTCATTAACATTTCAGTTAAGGATCCTATTCAATTTTGCCCAGTGTTGATCAGTAGCTGTGCTTATCCCCCTTTGTTATTAAGTGAAAGAACCAGCTTTCATAGGACAGACCAACTAGACCAAGCTTTTTTTATTTTAGTAGTTTTATCAGTGTATTATACCATTAACTTTACCCATTTAAAGTGTACATTTAATGTCTTTATTTTAGCATATTCCTTGAGTGTGCAAACAGCATGTTTCATTGATCTTTATATATTGATATATATATTCTTAGGCCAGTATCACTTTGTGGTAATTACTGTTAATTTTTAGTAAGTTTTTAAATTAGAAGCAGCCTAGGCAACTTCCATGTTAATATTTGCTGAATGCTCTCTGAAAACAGGTTGGAGCGAGGTCCTTTTTGTAAAGGAAGTTCCCAATAAGAAAAAATAATGACCACACACTACGAATGGGACTTTACCAGAAAAAGGTCAGATAGGTCAAATGGTGGCAGTACTTTAGGAATGAACCTATCCGAGGTCCAAACCTGGTTTTCTCCCTCTGATAAGTGCAAAGTATCTGGTTTTGATTGCTATTATGGTTGCAAGGCTGCTGGTTTTTAAGAGCTCTACAGAGTTGGGATGGGAAGAGATAAAATTATAACACCAGAAACCCTGTTGTCTTTACCAAAGGTCAGCAGTTTTTCTTGAATAAACACTCCTCATATTTCACAGATCTTTGGCTCATTTTTAGAGTTTGAAAAAGTTGATTTTTACCATTTTTACCAATATTTCTATTCTTTTTTATGAAGGGATTTATGGAGGATCTTGCTTCACCATTCCAGAAGTGCTATCTCCAACTCAAGGGTTATAAGGATATAAAGGTATTTTTTAACTTAACTGTTCAGAATGGGAACTGACCAATTTAAAAAGCATCTGCTCAGATACTAACAATACATAAAAGTATAACAGCAGAGTCACAGCCTTAAATAAACTTACCATTTAATTGGCATAAATGTAACATAAATAGCAACCATTAAAAAATAATGTAAGGTCATATGTGCCATGTCAAAAAGAAATCCAAAACAATAAATCCCCAGTTTTGTGTGGTTAAACTGGACTAACATGGGTAATGAAGTACAGGTCATGCCAGTGTTTTTCAGGGCAAAAGCCGATCAAGATCCAAGATAGATTTAGAAGAAAATATTGTAAATGTAGTGAAACACCTGAGGGAAACGATCACCTTGTTGTTAGTATTGGGACACCACAGCCCTATGAAGTGTTAACAGTAGATTTGGCTCTGTGTGGAACTCGTCACTACAGAATTCTGAATAAATATTCCTGAGTTTATGCACTAAGCCATATAATTTTACCTCACTTACTTTATTGTTTTTAGTTTGTAACATAACTCCCACTGGGCAGCCCAGAGAACATCAGGAAGTATAACAGCAATTTTCAAGGAAAATCACAAAGGAATTTTGTTTCGGGTCACAGAGACAGATTTTGCTAAGTAGGTTAGAATTCTGGTTTAATGTTATTATTCTTTGATATAACGTTGGACTATTTTACAGTAAAAAAATAAACAAGACAGAGGTATTAGTTATATAAAAATAATTTAAAATATTTCAGTAAATATTAATTTTTCTACACCCTAATTTGACATATTTCTTAAATGGCCAGCTTCTTATGTTTATTCTAAACTTCTTTTCATGTACAACCATTTCTTTAAAAAATTATTTCTTAAATAAAATATATATTTTTAAAGCTTTTAGCCAACCAGCAGACAAAAAACTGTACAAATGTGTATATTTTAAAGAGTTGAATGCTGGACATAAGCCCTAATTCTGCTCAAAATGCCTATTTAATTAAAATTAATCAAAGTTAATAGTAACCAAATAATTGGTCTTTATCCTATGTTGATGAATCATATACCTGTTTTGCTAAAATTGATCATATATTGAATCTTCGGTTCTGGATTTCCTTTTTTAATTGTTTTAGACTTTATCATTAATGATCTTGAAAGCATTTGGTGATAGCTTTGAATTCTGACAGATTTTAGAAACTAATAATGTTCATGAAGTGATGATATTACAGAATTTTGTAATTCAAGAGTTTTTAAAGATTACATTATCTAATTTACTCATTTCATGTGGGAGGCCCTGCAGCCTGAAGAACTTATGAGACTTGCCCAAGATCACACAGTTTTGGCGTTTCCAGGCCAAAACCCAGTTCTTCTGTTTCTGTAATGCTCAAATGCATCCTCACAATATGCTTGTTTTCTAAAATAATTCATTTGTCTATTATTATCGTAATTGGAAAAACTCAAAGCTGGAGTGCTTAAATAATAGTGGTTCTTTTTAACTTAAGAAATCTGAAACTAGCTTGGAAATGCTGAAAAACTCTCCGTACAATTGCGGTTAAAAAAATTCAAATGGTTAGCAGCAAAAGTAGGCTGCATAATCATTAGAGTGTATGACACTTTCAATTATTTAAAAGATTAAAGTGATGTCTGGACAACATATGCTTATTACTAAGTGGTTGAGAGAATAATGGTCTCTAATGCATTAATTCCCAGAACATTTGAATATGTTACTTTACAAAGCAGAGGAGATATTGTAGATATAAGTAATATTAAATAGCATGACATGGAGAGATTTTCCTGGATTATGCAGGTGGGCCCAATCTTTTTACATACATCCTTTAAAGCAAGAACCTTTCCTGGCTGCAGAGAACCAGAACTATGGCAGCATGAGGAGAACTTAAGCTTTTGCTGACTTTAAAAATGGAGAAAGGGGCCACAAGCCAAGGATTGCAGGTGGCCACTAGGAGCTGGTAAAGGCAAAGAAAGAGGTTTTCTCTTACAGTTTCCAGGAAGAAACCCAGCTCTGCAGCTACCTTTTTTTTAGTTCACTAAGAGCTGTGTCAGACTTGTGACCTACAAAACTGTGAAAGAGTAAATTTGTGTTAAGCCATATGTTCATGGTGATATGTCACAGCAGCACTTGAAAATTAATAGATACCACAAAGTCCCCATTTTATTTACATGACAGCTATACTGATTTATTATATTTATTCCAGATGTAATTCTCTTTATCAAATGAGAAACACTCCGTTGAAACCTAATTTCAAAATAATGTTGAAATGGAAAAATAACATAATTGCTATTGCAACAGGAGTAATTTACAAATCTGTTAGTTTAAATAGAACCAAAAATAAATTTATACAGTTTGAGGTCAGAATAGAAATAATAATATAATCAAGAAGGCTTAGAGAACATTAAGGAATATAAGTTTTTAACTTTCTATTTTATTCCAGGTTTTTACAGAAAGTTCTGCTAAACTAGGACCAAAAGCAGTGAAACTTTGTACAGCAACCCTTGGACTACAGAAGAAAACATGGCATGCTCTTGACCCCATTCTTCATAGGCCACTTGAGTTGGTACTGGTGCACATGACTTGCTCTGAGTTGTTGACTCAGAATACATTCAAAGTTGAACAGGGTCAGGGCAATATTCTTAGCCTTTAAGAGGTGACATTTCCAAATGTTTGAATATGAGGATCATTTTGTTTAAAGAGCAAATTTATGCATTTCAAATTATTCATACTTCAATGAAAACTCATATTTCTTTTTATAGAGATATATACAGTTATAAAAAATATGAATGTTGTGAAATCTACTAATGAGATTTCTCTCTCTACTCTTGTTTAACAAGGGGGATAAAACAGTGCTCAACTATATTGATTCATCCCTTAAGCGGATATTGCTATGGCACTGTATGCCTAGCTATTGACTTCCTTCAGTCTCTTTGTGTGTGTGTGTGTGTGACAGAGACAGAGAGAGACAGAGAGAGGGACAGACAGAGACAGACAGACAGGGAGAGAGATGAAAAATATCAATTCTTTGTTATGTCACCTTAGTTGTTCATTGATTGTTTTCTCGTAAGTGCCTTGACTGGGGGGGGGGGGCTACAGCAGAGCGAGTGACTCCTTTCTCAAGCCAGTGACCCTGGGCTCAAGCTAGTGAGCTGTGCTCATTAAACCAGATGAGTCTGCACTCAAGCTGGAGACCTGGGTTTTGAACCTGGGTTCTCTGCATCCCAGTCTAATGCTCTATCCAATGTGCCACCGCCTGGTCAGGCCTTCAGTCTCTTTTGATCTATTTTTCCACTTTTCTTGTAACCTTTATGAAGAGGTGAATGATGTATGGAAATTTAGTTTATTGCCAAATCAATGTCATTGAGTAAGTTAAGTGATCTCTCAAATATCATATAAAAGGGAGGAATCGAAGAGCATCATTATCACAACCATTGTATCTATCATGTTTAGGAGTAATTACATTGATCTCAGTTTTAGTGCAAAGTTGAATGCATCTAAAAGTTATGATTTAAACCACAAAACTGTCAATATTACAAAATTGGGACATTTGCATTGCTTTTTTTTTCTCCCTAATATCTACAATAATATCTCAAAAACTCATTTTTTACCAAAGGGTCACAAATCTCTTTATAAATATTTATCTTCATATCTCACTTCCTATCTAGTATCTTTAACATATGCAAACAGATGGTGAAATTGAGGCATTGATTTAATATTAAGTTTTAATAGTGAGTTGGAGGCTGGGCTAAAATATAAAATGACTCAATACTTAAATCTAATACAGCAATTGACATATTTACAAAGAGATTTTGCCACAAAAAAAATGGATTTTAAAGTTGTGCTTACTCATTTTTAACTTGCTTTCTCTTTTATTTAGCTGCGCAGCAGAGAGATCAATTGGGCTCTCAAACATTTACTTACCCAAGACAGCTGAGAAAGAGGAGCTTGACTAACATTCTAAGTAGAATGTGGGGATTTGGAGCATAAGTCCATAGCAACTTGAAGAAACCATGCTTTTTATTTTCAAAATTTAAACTATCACTTTCCTTCTACTCTCCAGCACTCTACACACTTTCTATGCAGCAAGGTCCAAAACATCCGCATAGATCACACAATCACAGCATGCATCCCCGGTGTTTAATGTTCTTCTTTCTGAGGAATTGGTAGCTTGAGGGCATTTGATCACCAAAATGTCCAAACAGATATATACCTGTTCTCCAACTGCTATTGAGATGTATTCATCAAATGAAACTGAAATTGGGTGCCTTTATGGAGAGAAGGTTTGATTGGGTTATAATATAATGACTAGGTTTTTCTGGAAACATGCTTATCATGTAATTTCAGATTCACTTATTTTGGTGTTTTGACGGGTTTTGTTTTGTTTGTCTGTTTGTTTGTTTTTTGCTTTCATTTACTCAGGAGAGGGGCCCCGTCAGTATATGGAACAAAAGATATTGAGTAGAAGTAGAAAACTTCGTTGGTTTTGCCTATTCTAGGTTTATTTTTACTCTTTTGTTTCTGTTTGGTCATGTCTGGCTTTAAATAGATTCTTCTCTTTACTGGTTTTAGTTTAGTTTGGTAATGTTGCCATGATTAGTAGACTAATTTAAATTTTTCATTGAAATCCTTCAGTTCTCCTATCTTGTAGGTTTTTTTATCTTTTTTTAAGTATAATTCTGCTTTTCTTGTCCAAATTTGTTACGTGAAAGAAACTGTACCTAAAAAGTTACGTAGTTTAGCATTTATTGACTTTCTGTTTACACACTTTTATGAAGAGCTTTCTATTTTCTAAGCACTGAAGATAAATGCAACACTGTTTTTGTTCTCTGGCTGTCTGTAGTAATCACCTGTTGATCACTAAAAAGATTAATAAGGCATGGAAATAAAATATGCGGAATTTTCTCCAAATTTATTTCTTAAAATAAATTGATAAACCAGAAGCGTGTTTCTTTTTCTTGCATGGGTGAGAACTTTCTCTCTCAAAGAATAACAAATTATAATGAAAAGAAAGAATATTTCATCCTTATTGTTATAAACAGTCAAATCTGAAATTCCTATATGTCACAGACTATTATAAAAGAGGTGCTAGGACATTTTTTAATGGTTTAGTCACCAAACATATGGTGTTTTATTAGTCTCCTTACTGCACACAACTCAAGTTAACATTTTATGAGGTACAAGCAAACTAATGGGCTAGAGTTCAAGGAATGGTACAAGTGTGAGTACCCAAATACTTTCATTACCAAAATTGGAAAAGTTATTGAGAGTGCAGTGTTCTCTACCAATAAAGTCAAAGTAACCCAAATCCTGTTAAAAATTGATCTAAGGAGAATTCCCACTAATAAGATAAGTAATCAAAATATTATGCTATGCATATTATCTTGTGTTCAGGTGTTAGACGAAACCTTGGGAATCAAACTACCATACTTACTAGAATTTCTATCATCATTTACTATGATGATTTCACCATAAATATGTTTTCACTTATGTCAGGTTAAATGTCAATGGGCAAAGGTGTGCAGCAAAACTGTCAGCTTTTAGTTTCAGGTCACAGTGTGCCTTTGGAAATGGAGCATGAAATGTAGAATTCTTTTTCTCTCTAAAATCCCTTTTAAAATATGGAAATAAATAAATGGAGGCACAGGAGAGATTTTTCAAGATGCTATTGGTAGGTAGTCACTAAAAGTGCAAATAATGCTTATGTTTTGAGAAGGTGGTTATCACTCACTCAATTCCCATCAAAATAAATCTCAGTAATTTGAAAGTCTCAGATAAGGGAAGATATTAGTTTAAATTATCTATGCAACTACTTCGATTCTAGATTTTACTTGAGGGCCTCAACCTGACTTTTGTGACTGAAAATATTTTTACTAAAATAGAAAATGGGAACATTGGGCATTGCTATGGTTGCTGTGAAGGTTTTTATTGTAGGCTTCTAGGAGTAGATAACAAAGTTTAGTACTTTACTTATAAAAGACTTCAGGCTAAATTTTCAAAAATGGTCTTTTACTACTTCACTGAATATTCAGACCTGTTCCAGCAATACTTTTTACATATATATGCAGAATTTCCTTCTACTCCTACAAATGTGCTAATGAGATTTCTTTAATATTTCTGTATTTGAATATCTGTCAGTGAATTTAAATGTGTCTTTATATGTTTAGTGTGACCTATTTCTAATAGCAAAATAAACCTTGGTTTTGTCCACAACAAACATTACAATATTTTTGTTTTATCACACTCCTCCGGCTAGTCTTATTCTAAGGTAGGAAGATTGTCATTTTTTCTTCCCATATTTGCTGTAAAAAACTTGTGTTGGAGACAAAAGTCTAGTCTGGCAAAATTTTCCCACAGTCTTATCATACTCGTACTATTTCCATAAATCTTTGAAAGTGGGTTCTACTCCAATATTCATGCTCTTAGCATCCTGGAAGAAGTTAAAGCATTCTCAATGCCACCATCTAATTCTGCAAATGTGATCTTTAACAGTATATAGCACTTATATTTTTAAAAATAATTTATTAGAAAATTAAATTTATTGTGATAAGATTGATCAATAAGAGTATATATAGTACATAGGTTTCAGATGAACATTTCTATAGTATTGAATTGTTGATTGTGTTATGTACACATCACTTAAGTCAAATCATTTTCTGTCGCTGTGTATTTGTCCCTCTTGACTCCCCTCCCTCCAACATCCCTTTCCCCAACTTCTCCCTGGTAACCACTTTACTTTTATCTATGTTTATGAATTCTTAATAAAGCTTACAAGAACATATCTTCTGGAGAACGTCAAACATATACCATATATCTTATTACTGATTATCTGTTTTTAATGTTATTTAACCTTTCATTTTGGCCAAAACACTTCATTTTGGGGGAAGGAGAGAGAATGCTTTAATAGGAATGTAGACATGGGTACATTTCTTCAGAATAAAACTTCTCATGACATAAAAATTACGGAGCTGAATATAAGGCACACTGGGACAGTCATCAGTAAGTCAGTCACTTTTCTACTTTCAAACTGATATTCCTTAAGTATTTGCTCACTGCAAAGTTAAAACAATGGTTGACTTCTGTGTGGGGAATTAGTGCAAAGGAAGACTAACAGTAGAATCTGCTCCATTGTGCAGACTTTAGCCACGGTTCCACTTCTGCATACCCCATTCTTGAAAGCACTGCAGAGGGCTAATCAAAAATTTCTCCCAACAACATGAAATGCTATCCTGTAGAGAACTCTGTGAAATAGAATTTTTTCTATCTTTCTAATGTTATCTTAGCATTTTAAGCCCATATAAGTTGGTCCTCAGAGGCAGTTGGCCACATTTCTTGTCTCTAAATTAGCTTGTGGCAATATAACAAAGTAAAGAAAGCATGTAGTTTGGAATCAGATACTTTGGTTAAAAACTATAGTCTTCCATATAATAGATGATTTAATCTTAGAAATTTTCTAATGTTAGTAGCCTTATACTGTCAGTTGTAGAGAAATCCTTAGTAAGATTTTGATGGAGAGATGTTCCATTCAGCAATTGACAACAAGACTAAGGAGAGACATGGAATGACATGCCATGCCTTTGTACAGGAAGTTGAGTAGCTCTAGATTGAGGGAAGCAAGGGTGAGGTAGGAAAACAGGATTTATTGAGGAAAAATTCAGGCAATAAAATGATAGCCTGATTACGAACCCAATCATGGAAGAGTTAGTCTTGGATTGAATGTAACTTTGAAAGTGTTACTTTCTCAAACTGAGAAATAGAGAATGATATACTAAAGGGTGGAGTAAGGGAGAGAGGATAATATAATAGAATAAGTACAAGAAGATTTTTCCAACCAAGCTTAAGGGGGGAACAAGTTACTGATAAGAGTAAATCTCAATTAATACTGGTCTGACATTGGGCAAATAAATTTAATGTAAAAAACAACAACATTTAATCTAACCTAAATGGGTAGGTCACACACATAATCATTTTCTCTGTACAGAAGCACAAATGGTTCCCAAGCCCAAATTTAAATGAGTCATAATCAAGACAACCAGTGTTTTTATTTATTTAGTCAAAATGAGCCTTGTTTTCTTATTTTTTTCCAAAATCCAAAATGTTTCAATGTCAATATCTTAGTGAAAGAAAATCTATTTTGGACCCATTGAACCCATGATATAAATGAATATAGGCTTCGCGCTGAGAACAAGCCCTAGGAGTTAAGGGCTTATAGCTTAGTGGCCAGGCATGAATCAATTGGCCAAAGCGTGAGACAATGCATGGATGCTGGTCTCTGGAAGTAGTTGTAGTCAGTTTTTGACTGAACATAAATGAAGTCACGAATCATCTGTTAAAACAAGAATTTTGGGAAAGGACTTGTAAAAGGGCAATATTTTTAAGAAAATAGGCCAAGAAAGAAGTCATAAATGGAAGGAATGAGAAAGTTGAGAGGAAATATTCAAATATTAGGAAAATATTTAACTTAATGAATAACATTATACATGACTTAATGAGCAATATTGTAGAAGTTTTAAACATTAAAATATGAAATGTTTTTAATGTCACTACATAGAGTTAAGCCACTATTAATAGTTTGGGTATTCATGTTTGTTCATTAAAAAAAAAAAGTACTAAGAATATTACAGTGAACTAAACTTGCATGGTCAAGCATAGTTATAGGACAGTAACCTATCAAGAAGCCCTCTGCAAAAATTTTGTAAAAATTAAAAAAAAATAATTGAGATAGCATGGATTGTTGATTAGAAGCCTGAAGTGTCTTCATTAAACCAAGACATGAATATGAAGAAACCAGTCATACAAAGGGATAAAAATGCCTGGCAAAAGTGTTTGCGACAGTTAATGCAATTGCCGTAAGGTATTTTGAAATCTAGAAATAAAGAGGCTTATGAAACAGAAATAAATATGTATGTATATATGTATTTCAAAATGCATTATATAAATAATTCTGATTATTTTGATATTACCAAATAGAATGAGAAAAGCTATGAGGCCTTGAGTATGTAAATAACTTAAAAACACATTTAGCAATATAAAATGCACATTCATTTGAGAATTTACTGAGATAATATATGTCAAATACAGTTATTGGTGCTTAGCATTCAATAAATCTTAGTTATAAACCCTATCTATAGTTCTTTATACATGCTACAAATGTAACAAGCCACTTTTAAAGTGGGGGATAACATTGTAGCACATTAGTAATCTTGTTCTTAATGTTTACATTTCCTTACTATTATTCAAAAGACAAATTTGCCTACACATACATATATGTTTAAGCATGATGAAATGTTTGAAATCGCAGCCTGTTTCCATGATCTCCTTGTGAGTTCCTTGTCCCACTTTTCTGCTGTAATTTATTTCCTGTAGTAAGTTTCTAACGTTTTCCATATATATCATTGTTTCTCTCTCCCTCTTAGAATGTACCTTCTTAAATGTTTTTATTAAATTTATTGGAAGTGATTTTAGTTAATAAAATTATATAGGTTTCAGGTGTATAATAGAATGTATCCTGATAAGGGCCCTGGCCAGTGACTGAGTGGAGAGAGCATTAGCCCAGTGTATGGACATCCAGGGTTTGATTCCTGGTCGGGATACACAGGAGAAGTGACCATCTGCTTCTCTCCACCTCCCTCTCCCCTTTTCTCCCTCTTACCGTCCTGTAGTCAGTTAGCTCGATTGGTTCGAGCATGACCCCGGGCACTAAGTATTGCTGGTTGGTCCCAGAGTCAACCTCAGTTGCTAAAAAAAGCTCAGTTGATTTGAGCATCGGCCCCAGACAGGGGTTGCCAGGTGGATTCCTGTTGGGGTACATGCAGGAGTCCACCTCACTATCTCCCCTCCTCTCACCTAAAAAATGTAACTTTCATAAAAGCTGAGATCAATATTTTATTCACTGATATATCTAAAATAGGATCTGGCACTTAATATTGTACAATACATATGTTTTAAATATTAAATAAATAATAATAATTTTTAAAACTCACATTGAAAAATAAATAATCCAATTAGAAAATGAACAAGAGACATGGACAGACATTCTATTGCAAAGAATATACATATGGTAAAAAAGCATATCAAAATATCTTTAACAAAATTAAATTTGCAGTTATCTACTACTGCACACCTATCGCAATGGCTAGAATAAAAGAATAGTGAGAACACTAACTCTTGCGGGAAAGAATGTGGAAAAACTGGATCACTCATTCATTGCTGTTAGGAATTTCAAATGTTAAAACCACTCTGGAAATCATTTTGGCAGTATCTTTGAAACTAAATATGAAACTACAACATGACCCAACAATTGTACTCCTGGGTATATATCTCAAAGAAATGAAAAGTTCTGTTTTCACAAAAATCTGTACACAGATGTTTAAAGAAGCTTAATTCATAATAGCCCAAAACTAGAAATAAACCAGATATTCTTAGTGAAAAAGTGAATGGTTAAAGAAACTGTGGAATAACCATATCATGGAATTCTTCTCAGTAATTAGGATTAATGAACTATTAATATACACAACAATCAGAATGACTCTCCAGAGAATTATGCTGCATAAAAAGTAAAATCAATTCCAAAATGTTATATACAGTATGACTTCATTTATATAGCATTCTTAAAAATGACTGAATTATAGTAATGGAGAACAGATTGGTGGCAGTCAGGGGTTAGGAAGGAGGACAGAAGGGGTATAGTCCGTAAAGGGCAATGTGAGAGATTTTTGTAGTAATGGAAATATTCTGTATCATGATTGTATCAATATTAAAATCCTGGTTGTGATATTGTGCTATAGTTGTGCAAGATGTTACCATTGAGAGAAAATGGGTATAAATAGAGGAGTTTTATCCATAGTATTTCTTACAACTACATGTAAATCTACAATTATCCCCAAGTAAAAAGTTTAATTTAGAAAAGTAAATATGGGATGAAGAATATTTTTTAAAGGTTAGTATTTATGCAACATCTTTCATGAGACAGGCAACATTCTACATGTGTTAGTTACATCTGAACTCAAGAATGAAATGATCCTGTAAGTCAGGTAACTCTTACTTTCTCTCTTTATAAATAATGAACTGAGCATTAAGTAATTTGTATAAGGTCATGGAGCACTTCTATGATGAAATAAGGGTTTTTTTTTGTTTTTCTTTAATTTCAAAGAAATCAAAAAGTAGAGAGAATAATAGTATGAACTCATCGTCTGGTTTTAATAATTACCCATTCACAAGCAATCTTGTTTTATCCAAATCCCTACACTCTCACCATCCACTGGCTTATTCTGAAGCAAATTCCCATAGCATATATTTTAACTATAAATATTTTAGAGACTAGCTCTAAGAGATAAGAACACTTTTAAAAACATAACCCCAATATTTTTATCACACCTATAAAAATAAATAATAATTCCTTAATATTATCTAATATCCTGCACAGATGTTTTAACCCAAGCCATATGACTCCAAGAATATTTTAACTAACAGATCTTTTTGGATGAAAGTATATAAATATAATACCTTATAGCCACCTAGGGCTAGAAAACAAAATGAACAATGGGTCTTATGATAAATAGATGGCCTTACACATCACCTTACATAAAAATAACTTTAATTTATGTTACTTTATTGACAAGCTAGGGTATAATCCAATCCTGTTCTGATCCTTTATTCCTCATGCTACTCCATCTACAATTATTTTTTTAGTTAGATTAAAATACATTTTTAAGATTAAAATACTTTTTTTAGTAATTACTTCTCTCTCTCTTTAGTGTATGCTAGTGCACAAGAGAGAAAGACAGACAGAAGGGATAGACAGACAGGAAGAAAGAGAGATGGGAGAGAGATGAGAAGCATCAACTCATAGTTGTGGCACCTTTGTTGTTCATTGATTGCTTTCTTACATGTGCCTTGACTGTGGGTCATCAGCTGAGCCAATAACCCTCTTCTCAAGCCAATAACCTTGAGCTTCAGGCCAGTGAGCTTTGGGCTCAAGCCAGCAACCATGGGGTCACATCTGTGATCCCATGCTCAAGCCAGCAACCCTGAGCTCAAGCTGGTGGGCTTGCACTTAAGCTGGTGAGCCTGTACTCAAGTTAAATGAGCCTACACTCAAGCCAGCAACCTTGGGATTTCAAACTTGGATCCTCAGCATCCCAGACTAATGCTCTATCCCCTGTGCCACTGACTGGCCAGGTTATTTTTCTAAGTCATTTCTTTCAGGTCTCTTTGTTGTCTGCCTTTTTAGAGTCCATGCTGCTCCCTAATTATTGATCTTAAAACATGTCACTCCAGTATTGTTTTTCTCTCAGACTTAGATCACTGCTAAACCTCCTTATCTTTACATGCTAAATAAACCAGGTAAATATCTGGTGTACTTGTGCATAAAAGACTGATATATTTTTTTATAAATAAATTTTTATTTTAATGGGGTGACATCAATAAATCAGGGTACATATATTCAAAGAAAACATTTCCAGGTTATCTTGTCATTTAGTTCTGTTGCATACCCATCACCCAAAGAGAGATCGTCCTCCATCACCCTTTACCCAGTTTTCTTTGTACCTCTTCCCCTCCCCCTCTCCCTCATTCCCTCCCCCCACCCCCCATAACCACCACACTCCTGTCCATGTCTCTTAGTCTCGCTTTTATGTCCCACCAATGTATGGAATTCTGCAGTTCTTGTTTTTTTCTGATTCACTTATTTCACTCCACATTCTGCTGTAAGTGATCTGATGTCATCATTTCTTCTAGCTGAATATAGTATACCGTGGTGTATATGTGCCCCATCTTCTTTATCCAGTCTTCTATTTTTTTTACAGTGATTAAAAGCCTTTAAGCAAACTCTTGGCCAATACAGCAAGAATCCATAAAAGAGTAGTGTCCTTAACATGTTCCCCAAGTCCAAGTTGGCCACATCACCATGCCAAATCCCTGAAAAATGCAACCCAACCACAGTTCAGTCTGTTAGGAGCTGTCACAGGGAGCAGGAGTCCAGGAAAAGTCCACATCCAGGAAAAATCCGCATGGCACTGGAATTGTTGTCACCAGTCTATACTTTGCAGCTCATGTCCAAGTCCCAATGACCGCTGCTTCTAGCTGGTAGTGATTCAGGTAGACTGGAAAAGCCATTTGCAGCATGCATGGATATGGAGCTTCTGTTCTCCTCTGCCTGGAGAGATGAGAACTGGTTGCTTTTCCCTGGAGCTCTGCGACTGTGGCATGGTAAAGAGAACCTTGGGATACACTAAGCTGGGTGGAAAAGGTAGATTCATAATAGAAGTTGACAAAAGGGGGAAAGAGCGCTATAAATTAGGAGTAGGTCCCAGCCTGAAATATGAGTGGGGCATTGAGGTAGGAGGGATAAAGGAAACCCTATATATTAAGCAAAGCAGCAGAAAATAGGACTATCAACACCCACAACAGAGATCTTTGAGGGAAGAATAAAAAACCTGACTATTCAGGCAAAACATAGTTAAGTGGCCCTTGTGCAAATGAGATCAGTTTATCTGCTTCTTGGAAGAAATAACCTAGACTTGTCCACAGTGTCATAGATGGAGCCAATGGCTCTGGGCACCATCAGCCTTCAGTGGCCAACCCCAGCATTCTGGGCAAAGTTAGGTCATAGGTGGCTGGAGCAGGGCTGGAAGAGACTGAACCCTCCCTTAGAGGAGTGAGGGGGAAGCCTACCTTCCAGTGTCCCTGTTTTCTCACAGCAGAGGCATGTAAGCCTGGCAGGCTTTAGCTCAATGACCTTCCTTTCCACTATTGAAGCAGGACCCAGATGACATCCTATGAGACCCCTTTGGGGTGTTGGAGCCTTTAAGGGTGTATCCTAAAAGCTGGTAGTTCCCCTGATCTCTATTGGGCTTTTTCTGCCTCCAGGTATCTTAAAAGCCATGCTCAGAAGATCTCGCTGAGGGGTTTGAGGATCCCCATCCGCCTATATAAATCTTTTCCATATATCTGGAGCTATTTGGAAAAAGACAAAACAGTGTTATTAGCTGGATCTAATAAAGAAGGTAGTAGTTTGCAGGCTAAAAAGATTTGGTGTCTCCTGTTCATCAGCATTCAAAAGAAATGTAATTTTTTTTTAAGTAAAAAGCATGATATGGTAGACCCGTAGGAATTCCAGGATATGACTACCCCCTTTTAAATTTTTTTTAAATTGACCTTAAAATGTTTGCTGAATACACTTTAATAATACCTTAACTTTAAAGATTGTAAGCATGACAAAACACAGTAAATGCTTTTGCTCCATATGCAGGAGCATTTTCAGTTTAGCCAGTTTAGGAAATCCAATAATAGAACAATGCATACAGACAATGAACTATAACATGCTTAGCAGCCTCTCCTGTTCTGACAGAGGTTACTATAAATCCGGAATATGTATCCACTGTAATGTGGACATACGACTGTTTGCCAAATGAAGGTATATGAGTAACATTCATCTGCCAAAGTTGTCCTGGTAGGGGTCCTTGAGGGTTAACTCCAAATGAAGGGGCAGTATAGGACCCCTTGGACAGGATTTCCCAATGTGCCGTGCTGCTTCCCGAGAAAGTTGAAACTGTTTACACCGGGCTGCAGCGTTCTGGTGATGAATAGTATGAGACTGACTTGTTCAGTCTGTCATGGTTGCTCCATATAATTTTCTTTTGGGTAGCTTGCTCAACAAGAGCACTCCTAGGCCCTGGCTGGTTGGCTCAGTGGTAGAGCCTTGGCCTGGTGTGCAGGATTCCCAGGTTCGATTCCCAGTCAGAGCACACAGAAGAAGTGCCCATCTACTTCTCCACCCCTCCCCCTCTCTTTCCTCTCTGTCTCTCTCTTCCCCTCCCGCAGCCAAGGCTCTACCAGAGCAGAGCCACCCCGGGCACTAAGAATGGCCCCATGGCCTCTGCCTCAGTCACTAGAATGGCTCTGGTTGCAACAGAGCAATACCCCAGATGGGCAGAGCATTCCCCCCTGGTAGGCATGCCAGGTGGATCCCAGTCAGGCACATGCGGGAGTCTGTCTGACTGCCTCCCCATTTCCATCTTCAGAAAAATACAAAAAATAAATAAGTAAAAGAAAAAAATACATCAACAAAAAAAAAAGAGAAAAAGAAAAGAAAAGAAAAGAAAGCAAAAAAAGGGGGGGGGCATTCCCTTGTGCTAAAGCTCCAGGAAGCATGGAGTGAGCTTGAGTATGTCCTATGAAACATGGAGCTCTATGTTGACATATAAGTCTTTGAAGAAGGAGGAACTGCTGAAATAGTTCATCAGCATTTGTCCCTAAGACAGCAGTCTTTATAGTGAAAACACCATAAGTAAATATTTGCTGTCTGTCTATTCTTTAAAGGGGGAATATGGCAAATGCTGAAAAGCCATGATCTTTGAAAATTGATGTCCTTATATTTTGGTATATATTCAAATTTACACATTCAGAAATAGTGCCATAATCTGAAAGATCAACAATTTAAAAAAAAGAAACTTTCATACTTATATGCTTTAAGACACAATATATTATTAAGAAAGTAAAAATGACATGGGTTTTAAGCACATTTTGTAGAAACTGAGGTTCACATTGTCAAAGAGATTGACTAACTTCCTGGGAGACAGAACTAAGAGTTCTGAGACTGAGCACAGAGTTTTAAAGCATATTCTTAAGAACAAATTAAATTTTTTTATGGTAATAGTAATAGAAAACATTAAAATACAATTCAAAGTAAAAGAGAAATTGATAGTTAAGATTTAAATATGGTTTAATTGAGCTGTACTCAGAAGTTCAGAATATTTCCTACAGTCCAATAATTTTATGTGCGATTAAAGCCAATACCTATGTTCTATTAAAGCCAACCTATGAGCTAAATTTACAGTGTCCTCTAGTTAACTTTTCTTTAAAATGAGAGTTTCAGGTAGCTACAATTCCTTGTCCAAAGGTTTGACCTGTATAACATATATATACACTTCTCATGTTAACTCATACCTCTTCTAAGCTATTTAGATAAAAGAGAGTTTGAGTACTTTTTGTACTTATATATTAAAAAAATAATTGATTATTAAATTATGATCTAGCTAAGCAAATATATACTATTTTGGGTCCAACTAATTTAGCTAAGATTTTCTTTTCTAGGGAATTCAAGAGACATAATCCATTGCTAATTGCTCCAATTATGACTCGTCTAACCTCTAACTCCCCATGACTTCTCCAAGTTTATTTTCATTTTAAGGTGCTAAACTAGTGAAGTTTATCCTTCTGATAAGGATTTCTAGGATGTCTTTATGAGCTAAAATACATTTTGTTTGTTTGAACTATGAGCCTTCATACTAAATGAGGTTGAAGAGTTGACATTTTTATATTAAACTCTATCTATTTGCATAATTACGCTTTAAACATGTTTGTCTCTGGGCACTTAAAGCTTTCAATATTAAGGTTTATTGGTTCTTTCTATTAATTTCTTATTGCATTTCTATGCTAATATTATAAAGATTTGGTAATCAGCAAATACTAGTTCAAATAATGCCAGGAGTAAGAAATAAAATTTATCCTTATGCTTGAAACAATTAAATGTAGAATCAAACATATAAAATAAGATTCAAGTCATCAGCATCTGGCAAAGAAGGACAATAGTTCTTGAGAAATTTTGAAACAAATGAGTGCTATAATTGCCCCAGCTTGCGGCTCACAGAAAGTTTCCAGACTGTGGTGCAAGGACAAGGCAGCCCCATGGGTCTGCCTGAACTAAGACGACAAAGCGAGAGAACAGGAAAAACAGAACAATGGAGTCACAGGACTGAGTGCCAGATACAAAAGAGCTGCACAGAGAGTAACTCTGCAGATGAGCAGGGTTTCCTTCTGGAGGGCTCACTTGCAAACTGATAAGTACAATTGTGTGAAGAAAATACTTTAGGATGGGAAAAAACTACTCAGAAGGATTAAGACAACCATGCCACCCACCTCATACAATTCCAGAAATTTCCTACAATCAGTGCAGAAAAACCTCATAATTTAGGAGGTATTCATAAAAATGCTTGTAAAGGTCATACCTTCTCAGTACGGAAGCTGAGTATTAATTAACCTAGATTAAACTCAGTTATAGTCCCACCTGAAAACAAGACCTAAAAGGATAAGACTAATTCCAAGTAACTTAACCCTATCCCAAACACAGCTCAAAAATATTTATATGAACAGAAACAGGGTAAAATTATTAGTGGCTATTATCCAATCAGACCAAAAAGAATGCAAACAAAAGAACTGTATAATAAGGAGGAATAATCTATCAATCAAAGCCAACCTAAAGAAGAAACCTAATATCTTTTAGTCAACAATGATATTAAAACACACAATGTATTCCAAACATTCAAAAGTTAGATAAAGATATAAAAAATATTAACAAGAACAGAATCAAACTTTTTAAATCTTTTATGTCTAAAATAAAAATTACACTGTATGGGATTAATGGCAGATTGCAGAAGAAAAGATTAGTGACTTGAAAACATAGCATTAGACATGGTTCAAAATGAAACACAGAGAAAGACTGATAAGAATTAACAGAGCATTAGTGAAATGTGGGATAACTACAAGTCATCAACTATATGAATCAAAGTCCCCAAAGTATGTGAGAGGAAAAATATACTTGAAGAAATAATCGCTAGAAGTTTTCCAAATTGTATGAAAATAATAAACTCATAAATATCTAAGAAGTCCAGAAATACCCAAACACTAAACATGGAGAAACAAACTTATTTCACATCACATCATAAAGAAATTGTTTAAAATCTGTGGTAAAAAGAAAATTGTAAAAGATATGAGGAAAAAGATATTACTTACTGAGAAACAAAGATAAGGAAGACAGCAGGTTTGTTGTGAGAAACAATGCAAGCTAAAAATCAGTGGAGCAACATCATTATTAAATTTAAAGAAAACTTAACTTAGAATTCTCTATTTAGCAAAAAAAAAAATCTTGCAAGGAATGAATATATAAGCTTTTACAAGACATGAAAGTTGAAAAAATTTATCCTCTGCACTATAATGTAATATATATATGACTATATAACTGAATAATTTTAATTAACTTTGATGATGCAAAAGTACACATGTAAGCAATTCAGTATTGTCTGTTAGAAGCTGTCAGAAGAATAGATAAGACTTTAATATTGTATGTTTTCAATATGCAGTCAACAGATATGTGTAGCTTAGGAAAGAGAAAATAAAAGTAAGGCCATATTATTTATAGATGCAAAGATGATTTAATCAATTTAGCTAAATAAAAATGGAGGCATAACTATACCAAGACAAGGAAGGGGAAGAAGATTAAACATAAGCAAAATTCATTGCAAGTAATAGGTATATTTATCATTGGTCTAAAATTGACAGTCTAGGAAAAGAGCTACAGAAATATTACTTAAGGCCCTGGCCAATAAGCTCAGTCAATTAAGAGTATCATCCTGAAACAAGGTTAAAGGTTTGATCCCCTGTTAGGGCACACACAGGAAGCAAGTAATGGGTGCACGACTAAATGGAATAACAAATGCTTCCCTTTCCTCCCCACTTCTATCTCTTTAAAAAAATTAATAAAAATTAAGCCGGATGCTCAGTTGGTTGGAACATCATCCCAGAGCAAGAAAGTTGCTGGTTTGCTTTTCCAGTCAGAGTACATACAGGAGCAGCTCAATGTTCCTGTTTCTCTCTCTCTCTGTCTGTCTCAAAAAATAATAAATATTATTTTCATTGTTTCCCCAATAGAGTAAAAATAAGGGGGAAGACATTGGTTGGGGAGTAAAAATTGGTGGATTATTTTTTTGTACAGGTGATTTTTCCTTTGCACAATAGTAGGATTTTAAAAATGAGCATGCATTCTGAAACCATGCTATCTTAATAACAAATGGGGAAATTACAACTGTTCCATGACATTTAAAATGTTTGGCCTCTCACTTTCGGTTATCATTGGATAGAAAAATTTAAAAATAAAGTAAAATGAATATTTACTTCATATACTATAAATTAATACATCAAAAACATTATAAATTAAAGTGTTTTATCTTTGTAAAAAATATTATAATAAGTTTGACTTCTCATCATACAATTTACAAAGCAAGTCCTTTTTCATGTCTTGAAAAATTATCATGCTTCAAATTTGGATTAGTTCTTAACATTTTATCCAATGTACTTTTCAATGTCATGAAATATCTTTGAGAATTCTTTAATGTAAAAGTTTGTCCTTGAGCCACCTACTCTGGGACATCTTCATGTTACACGTCAAAATCATTTTCCCATTGATGTCAGTAAGTTCACCTCACGAAGTTCCATGGCTGCATATCCAGAGATTCCAAAATGGCAGCACTGTCAACATGATCAGCTATATCTTTTATAACTCCATTTACATTCAGTTTTATTTTCACTGTCAGTATTATCACTGTTTGGATCTTTGCTGCATGTTCATCTTTGTTGCCAATTGCCTTCTTTTAGTTCCCCATATTAATAGAATGTCATGGGGGTTTATCACTGGGAGACAAAAAAGCAACATATCTAGAGGCTTTGCTGTATACGTGAACGTGAACTGAACAGCACATGAGATTGGGCGTGTACAGGCTGTGGACTGACAAACAGATGAGCAGTGATCAATCACAGATTTTGAAAGAAGTGGTGTGAATGGTCACTGATTATAATGTGCATCTGATATTTCTGTAGCAATTTATGGACTGAAGAGTCAGCAGCCTATTTTGTACTTTATGCAATTACTCATAGTTAGTATATTATAGTAACTGAATTTTGAACTATGTTGTCGAGGAACTGGCTTTATTTAAGTAAATGCAGTAATCAAAATATGTATATTCTGGAACTGTGCAAAGCAAGAGCTACCTCTGATTGTCTTTTTCTTTAATTGTATGTTTATTCATTTATTTTTATGTTATTTTCTTTTTTCTTTTAGTTTTATGGAGATACATTTGATAAAAAATAAGGTATACAACATAATGACTTGACTTACATATATTGTGAAATGATTAGCACAGTGAGTTTAGTTATCAGCCATATGTTTATTAGCTTTGAGGTTCATGAAGCAAGGACTATATCTCTTTTATTCACTAATGTTTACCTAGCCTTTAGCACCTCAGAAACATATTGTAGTATCTCAATAAGTAGTTTGAATTAATAGGAAAATAAATTTTGTGTTTTCAGGAGGAAAGGTATCTATTGACTTGTGTGAATATTCTTGGAGGCATTACAGCGGTTGAAAGTGTGACTCCCAAAAATAAATAAATATAAGGAAATAAAATTCTGGATGAAAATTCCAGCTCAGTCATTTTCTAGCTATACAATCTGGGCAAATCGCTTCACTACCCCATGCCTCAGTTTTCTCATTTATACAAAGCGCATAATAATAGTGCCTATTTCATAGAATGCTATGAATATTAAACAAGTTTATATACATACAGAAAACAATTTGACAATGACAAAATAGTAGCCACTGTAAAAATGGTAGTAATTATGCTGGAGATTAGATTTTTAGATCAATAGTAATATATATTGCTACCAATAAATAGTCACTATCTAGTTTCATGTGTAAAATTACTACTGGACACACAATGAACATACTAAGAAAAATCCAATTGGTATTCCTGAGATGATGATGATGATGATGATTTTGATGAAGTAAAAACTAGAAATATTTGTTGTATATAGTTGAATTTTAAATATTATCTTAGAAACTGGAACCTGACATCAAACTTAATACCTAACATGCTTGTATCTTTTGATATTTTGAGGGAAAAGATGTAATCTTCTTTCTTTGGTGATGGAAGATTATTTCCAGAGCTTCCTGTAGAATAACTGAATTAGAAAGTAGCACTGTGGATTTTTTTTTCTAAAAAGAAAGAAACAAAGGTCAGACTTCTGTTTTAATTAAGCAATTAATTAAAATGTTATATAGAAAAAACATGAAAAAAGTTCAATTGTGTAATTTAATTTTAATTGAATGAAATAAGTTAGTGAAGACTAGCTGCTGTTTCATGAGTCCTTTCATAAGGCCAGGAATGGATTTTGACAGCAGAGACAGAGGATAGCACTGAGTTTAATTCTATTTAATTAGCAATGTCCAACCTTTCTCAACAGCAGAGCAATACTTTTATTAAATAATACCAAAAGTGCAATGAATTTTGGTCTAGAGTAATGAAAACATGACCTCTAAAAATAAACATTTCCCGAGAGTGGATTCTGCATGCATCCAAAGGGTATCTTCAAAAATTTAAAAAGTAACTATATCATTTCCAGTTACTCCAGGATTATAAAAGCAGAATATATTTCTGCCACCTACCTCTACCACAGGTGAAATATACATTCTTTAGCAAAATTAAACAGATTTTACCATTAAACCAATCTATGGTCATAACTAGCTATTTGTTTATTATTTGAATTTTAAGTAAGCTTTCTATTGAAATATAATTTGAAGATTATTCATGTATAGATAACTAGATTTTCACAAAGTTAGCACACAAAAGTAATCAGTGTCAAGATCAAAAAATAAAACATCATCCTGCTCAGTCACAATCGCTCCCTTTGCAAGGGCAACTGCTATTCTGACTTCTAACACCACAGGTCGCTTTTGTTGTTTCTGAATTTATATAAATTGGAGCACACAGTGTGTATTCTGTTGAATCTGCTTTCTTTTGCCCACAGTTTTAGTTATGAGGTCTTTCATGTTATTGCATGAATTCAAAATTATTTCTTGCTATAGTCTATTAGTTTTATGCACCATAATATATCCACTTTAATATTGATGGACATTTTGGTGATTTCCAGTTTTGCAAACTATTAGGAATAGCACTGTTAGGAACATCCTTGTTAAAATCATTTTGTGAATAAATATGTAGAATTCTGATGGATATATACTTAGGAATAGAACCTCTGGCTATATACATATCCAGTTGTCTTTGATACTTTCAGAGAATTTTCTGAAGCAGTTAGAATGCCTTATTGTATTTAAGTTTCATTGTTCCACATTCTAGTCAACACTAAGAATGCAGGTGTTGCATTTTAGCCATTCCATTGGGTGTGTGCTTCCTTCTCTGAACTCAAAGGACAAAGCCTCACTCCTGAGGAAAATTTGCTAAGAGCAGAGTTCAAATATTTTAAATAGAGAATGAAAGGACATTTAGAAGTAAGACAAATTTTAGATAACTGAAGGGAGGGGACCTGTTAATGGTCCTGACAGACTGATCTCAGAAAGTATCCTAAGAGTAAATACAATGTACAAACTGGAGAGAACCATATTGTAGTGCAAGACCTGCAGACTGAGGAACGACAGCGCTGGAACCAGACAGCCTTCTGGGCCCAAGCTTAGCTCTCAGAGATACCTCTACACAGAGGGTGCATACTGTAATTATATTTTACATAAGTCTACCCTCTTAAACTTTTAGTTGTAGAATATGGTATTGTTAACTGTAGGCACAATGTTCTACAACAGATCTCTATAAATTTTTTATCTTGTATAACTGATATTTCAAACTCATTGAAGAGCAACTTCTCATGCTCCTTTACCTCAGCCCCTATTCTCAGTTTATTAGAGTTTAATTATTTTAGAAATCAGAAGTTATTTTCAAGATCCTCATGGTAACAGAAGAGGGCACTATAAAGGTTGAAAATGTATCTTGGTTCATTTCCTAGCTCATTCTCTCCAACTAATCAAAAATCTGTTTCTATTAGTTTAGGAAATTCATTATTTAAACATAGGCAATATTTAGGTGTGTGGGAAAATATGATTTACATTGAATTGGTCAATATGTGTCAATATATTGGTTGTTTAACTCCTACAAATACACATATTTAATATAGAGTACTCATTTTATATTCAACTTTTGACACATCATATATTTGAAAATATTTTTGTGGTTTTGACTATGGATAACTAATACATAGTAACATATTCATTCAACTTTAAAGAGAAATGCCTTGGAAATTTATTTTTTATAATTTCTGCAATAATTAATACCACCTTATTTGACAGCACACTCACCCAAATTATAGTTTATAGACTGAGCATTTCTAATAATCAAGTAATGCCACAATTTTCCATAGCAGTATCATTCAAGATGGCGATTTACATACTTTAATAAAAGTTTTTTGTTGAGTTTTATTACTTGCAGTTAAAATCTCATGCATTTGTCATCATTACAATTTTTATTTCATTAAATTAAATATCTACATTAAAATAATTTATGCTATGGCTAAATATCTCAAGAAGTAAAGACAATGGGATATGATAAAAAATGTCTTCTCTTTTTGCTTCTTCCTTTTAATGAATCACATAATAATTACTCAGAAGGAAATTTCGGATTAATTGTTGTAAGACGATTCATTACTTTTTTTTAGATAATTAGCAGAAATTCTGTCATCTTTATGAGGGGTTTGCTTGGCCATTATGAATCTAATATGATAATGACATCCAAATGAAATACTTATTTTTGTTGGATTTAAAAAATGAAAGGTGGCACAATTTTGTTTAAATGACTGGCTCTTGTCATAAGATATGAATATTAGGTAAAGGAGGGTGTTATTTCTGAAAATAGTATTTTATATAAGAACAGTTGAGAAGACTGAATATGCAATTAAATGAAAACTATAAGCACCTTTAAAAATTAGATTCTATTTCAACTTCTAATACAAAAAGTAATCTTTCAGTAAAATGCAATGCTTTGCCTAGAGGCTTCTGAATTGTCTATCTCCATCAACGAGAATAAAAGATTCATTGAGTAACAACCTTTTAAAAGTTAAAAACCCGTTAGTATTAAATCTGAGTCAGAGATAACAATATCAATTTATTATTAATTTCTGAGAAAAAAACCCAACAAATTTGTCCCTGGTTTTGTCCACTGGAAGCTAATCTTTTAAAAATGAATACATGTAGCATTTATATTGTGGTCTCCGAACACCACAGCCAACAAAAGGGAACAGGAACCCTTAGAAACAGATTACCCCAGACATGGAGCAAAAATTCTACTATACTAAATGAAATAAGTCAATCATAAAAAACTAAAAACTGTATGATTTCACACATAGGTGGGATATAGAACTGGGACTCATGGACATAGAAGTGCAGTGGTTCCCAGGGGTAGAATGGTAAAGAGGGACAAATATAGGGTGACAGAAAATGATTTGACTTTGGATGATGGGCACACAAGGCATTCAACAGTTCAGATGCTATAGAAATGTTTACCTGAAACCTATGTACTCCTATTCATCAATGTCAGCCATTAAATTTAATTTCTAAATAAAAGAATGAGCCTAAAAAATTTTATTCAACCAAGAGAAAGGGAGCTAAGCTCTCTAAGGTTTTTTGAAAGATTCTAGAAAACTTAAAAAGCAGAACAATTAGACCATTGAAAGAGCAAGGACTGCAAAGGATTTAAACATCAAATACATGTTAAAATTCTTGAGTTTATAATGATGCTGAAAGAAAAACACATTTTCATTTCAGGTCCCTGTCTCAGGGAATCAACTCATTGTTCTGCAAACATAAGTACAGGGTAAGAATCAAGAATCCCACTTATCTTTCCTGAACAAACTTATTTTTATATAAGCAAACAAGCAAATTATTAAAAAATGTTTTCTTTACAAAAGAATTCTGTAAATGCAGAAGTAATAAAAGAATTAAAAGATTATCATTTATAACAACCAGTGAATTAATAGATTATAGTCAATAATCATCAATCACTTCTAAAACCATAAAATAAAGGTCAATGAGCAGGTCAGATTGAAACTATCTGAATCCACTCATCAATATTAGCATTGTTAAAAGACAGTTTGTCTCCCAGAACAATACAACAGGTAGTATAAAATACCATTCCTAAATTAAGTTTGAAATTAAAAAAGGAGAGCAGCTACTTTTGATTCTTTTGTTCATCACTGTATCCCAACATCGAGTATAATATCTGACACATAATAGATGCTGAATAAGTGTTCATTGAGTGAATAAATGAATGGGTGGAGGAATGATTGAAAGTAGACACAGAGCATTGTTAAAACTAATAACAGGAAGTCATTTAGTTTCTGTCACTGAAGAATTTATACAAGCCACAATATCATGCATCAAATTAAATACTTTAAAATAACATGTAAATAAAAGCTATAAATAGGGTTTTATAATTGTTAAGTTCTCATGTACTTATGTTTGGTATTTAGATGTTGTCTTGATTCTCTAAGGAAATGGATAAGGAATATGTTTTTTACTTATAATTTTTTATTATAAATACCATTTAACATATCAAAGTATTATAGATATATTATTTATATCTTCCTTTACCCCATCAGGGATGTCATATTAATGTCCTTGGAGAAAGCTGATTGCCCCACAGATTCTTTTTCTCAATGTTTTGTTGAATTGAAATTATTTTCCCTTATTAAACTGCAAGGCTTCTCAAAATTGACTCCAGGCATTGTAAGAACCATAAAGCTTTCAAGGGACTTTGTAAAATCTAAGTATCTCCTGAAGGAAAACCACGTCAGACATATTATTCTATGTTATTGTGGGGTTTGTTCTAATTCAATTTTAAATCAAAAAGAAAGTATTATGTCACAAAGAGTCGCTGTTATTTTTCCCTAAAATTAATTCTAGAAATAATGCAACTGAAATTAGATTAACTAACATAACTAAAATACTATAAAATCTGACACATTTTACTTATAGTACATATTAATATATGGTTTTATGTCACATTTGCATATAGCAATAATCTCTGATTCTGTTGTTAAAACAGCAGCACACTAAAACAATTTTAAATTAAAGTGATTAAATTTCATCATACTATATTACAAATATCTTTATTTTCATTGATTCATATTTACTATTATATTACATCGATAATGGTATGTTTATATTTGCAAAGATTAAAGTCAACATTTCAATTGCTTATAAACTACAAATTAGTTTCAGCTTCTTTCTCTTTCCTTTTTTTTTTTTTTGGCCCTAAAATAAAAATTAAAATAAAAATTTTAATTATACCAAATTAAAATGTATAAGTAAAAGAATACCAAAATATATTATAGTTCAGTCTTATTTATCATAAGTTTTACAGGCTCTAACTTAATATTATATATTATATGCAAGGAGAATATAAAGCTAAAAGAGAAAAATATGTTCCCATTGATTATAAATTACTAAATGCCAGAACCATTTAGTAATTTATAAATGAGTTTTGTTTATGAGTTTTGTCTCTACAATCCTTAAAGTATACCTCACATTGCTCATTTTATTGACAATTGGGAACCCCACCCGATCTTCTTTTAGTCTTTCAATCATGCTAGCCCCCATCCTGCTTTGCTCAAGCTGGTCTCGGGATCAGGACGTGTGTTCCCATTCTTGCACATCTTCTCATCTCAGAGAGCCTTCCTGACCACACACCCAGGCCTTGGGCCTCTTGGCCCAGTACTATTTATTGCCTCTGTTTGTTTTGTTCATAGCACTTTTCACCATTTGTAGCTTTATAATTTTTTTTAGTTGTTGTCTGTCTACTCCATTGGACTAAAAACTCCCCCAGGGAAGGGCTCAGGTATGTTTCTTCACCATTGTCATTGAGCACCTTGCGTGTGGCCATCCAAAGATTATCTAAAAGAATTTCCTGAAAGACTGATGTCCCTCCCACATTTTGCATATTCTTTTTAAACTGAGGATCATGGAAATTATATAAATGATTCTATTTTCTTCTGAGTATCAAATATTAGAAAGTTTAAAGCCAGTTATCTTCCTTTCTTTCTTTTCTTTTTTTTTGTGGGGAGCATGTCTATACCTGACATGTAGATTCTCATAAATGCTAATTAAATGATTTAATAAATTACTATAAATAAATGAATACATAACTGAAAAGAGGCTGTCAGGGAATGGTAACAAGACAGAAGCTCAAGAACTCAGGATAAACCTCAAATTAGAGCTGTGACATATTCACAAAAAACTGCTGCTGTGATGGTGTGGGCCCGCCGTGATGGCTTTCAAATTCACTCTGCTTAAATAATTCAATAAGGCAGAGCAACTGTGCAGTGGCTCTACCTTATATACTAATAGCAGTCCCTTTTTCTACTGCTTTGTACTTAGACAAATACTCCTCAGGTATGTTTCTGAGTGGTCCACTTAAAGCACACAACACAAACTTCCATGGAGAGAAAACCAAGGTGAGGTCTATGGCACTTCTCATTAGGCCTTTTGCCTAATTTTCATTAGGCCTGTTGGCTCTCTCTCATTAGGCCCACTGCCTGGTTTTCATGAGTCTCACTGTCTAAGATTCATTAGGCCTATTGCCTGAGTTTTATTAGGTACATTACCTGATTCTTATTAGGACTAATGCCTGATTGCTTTTGGACCCTCAGCACATGAGGCCAGCACTTATCCTCATGACTGGCCCATTGGCTGTTGACTGTCGTTTTACAGACCAGTGACAGCCAGAAGTCACAAGTTCCTTATGCCTGATGAGAGGTACAGGTTAAGAGAGATTATCGTAATAAAAGAAATTTTGAAATTTTGAAACCTAAGCTTCCCTCCATCTATTCAAATCCATTAGTATTTTTAGTTTGAAGTTGATGCAACATTATCTTTTCCAAAAAATGCATATTTACCACATAAAAAATCTTTTTAGCCTGACCTGTGGTGGCGCAGTGGATAAAGCGTCGACCTGGAATGCTGAGGTCGCCGGTTCAAAACCCTGGGATTACCTGGTCAAGGCACATATGGGAGTTGATGCTTCCTGCTCCTCCCCTTTTCTCTCTCTCTCTCTCTCTCTCTCTCCTCCTTCTCTCCTCTCTAAAATGAATAAATAAAGTCTTTAAAAAAAAAAAGCCTCAACTCTTAGTTGCATCTTTTAAAAAAAAAATCTTTTTAATAGAATGAATAATTTTTTTTTAAAATTGTCATTCATTTGACATCATTTAAATTAAAACAAAAATAATTTAAATGATACTATTAGGTTAATTAAATAATTTATTTTCTATTACATTTATTTATTATATATTCTAAAATCAGTTACCTTTGTCACTATGTATCTTTTGTAATTACAAAAGAGAATATAGTTTAATGTCATTAATTTATTCACATGCAAACTGGATTGATAGTCATTTCAATCCAAATTTAATGTATCTATAAATAGAAAGCAGTATATTATACACAGAAGCTTTTATGCTTTTCTAGAAATGTTATTCTACAAAACTTACATAATAGCAGCCAGCAACAAAATAGGTTTTTATTTAATATAAGGCAACATTTTATGTAGTCTCAGAATAAATTTAACATATTTAAACATTTTAAAAATTCTCTATTTTTTAATATAAAAGAAAATATGTAGTGTGTACAAACAGCATGTGCATTACATACTTACATATGTATGTTAAGTATGAAAAGTATTATATACTTTTTATTATACTTATACACATATTTTTCATAAATAAATGAATTTAGGTATAACTTCTAGGTGTCACTAATGTCATAACTTATATAAGAATATATTTATACACTTAGAAAAGGCTTTGAATTCAAAGTCATCCTTTTAAATTGTTTAAAGTTAAGGACTACTTAGTAACAAATAATAATATTGAAATTTGAAAGCTGTCCACTTGAATATTTGTAAAAAATATTGTTATTCATTCTTACTATGAGGATGTTAAGATTTCTCTGACAACCTTTAAGATTTTGCATTTTATGGAATTTTATGTATTCAAAGGATAAAATTGTTTCTATTTATTTTAACAGTAATAAGTACAATAAATAGATAAATAAATATATTTTCATTTATAAATTAAAAATGATACATTGCCATGATTTCTGATTCAGTATCAGCAATTAGCCCCAAATTCTTGGTTAATGCACATTTGAATTATCTTTTATTTTAGTTCAGGCAACATGATGAGATACCATCTTCTAATTTTCAACTATTAATTGAAAATATTTTAGGCAGTCTGCTGACAGGACAGAGGAAGCATATTAAATATTGGATAGGATGTTCACCTGACCAGATCTGGAGGTACAATTCCTATTCAAAACCCATATCATACACACTCACTGCTAAATCTGTCCTAGACCTTGAGAGCTTTGATCTTGAATTTGTCACTTTATTAATCACTTACATGTGGGAATCTGACAGCCAATAACATTCTCTCTTGACAGTAGTGTTTAGATGAACTGTTCATTAAACATTTGGTCTAGGAATTATGACAGACATGTTGGTTTGAAAGACATATTTTGAGGAAATGTTTTATTGGGGAGACTCATGCGTCACCCGTGTCCACATGCATTGGTTTATTTCTTGTCAAAACATTAGCTTGCCAACACATAGTCACAGGCTTCTCTGGATTAAGTTGTATTTAAGCACTCTAGAAAAATAAGCACTCTCCTTCAAATTCTTCTGGGAAGGAAATACTAAAAATGGGGTAATAACCTACTGATGTTGACTTTGACACCCACATTGAACTGTATATTGTACACTTCGTGGTTGTGTTGATTTAAAGAGGACATTCTGAAATAATTAGACCCTTTTATTTACTTGCAAAGAGTTTAAAGAGACCAAACCACATTCCTTAACAACACCTTCAACCTACATAGACAAGTGTGATTAGTTTCATTTGCTTTTAGGAAATGTGTCTCTTCCAGTATGTGTCGGTGTTTCGGTTTTATTTTTATTTTATTTTATTTTTTTGCTGTTTCTATAACACTGTAACAGATCAGATTATATATTTTTGTGAAATTTAGCCCTAACATCAGAATAATTTGAGATATGTAGGAAAAAAATCTGAAAATCAACATATTAAAAGGAAAAAGTGCCTCTCACTCTACAGTTCTTATAGCCAAATATATAGTACCTGTTAACATCAAGTCCCCATACTTTCTAGAAAGACTTTATTTTTGTTTAATTTATTAATTAGTTTTTAAATATTGGTCACAGCACCATATTCAAGGAAGTTGGCTGCTGGGTCAGAAAATTCTTTGCACCAGCCAGCCACCAAAATCAAAGGTCAAATCAATTGATTGAAATGGCAGTGAGCAGAGATTAGATAATGTGGTTACTGAGGTGGCCTCATTGTCTCCAGGTGCACCTTGTTAGGACTAATTGCACTGAAAGGCAGGTTATTCATAGTTAATGTAAAACAGCTGAGTTCATGGCTCATCCCACAAAAGGCTTTTTACCTGTTTCTGACTCTCAGGGGAATCATTTCAGGATGTAGACAGCATTTTAAAAAACAAGAGGAGAAAAAGAAAAAAATAATAATCAAGACTGATTCATCTGCTTAGACGTCCAGAGTCTGGAGATGAACTAGAGCTCTAAAAAAAAGCATTCCTCTTTCTCTGCTCAACACATGGAAGTACAACTTCAGCCTTGAACTGACATCATGCCCAGATGGCTTTGAAAATGAGATGGTTTTATGGCTGTTTTTCTGCTGGGAAGCTTTGAAACATTGATTGAGGCAAATAATTCTATTATGATTTTTATCTGTGTCAAATGTATTTTTAAAATGAATAGAATAAATTATTCTGTCTCCTCTCCTTCTTACCCAATGTCTCAATGTCTGAATTTCTATTTTTTTGGAACATATCCCCAGTTTTATTTCTTTTCTTTTCTTTTTTATATATCCAATTCTGCTTACCCGCCCCTTATTACTATGTCCTTGTTCACTCCACCTCTCACCAAGTCATAAATGGAACCTTTTCCCTGATTCTGTATCTTAGACATTGTTTCATTATCTCAAACTTTGCCACCAGCCAGGATTTCCTATTTTCATTATTCAACTCTACTTGTATATTTGAACATATTACTGTCACTTCTGTCCACTGTGTGGTTATAATGGAAATATATCTAAATCCTTTTCGTTAAGAAGTTGAAAGATCAAAGTAACATTCTACGAAAAAAGAAAGCAAGCAAATCACAATTCATTTTTTGTTAGTTCCCCTAATGCAATCCTTTCTCTTTTTTTTTCCCCCTATAAGATTTAAATATGCTCTCTATCAGTATATTTCTGTTACTGAATATAATGCCAGTAGCCCAGGCCAAGCAGGTTCACATTGGGTCTGGGTAGATGATAGAGGAACTACAGAGCTGGAAAGCATAAGCCATTCTTGTTTATTAGATTCTTGCAATGGCAGATGAGCAAACAGGCAGGGAAGACTACTTCTCATGAGGCGGGGCAGGCCAGTGATAAGGAAAATGGCCCCTCACAGTGGTGGGCAAGTGATCTGCCCCAAGGTAAAGTACTTGTAGCCTTATATAGGCTACACACACGTGACTATGACATATACTCGCATGCTAATCCTGCAAAGTGCAAGCAAACAAGTCTAACACATGTTTCCTGAACACCCCAAATCCTTATTCCTTCATTATTCTTTCCATGAATATATATTGCTCAAAAATTAGGAGATATTTTATTACTTCATCTCTAGCTATCTTCTGGGGGAAGGATCTCTTTCTTGGTTTAACTCGAGAGTACTTTAATTATGTTCCTTTCAACAATTCATGCTCTCATGATTGATTATCTGTTTACTTGAAACTTCCATTTTAGTGTCTCAACAATCTATTGGTGATTTTACATTAGTTTGTAGATGGCATTCAGTATCTGATTTACACTGGCTCATTCTAAGGTTTTGAATAATTCTCAAAATTCCCTTTTCAATTTTGACCAGAGCTGTTTGGGAATGTTAAGAGAAGTTTTGGCCCAGTCACAAAAGTCACTCAACAATAACCAAAAATTCAGCAAATATTTGTTGTCCACTGAGTAAGTGCTAAATAACATAGAAGATGCTATTTTTGTAGTGAAGAAGCTTACAATTTTTATTAAAAGTAACACAACCCTACCAGAATCTTAGAAAATTATAAATACAATATATGTATTTTCATGTTCAAAATATTTATAGACAAATATCAGTTGTTTAATATGTAATAAAATAAAATCATGCCTCATTAAATCTAATATAACAAATGTGTTTTCTGAAATGTGTATTTTACATGAATGAATCAGTGTTACATACATGGGGTATTCCTTTCACAAAAACATCCTTCAGGCTGTTGAGTTGGGGAGAAAATTATCTTAATTTTCTCAATTCTAGAATACTAGATTAACTTCAGGAATCCTGATTTAGATCATTTGGCCAATTAAAACTCACCCTCTTTAAAACTAGGTACAGCAGTGTCTTTATCAATGGGTGGCTTAAATATGGTTGTGTAAAGACTTGATTCATGGTGTCCAAGGCATTCAGTGGAAGCTCCTCACTGTAGTTGGCTTAAGTTACAACTTTAATATTGTCTTTTGAGTGTGCTTTTTCTGTTTTTTTATTAAGAGAAAAAAATGCAAGAAAAATATGTCATTGAGATTGATTATAATTGCCAGCTGTTATGATCTCAATGGAAGTATTAGAGCCCCTGCCTAAGGTGCATTGAAGAGTGCCAAGCCTCAGAGCAACTCTGCTCATCCTAAAAAGCACCATGGCCTGGAGTGAAAGCTGCAATTTAAAAATCTCCCAGAGACCCATTATTTGCAAATCATTGACACAACAAACTGTAACAACCCCGGTCCTCCTTGTCAATGCATGCTTAGGGAGCTTTTCATCCGCAGAACCTTGCATGCTTAATAACTTTCCATACTAAAAATCCTTATGAAAGTTCTGAAGAAAATAAGCAACTGCGCATGGGCCAGAATCTCCTTTAAATGTGAAAAGAGAAAACTACCATCGATTAGACTGGCTGGTAGCATCATATACGGGAGAGAATCCTCACAAGTCAAAAGTAAGTTTGCATGTTACCATATTGCTTAAAATAAAGCCAATTCATTATTTGATTTTCTAGCAATAAAATTCCTCTGAGACATCTCAGTTGGCACTCCCTCTCCTTTGTCTCCCTGTTAAGATCTTAAAAATAAACTAATGGTTCCTCTAAACTTGAGGAGAGGAAAATATTGCTCTGGAGTGTCAACTTTATTGCCAAGTTTAATCACGCAGAGAATTTTTACAGCTGAGATATTGACTTTTAAAACAAAAGATGTGTAGTATAAACATAGAAACAGGTTTAACTGTTAGTAGCCACTGCAAGGGAGATTGTTCTTCAAAGAGAAATATATTTGGGTTTGAGTCCTTAATAGTTTAATGCCTGATACAGGCTAAGTATTTTAAAAAGCTAATTTGGTGAATCTTAGTTTATTAGTAGAGCTGATAATATTTCTAAATGTGCTGTCATTGAGAATTTCTCCGAAATATACAAAAGGAGAAATGTATTCTTTAGGATAACGTAGGAGTAAAAGTTATCATTGATTGAGAATAGAAACTTAGGCTCAAAAGGATAAACCCCAGAATATTACAAGAAAGAGATGTTAATTTGGATTCTACAAATATTTCTTCTCAGACCTACTATGGGCCAGTATTTTCATTCACATATGATAGTGGATTTATCTCATCCCACAATTCTAGATCTGGGGTATTATTATTCCTGTGTTAGCAATAAAGAACTGAAACTTTGAAACTGTGAAGTTAGTGATTTGCCCACAGTCATATCTTTCACCAGTAGCCATGTTATAACTCCACATCACCTCCTGACTTTACTTCTTATTTTCAACAAACCATTTCAATATACATATAACATTAACTTCTGTGTTAGTGTAGTAATTACAGTGTCATCTTATTATTTTATTATCATTATCTACTATTATTTTTTCTTTGTCTTGTTAACACATATAGATTTTCCCAAGATTTTTGTATCTACTCTCTCCTTTCAGTACCTAAACAAACCACTCAGAAGATAAGGTAGGGATTGCTATCTTCATTTTGACAAAAAAAAAAACAAAAACAAAAACAAAAAACAAACCTAGACATACGTGGTGTAAGTAATTAATCAAATACTGTGTAAAGACTCTGGTTTCTTAGTTCTAAGCTCTTTTATTGGGACAGTAAAAGATAAAGATACAGTTTACATCTATAACTATAGATAACATAGAATTATAGATGACAGTGGTTCTCTTTGGGGGTTATTTTGCCTCCCAGGGAACAATGTCTGAAGAAATTATTGTCTTCTTTGGGAAGAAGGGGATCCACTGGCATCTAGAGGGCAGAGACCAATTATGCTGCTACACATTCGAAAAGGCACAGCATGGCCTCTCATTAACAACTGTTTGGCTCTAAATTTTACAAGAGCCAAGATTGAAAAGTCTTGTTATAGAAGATATAGCTATAGATGCTATAGAGTTAATAGAGCTATGGATGACACAGATGTAGATGTAGGTAGATAGATATAATATAGATGACATAGATATATAGATAAAGATATAGATAGATATATAGATATAGATACAGCTGTGAATATAGCTAGACATAGACAGACATGAATTTAAACATAGATGGTATATAGATATACATCTTAGGTTTTTGTTCTGGTTGCTCTGAACAGATAGAATCAACTTTCATAGAAGTTTATCTTTTACTGGTCTAAAGTAATCAACTTTTCTCTTTATTCTTTCTTTCCACCCCTGCCCCACATTTATTGGGATTTAAATAAAATGTAACATTTTATAAGTTTAAGGTAGGTGTGACTTGAAACCTTTTTCTATTCCAAAATTATCACCACAATGAGTTTAGTTAAATTCACATAGTATTGTTAACTATGGTCACTCTACTGTATGTTAGACTCCCAGTATTTATTCATTTTATGACTAGAAATTTGTACCCATGGAACACCTTAGTCCATTTCTGCTAACCACACACCCTTTCCCCTTCACCCAGTCCTAGCAACCACCATCTGTCTATATTTGGTTCTATCAAGTCAACTTTTTAAGGTTTATATATAAATGAGTATTTATCTTTCTTGCCTGACTTAACTTACTTAACATAATCCCTCAAGATCCGAACATGTTGTTGCAAATGGTAATATTTAAACTTTATTATGGCAGAGTAACATTACACTGTGTGTGTGTGTGTGTGTATATATATATAGTGACACTTACTAATTTGTTCAGATTTTCTCTATACTAATTGATTTGATCCACTTCCTAATATTATATGTTAAAAATCACAAATAAGCCCTATACACATAACTTGGTTGGTTAGAACATCGTCCTGATATTCAAAGGTTGTGGGTTTGCTCTTCAGTTAGGGCACCAAAAAATTAAAATAAATAAAAATAAATAAATAAATGAAAAGTTACAAAGAAGATTGTGAATTTGGTGATTTCTTTTTATAATTTTCTCCTTTTTCTTAATAAAATTCAGATAATGCTATTAGGGTACATTATACTTTTTTATATATTACAGATTGTGGTTCCCTAATTTTATGCAATTATTTTTATTGCTTTAAATACTACTTTATTTGAAAGTAATATTTAGGCAGCTTCTTTTTCTTAGTGTTTGACAGGTATTTTTATTTTTCTTTCTTTATTTTTCCTCTTTCCAGGTAGAGGGTTATTTTAGCTGTAAAATAAGTATATGTAGCATAAAACTGGATACTATTTTTTAAACAATAAATAATTTTGTTCTTTCAATAAGTTTGATTTTTTACATTATTTTTAGTTGAATACTTGGATTTTTAATAATGACTACTTGTTTTTTCAGTCTACCAAACTTTTTATTTCCTTCTTTTCTTCTTCTTCTTCAAATCTTTCTCTTTCTCCTATCCTTTCCTGTGTCTTCTTGGGATTAAAGAAGTTATCTTTATTAATCCCCTTGATTTTCTTTATTGCTTAGAGACTAAATATTGTACATTTGGTCTTTTTTTTTTTTTTTGTATTTTTCTGAAGTTGGAAACAGGGAGGCAGTCAGACAGACTCCCGCATGTGCCCGACTGGGATACACCCGGCATGCCCACCAGGGGGCAATGCTCTGCCCATCTGGGGCGTTGCTCTGTTGCAATCAGAGCCATTCTAGCACCTGAGGCAGAGGCCACAGAGCCATCCTCAGCGCCTGGGCCAACTTTGCTCTAGGAGCCCCAGCTGCGGGAGGAGAAGAGGGAGACAGAGAAGAATGAGAGGGGGAGGGGTGGAGAAGCAGATGGGCACTTCTCCTGTGTGCCCTGGCCGGGAATCAAACCCGGGACTCCTGCACGCCAGGCTGATGCTCTACCACTGAGCCAAGCGGCCAGGGCTTCTACATTTGGTCTTTTAATGAGTAACCTAATTGTTTGATCATGTTAATATTAATTTCTTACAGACTCTAACATTGAAAATACCCCACACACATTCACTGGGCCAGAAGGTAGCTTAGCTCAATTCTTCCTTGTCCCCAAGCTTTCCTTTAGTCCTCAAGTCTCCCAAGTCCTGTAGAGTCCTATACAGCTGTAGTGCTGAGCCACAATCTACAACTTCAAGCTTCAGGTTCTGGTCCCTAATTAGGCTTTGGACTCCACTGGTTCTCGGTATTTATTACATGCCAAATTCCCAGGACCACTGTATAATTCTGGTCTTAAAGATAAGGAGACATAGGACTTCTACCTTGTTTTCTCTGCTTCATTTCTAGTCCATTTAGGACTGAGGATGCATCCCAGTATGTATTCCTTGTGCCATCTTGCTTAATATCTCCATTTTTTTTTTTGCTGACTTAAATTAAGGTTTCTGATAATCTTTTAGAAAAAAATACTTTACACTTAATTTATTATAGAGCATGATGAGAGACCCACATTGAGAATGAAGCACACAACAAAATAACTGGGAGCCACTTAAATTCTTGATAGTAGCTGAGAAAGGGATAAGAATGCTGGAGGAGCTATGACACAGCTGTAGAATAACGAGCAATTGCTTTTGGGAATGACAAAGAAGTAGTAATGGGGCAGCAGAGACCCTGTACTGAATGGAGAAATAAATCAACAGGGTATTTAGAACCTAGGACAGAATGCAGTAGTGCAAAAAAATAATTTTCCTCCTTTAAAAATAATTTTACATGTAACACTATTACTATGGTGTACCAACTTGGATAAAATACCTATGATTTTTGAACAAGAAGGATCTGTGAATAATTTTTTTTTCTTTTTTTCTTTTTTTTTACAGGGAGAGAGAGAGTCAGAGAGAGGGATAGATAGGGACAGACAGACAGGAATGGAGAGAGATGAGAAGCATCAATCATCAGTTTTTCGTTGCGACACCTTAGTTGTTCATTGATTGCTTTCTCATATGTGCCTTGACCACGGGCCTTCAGCAGACCGAGTAACCCCTTGCTCAAGCCAGCAACCTTGGGTCCAAGCTGGTGAGCTTTTGCTCAAACCAGATGAGCCTGCGCTCAAGCTGGCGTCCTTAGGGTCTCAAACCTTGGTCTTCCTCATCTCAGTCTGATGTTCTATTCACTGCGCCACCCGCCTGGTCAGGCTGTGAATCATTTTGAATTTTATTTATTTATTTTAATTTATTCATTTTAGAGAGGAGAGGGAGAGAGAGGAGAGACAGAGAGAGAGAGAAGGGGGGAGGAGCTGGAAGCATCAACTCCCATATGTGCCTAGACCAGGCAAGCCCAGAGTTTCGAACCGGCGACCTCAGCATTTCCAGGTAGACGCTTTATCCACTGCGCCACCACAGGTCAGGCTCATTTTGATGTTTCTTTTATTTGTTATATGCTACTTTTAGATGTAGTATAACTCGTTATAAAATAAATATGTCTACTGACTTTGATTTGCCAAAACAACAATAATAAGCACATGTGCAAATAAGAGGGGCCATATTTCAAGAAATATTCTTTGCTTTAAAATATGCAGAAACTAAGTGGAGTTAAGAATTAGGAGGGAAGGGGCTTGAGAAAATTTTCATATGAATAATCTGGATCTTATCACTTTCACAGCCCAAGAAAGTTCTTCCATTTGGGAGCTATATTTTATTATTGAGTTGAAACAAACAGCATGAAGTTAGGTCACATTACAGAATATATTTTAAAATTTTTTCCCTTGCTTAAGATCACATGTTCCTCCCTAAAATTATAAAATGGATTTCATGCTTACAGAAGATGGCAAACTGAGTTCCCATGAGAAATCTGCTTTCTATTTGTTGAACAGGTCTAATATAACCGGCCCGGTCTCTAATCCCTTACTAAGAAACATTTTCCAATGTTGGATTCAAATACATTCAGAGGGTCGGGTGAGCTCAAACAAAACATATGATTAATTATCAGAAACTGCTGCTCATCCATGGCAGTTTGTGTTCATCAGGACAACAGTACAGCTGGTATAGCAAGGCTCAGTGAATGTTTTCTGGAAATGGCCAGAGAGCAAGTAATTTTGGCTTTGTGGGCCACATGGTGTCTTTTGGAAACTACTCAACTCTGTCATTATAGCATAAAAGTGACCATAGACAATACATAATAAATAGGCAAGACTGGGTTTTTACAAAATATTATTTATAAAATTAGGTGTCGCGATGGGTTTGTCCTGCAAGTTTTACTTTGCTGACTCTTACCTTATAGTGCCAGTGGATCACAAAATAAGGCATTGTGTGTCTTTAGGCAGATAAGTCTATGATTACACCATTCTATTAGTTATGAAACTGATAACAGTTTTCCCACCTTCTAATACAAATACTAGTACACTACCAAGTCATGATTTCTAACTGCTATCATTTTGAGTAAACTCCAGAAGGTAATACTTTTTAAACAGTTCATACCATGTTCTCTGTGGCCTCTCAAATATTAGTCTGACCACTTTCTGTTTAAAATGTCCTCTTTATCCAGATTTATAGAGTCTGAAATAATGTAGAAAACTCTCAATTTTAACTGATGGGAGAATCCAATACAGATAATTTAGGTCCCAAAGTCACTATATTGTCCTAAAATTTTATGGTTTGACTATCTACATATCCCCAAATACACAAAATAATTGCTAGCTTTATTTTGTGCTTACTACTACATCATGTATTTTATTTTCTACTTATCAAAGTAGAGAATCAATATAATTGTTCAAATAATTTGTCTACTGAACCATGGTCCAATGTTAAATAATTATACAGATTTATCTCTGACCAATAAAGGAATCACCACAAATTGTCCAAGTATTTGACCAGAATATATTAAAAATGCCAGCTTAACTAAGTAGGCATTGATGTTTCAGCCAGTTAAATGTATATACAGCAGAAAATGGCAGCTTATTACCAGATGATATACCTCCAAATGCTCATACTCATATATCTCCCCTACATACCAACTATCAAATAAATATTGCATTTTTAAGATTTTAAGCCCTGCTCTTGGCTCACTGGATAGAACATTGGCCTGGTGTGCAGATGTCCTGGGTTCAATCCCCCGTCAGGACACACTAAAGAAGTGGCCATCTGCTTCTCTTCCCCTTCCTCTCCCCCTTCTCTTGCTCTTTCCCTCTCTCAGCCAGTGCCTTGGTTGGTCCAAGCATCAGCCCCAGGCATTGAGGATAGCTCAGTTGATTCAAGCACTGACCCCAGACAAGGGCTACCGGGTAGATCACAGTCAGGGCGCATGTGGGAGTCTGTCTCTCTGTCTCCCCTCCTCTCACTTAAAAAAAAATTTAAAAATATGATAGAATATGCTTCCTGCTCCTCCCCCCAGCTCTCTCTCTCTCAAACTCTCTCCCCCTCTCTTTGTCTTCCCCTCTCTCTCCCCCACTTCTCTAAAAAATGAATAAATAAAATTTAAAAATATATGATAGAATTTGAAATATGATTTTAAAATTATGCATACTAAGTTGTAAAACAATTTTATTTTTCTGTGATACTTGCTATTATGCAATTTTTATTGTTTTATTTTTCTCTTTTATTGTTGTATAACTTACATAACATTGTGTTAGTTTTAACTATACAACATAACAATTTGATACTTGAATATATTGCAGAATGATTACCTGTCAAATTAGTATAACTTACATAACATTGTGTTAGATTTAACTATACAACATAACAATTTGATACTTGCATATATTGCAGAATGATTACCTGTCAAATTAGTATATCACCGTACATAGTTTTAATTTTTTTCTTGTTATGACAACTTTCACGATCCACTTCTTTAGTTGTTTCAAATATGCAATACAGTATTATTAACCATGCTATACATTACACTGTTGTGATTTATTCATTTTATAACTGAAAATTTGTACTTGTTGATTTCCTTCACTAATTTTGCCCAAACCCACCTCCTACCGCAGATAACCGCCGATTTGTTCTCTGTATCAAGGAGCTGAGGATTTTTTGGTTTGGCTTTTCTTTTTTATATATTACTTATCATAATGCCCTAAAGATTTGTGTCACACATAGCAAGATTTCATTCTTTTTATGGCTAAATAATATTCCATTATATATATATGTGTGTGTGTGTGTGTGTGTGTGTGTGTATATATATATAATTATATATACCAGAATTTCTTTATTTATCATTACACACTTATTCATCATTACACACTTAGGTTGGTTTCATGTCTTGGCTATTATAAATAATTCTGAAAGGAACAAAAGGTACATATATCTTTATAAGTTAAAATTTTGTTTTGGGAGGGGGTAAATTCCAGAAGTACAACTGCTGAATCATGTGGTGTTTCTAGTTTTGATTTTTTGAGGAACCTCTGAATTCCACAGTGGTTGCACCAATCTGCATTTCCACCAACAGTGCACAAGGGTCACCTTTTCTTCACATTCTCACCAGCATTTGTCTCTTCTTGTATTTTTAATAATGCAATTCTAACAGATGTGTAGTAATATCTCATTGTGTTTGACTTGCATTTTCCTGATTACTAGTGATGCCGAGCAACTTTTCATGTTTGTTAGTCATCTATATATATATTTTTAAATATCAAGTCATATATTCTGCTCCTATTTTAATCGGATTTTTTTTATTAAGTTGTGAGTTTTTAAAATATATTTTGGATTTTAACTGCTTATCAGAATCATGGCTTGCAAATATATTCTACCCATCCCTTTCCACCATGTGCTTCTGCTACAAAAGGGAACTGTATTCTTTAAAAGAAAAATGAGCCTGACCTGTGGTGGCGCAGTGGATAAAGCGTCGACCTGGAAATGCTAAGGTCGCCGGTTCGAAACCCTGGGCTTGCCTGGTCAAGGCACATACGGGAGTTGATGCTTCCAGCTCCTCCCCCGTCTCTGTCTCTCTCTCCCTCTCTCTCTCCTCTCTAAAATGAATAAATAAAATAAATAAAAATTTAAAAATAAATAAATAAAAGAAAAATGAAATGAGCAAGATTAGTAAAAAATTGGGGAGAATCAGAAATTTTGCTTTAATGGAAGCAATAGAAAAATTGTTCTTTTTAAATCAAACTTATTTAGAAAAATACAACAATTGGCTGTTTTTTTATTTAACAGACAATACCATCATATTTAATCATTGTTTTTTATTTCCCTTAATCTTATATAGATTTTGTTGCATTATGATAACCCCACTTTAAAAAGAAATATCAGACAACTTAGGTCCAAAACATATTTTTATTAAAGCTATACAAGCCAATCTATTAAAAAATCACCAGGGATCACTTATGATTCCCACAATATCTTTAAGAGATGCTGTTCTACCTAAAGAGAACATGAGCTTTTTATTTTCACAAATATCAATAGATATCATATAAGAGGTATAAAGTGAACTGTACACTTGGCAAAACACCTTGGGAAATAAGGTGATTATATGGATGGTTAATAACCACCCAAACTCCTTAACATTAACCATTGATGTTCCAGGTAAATTAAAACTTCATTTTGCTGTAGCTAGGTAAATATTTCTGTGCTACTTTTCAAACAGCTGATCAAGAATGTGGCTTGCTGTGCTTCTACAGATTTTATTAAGCTGATTTTATTGGCTTCACAATCAGGTTAATAAAGAAATTTGTGTACAGTATATTTAAAACACCAACTTTGACATAATTTATTGTTATATATTGTGATTTTTTTATACAGATATACCTACACATCATAACCATTATTTTATAGATATAGCTATATCTATATAGCTAAATAAATATTGTATTGGAAACTGTGAATGAGCTGTTAGAATCTGTTGTCCCCTTTTTAAAAATTAACTTTTTTTTTTTAGGTTAAAAGATTAGAGATAATGCAGCAGACCCTTGCATATGCTCTGATTGGGATCCACCCAGCAACCCTATTTATGGCCAGTGCTTGAGTACTGAGCTATTTTTAGCACCTGAGGCTGATATACCCCAATGGAGCTATCCTCAGTGCCCAGAGCCATACTAAAACCAACCAACCAATCAGGCTATGGGAGGATAAGAGAGGGGGGATATAGAGGGAGGTGGGGAGAAGCAGATGGTTGCTTCTCCTGTGTGCCCTGACTGGGAACTAAATCAGGATTTCCATATGCCAGTCCAATGCTGTATCCACTGAACCACTACTCAGGGCCACATTTATTTTTAATTAGAGCTCATTGCCTATAGTAAAGACTTTATATCTCAGCCTGAAATTATAGTTAGATATTGCCACATACTTGCATTCTGGCCAATTAATAAGAAGAGCTCTACTATAACAACTTTTTAAAAAGAAGTTTGTGCCTTTGTTTCTCTTTCAGAACCTGAAGCAGCCAGCTCTCCTACCATAATTGTACAAGATTGGAGGCTATACAGCAGAGAGCACTGGTCCCTGAAAATGGAAAAACCACAGCGGCCTTGGGCTGATGATGTCTAGAGCTTTCTGTGGAACAGAAATAAGATTCTGTCCTCTTTAAGTCACTACTTTAAGGTGATACTTATATACATACATGCAAACACATATCATTGGGAACATACTCTAAAGAATGTTTTGTAATCACTGTAGATGAAATATGAGAGCACTTTTACTCTCTGAAGATTGTAATCACCACTAGTAATTACTGCTAACACTAGACGTGTAGTCCTGGCTCCTGAAGGGTCGATTAGCCTCAATGCCTTTGCGGGAGGTGCTGGCTAACACAGGAGTTAACATGTTTGCGTTCCCTTGGGTCTTGATATCCACTTGTAATTCAGACTCCTTGCCAATTCTCTGTCATTTCTTTGAAGGCCTCTTCCCTTTTCTTCTGAACACTTTTTTTTGTTGTTGTTATCTTCCTTCTGGTCTTTACTTTAAAAATACTTCCTTTTTCAAGCCCACCCTAAATTCAAATCAAATGTGCCTGCTAATTTGATCCTATGGTAGCCTGTATTTCCTCTAAAATAGTAAAAGCTACAATGTAGTTACATTGCTTCTTCACACTCACCACACAAAACTCCCTAAAGGCAGGAAATGTGTCATACATATAGTACAGCCTTAATAAATACTATTGGATAAATTAATGGTTATATTCAATTCTTTTATTATTTAAACTCCTGCTACCATATCAGAAAATAAGACTTTTTTACAGAATACTCTGATGTTGCTTTTATAGCTTTCCTTATCTACCTCTTAGAATATCATTTCAAAGATTTTAACTTCTTTCTCTTACTGAGCCTTAAGTGCATCTTGTTTTTCAACCTCCCAAATAACAAGCCATTAAAGTTAATTATACTAATTTATGGATTTTTTGTTAAATATAAAGACAAAAATAAAAATTGGGAAATAAATCCAAATATCCAACCACAGTTCAATATGTTGAATTGTGTGAATGAGCAACTTGCCTGATTCTCAGCATCCTAACAGATCAAGTGATCAGTGACAGCAGTGGGATAAGGCATGCAGAAGAAAATATTAAATAATACATCATTAGGCCCTGGCCGGTTGGCTCAGTGGTAGAGCGTTGGCCTGGCGTGCAGAAGTCCCAGGTTCGATTCCCGGCCAGGGCACACAGGAGAAGCGCCCATCTGCTTCTCCACCCCTCCCCCTCTCCTTCCTCTCTGTCTCTCTCTTCCCCTCCCGCAGCCAAGGCTCCATTGGAGCAAAGATGGCCCGGGCGCTGGGGATGGCTCCTTGGCCTCTGCCCCAGGCGCTAGAGTGGCTCTGGTCGCAAGAGAGCGACGCCCCCGGAGGGGCAGAGCGTCGCCCCCTGGTGGGCGTGCCGGGTGGATCCCAGTTGGGCGCATGCGGGAGTCTGTCTGACTGTCTATCCCCGTTTCTAGCTTCAGAAAAATACAAAAAAAAAAAAAAATACATCAGTCTCATTATTGAAAGGAAAAAAAGAAGTTTGTCAAGAAATTTTTCTGGTCCTAATTTCTGAGGAAGACTTCTCACATGGGACATGTTATAGAGGACAATGTACGATATAGTAGACAATATCATCCAAATTATGTGGAAAAAACAGAAATTAAATTTATACAGTATAGCACAGGGGTCCCCAAACTTTTTACACAGGGGCCAGTACACTGTCCCTCAGACCGTTGGAGGGCCGGACTATAAAAAAAAACTATGGCCCTGGCCGGTTGGCTCAGTGGTAGAGCATCGGCCTGGCGTGTGGGGGACCCGGGTTTGATTCCCGGCCAGGGCACACAGGAGAAGCGCCCTTTGCTTCTCCACCCCCATCCCCTCCTTCCTCTCTGTCTCTCTCTTTCCCTCCCGCAGCCAATGCTCCATTGGAGCATAGATGGCCCAGGCGCTGGGGATGGCTCCTTGGCCTCTGCCCCAGGCGCTAGAGTGGCTCTGGTCGTGGCAGAGCAACGCCCAGGATGGGCAGAGCATCGCCCCCTGGTGGGCAGAGCGTCGCCCCTGGTGGGCGTGCGGGGTGGATCCCGGTCGGGCGCATGCGGGAGTCTGTCTGACTGTCTCTCCCCGTTTCCAGCTTCAGAAAAATACAAAAAAACAAACAAACAAACAAACAAAAAAAACTATGAACAACTCCCTATGCACACTGCACATATTTTAAAGTAAAAAACAAAACGGAAACAAATACAATATTTAAAATAAAGAACAAGTAAATTTAAATCAACAAACTGACCAGTATTTCAGTGGGAACTATGCTCCTCTCACTGACCACCAATGAAAGAGGTGCCCCTTCCGGAAGTGTGGCAGTGCTGGATAAATGGCCTCAAGGGGCCGCATGCGGCTCGCGGGCTATAGTTTGGGGACCCCTAGTACAGCTATTCTTGTAACTGCATTTGATAAAAGTGAAAGGTGTAACAATGGAGTAAAATTCAGTGAAATTGACTGGTGTCTAATTTGATCAAAAAAGAACATTGGGTTTTCCAAAGAGCTGGATGGGTAGCAAGCACCTTCAAGATCTCCCTTGACATTGGCTTTGAGGGACTGTTGCTAAGAACCAAATAGCAATTAGTTTAAGGTTTTGCTATAGGACAAACCTTTCTGCTCTGGGCACCTACTTTACACTGAGGAATTGATGATCATACATAGGAACACATTGGTCTTTTCACCCTGGTGGGTAAACAGTTAATTAATAGCCTTCTTCAGTTGGGGCACCCTTAGAAAACAGGGAACTTGCAAATTCTCTGAAAGTGGTTTGCTTTCATAAGTGGGAGAGCTTTAGTCATTCCCCTACAAAGATAAATAACTCCAAACTCGAATGCCACTAATTATGTTCTTGATACTCAAATAAAATCATTTGCCCTTTAAAACATGCAAAGATTTTCTGCCATTTTACGACCATGTGTGCTGCATTTTAGAATTAAATCAACGTATTGCACTTTGCAAAGTATGCTTTAGTACTTAATGGATTTTACACAATATAGTTCACATTTCAACAATGATAGAGAAGCAAAGTAAATATTAATCTCCCTAGCCAATTAATCTAAACAGAATTGTCACCCTAAAGTAAATGAGTTTTTATATAGCTGTGTTACCCTGTGTCAAAGAAATAGCATAAACAAAATCTGCAATTATAGATTTGGCAGTGTGTCAGGCATCTCAGATATAGAGCCCTTTTCATTAAAAAAATTTTTTTCCAGATGCAAATTATTTTAAATTTGATACTAGCCTAAACATAAAGCTAAGCATAGAATAATGTTAGCAAAATTAGTGTTACCTGACCAAGAGAAAGACAGTGGGAAATATACCTAGAAACTCAGTAAACACCTCTCTTTTTTTATTAGCTTGAAGCTAGGCTATAATGGGCATTGGTATTTATGCCTCTGTCCTGAATGTGGCTGGAAGTAGCCTGCAATTACAAATCGAAGTAATCTGCGATCAGTAGGAAGCAGCAGGCATAAGTAAGGAGTACCAAGAAACGTATGCCAAGAACTGTGAAAATTAGAAGAGGCTATAGAGATAGTAGAATATGTTTACAAATTATTAAACCATATTTTAATTGACTCTTCATGATTTTATTATACTATGAATTTAATACATTGTACTAGTTTCCTACAGCTGCTGAAATACTACAGCCCAAATTTATTATGTTATACAACTTAAACTTGGAAAAATTATTTACCTTAAAAAGGTCACAAATATATTTAGGTTTTGTTAAAGTATAATTGACATAGAGCATTATATAGTGTGTCTGTAAAGTCATGGTGCACTTTTTACCAGTCATAGGAAAGCAACAAAAGACGGTAGAAATGTGAAATCTGCACCAAATAAAAGGAAAACTCTCCCAGTTTCATACCTATTCAGTGCAGTTCATGTGGGCTCACACACAGATTTTTTAGGGCTCCTTAGGTAGCTATCCCATATAGCCTCTACAGACTCGTCACTGACTGATGGCCTACCAGAATAGGGTTTCTCCACCAAACTGCTGGTTTCCTTCAACTGCTAATCCCACCAAGTAATGTTATTCCTAAGTGGTGGTGCTTCGTTATAAACGTGCCGATATTCACGTTGCACTTTGGTCACAGATTCGAATTTAGTGAGCCACAGAACACACTGAACTTTCCTCTATACCATCCACATCTCTACTGGCATGGCTGTGGGCTGCTCCACTGTATATACGGTGTGACATCATCATCTGCGCATGCGTACATGCTGCCACATCATCCTACAGAAACTGGGAGGGTTTTCCCTTTATTTGGTGCAGATTTCACATTTCTATCATCTTTTGTTGCTTTCCTGTGACCAGTCAAAAGTGCACCATGACTTTACGGACACATTGTGTTAGTTTTAGGTATATACCTTAATGATATTATGATATTTGTAAATATGGTGAAATGTTCACCTCATTAAGTCAGGTTAACATCCATCACTTGACACAGTTTATAATATTTTTTCTCATGCTAATAAGTTTTACGATTTACTATCTTAGCAACTTTCAAATCCACACTACAGTATTTTTAAGTATAGTCACCATGCTGTGCATTGCCTCTCGTGACGCTTATTTTATAACCGGAAGTCTGTGACTCTTGACTTCTGTCATCCTTTGGCCATCCCCACTTACCCTACCTCTGGCAACCACTGTCTGTTCTCAGGATTTATGAGTTTTGTTTGTTTGTTTGGTGGGTCTTGTTTGCATTTGGTTTTTTAGATTCCATGTATAAGTGAGATCATACAGTATTTGTCTTTTTCCAACTTACTTCACTAAGCATAATACTACTCTAAGGAGGTCCATCCATGGTGTTGCAAATGGTAAGATTTCATTCTTCTTATGGCTGAGTAATATGGTTGAGTTAATTCTTGGCTTTTGTAAATAATGTTTCAATGAATATGGAGGTGGATACACTTCTTAAGTGAGAGCTTTTCTTTTCCTCAGATAAATACCCTGAAGTGGAAATGCTGGATCATATGGTAGTTCTATTTTTAATTTTTTGAGGAACCTCCATACTGTTTTTCATAGTGGCTGCACCAATTTATTGTACATTCACATCACAGTGCACGAGGGTTACCTTTCTTCACATCCTCGTAAACACTTATTGTATTACTTGTCTTTTTGATAACGGTTAATTTAACAGGTGTGACATAATGTCTCATAATGATTTTGATTTGCATTTCCCTGATGTTAGTGATGTTGAGCATCTTTTCATGTGTCTGTTGGCCATCTGCATGTCTTTTTGGAAAACAGTCTATTCAGATCTCCTGCTCAGTTTTAACTGGATTGTCTGTTTCTTTTTTCTTTTTCTTTTTTTTGATATTGAGTTGTATGAGTTCTTCAGATATTTTGGATATTAACTCTTTATCAGGTGTATGATTTGCAAATACTTTCTACCTTTCAATAAATTGCTTTTTCACTGTGTTGATGGTTTCCTTTGTTGTGCAGAAACTTTCTAGTTTGACGTAGCCCCACTTGATGATTTTTTATTTTGTTGATTTCTCTTTTGGTGTCAACCCCAGAATGTTATCACCAAGAGTATTGTCATGGAATTTGCTGCCTATGTTTTCTTCTAGGAGTTTTATTATTGCACAACTGACATCCAAGTTTTTAATTCACTTTGAGTTAATATTTGTGTAGGGTGTAAGATAGTGATCCAGTTTCATTCTTTTGCATGTGGCCATCCAGTTTTCCCAACATCATTTATTTAAAAGGCTGTCCTTTACAATATATAGTCTTAGCTCCTTTGCCATAAATTAATTGACCTTGCAGATGTGGGTTTATTTCTGAGCTCTTCATTCTGTTCCAATCACCCATATGTTTGTTTTTATACCAATACCATACTTTTTTGATTACTATTGCTTTGAAAAATAGTTTGAAATCAGACAGCACGATACCTCTAGCTTGGATCTTCTACAAGACTGCTTTGGTTATTTGGGGATTATTTGTGATTCCACACACATTTTAAAATTGTTTGTTCTAATTCTGTGAAAAATGCAATTAAAATCTTAATACAGATTGCATTTATTCTTTAGATTGTTTTGGGTCCTATGAATATTTTAACACTATTAATTCTTCCAATCAATGGTCACAGAATATGTATTCATTTATTTCTGTTTTCTTCAATTCTTTTAGCAATGTCTTATAGTTTTAGTTTACAGATTTTTCACTTACTTAGTTAAATTTAGTCCTAGGTATTTTATTTTATTTATGCAATTGTAAATGGGATTGTTTTATTTTCTTTTCTAATAGTTTGTTTTTAGTGAATACAGATCTGACAGATTTCTGCATGTTAATTTTGTTCTGCGACTTTACTGAATTCATTTATAGTTTCTAACAGTTTTCTTTTTGTGGAGTATTATAGATGTTTCTCTCCCTTTGTACATATATATATATACTATCATGCCCTCTGTAAGTATAGACACTTATAATTATTTATTTTTACTTGCATTTTTTATTTTTATTTTCCTAATTAGTCTGTCTAGAACTTCCCATGCTATTGTTAAATAAAAGTGATGAAAGTGGGTATCCTTGTTTTGCTTCTGATCTTAGAGGAAAGGCATTTATCTCTTAATCATGAAGTATGATGTTAGCCTGTCATTATGTTAGTTTTCATTCTGGTCTTGATTATGATTAGATTTATTTTATACTCACTGTGTTGAGAATTGTTATCAAAATTATTGTTGAATAATGTCAATTTTTTTGCAACTATTGAAATGATCATATAATTTTTATTCTTATTTTGTTAATGATATGCAACATATTGATTGACTTGTGGATGTTGAACAATTCTTGCAGCCCTATAATAAATTCTACTTGTTCATAGAAGATGATACTTTTAATATATTGTTAAATTTGGTTTGCTAATATTTTGTTGAGAATTTTTGCTTCTATGTTTCTCAGATATATTGGTTTGATGACTTTCTTAGATTGTATAGTTAGATTCTTTTCTCATTACCTTTTGTGTATATACTATAAGTTTCTGCTTTGTAATTACTATGAAGATTACATATAGCAAATTATACTTTTAACAGTTTATTTTAAGATGATAAGAACTTAAGTTTGAATGCATTCTAAAGTTTATGTTTGGCTTCCCGCAAGCCCCATGTTTTATATATATATTTTTAAATGTTTTATATTTTTGATGTCACATTTTACATTTTGCTATCTTAAGTATTCTTTAATTAATTATTGTAGTTATAATTATTGTTACTAATTTTGTCATTTCACCATTATACTAGCTTTATAATCTACTACCCTGATTTACATTTACTTTCACCAGTGAGATTTATAATTCACTATTTTGATTGTATATTTACCTTCACCAGTTAGATATATACGTTTATGTTTTGGGGTTTTTTTTGCATTTTTCTGAAGCTGGAAACGGGGAGGCAGTCAGACTCCCAAGTGCTCCCGACCGGGATCCACTGGCATGCCCACCAGGGGGTGATGCTCTGCCCCTCTGGGGCGTCAGTCTGTTGCATCCAGAGCCATCCCAGCGCCTGAGGCAGAGGCCACAGAGCCATCCTCAGTGCCCGGGCAAACTTTGCTCCAATGGAGCCTTGGCTGCGGGAGGAAAAGAGAGAGACAGAGAGGAAGGAGAGGGGCAGGGTGGAGAAGCAGATGGGTGCTTCTCCATGTGCCCTGGCCGGGAATCAAACCCGGGATTCCTGCATACCAGGCCGACGCTCTACCACTGAGCCAACCGGCCAGGGAATGCTTTTTATTAATAATAAGCAGCCCTTTTTTTAGCTTAAAAAGTCTCTTTAACATTTCTTTTACAGCCTGACCTGCAGTGGCACAGTGGACAAAGCATCGACCTGGAATGCTGAGGTCAAAACCCCAAGGAGCCTGACCAGGTGGTGGTGCAGTGAATAGAGCATTGGACTGGGATGCAAAGGACCCAGGTTCGAGACCCCGAGGTCGCCAGCTTGAGCGCAGGCTCATCTGGTTTGAGCAAAAGCTCACCAGCTTGGACCCAAGGTCGCTGGCTCGAGCAAGGGGTTACTTGGTCTGCTGAAGGCCCGTGGTCAAGGCATATATGAGAAAGCAATCAATGAACAACTAAGGTCTCGCAATGAAAAACTGATGATTGATGCTTCTCATCTCTCTGTTTCTGTCTGTCTGTCTGTCCCTGTCTATCCCTCTCTCTGACTCTCTCTCTGTCCCTGTAAAAAAAAAAAAAAAAGACAAAACCCCAAGGAGCCTGGTCAAAACACATATGGGAGTTGATGCTTCCTGCTCCTTCTTCTCTTCTCTCTCGCTAAAACTGAATTAATAAAATCTAAAAAAAAACCCACAAAAAAACCATTTCTTTTACAACTGTTTTTAGTAATGATGAACTCCTTTAGCTTCTGATTTTTTTCTGGGCACTATTGGCTGGAAAAAAGTATGCTTTTTTTAATTAATTAGTTATTTTAATTTAGTGAAAGGAGTAGAGGCAGAGACAGACTTTCACATGTGCCCCAACAAGGATACACTCAGCAAGCCCAGTAGGGGGCGATGCTCTGCCCATCTGGGGCACTTGCTCCGTTGGAACCAGAGCCATTTTTTAGTGTCTAAAGTAGAGGCTGTGGAGGCATCCTCAGTACCTAGGGCCAGCTCTTCAGTTAAGTCATGACTGCAGAAGAAGAGAATAAAGAGACAGAGAAGACGAAGAGAAGTGAAAGGGGTAGGGGTCGAGAAGCAGATGGGTGCTTCTCCTGTGTGCCCTGATTTGTAATCAAACCCATTTGTAATCAAACTCTACCACTGAGCCAACCAGCCAGGGCTTATGGAAAAAAAGTATTCTTGGTTGAAAGTGTTTTAACATTTTTAATATATCATGCTCGTTTTTTCTGACCTGTAAAGTTTCTGCTCAAAAATCTGCGAATAATCTTATGGCAGTTTCCTTGTATGTAACAAATTGATTTTCTCTTGCTATATTTAAGATTCTCTTCTTATCTTTAAATATTGATATTCAGTAATAATGTATCTTGCTGTGGATCTTTTGTGAATCGCTTTGGGTTTATCTTATTTGGAACTTTCTGTGCTTCCTGTATCTATATGTCATTTCTTTCCTTCAGCTAATAAAGTTTTCAGCCATGATATCTTCAAATAAAGTTTCTACCCTTTTCTCTCTCTCTCTTTTTCTTCTGAGACTCCAATAATGTAAATTTTAGTTCACTTAAAGTCATCCTATAAGTACCTTAAATTATTGCTTAAAAAAAAATTAACTGCTCTGATTGGGTGAGTTCCCCTGCTTTATTTTTGAACTCACTGATTCTTTCTTCTGCTTCATTTACTCTGCACTTAATCCCCTTTCATGCAATTTTCAATTCAGTTATTGTATTCTTCAGTTCTGTGACTTCTGGTTTAGTTGTAAGTATGTTAAACAATATTTGTGTATTATTATTTATTTACTATTTTATTATTTTTTATAGAAAATTGTAAATTTATTTTTTCCCCACCTGGTACTTTCTCTTTGTTGACGTTCTCATTGTGTTCATCCATTTTTCTCCTGAGTTTGATGAGCCTCTTTATGACTATTACTAAATATTTTTTCAGGTAAATTATTTATCTCTGTTTCACTAAGATTTTTTTCTGAGTTTTATCTTTGTTGTTGTTTGGAACATATGTCTAGTGTCTTTATTTTGACTCACACTTTGTGTTGATTTCCATGTGTCAGATGAAACAGCAACCTCTCTGTCTTGAAGGGTTTGCTTTGTGTGGGATATGATCCTTATTGTTCAACCCTGCCCTAGGTTTTGTTTGTCTTTCATACCTTAGTGATTTCCAAGAAGTACATTTTATTTTTAATAGCTTCTAGGAGTTTAGGGTGTTCCAAGACCAGTCAGTGTCTCAAAAGGGTGGATCTTAGTTAGCAACTAGACTCAGGCTGATTGGAAACCAGACCCTCAGACCAGAGAGTTTTTAAAATAAATATATATACAGTCCTATGGGGTTGCATGCGTAAGACCTACTGAACCCAGAGCCAGGTGATCTGGATGTGTCCCCTGATCAGTACTTTCAAAAATCAGCATTCCAGACCCATGCATAAGTTCCTTTCAGAAAATACCGTTGAGCTGCTGTGGAGCATGAGAGCACACAGATGGCTCCCCCAGGCTATGCTCCCTGGACACCTCCCTAGCTCTAAATGTGTGCCGAACTTACAGCCTGCCCCTACTGCTAACATTCCAACACTAGCAAGTAGATCTCTTTCACAGGAAGACTAAAGGTGTGTTTTAATATACTATCTGTGCAGTGCCCTGAGGAAGGTTGCCTGCACAAAACTGTTTTGTGGGTTTTCCCCAGTTTTTACACTCCTGTGGGATCCAAGAATGCAAGCCCCTCTGACCATCAGAGACAGGTGATCGAGGAGCATGCTTTCAGCAGCAACAGTAGAAAACAGAGACCAGACATAAACAGTGGAGTCCTAGACACCTATAACAGTCCCCTTCTGAGAGATGCTGGTGCTCTGGAGATCAGCAGAGGGAACATGTGAAAATTGTGGCAGTATTCTTAGGTCTCAGAAAGGTTTATAGTCAGCCTTTACATGTGTGTTTAATTACAAGCCTGCCCCTCAGGCTGCATCTATGGTGATAAGCTAATAAGTTTTTTTATTATTATTATTATTAATTTTATTGCGGTGACATTGATAAATTGGGGTACATATGTTCAGGGAAAACATCTCCAGATTATTTTGACATTTGATTATGTTGCATACCCCTCACTCAAAGTCAAATAATCTTCTGTCGCCTTCTATCTGCTTTTCTTTGTACCCCTCCTCTCCCCCCACTACACCTCTCTCCTTCCTTGCCTTCTCCCCACACCCCACACCCCACACCCCCTTACCATCACATTCTTGTCCATGTCTCTGATTCTCATTTTTATGTCTCATTTATGTTTGGATTCATATAGTTCTTATTTTTTTCTGATTTACTTATTTCACTCCGTATAATGTTATCAAGGTCCATCCATGTTATTGTAAACTAGAAAGCCCGGCGGTCATACGGAATGACCGCTGTTCTAGATATTATAAATTGTAATTAAAATGATTTGTGCAAAGGTGTCTGCTAATTCAAACTGAATTACCCAGGGCAGGCAGCAAGGACGCCCCTTTGCTCCGTGCCCCACGGTGTTTCCCCCTTCTACTTGCTTAATTGCTTAAAGTAGAATGCAATGAAGGAAACCACTGGCGGTACATTTCTTAAGAGCAAGCCGTTTTTATGCAGCTTTAGCTCCTTTTCTCTCCTCTTCAGTGCTGTATTTTCTAGGAGGCATTCTTAAAAGAAATTACGTTAAGACGTAGTTTTTATGTAAAACAGATGATTGCCAATGCAAACAAATGTTCACCTTCCCCCTGACCCGCTCAATTTGCGTTCAGCCATGGCAACTTCACCCCATTGGCTAGTACAGTTACGCAAGCAACCAATAAGCTATCGGCGACAGACACTTAAGCCGCATATAATAAAGATGATCCGATGTCTTCATTGCTTATGGCTGAGTAGTATTCCATAGTATATATGTACCAAAGCTTTTTAATACACTCATCCACTGATGGACACTTGGGCTGTTTCCAGATCTTTGCTATTGTGAACAATGCTGCCATAAACATGGGGGTGCATTTCTCCTTTTGGAACAGTCCTATGGTGTTCTTAGGGTATATGCCTAAAAGTAGGATAGCTGGGTCAAAAGGCAGTTCAATTTTTAATTTTTTGAGAAATCTCCATACTGTTTTCCACAGTGGCTGCACCAGTCTGCATTCCCACCAGCAGTGCAGGAGGGTTCCCTTTTCTCCACATCCTCGCCAGCACTTATTCTGTGTTGTTTTGTTGATGAGCGCCATTCTGACTGGTGTAAGGTAATATCTCATTGTGGTTTTAATTTGCATTTCCCTAATGATTAGTGATGTGCATTTTTTCCTATGCCTATTGGCCATCTGTATGTCCTCTTTGGAGAAGTGTCTATTCATTTCTTTTTCCCATTTTTTGATTGGATTGTTTGTCTTCCTGGTGTTGAGATTTACAAGTTCTTTATAAATTTTGATTATTAACCCCTTATCAGACATATTGTCAAATATGTTCTCCCATTGTGTAGTTTGTCTTTTTATTCTGTTCTTATTGTCTTTAGCTGTGCAAAAGCTGTTTAGTTTATATAGTCCCATTTGTTTATTCTGTTTTTTATTTCACTTGCCCATGCAGATAAATCAGCAAATATATCGCTGTGAGAGATGTCAGAGAGCTTACTGCCTATGTTTTCTTCTAAGATGCTTATGGTTTCACGCCTTACATTTAAGTCTTTTATCCATTTTGAGTTTATTTCTGTGAATGGTGTAAGTTGGTGGTCTAGTTTCATTTTTTTGCAGGTAGCTGTTCAATTTTCCCAACACCATTTATTAAAGAGGCTGTCTTTACTCCATTGTATGCCCTTACCTCCTTTGTCAAATATCAGTTGTACATAGAGCTGTGGGTTTATTTCTGGGTTCTCTGTTCTGTTCCATTGATCTATATACCTGTTCTTATGCCAGTACCAGGCTGTTTTGAGTACAATGGCCTTGTAGTGTAACTTGATATCGGGAAGTGTGATACCTCCTGCTTTATTCTTCTTTTTTAAGATTGCTGAGGCTATTCATGTTCTCTTTTGATTCCATATATATTTTTGGAATATGTGTTCTACATCTTTAATTATGTCATTGGTATTTTAATTGGTATTGCATTGAATTTATAAATTGCTTTGGGTAATATAGACATTTCAATGATCTTTATTTTTCCTAACCATGAGCACGGTATATGCTTCCACTTGTTTGTATCTTCCTTGATTTCTTTTATCAATGTTTTATAATTTTCCAAGTAAAAGTCTTTAGTCTCCTTGGTTAAATTTACTCCTATGTACTTTATTTTTTTGGTTGTAATAGTGGAGGGGATTGTTTCCTTAATTTCTCTTTCTGACTGTTCATTGTTGGTGTATAAAAATGCCTCTGATTTCTGAGTATTAATTTTATATCCTGCCACTTTGCTGAATTCATTTATCAGGCCCAGTAGTTTTTTGACTGAGACTTTAGGGTTTTCTATATACAATATCATATCATCTGCAAATAATGATAGTTTTACTTCTTCTTTTCCAACTTGAATGCCTATAAATTTCTTCTTCTTGTCTGATTGCTGTGGCTAGGACCTCCAGGACTATGTTGAATAAGAGTGGTGAAAGGGGGCACTCCTGCTTTGTTCCTGATCTTAAAGGGATTGCTTTTAATTTTTGCCCATTGAGATGATGTTGGCTGCGGCTTTGTCATAGATGGTTTTTTATCATGTTGAGGTATGTTTCCTGTATTCCCACTTTGCTGAGAGTTTTGATCATAAATGGGTGCTGGATTTTATCAAATGCTTTTTTTTTGCATCATTGAAATTATCATGTGGTTTTTCTCCTTCCTTTTGTTTATATGAATCACATTGATTGATTTGCAAATATTGTACCAGCCTTGCCTCCCCAGAATAAATCCCACTTGATCAAGATGTATGATTTTTTCCATATATTGTTGTGTCCTGTTTGCTAATATTTTGTTGAGGATTTTAGCATCTATATTTATCAGGGATATTGGCATATAATTTTCTTTCTTTTTGTCTTTGCCTGATTTTGGAATCAGAATTATGCTTGCCTCATAAAAGGAACTTGGAAGTCTTCCTTCCTCTTGAATTTTTTGAAATAGCTTGAGAAGGATAGGAGTTAGTTCTTATTGCTAATAAGCTTCTTTTACAGAAAGATTGGACTCTAGAGTCTGTTACCTCTTGCTATGTCCTGGGAGTGGTAACTGTTTAAGAACTTCTCTGTTGGTTACAGTCCTTGAGGACTCATAGTATAAACACCACTGGTCACTAGACTCAGAAGATGTAAATATTTGTTCTGATCACAGCTGCAGCAATCAGGGCATCATACAACGGGAAGATACCAGCAAGCTGGAATAAGGCAGAGAGAGAGCACTGAGTGTGTCCAATGGCCTTATTCCCTGAGAATATTGCCATAAGCTTCTAGAAACCAAACCTCCTAGACAAGCAGGTAGGCCTGGGGGGGTGTTTCATCGTGGTACTTGTGTAGTGCCCTGGGAGTGATGGTCTGCCAGGAACTGTCTCTTGATTTTTACAGTTTGATGGGATCCAGGAACATAAGCACCCTGCCCTTCGACCCCACTGCTTCCAGAGTCAGGAGATTAAAAGATGTCCCTTGGATGGCAACTGCAGAAAACCAAGTCATCAGACATAAAAACTCAGACACCAGACCTGTGTACATAGATGCCTCCCTTTGGGAGACACTGGCTCTCTGGAGCACAGCAGAGTGAGTGCATAAATGTAGCCTTCATCAGCTAGGGTGAGACGGAGGGGGAGATTAAAGATAGCACTGACAGAAACAAAAGAAGGAAAGAAAAAAGAAAAAGAGAAAGAAAAATAAGGAAAGGGAAAAGGGGGAGCAGGGAGAAGATGGAGCCTGCTGTTTTTAGTAAAGCAGAGAGAGGGAGAGCAGAAAGTTGGTGCCCACAAGCCTCCAAACGCAGAGACTATCCCAGCAGGCCCCCAACTCTGGGACCCATGCTTTAAAATTATGAAATGAGTTTCATTCACATAAATTGTGGGTGTTCTTCAAAGGGTTGCTTCTGCTCTGGGTCCTTGGCAGGTGGTCTGTTTGTCCGTTCAAGAGCTGTACCTCAGTTTGCAAAGACCAGGGGGTTTGGGAACCAGCCCCATTAGTTTTAAAGACAGATGTTTTGGAAGCTCATTCTTCAGGTGCCAATCTTAAAAGTTGGAGTATCTAGCCTGACTGTGGATAGAGTGTTGGACTGGGATGTGGAGGACCCAAGTTCGAGACCCCGAGGTCGCCAGCTTAAGTGCGGGCTCATCTGGTTTGAGCAAAACTCACCAGCTTGGACCCAAGGTTGCTGGCTTGAACAAAGGGGTTACTTGGTCTGCTGAAGGCCCACGGTCAAGGCACATATGAGAAAGCAATCAGTGAACAACTAAGGTATTGCAACAAAAAACTGATGATTGATGCTTCTTGTCTCTCTCCGTTCCTATCTGTCTGTCTCTATCTATCCCTCTCTCTGACTCTCTCTCTCTCTCTGTCTCTCTATAAAAAAAAAAAAGTTGGAGTGTCTAGCCTTAACCAGATGGCTCAGCGGATAGAGCACTGTCCTGCTGTGCTCAGGTCTAGGGTTAGATATTCAGTCAGGGCATATATGAGAAGCAGTCAATGAGCACACAACTAAATGGAACAATGAAGGGAACAAGGTGATGCTTCTCTTTCTCTCTTTCACTTTTCCAAATCAATGGATTTTTTTTTAAACTGGAGTGCCCAAGTGCAGTGCAAATTCTTTGCTCCTTAAGCAGAAGCTCCAAATTTTGAGTTTCCTACTAATTTTGAGTCACTGCACTCACTGGGTATGGAGTTTATAGCGAGATTGTGTCTCAGCCTTTGCTACCTGTTTCTATGTAGTTTCCCTCTTGCTTGTCAGTTTGTAATTCTTTTTTTTCCCCTAGAAGAAATTGTTTCATATATAGCTGTAGATTAAGGGTTCCATAGGGATAAGTTTAGGCTCTTTCTCTATTGCCATTTTAAACCAGAATCAAAAGTCCACAAATTTGTTATCTTAAAATTCTGGAGGTCAGAAGTACAACACCAGGCTCACTGACCTAATTAAAATCAAGTGTCAGGCCCTGGCTGGTTGGCTCAGTGGTAGAGCATTGACTTGGCTTGTGGACATCCCAGGTTCAATTCCCAGTCAGGACACACACAGAAGCAACCATCTGCTTCTCCACCCCTCCCCCTCTTGCTTCTCTCTCTCTCTCTCTCTCTCTCTCTCTCTCTTTTCCCCTTCCTGAAGCCATGGCTCAATTAGAGTGAGTTGGCCCTGGGCGCTGAGAATGGGTTCATGGCCTTTGCCTCACGTGCTAAAAAATGGCTCCAGTTGCAAATGAAACATGGGCCCCAGATGCGCAGATCGTCATCCCCTAGTGGGCTTGCTGGGTGAATCCCGGTCAGGGCACATATAGAAGTCTGCTTCTGCCTCCTCTCCTTTCACTCCTCTCACTGAAATTTTCTGGAGGCCGTAGAAAAGAATCCATTTCTTTGCCTCTTCCCAGCTCCTAGAGGCACCTCGCATTCCTTGCTTCATGGCCACAATCCTTGATTTCAAAGCCAGCCTCCATTTCCCTGGGTTTTTTTCTTCTGCCTCCCTCTTCTACTAATATAAGGACCTTTGTGATTATTTTGGGCACACCTGAATAATAACAGGCTCATCATCCCATCTCAAGATTAGCTCATTAGTAACTTTAATTCCATCCACAGCCTTAATTCCCCTTTGCCTAAATGAATGAATATATTTACAGATTCCAGGTATTAGAACATGGATTTCTTTACGGGAGAAAGAGAGGAATCATTATTCCACCTCCCACACATATTTCTATTAAATCTCTTTACTTCTAAAATACCTATTATTGTTTCATTTCTTTTTAAAAAAATATCATTTCACCTTTTGCATAATATATCTGTCCTCACTTATACTCTCAACCCCACGAAGTCTAGGCCTGGTCACAGTGGATTACTCATTACTACAAACAGATGCTGCAGTTTCAAGGCTTTGTCTTTTGAATTAATTGCAGACTGCCCTTCCTCACCCAAAGCCTATCAGTACTGCTCCCATTTATTTTTGTCCCATTTACATCACATGTGTGTCAATGTGTCACCACTAAGTGTATGACTGTCCCCTCCTTACACGGGGAGCTGCCAAAGGACAGGTGTTGTCCAGACTTGACCTTCCCCTCTCCAAGGTGACCCAATCTCTGTTTCTTGTGTACAGACCAGGCCCATATTGCAGAATATTATTCATTCATGAGCCATCCTTCAGAGGAAATGTATACATTTTGTCACCAATGGGAAGCCAAACTACACAGTCAGGTGTCACAGCGTCTCCATGGTCCTCCTTCTCCATCCTGGTGGAGACTCAGCAGAGATCATGCCGAATGACAGCACTGACGTGAGTTCCACGAACAGCACAGAGACTGCAGAGAGCTAGGAGAATGAGCTGGCCAAGGGGAGTGGACAGAAGAATGGAAAAGAACATGAACAAAAAGCAGCTCCCAAAATTCGTTAGAAGAAGGAAACGTACTTATCCATATATCTTGGTTCATGGGAAACAAGGGACGATTCTGAACTAAACCAGGATGAGGAAAGGGAGGCAAATATTTCATCTGTCTACCAGATGGACATATTAATATTAACCTTTTATTCAGGAAATTCTATTGCTTCCATATAAAAGCGATCTTTAGTTATTTTAAGATCATGATTGCATACCTTTGAGGGGTGTTTGAGGGAAAGGGAAGGAAGAGTGGAAGGAATGAGCCTTTAATGTTTAGTTTTAACAAACTGAAAAAACATTTATATTTGTCCCCAAAACATTGAATCAGGACCAGCTATAGAATTTGTGAGGTCTAGTAAAAAAGAAATATCTGGAACACTTGTTCAAAAATTATTAAGAATTTCAGGATGCATTAAACCAAACGTGGGGCCCTTCCAAGTTCACGGCCTGTGCAACGGCACAGATCACATGACCGGGATGCCAGTCTTGCATCAATCTTTGATTTTCAACTAACATTACCCAGAATAACAGAAGATTTAATTAAAGTTCGAGAATATTGCCTTACATTTTTCCTTGTACTTAAAGACTAAAGCAAAGCATGATACCTATCAAATAGTCAAAGTTCTTGTTTTCTTTTTCAGATTGAAGTAGAAAGGAAACTTCTTCCAATACCACCTGACTATATAGACTGCACACACATTTTGGAGCCAAAATGAGTGGGTTCAAATCTCATCTCTTATCACTGATGTCTATGTGAATTTGGAAAACTAAACTGGCTTCTATTTTGTAAAAGTGTAAAAATAGTATCTACATCATAGGTACTGGTGGGGATTGAAATAAAGTAATATGTATAAAGTGTTACCACAGTATCTGGCCTACAGTAAGGACTATTTAAATGTTAGTTATTATTTATTGTTTCTAATTACGAAAAGAAGATCCAAGAGTTAAATGACTTGCTTACCATCTCAAAGGTAGGAAGTAACAGGTAATGAATGTTTCACTAAGTAGAATTCTTTCCATGATAGTTATATCAAGTGGTTCACTTAATGAAATTGCTTTATTTTTTAAAAATATTTATTTATTTATTTAGTGAGAGGAAGAGAGGCAGAGACAGACTGTCGCATGTGCCCTGACCGGAATCCACCTAGCAAGCCCACTAGGGGCAGTGCTCTGCCCTTTTGGGGTCCTTGCTCCATTGCAACTGCAGCCAGTTTTTTAGCGCCTGAGGTGGAGGTCATGGAGCCATCCTCGGTGCCCAGGGCCAACTCACCAATCAAGCTATGGCTACAGAAGAGGAGGAGAATGGAGAGACAGAGAGAGACAGACAGCGACAGAGAGAAACAAGAGGGGGAGGGTTGGAGAAGCAGATGGGCATTTTTCCTGTGTGCCCTGACTGAGAATCAAACCTGGGACTTCCACATTCCAAGACTGTACTCTACCACTGAGCCAACCAGCCAGGGCCAAAAAACAGATTCAATAGAAAAAAGAACCCATCTGTAGGAGTTCATAATTTAAACTCAAACTTTATTTCTTTCTTCATTCAATCTGTCAGCATGTACTTACTGAGTGTCCCTTTTGTGCAGCATACTGTGCTAGACCTTCTTTAACACTAAAAGCAGAAAAGCTATGTGTAATCAGCAGATAGTTTAGTAGGTAGAATTCAGTTACCTATAATACCAGATTCTATGAGCCATCATATGAAGGGTCTGCAGAGTTTAAGGGCAGGGGGGGGGGGAAGTCTGACTTAATTGACTAGGATATTTATCTAGAAGAAAATAACATATGGGCTGGGTCTCCGTGAAGCATGGGTAAAATTTGAATAGCAAATACCAGAACGGGAGAGTGCTCCAGAGGGAACAGCATTCATGAAAACAAGGAGCTGGGAAATATAATATTTCAAAGTTACACTTTTTAATTTTTTAATTTTACTTTGTTCCAAACAAGACTTAAAATATCCAGTGAGGGTACATAAATCACAACAAGGTAGTGTGATTAACAATTATATTAAAGGGCCACTTCAAGTTTTTTTGGTTTTTATTTTTTTTGGTTGAGTTTAGGTTGCTAACAGTAAGAAGCAAAGTTGGAAAAGTAAATTGGTATCACAATTTGGTGGGTTTGAAATGCTGAAGGAAGACAATTTTATTCATAAACAGTCAGGAGCAACAGAAATTGTGTGAGCAAGAGTTAAGAGGATATTAATCAGGCACTTGAAAGAGCACCCAAGGCAGCAGGTGTGTTGAAATGTAGGGTAAAAATATGAAGGAGAGGACTAATTGCAGGAAGGAAATCTAGACAGGGAGTGAAAACATTTTGTGATAAGATTGTAAAAGTAGAAATGGGAAGGAAGAGAAAGATATGAGAGATAAGAATAGAAGCAGTCAAGAAAAAAATGATTTTTTAATTAAAGCAGGAACAGAAAGGCAACGTGTGTAGAGTAAGTAGGGTTCATTTCATTTTTGTTTGTTTTAAGATAGATTTAAATTCTCCAGGTTCTTGCTTCTAGTTATAACTGCATCCTCTCCAGCATGGATCTAAGGGATAAGGGGGAGGCAGACAAGTAGTCAGACTCCCTCTTCATTTAAGTAGAAATGAAGGATTTGGGGGGGGGGTGTGGATACAGATGTGTGCATTCAATAAATCTCAGCAGAGTTGTTCCAGTGAGATTCACAGCCCAGGAACTGGACTGAAGACATGAAAATAATTCAATTTGGCACTAGCTTTAAAGAACCTTTCAACTGAGAATGCCTGAATACATGCAACTTTCAATTAACCATGCTATTCAGCATTGCATATTGTATAACACATCAGCTTACTTTAATATGTGATTTTGAAAGGTTTATGGTTACTGCCGCAAATATTTAAAAGTAAGGCAAACTTGAATACATGACAATGCTTCATTTCTCTGACTGAAATATTTTTAGGGCTAATCTACAAACTTTGAGGCATGTACATTAAATAATCTGATGACTACTTATATATAAGAACTGTTTATAGAAGTTTAAATTTACATATTTTACAAAACCATGTGCATTTATTAAATGTTTCCACGCTTGAATTTTATGGAATAACTTTATCAAACCGTTCATATCATCTGCAATATTGATGACTTTGCCATCACTGAAGTTTCCTTTTGAGCATCTTCCTTAGTCTTCTAGAGCACAGCTTCTGTCAAAATTGTTTTAATTTATTTTGACTCCACATATGATTTCATCACTAAAAATATTATCTCTAGTTGCAAGTATCCACAAACCATTCTACTATATCCTAAAGATAAAATTTTTTTTATCATTTTTACAATTTTATAGTTTTTTAAAAATTATTTTAGGAGGCTTTTTTTTTTTGGTCCTGGTGGGGTCGCTCAGTGGATAAAGCGTCGACCAAGTGTGCCAGACGTTGCTGGCTCGATCTTGGTCAGGCCATGGACATGAAGCAATCAATGAATCAATACACAACAAAATGAAACAACTAAGTGAAACAACTCAGTGAAACAGTTGATATTTCTCTCTCTCTCTCTCTCTCTCTTGAGTAAATAGAAATCTCTTATTAAACAAAGCCTTTTTTTACAGTGAGATCCAAACTTACAAATGTGATATAATTTGTCTAAGAATAGCTAAATAATTTTGCCTTTTCTTACTGTTTCTGTCACATGGTATCTATAAACATCCCAAACTAGCATTCTAAAGTTATTTCAAGCTAATTTTCAAAATAAAATAACTGAGAGATCACTCCTTAATATGACAGACTTTGCCAGAACTCAGAATATTATGATTCATCTTTCTCAGCATATGGATTTTTTTTTCCTGTATTTTTCTGAAGCAGGAAACGGGGAGTCAGACAGACTCCCGCATACGCCTGATCAGGATGCACCCAACACGCCCACCAGGGGGTGACTCTCTGCCCACCAGGGGGCGATGCTCTGCCTCTCCGGCGGGTCGCTCTGTTGAGACCAGAGCCATTCTAGCGCCTGGGGCAGAGGCTGAGGAGCCATCCCCAGCACCCGGGCCATCTTTGCTCGAGGGGAAGAGAGAGACAGAGAGGAAGGAGAGGGGGAGGGGTGGAGAAGCAGATGGGCACTTCTCCTGTGTGCCCTGGCCGGGAATCAAACCCGGGACTTCTGCACGCCAGGCCGACACTCTACCACTGAGCCAACCGGCCAGGGCCTCAGCATATGGATTTTGCAGTGAGAAAAAAACCCAGCTTCTATTTGGTGGTAGATGGTAACTGAGTATGAATGTGTCTAATATTTTGCAAATTTACTTTTCAAGCTATAGAATGAAACCAAAACATAACAACTCAGTTGACCTTAGCTTTTCAAATTGCTCTTCTCTTGGTTCCTCTTTACTAGCTGACCCTCTATGGTGGAACAGAGAAAGAAATCATCCTCTCTAATGTATGGGGACCACTCATAGTACCGGCTACATAATTTGTGGGGCCTAGTGCAAAGTAAAAACAATATTACTAAAATTTTCAAGACAATGACAGCACGAGTAAGTGACATACGGGAACCCTATTTAACTGCAAAGTTGCATGCTCACATGCCCCTGAAGCCAGAAGCAATAACTAATACTCCTATCCTGACTGTGTCTGAAGGCAGTTCTAGGGACTAAGTGAAGTGAGGAAGTTTAAATGCATTGACAACTTTCAAATGTTGCACATGTGTAAAGGAACATTCCATCCCTAAAGGATTCAACAAGCCTACCCAAATTATCCAGTTGATATTTGTTGTATTTCTTGATGTTTTTCTTTCATATAAGCTACAGCTGGTGAGAAGAGGGAAGGAGAGACAGAGAGTGGGAGAGAACATACATATTTTTTTTAAATTAAGTATAGAAGTTAGTGTTACCACATATTTCAAATTTCACGGATTATGGGTACTTGCAAATCATCTGAGAAGGAAAATAAAGAATTGTTATCCTTCATTTGTATAAAGTACTAGAAGTCTAGAAAACCAATTTTCCTACAGATGCTAACAAAATCACTTATTCCTAGGTAAATGGTAGTTATTTTTCAGGGTTTTATTTCCACAAAATCACACATATCTTTTTACTAGAAAATTTTAATTTGGTGTGAAATAATTCTCATTAGAAATTTAGTCATTGAAATTATAGAGGGTTTTCACAAATGGAACAAAAGTCATTGCTGTCACTTCAGAAAAGAAGTCCTGTTCCACTGAGGAAGAATCAGATAGATGTTCCTATTCCATGTAGAAGGAACAGGGAGGCATGAATTCAAATATGAACAAACAAAGTGGGACGCGTATCAGTGTAACAGGCTCAATTCCTCTGGTGGATTATCTTTAGGAAACAGCTTACACCACTTTAAAATTAAAAATTGAAAAAAATATTCATTGGAACATGTGAACCTATTTTATAAAGTTATTTGACTAAATGTTTTTACCAAAATCTTACAATACCCTACTAAAAACACAATATATTGAAAGAAACACATTGCCAAAACATGATACTTTCCTTATTGTCATGGTGGGTAAGCAGTTAGTTTATTGGGAAAATCAGGGTAACCTTCTGGGGAAAAAAAAAGTTGAATTTAACCAACTATAACTAAAAGAAGTGTGTGTCTGAATCAAAATTCTGAGATATTGTGAAACTATAAACAATTGTACACAGTGTGGTAGAATTTTAATTTTAAAATAGTTCAAAAGTTCAGACAGACAATAACTTGGATCAGCACTGTGGTAAACATCCCTTCAAGTGAATGCTTTTTAAAAACCTTGTAGCTCTCTAGTTTACAGAAGTGCCCAAACATGCAGAGACAATCTGGTGGAGCAGAAAACAATGACATATGAGACGGCCTCATGAAGGGACAGGCTCCAGAGCCACCCAAACCCAGGCTCTGGGCCCACAGGTGCTTTCCCTTTCTGTGTGGACCTTGTTTTCATCTTCTGAAAAACAGAGATAATAATCACCATAGAAATTAGAGATAACCATACCCTGTCTCAATGATTTCGTGTCAAGGATTGCTTTCACATCTTAGCATATCAGAAATCAGGACATGTCTTACAGATGATGGTGACTTAGAGTGAAGAAAATGCAGCATATAAAACTCCTGGCACTGGGAGGGTGTCACGCTTTGATTACCTTTGTATTATCTCTTTTCATCTTTAGTTTCCATATTCTTATGCATTTCCAATGTGTCACCCACACAATGAAGATTTTCAAGGTTTTTACATCAGACTCAACTTCCAATTTGAATCTGAACATAAGAGTATAAATATCCCCAGCTAGGTGATGGGGAGTTTGCTTATATGCCCACATATTGGTTATCTAACATGAATAATAGGGAGAATGCCTTCTACATAGAGTCATTGCAATGATTCTATGAGAAAAGGTATGTGGTGAATGTACCTAGCAGACTGCTGAAAAATGATTGGGAAAATGCAAAGAAAATGTGTGTGCTCTTTGGAAACTGGCAGACTTACTTTCAAAGCCAAGCAATCCATTCACTAGGTTTGTCAATTTGGATGGCATTAACTTTTTTTATCTGAATCTCTCAGTTTTATTTTCTCATTTATGGAATGGGAATAGTAATAAAATCAAGCACAGATTCATTTATCAAATAAATTCAAAAATACATTAATGATATGTTATATAGTTTTATTCATTTTAAAGTATATACATGCTTAAGTATGTAAAATATATATGACAAAAATATATTACATATTTAATGTCATAAAATATATATATGATGCATAACACATACATTTGTGGGTTATTGAACACCTACCACACACCAGTTTTGTAGGCCCTGGAGATTCAGACATAACGCATGTCAAGTTCTTGGCTTTATAAACACCTTGTGCCTCTCCCATCTCCATTTTCTCATCTGTGAAGAGTGCAATATTACCTACATTAAAGGATTGTCTTAATGAGCTAATATGTATAAGTGCTTGGAAGAGTGGTCAGCAGAGAATAAGGTTTAGCTGTTATATTTATTGTCAATTCTCATGTTGTATTATGTAGTGGTTAAGGCATAGGCTCTGCAAACAAACTAGCTGGTTTAAAATTGCAGGTCCACTATCTCCCAGCTGTGTGACCTTGGACTATGACTTAACAACTCTGGGCTTTTACTTATATAAAATGGAGATAATAATACCCAACTCACTTCATAATAGTTAGTTATAAGAATTAAATATTGTGAGATTTGTGTAGCATTAAATGTCTGGCATGTAATGAGGTCTATAGAAATATTTGCCAGTCAGATTAATAAAGTTGTGCTTCCATTTATATGAATTTCTAGAACAGACAAAACTTAGCTATTGCGATAGAAACCAGATCAGTGATTGCCAATGGTGGGTGATGGGAGTGGGTTTGTTACAGACAGTTAGGAAGGACATTTTTGAAGTGAAGGAAATGTATTATATCTTGATTGGGATGGCAGTTACATAGGCATTTGGCAAAATTCATCAAATTGTGTTCTTAGAAATGGGTGCATTTTATTACATGTGTAAAATACTTCAAGGAAGTTGAAAAAATAACCTTATTAACAAAAAATGTTCTTGCCAGCAGTATGTAGACTAAAATTAAAGAGATCAGAAAAAGAATGTGCTCTTGTATAAGATCCATAAAGGCAACCATATTTTGGATGAGGTGATTGTGTGTTGTTAAGAACAAGGACTCTGAAATCTGGTGGACCAACAAACGTATAGACTAAGATACTTACTAAGTATGTGATAAAAGAGTAAACATCGCTTCTATAAAATAGGTGAGACGAGTGAAAAATGTGCCCTCAGGCCTATGACATCACTCTTCTGAACATTAGTTTCCTCCTTTGTGAGTTATGGGAATTGGGTCATTCTTGAGGCCTTTCACTTCTGAAATTCCTTAGATCTATGACTTAGAAATACCACAGTAGTTAGACAGCAGTAAAACTGGAAATACTTTCTTCTTCCTATTCTTTCTTTTTCTAAAACTTTCACTCTACAAGACCAGTACTAACTAGGGGCATTTTAAATGACGAAAGAAGGCATCATTTTGTTTTGAGTCATCACTTAGCAAACTTATAGAGTTAAAAGCTTTATTTCTAAATTGGTATTTTTAGTTATTTCTTAAAACCGCTGTTGTCTATGAATATGATGTCTGATTCACTGAGGTTTAATTTGCTTTGTGGGTCTTTAAGAAATAAACTACACAGCAGTATCATTAGATTCCTCAAATTCCACTTGACGAAGCACTCATTGTTAAAAGGTTAATGCAAGAAATAAAGTATGCCTCACATGCCATTACTACACGTTTGAGTGATGGGAGGTGAGCTACTGTTTGTGCTAAAAACAACTTATTTAAGCTTGAAAAGTGTCAGAAGAAGCACACTGCTCAAATACTTAGAAGCTATTTGATAATAGTATTTTGCTATCATACATTTAATTTATATTTACACACAGAATTTTTTTTAAAAAAAATCTGTGTATGGTATATGTAATAAAGTTGATTTTGCAACCATATATACATGTGGTTGCTTTCCTCAACTTGCACAAAAGCTTTTGTTCACCTTTATACAAAGATGAGCTTTTCAGAATTGTGTAATACATGTTTTTGCTCAGATATTTAAGACAATTATGAAAAATGTGTCCCTTGGTGTGTCATTATAACTATTTTTTACTATGGTGTAATATAAATGAAAAATTTTTGAAGGGTACAGCCCCGTGCACAAAACCATAAATACATACTGAGCACTCTCTTTTTCCTTAATAGTTCCAATTACCTCATTAATATTTGTTTAGATGTAGCAAGCAGAGAATATACTTTGTAACATCTGTTTGTTGAAGGGAATTTTCACTGAATCACAATTGGCCACTAATAGCTTCAACAAAGAAAATTATGAGAAGATTGTTTCTAAAGCACAAATGTTTTTTTGGCTGTTGTTTTCCAGCAGTGAATATGCTGTTAGGAAAAAAAAATAAAAAGAAATAAACATTAAAGAGAGAAAGACTGTAGTCTCCCCGGCTGTGTATATCACATATTCTAGGAATGAGGACATCATTTTGTAACTGGATAGCTAAACAACTGCTTACGTGATCGATAAAGAACATTATCTTAAATCATAGCATGAATTCCCAATATCATACATAAAATCAATAAAACACACAAAGAACAGGACTGATATTTTCCACTAAAACATTGCCTGCTGCTTTGGAAAATAATATTTAGTAGGTTGGATTTTTTGCTGTTGTTGTTTTACTAATTATGAGCTCAGTGGCAGTTTATTTTGCTGTAAATCTGCTGGTGTGAGATTAAACCTGTTATTGAACAGAATTTTGAATCTACTGCAAGGCACTCATCACTGCTGGAGAGTGAACATTGCTGTTATCTCATTTAAAAGTTGGCCAGCAAAGCAGCCCATTTGTTTAAAATGCAATTAAGCTGGTGTCTTGAAGAGAAATTAGCAAGGAGTACTTCATTTTGGAGGCATAAGAGGTCTGTTCGTAGACACATTAATCCTGCGATTTGGGACATCATTGCATGTGGGACTCTGTTCCGAAAGGCTGTTCGGCACAAAAGGGGGAAAACTGGTTGGGAAGAAGGGTCAGCTCTGCGCTTGATCAAAAGGAATCACGCACACATGCTCACATCCTGAACCCCCAGCACAGCCTTGCGTTTCATATACGCCAACTGCAGAAATTAAAAAGCACGTGTAATGAATGTTGCTGCAGAATGAATAAAAGAGGTCAGCCATTTTTCACATAAATGTACATAGGTAACAACTTGTTTTCTAGAAGAAAATATACAGTGTGGGGCAAAAGTAGGTTTACAGCTGTTCGTATGGAAAATAATACAATAATTAATAAAAGTACAATAATAAACGCTGTTTCACATACAACTGTAAGTATACTTTTGCCTCACCCTATATAATACTTTCACTGCTGGATACTTTTTTTTTTTTTTTAATATTTTATTTATTGATTTTTTTTAGAGAGAGAGGAGTGAGAGAGAGAGACAGAGAGAGAGAGAAGGGGGAGGAGCAGGAAGCATCAACTCCCATATGTGCCTTGACCAGGCAAGCCCAAGGTTTCGAACCGGCGACCTCAGTGTTCCAGGTCGACGCTTTATCCCACAGCGCCACCACAGGTCAGGCCAGGATACTTATTTTTAAAACGCGTAATATTGAGTCAGATTTAATTTCACGATGCAATGATTATAACAAAAACAATGGATGAAAATTTGTCATGAAATTTCTCAGAAAATCAATTACATGAAACAGAAAACTTTTTTTGAACCAGCACACTTTCAGATTTCCTCTGTGAATGCTGTTTCTCATTGTAGGAAAAAGTAAGGTGTTTGGTAGTATTATCAAGTGTAGTATTTTGCAATACAAAAATAAAGATTTTAGTTTGGAAAAGCAAAGGAACTTAGTGTTCTATTTATTTTTTCTGGAACTACAATAATATACTATAGCATAAGATTAAAAAATAAAGCAGAGGTTTTAAGTAATTACTTAAAGGCATCAAGCAAAAAACAATTTAATAATCTTTCACAGAAACAGCAGAAATTTGTGGAGTCTAAAATATCAGGTGTTTATCCTGACTTCTGTATGACTTTTCCAAAAGCGACTGGCATTAGGATATTTGTGTACTATAAAAATTAAATAGGTGCCGATTTCTCCCAGCCACCCTTGTTCATTTTGGATTATATTACCAAAGGTAGAGAAATAAGCAGCTCATTTTAATATTTTGATCAATCTTATATACTGAAGGAGTGCACACAGTGAAATTTCAGCTCTGCCAAGCTCTCATTTGACTCAGCGTTACTGGCACATTAAACCCATCAAAGCCAGAATTGTTTTTAAAACAGTTTTGCTGCAAATCTTTCTAAAATATACCCTGTCATTTTTATCAGACTATAGTTGCTCAATTTCATCACTTTCTATGACTCAAGATCATTATTATAAAATATCTGTTGTTAGGATGAACTCACACACACACACACACACACATACACACACACCCCAGAAACAGCTAGTGTTTTCAAGGGCACTAGGTTGAAATACCCCAAGCAAATTTAATAAAATCCTATTCAAGATGCTCAAGATGCCAACATTATAACTGCTTCAACAATAGTTCCAATTATCAGCTAACCTGGCTAAGTTCCCTGAAGGCAGGGGTGGGCTGCATTTATCCTTGTTGACCTTATACTAACCACAGCACCTGGATCATTTTGACACAATATAACTGATATTTGTTATCACACTGTAAAAATGTGGGCTGTTCTTTATTCTTCGCTTTCAGTGCTAATGAATAACACCCATCAAGTCTGAACTTCTACAAACTCTTTGGTAATTTATTTCTTCTTTTGTTGTTATTATTGCCATTGTTTTCTTTAGACGACCACCCTTTCAGGCCTGCCACCAAGTATGTGGAAGATTGATTTCTTCACTTGCTAACAAAAGTGTAATCACCTCTTTTTTCTCTCTTCACTTACAACTTTTCTACATGGAATATAAATTTCTGCTTCTCCTTGATTTTCTTTCTTAATTCAAACAACATTGGGTATAAATCTAATCTAAATTTCCCACAATATTGAAAATGCAATTTTTAACAAGATTAATTTGTATTTCTTTGCCTATGTGTGAGTTTGGATTTTTCTTCCTTTATTTTTTTAAAAAAATTATCCTTTAATCAACTATTAATTTAACAGGCAGTTATATTATATGTCTTATAAATATAGTTTTGTTATTTTTGTACATTTTCTACAAAGTTCTTAGTAATTTTCTTAATTCTTAATGATCTTTATATGTTAAGAATTTAAGATTAAGAATATGAACTCTGCCAGTTTTTGAAAATATGTGGATCAATTTGCTTTATCTTGCCAAATTCAGTTTGAATTTAGAAGTTCAAGTTTCAAATTGTGACATAATTATATCTATCTTTTCCTTTGCTATTTCTTTTTATGTGAAGAAGTCAGAAAAATATTATGAATATTATCTATATATTCATAACATATATATCTTCATGGTCGGAACTTTTATATTTAACTTTTTTGTTCCACTTGGAAGGTTTTTTCATAAATGGCCTGGGATCAGAAACCGAATGGAGTTTTATCCAAATAGCCAATCAATGACCCAGGTTTATTTTTTGAATTTTTTTTTTCTTCTCCACACAGATCTGTTATGCCTCTTTTATCATAGTATCATGGATGGTCCGTTACCAGACAACTTGCCAGTCACCTAGGAACCATATTTAAAAGAAGATGGGACAGTGATTATGAGATATAGGGAAAAAATGAGGATACACATACCTAAGACTTAGAGTAATTAGAGTTTTCTTTGAGATACTGACCTGCTCCAAATATTCCATAGAGCTTTCTGTGAGATTTTATCAGCATCCCTTCAGCAGTGTAAATAATGTGACAAACCTCTGCCACTCTATTCAATAATGTTTCATTAAGAAAGTTAGTGGACAATCAAAATATGAGAAGTGTGTTGAAAAATATCTATAAATTACAAGGCAAGCTTTTAGTTCATACTTACATTCTGGGAATGTTTGTTATCAAAAAGATGATTGCCTTGTACCCCACAAGCAGACAAAGATGTTTGCAATACATTCATCTGACAGGCTCATATCTAAAAATCAATGAGATAAAAATAGACAACTTAATAGGAAAATGAGAAAAAATTTGAATGCACACTTCCATAAAGAAGATATATGTGATTAATGTTTATATGACAAGGTGCTGGATTTCACTAGTCATTAGAAAAATACATATTAAAACATCAATGAGATACACTATCATCAATCAGAATTGCTAAAAATAAAATAATTACTAAGTATATGTTTGGTGAGGTTATTAAGAAACTGCAACTCTTGTATCCAACTGGGGAATGTAAATTAGCATAACCACTTAGATAACTGTGTTTAGTAGATAAAAATCTACTAAAGCTGAAAAAAAGCTCATCCTATGACCCAGAAATTATACTACTGAATACGTACCCATAACAAATGCATTTTCACAATCAGTAAAAGGCATATACTAGAATATTCATAGCGCTTCATAGTAGCATACACTGAGAACAACCAAAGGTCCATCAGCAGTAGGATGATAAATACATCACACAATATATTCAAAGAATGGAAAGCTATGTAGAAACATTTCTGAAAATTAGTGTGTATCAGAATCATCTGAGGGCTTTTAAACATACAGACAGGCGGGCCACGCCCCCACAGTTTCTGATTCAGCAGAGCAAGGTGGGGGCTCAAGAATTTTGCATTTTTCACGAGTTTCTACAATGCTGATACTATTGATCTGAGGAAACATTTTGAGAGTCACTGTGACACATCATGAGGATGAACAATCTACAGCTACCACAACAGTGTGTACAAATCTCACAAAACTGATGTTGAGCACAAGGAGCCAGGCATTGATAGAAGGGCAAAAACCAGGCAAAACAGATCCATGGTGTTACAAGTCAGGATAGTGATTCCACTTGGAGGGGTATTAGTAATAGACAGGAGGCCAGAGGAGTCCTTTGGGGTGCAAATGGTTAGATAGATACATAGATACATAGAAAAAAAGAGAGATAGATGATACATGATGGTAAAGGATAGATGATAGATAGATAGATAGATAGATAGATAGATAATAGATAAATTTCCACACTCATACTATATATATTGTATATAGTATAGAGAGATATATATATAGTAGAGAGATGACATATATATGTGTGTCATCTCTATAGGTCAAGAAAAAATATAATTGAAATATGAAAAAATAAAAATAATACACACCTGTCTTCCAGATGGAATGAAGTTATTATGTTGATGAATTCTAGAGTACGTGCTCATATAATTGTTAGATTTTAAACCTCAGCCAAGGATCTGTGGCTCTTCGTGAGAAAGTACCGAGCGCCGCAATAATACCTCCCTGCTCCTGTCCCAGGTGTGCTCAGGTGAAAGCCACTCCAAGTGCTCCCGGAGCTCCAAACACGAGGTGCCGGCTCCTGGCCAGCTTTCCTGTAGCTCACCTACAAGCTTGCGGAGCGCCTGCCAGGTGGCAGTCTCCTACGGCAGCTTCAAAAGGGAAAGAAGAATTGAGAGAAGAAAAGAAGGAAGCCAGAAAAGGAAAGAAAAAGAAGAAAATATTCCAAGAATAAAGAAAAACATGCCTTCCAGCAGAGGCAGGATGACAGAAAGACCCCTCGTAATGGGTGAGTAAGCACAGAGCACACTCTCGAAAAGAGAAGAGAGAAGGGATGCATTTTATTGCTCTTGTTGCCTTTTCCTTAGCGGGGATGCGTTAATTTTGGCACAAACTAGACTCTAAAGACGTTTAAAAAGGGGCTCCTAGGCGTTTATTACCCTTAATACTTTGCTGCTGCTATTGTTTCCCTCTCAGGGTCATTTCTCTTCAAAGCCAGGTTAACAAGACAAAAGTAGATCTTTTACAAGGTTAAAGTTGCTTTCACAGGGGGGAAAAAAAACCTTCCATAAAGACCCTAAATCCTCTCCATCCACTCTCCCCTGATGCTCCGTGTTTCTCACTGGCCTGAAGGTCAACTCCGCCAGCTCCGGAGACAGCGTCACTTTAATCCATCACCAGTCTCCGTAGGGCTCCTTTCATTTGTTTTTTTCAAAGCTGGCCTTATCAGACCTGGTAGTTATAATAGGCTACCTTATGAAAGGAAACGTGTTTACATGATAACGTTTTATCCCAAAAACATTGGTATAAAATCTAAGACATTTAAGCAGAAAATAGAAGAAAAACAATAGGAACGTCTCCTTCCTGCTTATTTTCTATGCGTAAGCTAGTGGTGGTGTTCATCATCATTTTCTGTAGGAACACTGGCTCTCTTCACTGCCAGAGATACTGACAAGGAGGGGAGTAGAAGAAAAGCATAGAAGTAAATAGTAATGGTGATTGTCAACTTCACATGCTGATGCTCAGAAATCCAGAGACCAAACTTACCATTAACAGGTGTAAACTATGAGAAAGAATGAATTCTTTTTAAATGCATAGCTATAAATTCTGTGCAAGCAGACCCATAGTATTGTGCTGGATGCTATGGAGAGACGGGGAGCGAGGCGCAGGGAAAAAAAGTTAAAGAAAAATAAATAAATGAAAGGCAATATCTCTTCCCTTTAAAGTGTACTGCCTAACAGCAAGCAATTAAGAAAGTGAAAGAACAGGATTCCCAAGCTTAAGAGAAACAGAAGAGATAATATGAGAAGATAAAAATGTATCTATATTAAAATAGACACCCAAGAGGGTTTGCTTGAGATCTCCAGGATACTGACTGGTTCAAATCTATCTTGTTTAAAAATGACATTTGCTTAACAATCAAATAATCTATGAACCTGTTTTCTTATCTGTCTTTGCATTGTTCAGAGCTATTTTTTTCATATTCTTTCTCTAATTATTCAAATAGTTTTAAACATTTTCAGAACTAGGATATAACTTCTTTCCTTTATTTATTATTAGTATTTTACCTCACCATCCCACTCCCCCCCCCAAAATTAGCCAAAAACAATCATATGGATTACAAAGACATGTGCAAAAAATAAAATAAAAATTGCTAAGCAAGAAAAATGAAGCAAAGGAAAATTAAGAGAAGAAAGAGTAATATAGATCAGGGATAAAGTTAGTGACTAAAATCAGTGCCATCAGATGTTACAGAATTGGGAAAAGAAGGCTGAAAATTTGGTCTGTGTTTCCTAAGAGACTGTTCAAAAAGAGAAACACAATCTGCCCTTTACACAGCAGCTGTGTGTTCTTTTCAGAACACAGATTTAATCATGTCAAACTTTCCCCACATGCTTAAAACCTTCAATGATTTCCCATCTTCACTGTCACTTCTTCCCTGACCTCACAAATGGGTCAAATTCTGAATCTATGCCCTAATGGCACACTGGAACTCTTCCTTTATATAATATTATTGATGAGAGAGAGAGAGACAGAAATAATGATTTGTTGTGCTACTTATTTATGCATTCATTGGTTGATTCTTGTATGTGCCCTGACCTTGGTGCATCAGGACAATGCTTTAACCAACGGAGCTGCCTGGCCATGGCCTGGGACTCTTCTTTACAGCTGTAAAGCCAGTGGCCATGGCTACCACCACAGCTGCCTGGCCTATGCAGGTTTGCATTGGATTAGGACAGTCAGCAAAGAAACAGCAGGGCCAATAGCTGCTGGGCCATCATTTTTAATCCTAGCTTGCACCCGGCGGGCAAGTAAAAACACACACTGGGCTCCAAAACCCACTCACATTCAGTGCTCACAAAGCTACTGACTTATCCGAGTTTCCTAGAATCAAAGGTTTCTAGCTCACCAGACTTATTCACCTCTGTTCCCCATCTCCTTCCTTCTCCCTGAACAAACTCTGCACAAACTGGCCTCTCACTCAACACTCCGCCATCTTGGCTGCTTCTCCTGGCCTCCTCCACGTGGCCTCTCTCTGCTCTCTGCTCTCTAATGCTAATCTCAGGAACCAAGAGAGCAAGCTCCTGTTCTGCCCTCATTTTATAGTGTAGAAATCAAAACCTTTAATCCAATATACAAAATAGGGAAGTCTCTAACACAAAGTCACTTATCTGAGGCATGATGGGATTGTACCACCTTATATCAAAAAGGGTGGGAAAGGCTTAGTCCTAAAACCAAGCCCCAGGCTACAAGGATTCTGCCTGCCCACAGCCCACCCCCAGCACACTTTAATATCACCTGGGTGACGGCTTCCATGTGGGCAGTGCCATCTTTAACAAAGTGAGCATAATATATTTTATCTGCCCAACAACAGCACATATTATAGATTCTTTTAAACATTTTTATAAGATATTTTATTTTATTCCTTTCTCACTTATTTTACTCTATGTTCTGCGAGGTTTGGGACCATGACTCCTTGTGTTAATCAGTGTATGTCTCATGCCTGTGGCAGTGATGAACCTGTATTAAAAACTAAGTTTTATAGTGCTCTCAGGGTACTTTCCACCCTCAATCCTGAAGTTTAGTCAAACACACTAATAGCATTATTAAGACTCAATTGGCTAAATTTGTAGAGGTCCTCCAAAGATGTTGGATAAAGTATTGACATTGATCCTTTTAAATGTTAGATCTACTCCCTTGGAAACTCTGAAACTCTCTTTCTTTGAGATAATCATAGGAATCCCAATGCACCTGTGCCCTGTCACTTTTGAGCTGCTTCTGATAAAAGGGATATACTCGACACCATAAAGCCCTAATTGCTTCAATCAAAATTAACCATGTCTGGTAGACCAATCTTTTCACAGTGCTCCAGGGTGATAAAGATCTTAAGCAACACACTTTCTAACCTGCAGATTCCACCTGTTGAAAAAGATACTCCAGAAAACTCTCTTCCAGCTTGCTGAAAAGGCAAGGTACTACTGCTAACCAACCCTGTGCTGCCAAACTCTAGAAAGTGGACTCCTGGACTCTTGTGCTACAGCTAAAGAGAGCACCCAATGCTCACTGGACCTGCACACCAGCGGTGCCCCTAAACGTAAAGATTTTCCAAAACTGACACACATGACAGCTGATGAGACAGATTTCCCAACATGTTCAGACCAGGCCAGTTCAAAGATTTACAATCCACCAAAGTCTGTCTTTCACAGACTATTAACTGACTCTGGATTCTCATTCAAACTTACAGTCTCTGAATTTACAACCTATAGACATTATTGATAAGATAATCTCTTCCAAACAGTTTCTTCCGAGGTAACAATACTGTGTAATTTCTTTGTTTTATTCCTGCACTGTGTCTTCCCAATGCACTTGTTAACCTCTTTCCGTTCTGAGTGTGCCTTTGCCATATTTACAATTCTAAGATACAATTTCTTAGATCGGAAATGCCTGAGAGATATTCCCCCAGCCCCTACTTGTGACTCAAACACAATTACAATGGGTTTCCAGTCGGCACTTTTCCTTCGACGTAAGAAAATACACCCAGAAAAGGTCTTTCACAAGGCCACTGAATCCAGGAAAACCTGACTGTTGATCAGTGATGGTTTTGGAGAAGGATCTTGAGGAAAAATAGCAATATGAAAATTAACAAACAGAAACCTCATTTAAAATGGAGTTGGAGAGGAAACTAGAAGAGCAAACTCTCAAGCATTTGTCACTCAATGCACAATACTGACCCCAACAGGAAGAGGTGCACTCTGCATAAAAAGTGATACTACTTTATAGTGATATTACCTCCTCAGCAGGAGGAAGAAAAGAGTTCCCCCTTGCTCAGTAGCAGCTCAGCCAATCGGAGATGCCATAACTCAGCTAAAGAAAAGTCACTCTACTTCAAAGTTTCAGTTTCTTCCAATGAACTCTTCGTTTACAACAGTTTCTCCCAAGTCCATAAAAACTTATTTATTTATTTCTCTTATTTATTTCTCTGGACTTGTGCATGCTTCACCATTAGAGTGAATTCCCACTTTGCAATTCTTTGGTCTTCCCAAATTAACCCATTCTACTGAAGAAATATATGAGTGTCTATTTGTTTAATTAAGGTCAACAAAAGCAAGCCTCTGTGAGGAATATAGATGTCACATATAGAGGGGATGAGGAGTGTCCACTAATATTTCATCTATATTCTTTGTGTAGCATATTAGCCAATTTAATAGAAAACTGAAGTAAAATGTTTTGTTTTGTTTTTTACAAATCCAGAGTCATTATTACACCTGTCTCTGAAACCAGACTAGATAGTTTAGTTCAACTTGTTCAAGGTCATCAAAATCCAGGACTCACATGATTTCTCAGATTTGTAGCTTCTGGGAATCTGGATCAGTATAAAAATACATTTACTTCAATTCTCCACTACAGTTTTCTCGGTTCTGAGAGTGTCATGGCTAGAAGTTCTCTTGAACGTAAAACAGGGAGCCAGCAGAGGATCAGATACAACTGTGGCAGCAGGAACCCTGAGAAGCAAAGCTTTAGGTGCCGAACTAAAGTGGATTCACTACTGAGTCTGACATGAGAAAGGGGTGCCACCACTCGTATTATCTCCGCTCACACTGCCCGTGGGAGCCCAGGAAGGGTGCTGTGCAACACGAGCCCAGGATAGAATGGAAATATCTCTGTTCTGTGGCAAAACTGAAATTCTAGGAATTTTGTACAATTCAGTGGAGGGAACAGAAATCCCAGAATGAGTAATATTAGAGTTCTTATAGTGATGAGCCAGCTTTTTCTTATACTTCAATGTTGTAATATTTGTTATACAAAGAAACCTCAAGGATGCAAGACATTTCTTGAGGCTGGAGAAACACAGCCCAAGCCTTTTCATAGTAGAATAATTGGTGCTAGGATTAATTTAGTGTATTTCAACATCAGAAGGGAGTTAGCTGGAAGATGCAGCCAAAACTGCAAGTTAGAGGCAACAAAAGTCAAAGTAATGTTTAACTGTAATTAATTGATATAGTTGTTTAAGATAGGGAAGTACTTTCTTTTACTCAAGTGTTTGTATTTTTAATTAATTGTTAAACAGAAATTTATAATTAGAACATGTAGTGTGGTATATAATAAAGTATAACTTTCCAACTTAAACTCTTTAATTATTTTACAGTTGGGAGAAAGGGAACAGCTTTCTAAGTGGTCTCCTTGCCATGTTCCTTCCCCCACCTCCTACCACTATCTTGCTCAACACAAAAGCCAGAGTGAGCGGTTTAAATGAGAATAAAATCGCAAGACTGCTCTGTTCAAAACCTGCTAGCAGCTTCTTATTCACTCAGAACAAGAGTCTTACAGTGGCCTGGAAGGCTTACAATGGACCTCACATACACACTATTTCTCTGATCTCATCTCCTGCTACTCCCCTCTTAATTATTTGGGTCCTACTGGACACCTTGCTATTCTATACACATTTCAATTATGCTCTCACCTGAGAGTCTTTGTACTTCCTTTTCCCTCTGCCTGCTCTTCCGACAGATGTCCCCTTGGCTTGCTCTCTCAAATTTAATTTGGGTCTTTACTCAAACATCACCTTATCACTAAGGCTATACTATAGTACCTGCTATAAACAGAACCAAACTTCAACCCTCAAGCTTCCTTGTTTCCCTGCCTCATCATTCTTCACAGTATTAACCACCTCTGACACACCAGAAAGGCACTTATTGTCTGCCTCCCTCACTGCTACATTATGCGGATTAGATTACTGGCTACACCTCATTCTCACCTCCCAGTTCTCAGTTTCAGTTCTTTTGGCCTTCTTCAGAGTCTCGCAAAATGCCGCTTTCTTTTTGATCTCCAGACTTCTGTCCATGTTTCTCTCTATGGCTGGGATGCTCTTCTTGGGGTTCTTCTTTCCGTGATTAGACCCTACTTACGTGTTAGAGCTGAGCTTAAATGCGAGTTTGTCACAGAATCTTTTCCTGATCAGCCCCACTGTGTTCAATATAATATCTTGCTTATGTTTTTCATGGTACTGTACACCCTCACACTTTCCATCAATGAATTATCTTAGGAACTTTTGTTTTAATGCTACTAGAACACAAATTCTGTAAGGGTTTGCCTTGTTCACCAATGTTGCTCCAAAGACTAGCGAATGCTGGCACACAGTGGGCATTTGAAATAAACATATTGAATAAATAACTGAAGGGAGTATATTTTGATTTAAAAAACTATAGTAAATTTGTCCCTGCCTTATATCCTAATCTCTCCAACATGGTTAGAGTGAAGTTGGTTGTTTCTTGCCCTTTAACTGTGGGAAGGTCCAGATGTCAAAATTTCTCGCCTGTCCGGGAACCAGATTCTTAAAAGAAATTATGCATATTCCAGACCAAAAAACCTTCATCAACAACAAATATTTGGGAAACAGGAGGATTGTTTTACTTTCTAGAGATTTTCACCATATCTATAGAAACTAGAAGTTACTGAAGTTAAATCAGAAGAAAACAGTCATGTGGGTAGAATAGCTAGCAACATTCTCCAGAATGCTGGTAGCTGACCCCCAAGATTTCTCCCTGAATGCTATTACCTTAATGAGTTTACTTACCATAATCCTTTGTCTTAAAAATATGAAAATGAGATTTTATGAGTAGCCATAGACAGAAAGGCAAACTTATCATAACTAGATTGATTCACTTGAAACTAGCAGGTGAACTAGAAAGCCAAATAATTAATTTATAAACATGCGCTATTACTTTTGGTGACTACGGGGCTTACATTTCCTATTCAGGGACTTGGTTTTTCCAACGTATATCTGGTAAGATGTATTATTAAATCAAAGGGCTGCTCAGTAATTACAGAATCAGAACAGAAAGTGAACAAAAGCCTTAAGGACGGCTCATCCTTAAGAAGCCTGGTGACCAGGGTACTCACGACCTCCTGTCATTTTCTTGTCTCCTGGATTGCACACGCAGTTGGACCTCCGAAGCCAGTTTGCTACACAGCTGGCTGCTCTCTTTAGATGGTGTCTGCTGACTGCAGATGTCACAATTTCACTAATTAAGTGATAGTCTAGTATGTTCCCATGGAACTAGAAAACATTTTGCTAACTGTCGTTTTCAAGTCATTTAATTCTCACAGGGCCACATCATTCCACTTTCTCTAGGTACTAGGGGAGGTCTCATTGCTTCACCTTAAAGGCTGGGGATTACATGGAAATAAATTACTCTCAGCCCTCCTAATACAGTGCAAATGTGTATAACTCATTTCCTACAACAAGGGTATTTCTAAAAGCTACTGTTCTATATTAACATTTCCCTACTTGAGGGGGCAAAACTGCTCAGATGCCTCCTTATTCGTCCTGAATAAGAGCTGGCAGACTCCAGGCTGCAGCCAGGAAGGCAGAGGTGTGGCCCAGAGCCAGAAGCACACACTGAACCTCTAGGGACACATTCAGTTTCTTCCATAGAAATGAGACTTTTCTCATTGTTTCTTTGAATTGGGAAAGGATGACCTGGCAAAGTGTGAGTGCGTCACGTGTGACTGTGTGTATTGTGCGGTCACTTCCCTGCTGCCACTTGGGTCACCGAGCACCTTCTCCTCAACCCAATGGCCAGGCTGCCATCCAGATGAAAATAAACCCCCGAGTCAATATCACAGCCCTGCCTAGCAGAGCTGGACTGGTGCTAAATGTTAAGTCCTCTTTTAGACGGGAGGGAGTCCCACATCTGCTGGCGGATTTGGCTAAGGAAACAGCCTCCCGATTCCTCCCGTTTTAGCTCTGGGCTATTCCTCTTTCGGATGAATGCTATCACAAACGGGCACTGAGACACCACACAGAGCCTCTGCCTCTGCCCTTTAAGTGGAGCCTCCTGAGTCGGAATGAATAGCTCTCAGCTGAAATTGCCAATGGATAAAAGCTCTCTTTATAAATGGTCCTTCGATAAAAAGTTTTGGAATTCTTAGAATTATAACCCTTCAGCCAAATCCCATTATGTTCTATTCCTGCCTTTGAAATATAGGAAACTACAGAGGGTAAAGCCATTCTAGAGAGAAGAGAGGGCAAGTTTGCTCTGGAGGGGAGAGAAATGACTTAGTGTTCTATCTTTGCAAAAAAAAGAAAATCTAGTTTTTATAACAGAGGCATCTATGAAATAAAAGCAACTCTCAGGGGGAAAGTTCAGATGCCGCTGTGATTGTGAACTTGGCTGGGATGGAAGCCTCCCCATGAAGCAGGTGTCGTAGACGCTGTTGTCATGCTCCGTAAAAGCTTAGGCCGAGCTCTGAGTTACAAGATCAGGCAGTCAGCAATTAGACAGTGTGAGGAGCTGTTTCTCACTGTTCTTCTCAAAGTAACCTTAATAATTTCTCCAATTCTGGCTACAGGCAGTTTACTGTCCATTTTTCCCCCTTATTTACCATTTTATTGTTTCCTTGAATTCTATCTTCAGAGAGTTTAATAGGCATTAATCAGGTAATTATCACATTACTGTAAGGAAACTCACTCCCAGTGTCAGATGCCAGATGGAGAAAATGGGAGCATAGAAAGGTTAAGTGAATTGCCCAAATTCACTTATGCCAGTAACCAGAGCAGAAGGGTAAACACTCTTTGTATATAATTTCTTGTCTGTGGTGAACCCTGGGAATGAGTGGCCACTTTAAATTTTCAACTTGAGTGATTTTTTTTTTTTTTTTGCCCACATTTGTTATCTAGTTTCTCTTCATTTTTCAGATAAGGGTTTTTCAGAGGTGTGTGTATGGTGTTCAGAACAAGTGTGCTCCCAGCCATCACATTCAGAACAAGGCCCATTTAGAAATCACTGCTGGATAAGACAAGTATTACCCCGCAAAATAATGCCAAGAGACCCCCTCAGGTATAATTCTTTTTACTTCTCTGCATTGTAAACATGCATACAGGTCCTAAGCCCACTACTACAAGAAAAGTACACACAGAAAACATTTGCACATACACACACACACACACACGTTCTCTCTCTCTCTCTCTCTCTCTCTCTCTCTTTTAATCCTAAGCCACTATTGTCTTGACTCTAATTACACTGAGTTAAAAGCTAAAGGGAAGATTCTAATATTAATTTAAAACAAAAAACTAGAGCTTTTAGTTCCCAACCCAATCAGTTTGTAATATTTTCAACAAATACACTGCAAAGAAAATTTATCCTTCAGGTATTTCTCAACCCCTTTTACTTCCTTTAGAAAATTTAACGAGTTCATGGAGTTGGAGTTGGCTAGTAAATAATAGTTGTAAAAGAACTACAAATATAACTAGTCAACAGTATCTTTTAAAGGAATAGCAAGTTAAGCTTTCTCATGATGCTTTCCCTTTTCTGTATTTTATGTCTATTTTTAATTTAGACAGAAAGAATAAGTAAGGAATTATAATAGTTAGAAGATAAAGATCTTCATAAACTGAAGTGAGTCCCATCTTAAAATGTTTTTGACTTCCTAACTCTCCTGACTTGTTTGGTACTCAAAATAGCTCCTATAAAGAATAACATGGATTTAAAATAATATTTGGAATCAAATCTATTAAAATAAGGGAAATGAAAATTAAAAATAAGTTTATTGCCCTGGCCAGGTGGCTCAGGGGGTAAAGTATTGTCTCAGCATACTTAAGTTATGGGTTCAATTAGTGATGAGGACACATAGGAAAAGCAATTATTGAGTGCATAACTAAATGGAATAAGAAAGTGGAACAGTGAGTTGATACTTCTCTCTCTCTCTCTCTCTCTCTCTCTCTTTCTCTCTCTCAGATCAATGGAAATTTCTTTAAAAAAAAAGAAAGAAAATAAGTTTATTATTTTTTTATCTAAAAATAATCACAGACAGAGCACATAAGCCTGAGGACAGAGTAGTGGTTAAGACTTAATTAATCTAAGCTCATTTGTGGACATGGCCTTTAACTTTGATAACTAAAGATGAGTCCTGGATAACTAGTAGGTAGAAGGGAGAGGTAGAACAGACAGAGAGAAGAAGTATTCCAAAAGGAGGAAGCAGCCTGATGACCAGAAGAAGAAAGGAAGAAGAACATGAGGATGGAAGACAGTTATGGTTGTTTATCTACTCAGTGTGAGTAGGTGGGTGAAGACAGAGACATGAAATCAGATTGGAAAGAGAGCTGGGAGCCAGAGCAAGAAGGGATTTGCAGTCTTTTGTCCTAGACAGGACCCATATAGATAGGGAGAAAGAGTAGGTGACTTCATTTCTTTCCTTTCATGTGTGAAATTAAATAAGATATCCAGAAGAATGAACAATTAATTCTTGCCTTTTTTTTTTTAGGCTGATTTTTTTTATTCATTTTTAGAGAGGAGAGAGAGAGAGAGACAGAGACAGAGAGGGAGAGAGAGGAGAGAGAGACAGAGAGAGAGAAGGGGGGAGGAGCTGGAAGCATCAACTCCCATATGTGCCTTGACCAGTCAAGCCCAGGGTTTCAAACCGGCAACCTCAGCATTTCCAGGTCAACGCTTTATCCACTGTGCCACCACAGGTCAGGCTCAACAATTCATTCTTCACTAAATATTTAAGCAATATGAAGAATCAATTAAAAAGTTTACAGTGATGGTGATTCAAAAGTGGTTTTCCATTTAAAATAAGGCAAGTCAATCTTGAGATGTGTCAGAAACCACAGTTTAGAAATACAGACAGCAAACTCTTTGGCCCATCACAACCTTGTTCTAGTACTTCATCAACCTCATTCACCACCAAAGGTCTAAAACCAAAGTATTAGGTCTCCAAAATTAGTTATTTGTCATGCTCAGCTTAGATGGAGGCTTTGCAGTCTTTGCGTGAGGAGACCTAGACTCTCCTTCCATTGAGTGTTCTAGATTGGATATTGGCTCAAGCTGGGTAAGGGATTAAGATTTTTTCACTACAGTGCTTAACATAAGTCTTCCTCTTACCTATTCTTGTTATATTTCTGATGTATGAATCAATCAATATCTTTGTTGACTGTCTGAGCTCTAAGAACTATGGTCTATTTCATTGTCACGGATCCTTGCTGGCTTGGTGGGCATGTAATGAAAGAGGGCTCCATGCTCAAAAGGCTCCCATATTGGTTCAATGCTCAGCTGTCGCCATCCTAAATTTTTAGTAATTTTGAACAAGGGGTCTGAATTTTTACATTGCAGTGGGCCCTGCAAATTATGCAGCCAAATACTGATCCTGGCCTGGATGATTGTGTGATTTACCTGGTCTCTGCTGCTCCAGGAACCTATGATCCCCACTGATTCTAGGGAGTTCATAACAGCATCTATGATAGCCCACGCTGATCTATAGGAGATAGCTACTCTGAGCTTCTCAGCTCTGTGAATGCCTCACAACTTCATATTTCTTATTATTTTAGTGAAGGGAGTGTACTCTAAGCTTTACCAGAAAACATAATTATCTGGTGGGTTCTCAAGTCTACTATAGTAAATCCATTCTTGTGTGCTGTAGCTCCCAGAGCCTTTGAAATCCTTCCTCAATACTCTTCCAAGGCAGCAAAACATATCCACCTGTCTTACCATGGCCACCATTTTTATTTAAGCTTCATTATAGGATTGTCTCCAGATGTTCTTGCCAGGACATTAAATACTGAGTCACCAGACATTGTCTCCATATTAATAAATATCTCCTATCCAGCCTCAGATTTGCTCCCCATCTCTAGTCCAGAACCCTCAAAATCCATTTTCTCAGGCATATTCCAGTGCCATTTGCAACATGTTAAACAAATCCTTTAGCTTTTTTATTGAATAACTCCCTTCCTCTCATAATATAGTTAATACTTCCCCAGTGGGATCCTGCTGAGGCTTGTCTTTAGTTATTGCTCAAAGGGCAATGAGGATAGCAGGCACAGATGTTGCAGAAGCCAAGCATCTTCTTGCGAGGCGATCACCTCAAGTACAGCCTATAGGTGTTCTCCAGGTGAGAGAAAGCTACTCTTTCCCAGTAAGTGAGGCATGCATGTCAACCCAAGGTTCCTAAAATTCTGGGGGTTCTAGATTTCTTAGTGTACCGATGCAGATTCTTCACCTGAGGTTTTAGGATCCCTGTGAACACCCTAATCAAGTACAAGAAGCTGACAATGGCTATGTTTGTTTGATTGCTTGGTTGGATTTTTGGAGAGTTTATTTTATTTTATTTTTTTAAATCTACTATTCTCCTAATCAAATCCTGGTCATGATTTTCAGAACAGTCTCTCCTCCAAAAACAAGGATTTGAGTCTCTTTAATGCAGCATACACTTTGGGTTTTCATACCATGCTTTCGACTAATAGCTAGCTTACTGAAATCGTTGTTTTCTTCCTTCAGAGCTCTGATGGCAGTTAACAAAAACAAGCCCTGCCAGAATTTTTATAATCATCATTTTTGCCATATCTCTGAAATACATAAAACAGGGCATTCTCTTTTATCTGTAACTCATCTCACTATAGGTGGGTGACTTAATATTTCTGTGCTATAACATGCCAGGCATTATCACCACCCCACTCATCAATGGCACTGATGTCCTTATTCTCTGCAGCCAGCAAAAGAATCAATTCCAGAATTCACATTCTAAGAATCTGTTTCCTTAGGACTACTTTCAGGATCAATTGTTGTCATTTCATCCTTCAGAAGCAGATTTCTAGACTAGGACTCAACTTCAAGTAGTTCATTTGTAAGGGTGATGCCAAGAAACTCTGTAGAAGAGTAAAGAAGTGATGCAGAGAAGCCAATCAAAGGTGCTATTCAGGTCAGCAAACTTACTCAAACTGGGAAACTATGGGAGACAGTGTGGAAGATGTGTCTTAGAGTTATCCCACCTGGAAGCTGAGCAAGCAGAAATATTCATCTACTCCCTCAATGTTCACCAGTCTGGTTCATTATTTCCCTGGCACTTGTGTCCTGTTCCATTTCTGCCCCATACACACACACACACACCACCAGCACCACCACCAATGGCCCAAGAAACCCTCAGGCAAAGAACAGTAAATTCTCACAGTTGGAAATGAGGCCTAGCAGACACAGAAATAATAGCTCCCAGGAGTATGTGGGGAAGGCACTGAACCTTTTCACTTTAGTTATCTTTTATCCAATATAAAGCCTTAAGGCTCTATTTTCATTCAATATCTCTCAAGTCTGATCTCTCCACTACTCTTTTTTAATTAAATTTAATTTTAAAAAAATTAATTGAATTTATTGAGGTAACACTGGTTAGCATAATTATAGTTTTCAGGTGCCCAATTGTACCACACATCTCTGTATTTTTGGTGGTGGTGGTGGTGGAGGATGTCTACTGCTCTTAATTATACATCTCGAGTTCCAGCCACATAGCTCTCTCTCTTTGCCAGACGCTTCTCCACTTCTGATCCTTTGTATTATTTCAGCCACCTGTAGTAAACTTCTTTTCTTCTCTTGGCATATGCCTAAGTCTTCTCTGTTATTTAAATACAGACCATATCCCTAATTCTTCAGTCTTCAAATTTAGAACTCAATTCAAGAAGCAGTTATGGAGAACTTCCAAAGTGACAAAATGCCTTGCTGAATGAGCCAAGATTCCCGGGAGTCTAAATTGTAGAACAAGAGGGTAAGAATGATGGGGGAGTCAGCTACACAAGTTATGGGGCATAGGTTTTGTAGGACCTTGTAGTAATATGGAATAATGGCTTTATTATAGAAAAAAAAAGACATGTTTTAATTAGATGAGTAAGAACCATATCCCTATTTTAGAAATTATTGGGGATAAATGAAGTGGATAGAAAGGTTAATTGAGATACTATTACAATACTTCTTAGCATAAAGGTGGGATAAAAAGCAGACGAGTATTAGAGATGTTTGTGAAAAATCACTTTTAGACAGAATATGTAAATTCCATATGGGTGGCCAAGCATCTAAATTTGGACATTACTGTATCCTTAGCATATATAACAATTTCAGGTGCATAGCAGTTGAATGAATAAATGAAACGGTCAGTCTCTCCTACAAATTTCAGAGTAGCCATTATGCCACCTATTGATACTGAGTTTGTATTATAATAACTTTTAAACATCTATATCCCTTCCTATAGTGCTTGCCAACATATTGGCAAACAGAAAAAATAATCACATTTATTCAGCACACCAGGTAAATAAACCAGAGAGGATTAGAAACCTCTTGCAAGTCTTGGTGGAAATAGCCTTATTTTTTTCTTTATGATATAAATACACACAAAGTTAGGAAAAATATAAATACTGAATTTGTGTAAAATTTACAAATGAAATGTTTTTAAAATTTTTTAAGTTTATGACAACATCTGCATATGCCTTTCTCTTAGTCCTCAAAACAGAAGACAGGGAACTCTGACCTAATGAAGAAAAAAGCAGCGACTCATGGTGCTTTGTAATCTCAACAGTTCTCCAGACAAGAACCTGGAATGCAGTGAGCAAAGCAAAGGGGTCAGATGTGGAAGGACAAGGCTTGTTTTCTAACATTATTACTCCTTACAATTATTTTATTTTAGTTTAAAAACTTAACATTTTTTAGTCTAGAATTTCGCTTTTAAAATAAACTATTACCTTAATATAGAATAAATAATACATATGCATAAATTCTTTGTGGTTTGAAAATTTGATGTTATGAGACTCCCTGCATTTGTCAAGTGCACATGTAAATGGAATTTTGTAATTAGAGAGTTTACCTTGCAGCTCCTGTGAACTTTGAGACAATGATTAAATTTAAAGGTACAAAATGCTCTAATCATTTAAAATTAGTTGACTTGGATTTTTTAATGTCTTGTTTTAATTCATCACACTGATTGCAGACATTTATTTTTTTGAAATATAAAAAAATAAAATATTTTAATACATATGTAAAAACATATGAATTGATTAATATGTAATTTCATTTGTTCAACAAATACTTGTTGGCTGTGTGCTATGTGTTTAACTCTGATTTAGACCCAAGAGATAAAGCAGTAAATAAGATACTAAAGATGTTTGTCTCATGAAGTATGCATGTGTGTTGCAAATGTGTGCATCTGTCTGATGTTTATGCAGACCATAGAGATAAAAATATTACATTGCTGTATTTACTTAGAACCCACCATTCAAATACATAAAATTGCAAGGATATATTTTTACCATCTTGATTATACTATTTTTCAAAGAAAAAAACCCCAAAATAGTGAAATACTATAGTAATAATTATGCTCTATCAACAAGTAATTTGGGGGAAATGAACAAGGTAGACAGAGGAGACTAAGCAAGCTGGGTGATGAATGAGCTGATATTAAAATTTCTGGCAAGAACATAGGTCATACTAAACACAAAGGGGAGATTCATTTTCATACATGAAAATGTGGCGTCTCCATTCATAAGAACTGCTTCCTGCATTTCCTGTATTACAAAGCTATTAACTCCTATTAAAATAAAAATGAAATTCTCAAGCTGGAAGAAGATTATAGAATTAATTATGATTATATGTGAAGGGAAAAGAAGAGGTATTTCCATGGGGCCACAAATGGATGAGGAAATGAATAGCAAGGAAGAAACATCTCCATTTGGGGTTTGTAAAAGATTTTCCAGGAGGAACTATTCAAGATAGTTTAGAGATAGGGTAAGTTTGGTTTTTACATATAAATAAATTTCCTCAGATAATTTCATGTGAATTTTAAAAATAACTGCATGTTTTTCTCTACCTTCCCACAATTCTTTGGGTGTTTCCAACAGGACACCCTCCCTAAGGGGATTTGTGAGTGGGGTGTGGAAATTTTTCTGATGGAATAATCCCAGAGGATCATGATTCACAATGAAATGAAAATGAACTCTCTAAGTGGCTTTCAATCAAACAAGAAGAAATGAAACAAAAATGTGTGACACAAAGTATTATAGATAGCACTCAGAGATTTCTAAAATGAACTCTAAAATCATCAAGGGCCATATCTGAATGCTGATTATGAAAATTTGTTTCCTTTATCCATATTCACACATTCACAGGTTGCTCCTTCACTATTCTCCTTCTTTATTTGTTTGCCAGAATGATCAACTAATCATAAACAATGGAAGGAATGACAGTTTAAAAGCAATAAAGCAAAAAGAAAAAAAAATCACGAAAGGAGGAATTGAAATCAAAAGATGAATGTTTATAATATAGTGCAGGGCAGGGGGTAATCCAAGCAGACTCGATCAGGCACAAGGCAATGAGAGTCACTTTATTAAAGTCTTCAAAAAGTCTTTGGGGCCTTAGACACAAAGAAGTCACCAGAGGCCTTACTGTGTTATATGTCGTTACTCTAGAATGGAGTCTCTCACCAATAGGCTGTGGCTTATTAAAAACACAGACTTTGGCCTAGTTGTCATGTTATTTTGCTGAAAGGTGTATAAAACTCTTATGTGACACACACTAGATGAAAACAGGATCACCGTGATGTTCAAATCATACCATGTACACAGTAATCTCTAGTTACAGATAATGTTAATGCTGCAAGTACTTTGTAAAGGTGAAATTAATTTTCACAACTTAATAAGGTACACAAAACCTTAACATGTAAGAATGTTCAAGCCTCTCATAGTGCAGACTTCAAGTATGAACAAAAATTACTCAAGGTTTTAGGAAGGTCTCCAAACCTTAGAACAAACACCCCATGAGACCTTTAATGTCATTACAAAGCAAAGGAGTCTAAGTTTATAAGTTCTCATCTGAAACACCCTAACACAGGGAAGTACGTACATGCTGATTGATTTATCCCTTCTGGAAGAATGAAAGGTTGCGTTGGACCCAGGGAGGTTTTAACCTGTGATCCTAGAGAATCTTCCAGAGCTTCAAATCTGGAGTTTGATGTGTAACCTACTGGTTTAAAGGGACTACATATTAGTACTGTAGAGTTTGACATAGTGGGTGGGTACATCAGACATCAGAAAGAGCAATAGTCAGCAAGACACCTATATTCCCTGTTCTAATCATAAAAAAAGAGGATCTTTCCAAGAGCTACCACAAGGAGAATTTCGATATGCACTGAGTGAGAGCAAATTATGTTGTTGGAATTTTTCTTCATGGAGCTTCCGCCTTAGTTTAGAAAAGGGTATCAATTATTTCTAAGAATGCAATTTCTTAATTTATTAATGAACTATTTGAAATGGATGTTATGGTCAACTTTGCATAATATCATTATTGAATATACAGCATTCTTAAGTTCATTGTACAATGATCTTATCTACTTGATTTAATTAATATTTCTCACTATTATAGTTCATTATTACATGGATTCGGGCAGAGAAATTGCATTTGTTGAAACATAACTCAGCATACTAAGTGATGCTTGGTGAACTGCTATAGCCTTGGTTCTTATTAAAGGGAGCATTCACAAGGGATACTCACACCCATCATCACTTCACACTACCTGTTCCACCAACAGGCCAATGTCCCACAGTAGAGTAGATTTTCTTACATTTTTCTTTTCCTGTTTTTGAGCCAAACCTTCCTAGATATAGTATTTTTCAGGCTTTATGCTGGTATGTTATTTTCTTTTATAAAGGGAAAAGTGGGAGAAAGATATCATTTCAGAGGGCAAAAGACAGGATCAATGAAATATGATGTAAATCTCAGTATAATCAACACTTTTCAAACCAGAAGCAGTATTAATTTTTGTGACTATATACTAGTTAAACTCTATATTTTCAAATCAAGTCACTATTATCAATTTCTGACCAAATGATTAAATCTGCTTTGGAATTAATTTAACTTGGGCCTTGCCAAAGCAAGCAGACAGCTAAAAAAAGAAGAAAGGAAAAAAAGACAATAAATAAAATCTGAATTTTTTTTTTCACAATAACATTATGTTATCTTTATGTTTATTTTTAATTTCTTTTTTTTATTTCTATGCCTCCCTTTTTACCATTCTACTCCCTTTCTCAAGAAAATGAGTCTATGTTTAAAATATAGGCTTTGGTATTGGTATTAATACCAGAAAGAGTTTTAAATTACTAAAATTTAACACAGGACAAATGTACACTAAAAAATTAGTGTTTCTAATCTGAAATTCAAATTAAACTGAGACTTCTGAATTTTTATTAACTGAATTTGGCAATCTTCACTATGCTCAAACATATAATGAATGAATTGGATGACCTGAAATATTTTCTTTCTGATAATGCAACTTTCTGTTGGATATTCATCTATAATTTAAATAAACTGTTGCTTGAGATTTTAATTATACAAAATGTTTTTTAACTATTAGTACTTATCTTGATGATTACTTATTTATGGTTGTTAGTTCTGTAAATCTTAAATATTTTGGTAGTAAGGACTGTTATTTTGATCCTGTGTCCATGTCTGTTGACCCTTATGATAAAACACAAGTTTGCATCCTTTTAGCACCAGACCAGATGTAACTACAGTCATAGAAAATGTTTCAGGAGTACAAAGACTGGCTTTCTCAAAATTTCTCTTTGATTCTTCCACCAATAGCAAAATAGGGCTCTTTTTTTTTTTTTTTTTTTTAAGGAAAGGACTGTCTTAGATGCCAAAGGTATGAATAGACCCAAACCTCAGAAAGAAGGTGAAATTGGGAGGTAGAAGCCTATTCCTTGTGTTCCCCGAGAAAGAAGAAACCTACCAAGAAAGGCTCCTGATTGTTAATGAAGCCTAGCAGTTGTTTCTACACAGGGGCTTCTCAGGCAAACTGCAATTCAAGGAGAAGCGTGCTCTAACTACCCGTCTCCTGCACTGAATTGCCTGCTTGCACATTCCTACTGTCTAAGCCAACCTTATGAAGAACCTGGAATTGTATTTCAACCAATAGGGCTGAGACCTGCCCTGTCCAATTATAGCTATATTCACCATCTGAATCTTTACTGACCAGTCAGAGCAGGTCTATTCTGACCAATTGGGGCAGTGCCTTTTGGACCAATCAAACATCAAAAATTTAGAGTTCTTATTTACATAAGAATGGCTTAATCAGAGACTGGAGCAGGGGACATCTGCCTGTATGAGACAGTACCCCTCTGGCTCAGAGAGCACACTTTCCCTTTATGCTGAAAGACTGAAGACATCTCTCTGGAGCAGGGCAGAGCAGAGCACTGCAGAGCAAGGGGAATAGAACAGGACAGAATGGATCAGTCAGACCTAGCACTGTCTATCGGAGAGGGCCTTGCCTTGTTGCTGCCTCTCCCCAGAGCCGCCTCCCAGCCTTGGTTCCACAGACACACTGTCTTGTAATTGGGCTGTAACGCTATTGAGAGCTGTTCCACAGTCATGCTGTTCTCACAGCCAGCCTGTGTCACAATTGAGCTGTCGGAACTAAATAAAGTTTCCTTCTTCACTGCACCCCAAATTGGAGATTGCTGTTGGGGTTGAACTGGTGCCAACAACCATCAATTGACAATTTTACTCTTTCCAGATTTTTGGCTTCAGTCTTTTCCTTACAGACTCTTCTCCACAATTTGCGCCACATGGCGAAACAGTGGCCGTCCAAAATTCTAACGTTCAGTGTACAGGTGCATTCATAATTAAAGCCTTCATTTCAGTTCTGATTCCCTAAAAATAAAAAAGTTATTGCTGTGTTATCACGTAACAGATAAAAATCTCTGTGCTAGTAGGCTACGATCAGGGGTGGCGATCACTTGCTGGATGCCTGACTGAGGGTGGCTAACTCTTACATGGAGAGTAGCACCTGTAGAAAAGTCCATCCATGACTGTGTGGCTGGGAAGAGAAAGATAACCCGGTAGGTGGCCATTACAAGTACCAAGAAGAGTTTATAAGTAAAGGGAGATTCAAGACAAATTCTATGGTTTAAGATGAGATCAGACTTGGGTAGGTTGATGAAGCTTTTTTGAGCATCTGGGAATAAGGGTACAGCAAACACAGGTGAAGACAACTTCAACGAAAACCTGCTGGACACCAGAAATCTTAGAGACACTAACCATTCCCGCCACTGGCAAAGGTTATATTTTAAACACCTGTTTCCCAGTGTTTTCTTTTATTATCAACCTGAAATTTCAATTTAGTAGACTTGTTTTATAATTTTGTGTAAAATATCCCCAAATACAGAAAAAATAGTTAATATGGAGAAGACACTATGCTAAGTGTTTGAACTTTGTTTTATTTTTTTAAAGGGAGATACGTAGTGTGTAGAATTATATTTTTAGAGTCAAGTATTTGTTCATGGCATTGTTAGTTGTGAAAGTTTTATTTGTTCAATACCACATTAAACTAAAGTTTTTTTAATAATAATAATAATAATAATAATAAAACCTAGCTATTACCTCCTTAGTTTGTTTAGAAGTAGAACATGGTATTTTTATTTCATTAAACTTTCTTGGAGATTTTGGTACTTTTAGATCCAGTACTCATATGAATTTACAATTTAAAACCTTAAAGAGTCTGCTATCTCCAATGTCTTACCAATTCTTAGTGGAACTTTCATTAACATCCAATGGCAATAATAACAGTTAAGTGAAAGAGACAGAGTGGAATTTTTTAAGGTTTGACTACTCTTGAAATAAAATTTAAGTTTGTGGAGGCAAACGAAATGTATTTGATGATAACCATACCATGTGCCAGGCATTGTTCTAAGGACTCCATGTCTAGAACACTTAAGTAGTAACTGAAATAATACCTTATTTAAGCTTCAGAATAATGCTTTGATGTAGATGTAATTATCATTCTAATCTTTCAGATGAAGAAAATGAGGCACAGAAAAGTTAGGAGATATTCCGGAACACACATCCTGCAAGTGGTGAAGCCAGGGCGTAATTCCGAGCAGCCAGCTGTAGTCCGGCCCCTTATTCCTATTGCCCGCTCTCTCATAGCTAAGGGGCTAGCATGTGGACTGAGACATAAACACAGTGTTTTTAAAAAGCAGAGGCTAAGTATGAATATGGATGTACATGCTTCAAAATAGGCATTAGGCTCAATTGTTTTAAATGTCTGATGTATCCATGTTAACAACACACTTCTCCTTTCACGTTCTTTTATCTTTAAATAAATATTTATGATATTAAACAAAAAATTCTTTAAAAATATAATAATTATGACAGAATATATTCAAAATTTATCTTTAAGAAATCATACAAAGAAAAAAGTAGAGGCCCTGGCCGGTTGGCTCAGCGGTAGAGCGTAGGCCTAGCGCGCGGAGGACCCGGGTTCGATTCCCGGCCAGGGCACACAGGAGAAGCACCCATTTGCTTCTCCACCCCTCCGCCGCGCCTTCCTCTCTGTCTCTCTCTTCCCCTCCCGCAGCCAAGGCTCCATTGGAGCAAAAATGGCCCAGGCGCTGGGGATGGCTCTGTGGCCTCTGCCTCAGGCGCTAGAGTGGCTCTGGTCGCAACATGGCGACGCCCAGGATGGGCAGAGCATCGCCCCCTGGTGGGCGTGCCGGGTGGATCCCGGTCGGGCGCATGCGGGAGTCTGTCTGACTGCCTCTCCCTGTTTCCAGCTTCTGAAAAATGCAAAAAAAAAAAAAAAAAAGTAATAAAAAAAAGAAAAAAGTAGAAATAATTTTAATAGGATTGACAATCATTTACTTAAATAAAAATCAGAGAAACATTATATTACAGCCAGCTAATAGCAGTTCTTATAAAAAGCTGGTTTCCCAATTTTATTTCTCTTTAAATAAGGGCTTATGATATTTATGTTAATAAAAGTATCTGGTATATGACTGGGAGATTCTTTTTAACATGAAAAATTATATGGTCTGACACTGTTCCAAGAAATAATCACTTTAAAAATGGCAAAAAAAAAAAAAATCCTGGTAATTATAAATAACATAAAAATAAAACTGTTCTTTATTTTTTGGCAATAGCCTCAAAATTATCAATTATATTTTAAATTCACTCTACATGATAAAATTGTCTTGGAATAAGTTTGTTTGTATTATTACATAATTTTTTATAAACTTAAAACTCCCTCCCACCTCCCCCAACACTTAATAAAACAGGCAAATATACATCTCAATGGCAGATTAAGGCTTTTTGGTAGCTAAGCCTAATTAAAATGGCAACATTCCAATGGTTTCTTTACCAGGGAGCAAGGACATCTGTAAGGGATAAAAAGATACCAAGCATTTTGATGCATTTGTTTCCAGTATTTAAATGTGGCAACAGAAAACACCGATTGACATTGGTTAAGCTACAAGCAACATTTGAGTTAGATGTTAAAAAGAGCACAAGAAATCAGAACAGTTGGATAAGTTTTTATTTCAGGTTGTTATTTTGCCTGCTAATTCTGCCTATTTTCAGTAACACTGAATTTCCCCAAATGTGTCCCAGAATATTATAGACCCTCTTGTAAATTTCTTATATAAAGATTAGTTCTGCAGGAAAGAAACTGGTTTAACTTAATTAACCCAGCATTTTCCAACCTTGTTGACCATAAAATACTTTTCTTTCTTTTCTCCTTCTCAGGATCAACTCCATTTCCCTTTGAGCATCATTTGGGGAGAGTTGCTCCAGCATTCCATTACCCAGCATTTTAGCATGTCACCATCAAGTCTCAAACGTCTTAAGTGCTTTTTGTGTCCTGAAATTATTTCACAGTGGCAAATATATTCTGTGTATTAAGATGTCACTCCAAGTTCCAAGATAGAGAAATAATGAGAGAAGAAATACAACTTTACATGCCACTGATGGGAAATGCATTTATAAAAGCTGCTAGTTTGTGTTCTATTGACAGGTGTAAATTCCCTGCTCCCAGGTTTCCAATTATTGACTGAAAACAGTTTGAGGCTCCAATCACACTAATTTTAAATTCATTTTATAGCTATCCTAATTACTGGTAGTGTACCTAGAATATTGAAATCTACCAATAAATATTTACTGAATCAAAATAAATAACTCCGAGTTCCTCACGTTCTGTAATATACTAGCTAAACTGGCCCTAATTTTTTTTTAAGTGTGCTCATGATGAAATATAATGATAGTTAAACTAACAATGAATTTAAGTAAACAAATGATATAGGCTATACACACAGTCAAACATTTTTTAAATTCTTAATTTGATTTACATATATATGTGTGTGTGTGTGTGTGTGTGTGTGTGTGTGTATGAAATAACATCCAAACTTACAACAAAGTTTTACAAAAGTTTATTTGGGCCAGATTTTTTTAAACATGTCCAGAAGCAAGATATCAATGGATTGAGAAAAAGCTCTGGAGAATGGCAGTTTTGCAGGTCCTTCTTTGCATTTGATATCAAAGGAGGAAACATAAGAAAGGTGCATGAAATCCATTGGTAGTAGATTAAGGGAGTGGCAGGAGAAAGCCAAGTGAAGAAATCTCTAGGATTAGATACAAAGCAGAATGCAGGAACTTCTCCTACCTTGGTGGGTACAGGATAGTTAATAATAATTTACAGCACACAGAGATGGGATGTAAGAGAACAAGATAAAATGAGTGTTCTGTGGTCCTGCCCTCTGGTGGTCTTGTGCTCTGGTGCCTGTGGTTGTGCTTTCAAGGGGCCTAGAAAAGAAAATTGCTCTGACATTTCAGAGTATGTTCTCCTAGAAGCATAAGAAACATGAACAGGACTCACTTACGGTAGGCTGACCTCTGCTAGGGAAGCTGTAGATCAGGGACGAGTCTACCTGGTATGGCCAGCCCAGGTAGGAATTTGTGGTCAGACCATCCTGTGTGGTTACCTTCGGTCGCCGAGCTCGCCAAGACTGCCACGTGGCCCCCAGAGTTTGTAACATTTCCTATAGATCCCCATTTTTATTCACACATAGTAGGATTGGGAGAACTAACAGTGTTTTCTCTGATGCTTTAATTTTGCTTTAGTTTACAAAGAATAAGATGTAGTTTGTAAATGACTATATCAACTGCATCCATTGAATTTTCTTCTAATTTTATCATTTTAAAACCCCAAGAATTTTAAAACCATGAAAGAAACATAAGAAGATACTGCTGAGGGCCTATTCCTTAGGAGCAAATATTTCAGATGAGCAAACTTTGCCTAGCAGAAATATTTCAAAGAAAAAGTCTGTTTGTTCTTAGATTATGTTTTCCACCTGCCATGTGGCACAATGTGAACTGATATAAGGTTATAAGTGCAGAATTGGGAAGAGGTTTTCTTTCACACAATGTATAGCTTACGCCTGCAGCTAGTTAAATTCTGACATGCAGATAAATATGTTTTTTAATGTACTCACATTTTTTTTTCTGGCAGAAACATTTATTTTAGACGCTATTATGAAAATAAAATAACACTTAGCATTTGTTCAATGCTAAAGGGAAAAGTTATTCAGTAAAATAATCTAAAACCATTTTCTAAAATTTCTTAGGACTTGATGTTTTGATATATATCTAACAGTTAAAATAGTTGGTCATGTTTTTACATACCTCTGACTATAAACCAGCATAGCAGGACAGAATTCTAAGCTCCAACTAATCACTATAAGTGGAAAACACATAATAAAATATTTGAGTACTTGCCAGGTTAGTAATAAGTTACACTTATTTATAATCAGAGTTTTTCAAATATTTTAAGTATATAATTCCAAATTTTCCATTTTCAGGTTAAATATTTAGTCAAAAAAATTTTATTTACACACTTTTTTATTTTATTTTGACTTTTATAAATTAACAGTTTTCCTATTTGTTAAACAAAACTATGGTGCATTAGAATTTTTTTATACATACATGTACATGCCAAAGTTTAATGATTAGCTTTTGATTAAGGAAACAGAAAATATTCTAGGTATATCAAACAGAAAAATATTTAATATAGGGGATAGCAATAGAGCTATTTAGCTTTCTTCATTTTTTCCCCTCAAAGGTACTAGGCAAGGGTTACCTGTGGGAGGATAGCATCTTGGGAAAAGGATTCAAAGTAGTCTAGAGGCAGCCACTGATGATAGTTCAGACAAGGGTCACATTAGAACAGCATGTTGAAGTAGAATGGCAAGAATGTCCCAGCAAAGGGAGCCTATGAGAAGTTGATGAATTGGAGCAAAACAGTCTTATATGCTTAGTGATTAGCTACTTGAGGGAATTGACTATCTAAGCAAATACATTGAGAGTAATGAAAACAGGGTTCTCACTGAAAGAGAAGGAATGTACAGATACGGAAATAAGAAAAGCTGAAATAAATTCTGTATTGATAAATTTAAATTGGAGCTATTGTTTTAAACTAATGTTTTTTAATATAGGTAGAGGGACACCAAGATGGCACACAGCAAAAGCAGTCCTGAGAGGGAAGTTTACAGCACTACAGGCATACCTTAAGAAGCAAAAAAAAAAAAAAAGCTCAAATAAACAACTTGACCCTGCATCTAAAAAAACTAGAAAAAGAACAGCAAGTAAAGCCCAGAGGAAGTAGAGGGAACAAAATAATAAAGATCAGAGTGGAAATAAATGACATAGAGACTAAAAAAACAATACAGAGGAGCAATGAAATGAAGAGCTGGTTTCTTGAAAAGGTAAACAAGATAGATGAACCTTTAACCAGACTCACCAAAAAAAAAAAAAAAGAGAGAGAGAGAGAGAGGACTCAAATAAATAAAATTAGAAATGAGAGTGGAGAAGTAACAAGGACACAGCAGAAGAAATACAAAGGATTGTAAGAAAATACTATGAAGAACTGTATGTCAAAAAATTAGACAACCTAGGTGAAATGGACAAACTCCTTGAAAAATATAATCTCTCAAATCAATCTGAAACAATCAGAAAACCTAAATAGACGGATTACAACAAATGATATTGAAACAGTTATCAAAAAACTCCCAACAAACAAAAGCCCTGGGCCAGGTGGATTCACAGGTGAATACTACCAAACATTCAAAGAAGAACTAACTCCTATCCTTCTCCATCATTTCAAAAAATTCAAGAGGAGGGAAGACTTCCAAGCTCCTTTTATGCGGCGAGCATAATTCTGATTCCAAAACCAGGCAAAAACAATACAAACAAAGAAAATTATAGGCCAATATCCTTGATGAATTTAGATGCTAAAATTCTCAACAAAATATTAGCAAACCAGATCCAGCAATACATGAAAAAAAGTCATACATCATGATCAAGTGGCATTTATTCTGGGGAGGCAAGGCTGGTACAATATTCACAAATCAATCAATGTGATTCATCATATAAATAAAAGGAAGGAGAAAAACCACATGATAATATCAAAAGATGCAGAAAAAACATTTGATAAAATCCAGGCCCATTTATGATAAAAAACTCTCAGCAAAGTGAGAATACAGGGAACATACCTCAATATAATAAAGGCCATCTATGACAAACCCACAGCCAACATCATAGTCAATGGACATAAGTTAAAAGCAATCCACTTAAGATCAGGAACAAGGCAGAAGTGCTCCCTTTCACCACTCTTATTCAACATAGTTCTGGAAGTCCTAGCCACAGCAATCAGACAAGAAGGAGAAATAAAAGGCATCCAAATTGGAAAACAAGAAGTAAAACTATCATTATTTGCTGATGATATGATATTGTACATAGAAAATTCTAAAGTCACAGTCAGAAAAACTACGGGATCTGATAAATGAATTCAGCAAGGTGGCAGGATATAAAATTAATACTCAGAAATCAGAGGCATTTTTACACACCAACAATGATCTGCCTGAAAGAGAAATTAAAAAAAAAAAAAACCAATCCCCTTCACTATTGCAACAAAAAAATAAAGTACCTACGAGTAAATTTAACCAAGGAGGTTAAAGACTTGTACTCGGAAAATTATGAAACATTGTTAAAAGAAATCAAGAAAGATATAAACAAGTGAAAGCATATACCATGTTCATGGTTAGGAAGAATAAACATCATTAAAATGTCTATGTTACCCAAAGAAATTTATAAATTCAATGTAATTCCTATTAAAATACCAATGGCATACTTCAAAAATATAGAACACATATTCAAAAAATTCATATGGAACCAAAAAAGAACAAGAATAGCCTCAGTACAATGGAACAGAACAGAGAACCCAGAACAATTGATATTGACAAAGGAGGTAATAGCATACAATGGGGTAAAGACAGTCTCTTTAACAAATGGTGTTGGGAAAATTGGACAACTACCTGCAAAAAAATGAAACTAGACCACCAACTTACACCATTTACAAAAATAAACTCAAAATGGATAAAAAACTTAAATGTGAGTTGTGAAACCATAAGCATCTTAGAAGAAAACATAGGCAGTAAGCTCTTCTACATCACTCGCAGCAATATATTTGCTGATTTATCTCCACGGGCAAGGGAAATAAAGGACGGGATGAACAAATGGGACTATATCAAACTAAAAAACTTTTGCACAGCTAGAGACAATATTAACAAAATAAAAAGACAAACCACACAATGGGAGAACATATTCGACAATACGTCTGATAAGGGGTTAATAGCCAAGATCTATAAAGAACTTGTAAAACTCAACACCAGGAAGATAAACAATCCAATCAAAAAATGGGCACAAGAAATGAATAGACACTTCTCCAAAGAGGACATACAGATGGCCAATAGGCAGATAAAAAAAATGCTTAACCTCACTAATCATTAGAGAAATGCAAATTAAAACCACAATGAGATATCACCTCACACCAGTCAGAATGGTGCTCATCAACAAAACAACACAGAATAAGTGCTGGTGAGGATGTGGAGAAAAGGAAACCCTCCTGCACTGCTGGTGGGAATGCAGACTAGTGCAGCCACTGTGGAAAACAGTATGGAGATTCCTCAAAAACTTAAAAATGGAACTGCCTTTTGACCCAGCCATCTCGCTTTTAAGAATATATCCCAAGAACACCACATCAATGATTCAAAAGAGGAAATGCACCCCCATGTTTATGGCAGCATTGTTAACAATAGCAAAGATCTGGAAACAGCCCAAGTGTCCATCAATGGATGAGTGGATTAAAAAGCTGTGGTACATATATACAATGGGGCCATGAAAAAGAAGGAAATCTTACTTTTTGCAACAACATGGATGGACCTGGAATGGAAACTATTATGTTAAGTAAAATAAGCCAGGCAGAGAAAGAAAAATATCATATGACCTCACTCATTTGAGGAATTCAATGAATAATATAAACTGAGGAATAGAGGGAGAGGCGGGATCAATGGGTCCAGAGGGAAAGTGGACAGAGGGAAAAGGGATGTTAGGAAGAGATCAGAAAAGGGAAAGAGATTGGTGAAATTATACACACATGGCACAATGTTATAGACAGCAGAAAAGTTAATCCTGGACTTAAAGGGGGACGGCATTGCAGAGGGAAGGGAAAGGGGGATGTTGTGAGAAACATGGGGAGTGGCGGATGCATTCAGGGGACACTAGAATCTATGTAAACACAATGAATTAAAATTTTAAAAAAAGAATAGGATACAAAAAATATAGATAGATACAAAAAATAAATGATTGATAGATTATAAATAGATCAGCAAACAGATGATAAATATAAAAATAAAGACATAAATGACTGAGTGTGAGTGTGTGTGTTTTGTGTTTATATAGTTTCTAGCCCTGCCCAATACAATCCTCTGGATATAACACCCAGTAGCAATGAGCACTCCCAGCACCCAGACCTTTGTTTCTAAATATAACTGTACTAAAATGAATGAGGGCTCTTATAGAAAGGAGAGATTCTAGGACTGAATTTGGAAAACTACAAAGAGTGCCTAATAATAATGAAGTATGTAAATAAATAATGAACTACTCAAAGAATAAAAGAGTTTGAAGGCAAATCAAAAGGACCAAGAAGCCAGATTGAAAGGCTTTTACTGGTCAAATATAAGAAGTATAAGCCTCAAAATAAATAATGATAGTAATGGGTTGTAATTTTCTGAATAAAATAAAAGTCCTTGAATTAATATGGATAAATAATTGGGGAAGAGAAAAAAGTGTTCCTTACAGTAGTGTCAACCAATAAATAAGGAAGAAATGATTAAATCAGAAAATCTCATTTTGTGATCATTATAGTACTAATTTAAACATGAAATATCAATGAGTTCTAAAACTATTGGCTGAAAGTGGAATGAAGAAAGGGATATTTATTTAATCTCAAATATTTTCACAGGAAACATTTATCATTTACAAAGTAAAAAGATAAAAAAAAAACAATTGTACAGTGGAGAATCCTCATATTCACAATCTTAATCAACTGATCAAAATTGAAGCCACCCATAATGGGACAAATCAACATTGTATGCTACCAACCATGATATAATGAGAACACTGCATCACTTATGCGTTATTCCTGCCAAAAATGCACAACCTGGGTTTAATCATAAAGAGACATCAGACAAATCTAATTGAAGAACCTTCTACAAAATTGCTGCCTATAATCATGAAAAACATCAAGATCAAGAAAATGAAAGACTAAGGCTCTGCTCCAGAAAGAAAGAGACTAGGAAAACAACCAGATGCAGTACCTAACTCTTTTATCATAAAATACATTATCAGGGATATTGTTGAAGCTTGAACAGGGTATTTAGGTGACAATTATGTATGAGTTTGCTATAGTATTTTTTACAACTTTCTGGAAGTTGGAAACTGTTTCAAAATAGAAAAAAAATTTAAAAGTACTAGAGAGACTAAAGAGTGCATGCCAGGTGAAGGTACTAATAATTCTCACCTTGCAACTAAGCATTCAGGGAATTTGGAAGTTGAAGCAGCTTCATGCATTTTGCCAGTGATGATCACAGTTGCTTCCAGAAAAGAGACAGATTTAAAACTAAACATATAGAAGCTGTTGCAACATTCCACAAGTGAAAATTCACACATGTGTCAACCACTGCCAGAGAAGTAATAATCCGGCTTCTGATTTTGTCTTTTCTTCCAAATGTCTTGTGAGTGATCATTTTTAGACAAACTAACTTGGAATACTGCTGGCAATGGCTATTGGGAAATGTAATTCCCACACTTCTCTGGTGTGTATAGAAAGTGAATAATGTCAACAATTTGGCATACAAAGCATAACAAATGAATTCATTTAACATAAGATTGACTGCTTTTTGTTACTTGTTGATAAACATAGTTTTGAAGTTTGAAGGTAAACTCACTTTTTAACTGAATTTGCACAATAATTAATTGTTCAATAAGTCAAGTTTTTTGTTTTGTTTTGCTTTTTGTATGTTTAGTAAATGGCAGGCTCAATTACAGGGGTTGGGAAATTAATGGTCAAAAAGGCAAAAAAGGTTTTAGACTTCTTCCAGTTTTCAGCTTATTTCTGGCATAAGTGGCCTAAGAAGACAGTAAGCGAGTTAGTTAAAAAGAAAACATCAAATACAGACAGGTACAGTAGTCTCCCATTTACTGTTGTTGTAACCGCACAGAAACTCCATTTCTTTAACATGACACTTTCTCCTTTCAGTCCCTCCACTTAGGACATCAGATTCTGGTCAGCATCAAACTACCTTACGAACAAAGCCTCAGGTTTGTTGACTACAGAGACAAGAATTTTGGTCAAGCTAAAAATAACATCTTGACTTCAGCAATGTTTCAGACTCAGGCCCATGAAAGGAAAATGACCCACGGACCACACCCTCATGAAACCAGACAGAACAATGACTTGGCTGACATCACGACCTGATACAATGAACTACTCCCTAACCTGGCCCCAACTAATCAGTTGAGCCTGCAATGCCAATTTCTTTAGCCACCATGATTAATGATATTTTCCTCTATATAATTCATTTCCTGAAAGCAATAGGGGAGCCAGGTCTCTGAGGACTAGCTTACTTGTGACTTTGGACACTATCATTTCTTCAACAAATAAACCCTTACTTTCTTGACTTCAGACTTATGATAGTGTTTAATTACACTTTGATGTATATGGGCAAACAGGTCCCTTTAGTCTGAAAATATAGTCTTTCTTTCTGCAGTTTTGGTTACCCAAGATCAACTGTGGCCTAAAAATATTAAATAAAAATTCCAGAAATAAATAATAAGTTTGAAATTAACTGCCATTTTGAGTATCATGAAAATGCTTATATATTTTTACATTTCAAAGATTGGTAATTTTTACATTTAATTTAGTAATTTTATGCTTTTTGAATTGTTCTCATAAATTGAATATGAAAGTATAAAATCATTATATTTGCATTATTATGACCCTTGCCATTTTTCATTTCTCTTCTTCTCCCCTTCATCTTTTTTCTCCTTCTCTCTCTTCCTTCTCTATCATTTTTTTTTCCTTCCCCAAGTTCTATTCTTTTTTTTTCTTGTGAGAGAGAGAGAGAGAGAGAGAGAGAGAAGAACAGACACAGAAAGGGAGAGTGATAGGAGAGAGATGAGAAGCATCAACTCATAGTTGTGGCATCTTAGATGTTCATTGGTTGCTTTCTCATACTTGCCTTGATGGAGGGGAGCTTGGGGTGGAGGGGGGCTCTGGCCAAAAACCATGGGGTCATGTCTGTGATCCCATGCTCAAGCTGGCAACCCCGTGCTCAAGTTGGTGAGCCCTCACTCAAGCTGGCAACCTCAGAGTTTCAAACCTGGGTCCTCAACATACCAAGATGACACTCTACCCACTGCACCACTGCCTGGTCAGGCATTCTCCATTTCTTAAACAGCATTTTCTTTTGTGCCAAAACATTGTGGCAGGTGTTGAGGCATAGTGGTATATATTGTTCATTACATTAATAGGTGATATGCATTATGTTTCTTAGTTAATAATTTTATTTTCTGAATTTATGATTTTTATTCATCCATACCAACACATATGTTCTTTTCTTTTTTATTCTTTGTTTATTATGTTCATAATTTTGTATAATATCAGTTTATTAATCTCTTCTTTCTTTCCTGCCCCAGTTTGTTTCTCCATGGAGACTTTTCTCCTGAAGCCCTCTAACTTCTTCTAATCTAGGACTGGGAACTATCTATGATTCTGGAAAATTCCTTCATAAATTCAATGATGTAGACCTGCCTTTTATTGGACCTAAGACTTCATTATTTATTTCATTCCTTACTATGCTGCAACACATCTTTCATTAAGTTTCTGAGAAAGTATGCACAGAAAACAAATGTCTGAAAAGTCCTTTTGTCTTTATGCATGATATGATTCACTATAGAATTAAAATTATTCTTCCTCATAATTTTAAAGACATTTCTCCACTATTCTCTAGTATGTGGTGTTACTTATGATGGCCAACACTAATGTAATTTTTGCCCTATATTTAGAAAAGATTTTGTTTCATTCCTTTCTTCTTTTCCTCTTTTTAAAATTTTTTTTCATTTTATTTATTCATTTTAGAGAGGAGAGAAAGAGGGGAGAGAGAGAGAGAGAGAGAGAGAGAGGAAAGAGAAAGACAGGGGGAGAAGCTGGAAGCATCAACTCCCATATGTGCCTTGACCAGGCAAGCCCAGGGTTTCAAACCGGCGACCTCAGCATTTCCAAGTTGATGCTTTATCCACTGCGCCACCACAGGTCACGCTTCTTTTCCTTTTTCTTCCTTTCGTATTTACCTCTTGGAAAATTTCAGAGGTCTCTATTTTTAGTGTCCTGAAATTTTACAGTAATATATTTAGTTCATTTTACAGTTTTTAATTTTATTATTTATTATTATAATTTTTATGGAATCAGTAGGCTCAAGTGTTCCTTCTGTTTGGGTATGGTTTCATTCAATATTTACATAATAATTGAATTTCTTCTATTTGTGTTATAAGTCTGAAATTTTTAATACTTGGATATGGGCCTTCTAATAGAATATTATATCTCTATATTTCACACTGTCTTGTCAATTTATTTTAAATTTTTAACTGATTTTGTTTACTTAGTATTTTTATAATTTTATGGACATATCTTGGCAGTTAGTCACAGTTTTAATTTCTAAGATTTTTTATGTCCTTTTTCATAACTTTATTTTCCTTTTGTTGATATAATACCTTAACTATCTCGGAGAATGTTAGAGATTTATTTTTTATTTTTTTTTATTTTTTTAGAGATTTATTTTTTACATTCCATTCCTGAGGAGAGATTTTTAGTAGAAGGGAATTGTATTTTCTTTGGGGCACATTTTCCAGTTTTTATCTGGTCTCTCTCTTGACACTACAGGTTTTCTTCAAATGACTGAAAGTTCTGGTTAAATAAATGCATATTTAAGAATAAAGCCTCTGGCCATGGCTTGTTGGCTCAGTGGATAAAGCGCTGGCCCTGCATGCAGACTTCCCAGTTTCCATCCCCAATCAGAGCACACATGAAAAGTAACCGTCTGCTTCTCTTCCCCTTCTTCTTCTCTTCCCGCAGCCAGTGGCTCTGGTCTGAGCATCAGCCTCAGGTACTGAGGATAGCATGGTTGATTCGAGCATCAGCCCAGACAGCGGTTACAGGGTAGAACCTTGTCAGGTCACATGCGGAAGTCTGTCTCTCTATCTCCCCTCCTCTCACTTAAAAAAAAAAAATAAATGAAGCCTGGTGAGATTGTTTGGAAATACTGTGCACATTGGTGGGGCTTGTGCCCTGGCATGCTGCACTACAAAGGCTGTGATGTGACCATTAGTTCAGAGTACATGAACTGCTTTCTTTCTGGATGACCAGCTCTGAAAAGAGATTCATTTCCCCCTGACAAATAGTATAATTGCATTTGTGTGTTTGTGTGTTAAAGAGATAATGAGACAGACTGAGCTGTGGGGTAAAGAAGTAAAGAACTGCTTTGTTCTATTAACAGATTTTTACTTAAAACCCATCTCAGCCTCAACTCCTGCCCCTGCTCTCTCTCCTGCGTCTGAAGCCTGACTGGAGTTCTGGGGTTCTGCCGGGCGACAAGTGTGCACTCCACACGGATTACTGCGCCTTCTCCGGCTCCTGCTGCCTCTCTCTGTCTCAGGGCCCTTAGCCTCCATCAGCCTCCCTCCCACTTTGCTGAAATATATTGAAAATTTCGTTCAGCTGCTGTGGGCCTTTGTGTTCTTTGGTTGTGGTGAAATGATCTCTTATAAAATTATTTTACTAACATTATAATAGGCACTAGGGTCCATGAAAAGAAACTATACTCATGTTACTTTCACCTTCGTGATCTGAAAGGTGAGCTCTAGTACTTTTTCCCCCTTTTTATGGACATTACTGGGGTGACACTGGTTAACAAAATTATACAGGTTTTAGGTACGTAATTATACAACACATCACGTGTACACTGTATTATTTGTTCCCCAAACCAAGTAAGTCTCCATCCATCACTGTTTATCTCCTTTTACCCTCCTCCACCTTTTTCTACATCCCCCCCTCATCATTCACCACAATGTTGTTCTATCCATAAGTTTTTTTCTCTTTTTTCCCCCTTCTTTTTGCTCAAAATTTTTAATTTTACTGGAGGAGTATAATTTCCTTCAGTTCTGTAGGCAAAAGAGAATTTAATAATGTTAATACTTTATATTTCAGACTTTTTATATGTAATTTGGAAAATTCTTTAATGATTTACATTTAAAAATCATATAAAGTCCATAATTTTATGCATAGACTTTATAAACTATTAAAATAACAAAAATAACATTTAATGTTTATTATTCTGCATTGTAGATTGTTCATTCTAACTCTTTTTAAAAGTGAGAGAGAGGTAAGAATCAACTCATAGTTGCAGCACTTTAGTTCATTGATTACTTCTCATACATGCCTTGACCAGAGGACTCCAGCGAGCCAGTGACCCCTTGCTCAAGCTAATGACCTTGGGCTCCAAGCCAGCAACCATGGGGTCATGTTGATGATCTCATGCTCAAGCCAGCAATCCCACGCTCAAGCCGGCCACCCACACTCAAGCGGGATGAGCCTGCACTCCAGTCAGCAACCTTGGGGTTTCAAACTTGACACTTCAGCATCCCAGGTCAATGCTCTATCCACTGCACCACCCTCCTGTCAGGCCCACTCTACCTGACTCTTGAGGCATTTTGCAAATAAAGATAGTAATTCAAGTCAGAATCACTAGGAATAGCAGAAAATCAGTCACACTTGGGAGTACTTTATAAGATGTACCAAAAAAGGAATTCCCCCAACAAATCTCTCCTCATATTTCATTGGTTCAACAAATCTCTTGTCACATCACAGGCACATGCTTACACTAAGAGGGGCGGCACTGCCCTAGTTTGCATAGGCAAGTGAAAGCCTACCTCTGTAACCAGGCATGAACTTCCATGACATCACAAAGGCTGCATAAGGAAGAGCAGGTGCCTGACAAATTTGAAAGTCTTTAAGAAAGGAGAAGTTGGATCATGAATACTAAAAAGGCAACAACAACATCCATTATAACTACAACCTTTTTACATCAACCAATCAGTTTATACTAAAATATTCAAATCACTAAACCATAGAGGGATGTGACAAATATTAGTGAGTAAACCACAATAATGAAGATATTTATGTTGAGATGATGAGCACAGAGAGTCAGCCATGAGCAAGGTAAAGGAGAGTCTTACATGCCATTTTGGGAAATGTGGATATTAGTTTTATGTATAGAAAATTGTTAAAGCATTTTAGATAGGAGAGTAACTTAATACATATTACCTTTTAAGAATATCACTCAGGGGTAGCTGTTTGGTGACTAGACTGGCAGAGAACAGTGCTAGAGTCTCAGAGGCCATTTAGAATGCTCTATTTCCTGCCTTCAGAGTATTGTAGCTATAAATCCTTGAATCTTTGTCCTATTTTGAATATTAATTGACAAAATATAAGCCAGGATAATGTGGATTATGAAGCTGACTGTTAACAATTGTTCTTTTTATTACTTAACAATTTTAGACCAAAAATTATATCACTGCCATCTAATTTGCTTCAGGGAATATTTTAGAAATTATATACCATTTCTCCTTTCTTCTATTTCTTTGAACATTATCTGTTATATGAATGATGTTTAGATCTACAATATAATTAGTTCACATACAGTATAAGATTCACATACATTCTATTTTCTGTTAAACTTTTGTCAAAATTATTCACAAATTTATTTACACTTTTAAACATAGGCATTTTCTTTTTACTTGTGCAAAGTTTCTGGGCAATGTGTAGTTGAATATAGTTCTGAACTAACAGAAAAGTCATAAACAAATCTAAACTATATCTGCCTAAAATTATAAAAGATATTTTTTTAACTTCCACTCTGAACTTCACCTATTTTATCTAATCCACATTATTTTTCAAAGTACATTGCTTAGGTTTCTGTAGTATTGTTACAAGCAGGCATTTGGATTTCTGAAAAGATTATTTAAAATTTAGATTTGGCATTGGTCAAAAAAAACAAAACAAACACTGTTCTTCTATTGGATATTATAATACAGCACCTAATGACTGCAGAAATTTAACCAATCACACAGGATGACAGGAGAAAAACACTCAGACAGAAATTTTATGTCAAAACCATTGAGAGAAAAAAAAGAACTACTGCAAATCAATGTCTTCCTCGTATAGATTTTATTCTGATTAGCCCATGCAAACTTTATGCTGCCACATAACCAAAACCAGAAAAAATATCATAGTTTTTTTGTAAATTACTGTCAGAAACTTCTACAGTGGGCCCGGTAATATAATACTAGGCCTGTCTGACAGTCAGGACACAGAGAGCTGTCAACCCAAGAGCAGGCCAGGGATGATTGTTAAGGAGCTTTGGTCCTCCTATTTGCCTAATAGAGAGCCTTGTGCTCAGCATTTCCTGCAGCAAAATAAGACAGATGAAATCTCTGGGCACTTCATTGCTGCTGCCTCTCAAAGATTTCCTGTCAAAATGGGCCTATAAGGGGAGAAAGGTTTTCAATAACATTTTTTTTTCACCTGGCAGGATTTCCAGCCTTGCTATGAAAAGAGTTTGAAGGCGCTGTCTTTGTTAAAGGAAAAAAATAAGGCGAGGAAGAGGAGAAAAGGCTGCCAAACTACCAGATCTAGTTGTGTTTAAAAATAAAAAAGCAATAGAGAATATGGCTCATATTACCATAGCATATACCAAAAAAAAAAAAAAAATTGTTTTGATTGACATTGCATTCCTATTTTAGGGTTTTTTCCCCTCCCCTCAAATGGATGAGTGACCTTGATGTTCTTACTTCTCAACTGAAATACAGAAGCATGTTTGCTGTCAACCATTTTCATAACTCTTTTAGGAGCTTAGGTAGCAGATGAGGAGCTAAGGTCCCATTTTTGCTAAAGGGATGTTTGCCAATCTGCCTTTCCCCTTGTTAATGCTTTACTCCTTTACTTCTGCCATCTTGTCAGTCAATCGGCCAGTCAGCCCACAAATATCTAATAGCTTGTGAAAAGATAGTGCTCTGCCCTCAAAGCCCTTTTGTTTCATAAAGAGATACCACTGTAATGAGGACAGTTTTCTAAGTTTCTAGGAAAATCCATTCGCGTGCACATCTTTTCTAGTAGCATCAAAGGTGTCAGGAACCACATTTTAGCTAGCCAGTCTATGCTCCCAAAGACAAGCTGTTTCTTGTCATTGTTTAGGATGGTTCAGGTACAATCACAACCCTTCTATTTTTCCCTTCATACTGTATTCCTCTGAATGAACCAAAGGTAAAATACTCTGAACAAAAAGAATAACACACACACAAATTGATGAAATAAGAATAATGAGAAATGTTCTCAAAGTTCTCTTAAATTGTATTCCCAGGATGGGTTTTGTGGCTGATTTGTCCAGATGTCTTCAGTGTTTTGTTAATTGACATAATGTTTGCAAAATGAGAACAGAGACCTAACATAGAAAAATAATGTAAAACCAAGACAACCAACAATAAAATCCCCACTGTCTGTAGGTATTTAATACAAGGGTACACAGAGCAGGAACCCAAGGATAATATAGAACAGAACAATTGATTTTTATAACAAGGAGCCTCACGTCATTTAAAAAATGTTAAATCAAGTTGGCCACATTTTATTTTCTATAATCTGAACATGTTATACATTTAATAGCATTTTAATCAAATTTATGTACTAAAAATGGGGTACATAAATAGTGCCTTTGTTTTCTGGAAGATTTATTTATAAGAGACATTTTATTTAACCAAATAAATTGGATAAGTGAGATGTTACCATATGTTGAAATAAACCATATTCAATATAAGTAGATTTATTTCATAATACTTATGGTGTATTTCTTTTTCTTTAGTGAAGGTTTAGAAATTTTGGGGTCAAAACATTATAGCTTTAACAGGTAAGTTAACCCAATGGGTAACAACAACAATAAAAAAGTTTCTCTAACAAAGCAGTTGCAGCTACAGAAGGAGACTAATTGGCACCTGTATGCAACATAAAGGATTTTTAAAGGGGAAGTTCCCGAGTGGAGGGAGCTGACTCTTATAACAGCAGCAGCTTTCAACCAAAGATTTCTTTTTTTCCTCAGAAGGAAGTGCAGATAAGAAGCAAGGGAGGGCAGAAAGTACATGGTCATAAGATAAGGATTAAAGAATATCATGGAATCTTTTGGGCAGTGCAGAGACACAAGCAAAATTATGACTTGACTTAATTATATATAGATGTGTGAGCAAACATGTATGATTTTTTGTTTGTTTGTTTGTTTAGAAAAGACTAAAGTCATGATGAAATAATTTAAGGAAACTCAAGACCAATTCCTTTTTTTTAACAAATCACTGTAGTGATGTCTGCATATAACAAACTTTTATCAAGAGCTAACAGTCAAGTACCTTTTAGTATTATCTATTAAAACCAAATACAATAAAATAAAAGTAACCAAAAACAATACTAGTCAGTGTCTGGAAGTTGTAATAGTGTTTGAGACCTGAGCAAAAGAGACACTGTGAAAGGGAGTGAACAGTCAACAAAATTTAATAAGCCGAGTTCACAGAAAATTGCAGACTCAGGCAATATGTTGTGTGACCCTAAATTCTCTTCAAAGCTAGAAGAGTGTGGAAATCAGACATACTCAGAAGTTTATTTGAGTATTAGAAACTGAGAGATATAAAGCTATTGAAGATAATCACAGAAGAATTTTTAATGAACTGAGATTATGATGACTGTTTCCTTGGCTGTTGATTCTTCTTTTTTATAAGGAAAATGCTTTAATGAGTACACATTTTCTCCAATTTGATCACTGTTTGGGCTACCTTTAACATTCTTCATGAAGCATTGTTCAGCCAGTCATATTGAAGAGGCTCAGATGCGTACATGAAACAGCACAAAAGTTAGTGTGGTACCCAGAGGTGGGATTCAGCCAGTTTGTACTGGCTCAGCAGACCTGATACCTATTTGTTTGTTGAATTCGGTGAACCAGTTGTTAAAATGGCACTTATAATCAGGGTTCTCTCTAAGGTGGGCGCCTGGGCAGCCGCCCAATGTGGACATCACAGGTTTACATTCCCTACTTTTGTTTAACATTCATCTGTGCAACCGCATATCCTAAGTGCCCGTAGTAACATTCATTCTGTCCATAGGTGAAAAAATTTGCAAGTGAGGACACCAATCAAGAAGCAATGTGGAAATATCTTAAATAACAGTTTTATTGTTTTTTGTCAGGTGTTATTTAATATTTTTCACTGATATTTTAAAACACTAATAATATAATATAATCTAGTTTTGTGTACCTCTTTTATTATTCTTATTTAACTATTAAATGCATGAAATAATAAACTACCTTTCAGTATATTGGGCTTTTTTTTATACTTAAAATGATCATTAGGGCAGAGAACTGGTTGTTAAATTATTTGAATCCAACCACTGGTGGTATCCAAGTTAAATCAAAAGATCAGAAAGGCAGAACATCAATCCTTCAATCCGCTTGTATCCCTTAATTCTGAATATAAAATTAATTGTTAAGAACTTTGTGATATATCTAACCTTTGTCCATTTGTCTGTTGTAACTATAAGCACAGGAACGAATCTGTCACAGTGAATCAGTAAAACTTTGTAAATGAAACTGGATAAATAGAGAAGAAAGAAAATCTCCTGTTTTATTCAATGGAGATTTTTCCTTCCACAGCTGATGGTTCAAATGCTGAGAACAAAAGCAGGAGACAGATTTGGCTTTGCCTCCCCTATTTTGGTGCCACATTCTGCTACCCACTGCTTTTCCTAGAGTTAATGAAATATCAAAATCAGGCTAGTGGAAGTGCTGCAAATTTGGCGTGTAATGAAACAAAAGACTCTAAAACGCATATGCTTCTACTTTCATACAACGAGAAGATAATAAAAAATAAAAGAACAAATTACACTTTGTACCATGGGATATGAAACAATTGCATGAGGAGGAAGGTGGAGAATGTAAGACTCAATGGACCCTTTAATGAATAGTAGCAAAATATCCACCCAAACAAATGGCATTCTTTATACCTTCTAGTGACAGGAGAAAGCCTGCTTCCATTCAAACTTTTGTAAAAAGATCTTTATAGATTTTTCTCCTACTGACTTAATGTCAACTTTTGGAATTAATCGGCTTTCATCAGGGGACAGTGCACGCATCACAACAGCTTTTATATTTTTCCAATCGTAACTTCATCTGGGACCGAGTTCATCCTAGGGAGTTTCCACATTCATCTGACATCAATTATCCCAGCTCCTGCTGATACCCAATTCATGTCATAATAATTAACTTGTACTATTACAACCAAGTTTCATAATTAACATTTTATTTGTCAAAATTTCTTTCTCGTGGACATATTTTAAGATATAGACTCCTACTACCTTTCAAAAGCTCTCTTATTTCATAACCAATAGTAAGAATTAATCTCAGTTTAAAATTCAAATGACAATGCAATTTAACTTTTTGTTCAGATTATTTTGTTTTAATAATAAAAAAAATTAAAAAGTGGATTCCTCAAAATAGTCAAAGTTGCCTTACATTTGGAAAAAAAACCACATTACTAGCCCATATTTTCTAATGGAAAATTATAAACCTGGCATCATAATCTTAGTTTTCACCTTTAATTTTGAAGAATTTCAGAAACAGATGTTTGATCAATATGTAATTCATAACAAGGGTACATAAATCAAAAAGAATAAGACTGTAATGTCTATAAAATACAGACTTACTCATTACTAAGTAAGCATGGAAAGAAATGATTGGACTCAAAAGTTAAGCCAAACAGAATTTATATAAGATCCTACCACCTATGAAAACAAGATTATATATATATATATATATATATATATATATATATATATATATATATATATATCACACATTAAAACATGGCTGATATCATTCATATAATTCCCTCATTGATCTCCTAGGATACACAATAACATTTTGAAGAACAATATTAAGAAAAATAATGACTCTTCTAGGTTGAATCAAGTGGATGATTAATAATAAATTTGACAATGGCCTATGTCTGACAACTTGAAAGAATTTTCCATTACATAATGATAACTTTATTTGACCTTAGAATAACTGTTTATAAACAAACTTGTTTAAAAAACATTCTAATTTTGAGAGAACAGCATCCTTCATATCCTAAATATATCTTTTAAATATCGATTGAGGTCACACACAACCTAAAATGGCTATTCTTTACAAAAGACATGGGAAGTTTTCTTCTCTTATCTGTTTTAAAATATATAATTAAGCCAACATGTTTTACTAGCCAAAGAATTTATTTTATTTCCCCAATTCTAAAATCCATCAATTATATTTATTTCTGTATCAACAAGTTCCTTGATAAATAATTAACATCTTGTACTTTTTATAGTTGATATTTTTTATAAAAGTAAATAGAAAATTACAGGTGCAATTAAGATGTATTAGAAAATAAAAAAATAAAACTCTAGTCTGCCTTCCCAGGGACCAGGTGATAACATTAATTCTGGTCATTTATATTTATGTAGATTTTATCATTTAAATAGTATTTTTGTACATACTATCTCACAGAAAAACATAATGTATTACATAGAAGTAAAAAATGGAATTAAAATAAGAAAAGGGATGTTCTTAAGATTTTCTAGCTCAAAATAGCATATCAGGGAATCAAATACAGATCTCACTTTAAACTTATATCAGCATGGTTCTTTAGAGAATGCAGAATGTACAAACATATTGCCCAATGACAAGCGGTATGGAAACAGAAAACTTGATGTTCTCAGGAGTACATTTGCTTATGGTTCTCAGTTATTGGAAATAATTTATTCTGATTAGTCCTTTGAATATATGAATAAAATCTTAGAATCGACATCATGATTTCTTGTTCTAGCCTCCTTGCTGCATTGCTGCTCCTACTGATTCTTCTACAAGGAATTCAGTAGCTATACAGTCCAGGGGGAAAAAACACAAAGAACTTTAGTGTCCTATTTTCTCCAAGTAGATAAGAATACCAGGGAATCTCCAGAACAGAACCAATCACTTAGACAATATCAAACCATGAAGTCCACAGTGAAGATCTGACACTGGAACATATACGTCTGCTCCAGCTGAAACTCATGCTTCAAATATGCAACTTGAGACTCTAGACACCTAATAACACCAATTGGTATTCACACAGGAGCCAAGACTGTTACATATGCTCACTGCAAATTTTGCTTCAGGGAAAAATGGAGGAGCATTTAAGTCACTCCTTCTGTGCATTGAACTGTCAACTCACAGAAATGCCACATTAATCTTAGGGAAACACTCTGAGAAGCTCACTTGAATGGTGAATGAATGTAAATGTCCCAAATTATTAAATATTTATTTCATCAAACCTGACAACAAGGATGTTATTGACTTTGTGCTCAGGTCACCCGCACACTCTCATTTATTATACAGTATTTCTGATGGCCTTAATCCCCCACTCTGTAAGTGATGTATTCTTCTTCCCCTTGAACAGATAATTAAATATACTATTTTTGGGCGCATTTTAGGTTTATCATAAGTAATAGAGTTTTTGCTGCATAAATCATCTTTTTAAAAACATATCTGGATTTTCATACTTAAATTTATATACTATAGTAGATACATTCACATTTGGCTGATATTTTAAAGCACTGTCCCCTGTAAACATGCAGCTGAACTAAACACAGAGAGAAGTGGAGCAGCCTTGGAAGAGCCTCAGAAGAGTTGAACATACCCTAACCACTGAGCACCGTCTTCAGCGCTAAGAATAGGACACATAAACTCCATAGTGTTCCTGGAAACTGCAAGGCAAGACAAAACAAAAGAACAACAACAGAAACAAAACTTAAGCTTGTCCTTTTAATAGGTTTGTAAAATCTGATTTTAAAATATTCTTTTTAAAGAAAGTTTAATTTTGTAGACTTTGAGAAATTTGACATATTTTTCCTTCCTTAAAAACAAGTAGGGGGGAAAAAGATAGAAAGAAAGCATCTGCCAGGTGGGTTTTCCAATCCTGATAATTAAACAGTAATTTTCATCAGATTTTAAATGTCCCCATCAATAGCAAGATTGTAGACGGATGATACAGCTAAATCACTGCTGATCGACAATTAGTTGAGTCTGCTGTCTCAAGCCAAGATTGGCAGAGTCTACTATTCTCGTAATCAAATTCCTTAGTATCCTCGGTATTCAATGTAGCAGGCCTGAGTTTTCTAGTTAATGCTATAAAGCAGAATTGAATAAATACAAATAGCTTAATCATCTTTTTCAGTCATATCCTCCCACAGTGGTTTATGTAATTAGGAAAATACTACATCTCAAGTACTGAATAGTGAATACAGCAGATTTTTGATCGTTATATTTATACAGTTTATATAAAATACTTAAATTTAAGAGTACTATTAGATTTCTTTCAAAGACTATTAATACATGAACAATATCTGAATATAAATTGTCATATCTGATGGCTATTATCTGTGTATAGTGTTTCCTTAGAGAACTGTTATGTGACAAAAATTCAGGTGCAACAAATGTTGCAGGAAAAAAACTGATGAAAAAAGTATATATATTTTTATAACTATATATACACAAATATGTGTACATAAACAAACAAATTTGATAAAGTTTACAATTCCAAGGAAAAGACACATTCATATATATAAAAATATAATCCTACACTCAAATAAAAATGTGACATTAAAATGTATACGAAAAAATACTTCTAGAAAAGCTTATTTTATAAAATGCATTGTGAACTATATTTTATCTGTATTTTACACCAATTTTATATTGATTTCCTACAAAAACACATTAAATAAAAGATTTATGAGGAGTGTAGCAAATCTCATTTGGCCAACAAACCGGAACTCTTTTGTGTCTGCTTTATGAACAGGAGCGAAAATGGTAATGCTCCACGTATTTCAATAATTTATCAGAAATTTACAAATGGTCATCATTTAAAAATAATTAAGAGAATAAGAATAATAATGGTTGATTAATAACAAAATAATAAGGATTTATTTAACTCCCTAAAACCCTCACATATAACAAAAATATATGTATATATATTTATGTACATACTTATCTACCTATATAAAGAGATGTGTGTTTGCACTTTCAAAAACGAGTTTACAAATAATAAAGGAGGAAATTAATAGGCAAAGAATATGGCTTTTGAAATAAAATAGGTTTTTGAGACATATCAAGAAACAGCAATTACTTAAAAAAAAAAAAACAGAGCAGCTTGAGTCTGATTGAAGTGGTTACACACTGTGCAAGCAAAGGATACAAGAGTCTGGAATAAGTGTAGGCAGAATACAGGGAGAGCAGGACTGCGAACACAGAGGAACCATTCTCCTTTTATCTCTATAACCTCCATCCTCCCTCTGTCTCCTTCCCAAATTGTGACCCTGAATTTGGGACAGCAATCAGGAGATTTCTGTTGAAGCTGTTCTTCTTTCCCCTAATCTACTCTTTCACATAATTAACTGCATGACTTATTTGTCCTCTGATTTTATCTGAGGGCTGGCAAATTTCACTAATTCCTTGCAGTTGCCACATATCAATGTTAGAGAAGTATTTAATTCCCCAAATGAAAAGCAAACATTCAGAGTATGCATAAGTAAGGCCGAAATCCTAGAAAGTTAATAACACTTGTCACTCTCGTATCATCTTTCAGCCAATGATTTTGGTGCTCTTAAAAAGCAAAAGCTTATATTCTCATTTTGCTACAACTGAAATACAGAAAGGTTAAGTGAGTTGTTTGTTTATTTATTTGTGATTTATTTATTCTGCCCTAGCAAGTCAGTAATGGAGCTGGGAATAGGAGACACAATTTTTGATTCTTTATTCTCTTTTAGACCACTCACCTTGCTTAAATGCTCACAATGGAGGCTGGTGACATTTACTTTCATAAGTCAGACATCATATATTGAACTGACATAGCTGCCCTGTGCTTAGAAATAGTTAGAAAAGTCAAGGGCACTGCTTCAGAGCTCTGAGTTCAGAGCAAAGTGACTTTAAACAATTATAACTCAAAAAATTATGCAGTTCACTGAGGTATTTATGCAGTGAGTCCCAGTATGATGTCACTAATCTTGGTAAAATTTACTGTAGACCATGTGACAGGCACTGTGCTGAGTGCCGGGGTTCATTAACTCAATTAAGCCACAATAACAGCCTTATCCACAGGTAGTACTATTACACAAACTTTCAGAAAAGAAAACTGAGCAATAGAAAAGTATTTTACCCAAATCACACATCAAATGTTGAGTAAGTGGTGGGGCCAGAAGCATATGAGGCACAGCTTCTGACACCAGAGCCTGTGATATTTATTACCAAGTATCACTGCCTCTCTTCTTGCATCCCTGAGTCACATAAAAAAATTAATAGTAGATAAAATGTTTAGTACCTAAGTAAAATAAACTGCTAACCTAAATATCGGTCAGCCCATCAAGCTGCTTAGAAGCATTCTTTATTTCTAAATATAAATATAATAAAACCACAAAACAATACCAATAAAAAAATAACATACAAAAAATACACAGTTCCAAATACTGAATGGAAGAAATAAAGAAAAGAGAGGTTAAAAAAAATGTCTGGCTATAACTTTTACTTGACTGCAACATTGTCTTTGGGAAAAGATGGTACAGAAAATGTTTTGACAGGCATCCTGCATTCCAAATAAACGCACATTTTTTTCTTACTAAAATAGTTACTAAAAATAGTAAAATTAAAAAAAGGTTACTTAACTGCTGAAGAGTCCATTTAAAACCAATTTTAAAAATTTGAAAAATTTCTTTGAAAATAAAATGTATTAATTTTGTAACATTTAAAAAAAATAAAATCAAATCAATTTTATCAGACAGTACTCAAGTGTCAGTTATATACAAGAAAGATCTAAAATACCTAAGTTTAAAATAATATATTTATTCAACTATAAACAAGAAAATAAAATTTTGAATAAAGTATTATGTGGTATAGTAAAAAGAACCCTGATCTATTCAATTAGGATGCAGTTTCAAATTTGGACCCACCCAGAGACTGCCCTGACCTTGGGTCAGTTATTGCTGACCTCTAATTTTCTAACCTCTAAAATAGTGACATTCCTGTTTCAAAGTGATGTTATGAAAATTAAGGGGATCATTGACTTCATGAGGGAAAGTCTTCTATTTGTTTTGTTCACCACTTCTTAACATCTGCCCTAGCATAATACCTGGCTTATTATAGAAACTAAATAATATTTATTGAAAAAATGAAACTAGCATATCAACCTAATATATGGCATATTAGGCACCCAGTACATGCTCTCAAATTTTTAAGCTTCATTGTTAATATTATTGGTATGAATAATATATATGCAAAAACTAGGAGGTCAGAGATGTACCCTGTCTGGGAGCTAACAAGTTAGTCTGTGACATTTCATGAGTTTGAGTGGAAGATATGAGACTCCCAATTGAGAGATGAAGTGCAATTTATTTATTATAGCAATAGTCATAGTCCCATAATGCCAGTATCACCATTTTTGTACAGGTTGTATAAGACCCACTTCCCTCAAGACAACACCAAGAGAACTAAATAACACCTGTAAAACCAATGGAGGATATTACACGAGAATGATCAGTAAACATGACTGACTGCTCTTTGCTCTAGCAGGAGACATTCTCTCTACCTTCCAAGACTGAAAGGTTTGATCTGTAGAGAGATATTTTCCCTATCACTTGAGGCTATTCTACAAGCATCCAGTGCCTTACTCACAAGTGTAGAAGCATGGAAGACTTCCTGGAGAACTGTAATCCAAAAAGATAAAATACATAAAATACATTGAAATGTGATTGGAATGTGATTTTCAATTATAAAACAACAGTCTAGAAAATTACATAAAATTATCTTTTTTTTTTTTTCAAAAAGTTTAATGGTCAATTTAATTTACAGATGCCTTAGTATCTAGACCAGTGGTAGTCAACCTGGTCTCTACTGTCCACTAGTGGGCATTCTAGCTTTTATGGTGGGCGGTAGCGGAGCAACCAAAGTATAAATAAAAAGATAGATTTAACTATAGTAAGTTGTTTTATAAAGATTTATTCTGCCAAACTTAGCGAAAATCTGACATCAAGTACTTGGTAAGTAATTATTATTATCTGCTTTAACTTGCTGTAATTCTGCTTTATAAATTTTATAAAGTAAAGTTACTTCCCTACTTTATAAATCACCATTACTGTGGAACCGGTGGGTGGTTAGAAAATTTTACTACTAACAGAGATACAAAAGTGAGCGGTAGGTATAAAAAGGTTGACTACCCTTGATCTATCTATTTATTTTTAATTTTACCATTTGGTAAGAACATAAAGATTAGTTACAGAGTCAGAACTATGGTTCCTTTGAACGCTATTCTATTCTGAACAAAGACAACAGAGATTTTATGAAAGAATTTTTATTATCAAAAATCATGGTTTTACAGGATTCTATGCAGTCAGAGGGAGAGAGCAGCCATGTATTTCTGATTAGAAATGGATACACAGTTGAGGAACATCGCAGGCAACAACATTAACAGTGATACACTTGTGGCAGTCCCTGCCAACAGCCTTCTCAGAGGATTTTCCTCTGTTTTCACACTTGTCACTGTTACTTTTCAAAAGAAGTGCTTTACAATCATTGTATTCACTTCTTCAGTACTCATTCTTTCACTCCTTAATCACATAATGTCAGATGTCAGTACCAATGGCTCAAAAGAAATCCTTAAACATCATCAACCAATAAACTTTCAACAAATTCAATGACTTTTCTTAAGTCTCCTCTTACTTGTGCTTTGCGTATCAGTGTGTCCTTTTTGAAAGTCTATACCTTTCTAATTCTATGCTTAATTCTGCTCCAGAATCTCTCTGACAGATTTCAACTTTCTCTTACATGGTTCTTAAATGTCAGTTCTCTTTTGGGTCCTTTGTCCTTTTCTTTTTCTATGTTTTCTCTCTTGATGACCTAATGGTTTTTAAGCCCCAGCTTTATATAGATGGTATCAAAAAGTATACCCCTATTTCTAAATATCCATTGATTTAGTATCCCATTTTCAGACCTCTGCCAAACCCTCTCACCTGAATGCCCAAATGATATCTCATACGCAACATATTTATAATTTAACTTCAGCTAGCTCACCAAATCAGTTCCTGTGCATGACTATTTAATTGTTCCTAAGTGCTCCGTTAAGGACTGTGATAACATTGCTTCTCCTTTGGCATGATACCTCTTTAACATTATGTCACCATCACCCTGGGTTAGAGTCCTATAACCCATTCTTTGATAAACACAGAAAGCTCTTGACAATTTTCTTGCCTTGAAGCTTCCTCCACTTGGTAAATATATCCTGTTTCTGTTCTTTCCCTCCAGGCAGAGCTAATGCCAACAATTTTGTAATTTGTTCACTGAACAGATCCAGAACCCTTAGTCTGGTATCAAGTTCCTTCACAACCTGGCCCTTGCCTGCTTTTATTCAACAATGTTTAATGAACTAAGAATAATGTAGGAAATGTTGCCTATTTGGAGTGGATGCACAAGGAGGAAGAATGAAGTAGCATCAGACACTTAATACATTGAAGTATTACTACAAACAATGAAATACAAAACAAATGTAGTATTCAAGAGAAGTCATACTACAGAATATAAGGACCCTTAGATTCTACTACTCTCCCTCATATACTTGAAGTTGGCACCAAGCTCGATTGCTTGAAAGCTATTGAACTTTTGTCCTTCCCTTCTCAAAATAGAGTAGTTATGTGTTTCTTACATGACCTTATCTTTTCTTTTTCATTCCACAACCTTTTGAAATTCTTCCTATTCCTTGAGGTCCAGCTTAAAAGTCACTGCTCTGGAATCCATCTTGATTATCTTTGCCATTCTCAAAACAATTAGAAGTCTTTGTACAGTGTTTATGGTACTCACACTTATCACAGTGTACCATAGTTATGTATACACATGGTAACTGCCCCTGCTGTATTAAGAAAGAGCTGAGGGACAGTACCATAATTTAATATACTGTAATTCTGACATGCCTAAAATATTAGCTAGTTCATAATAGACTTTCAATATTTGTTTAATGAATGACTGAATTAATAAAACACCCTTAAGGTCCAGGGTATTTCCTTTGGCAATGACTAGAAAACTCATGCAAGCTGCTACTTTATAGAAAGGCAGTCATGGCTGATGTGATTGGGAGACTGACCCTCTGCTGGCAAAGAAATTAACAAGGTATTATGGTAGGCAGTAGTTCCATATGGAAACTCTCCAACAGGCAGTACCCCAAATCTCCCACAGAGCAGTTAGAAAGGAGGTCAATTTCCCAATGGATTGGGGAAAATAATCTACAAACAAATTTCACTAGAACAGAGGTGCCCAGGACATGATATTATCACCTTTTGGGGAATTCAGTATTTCTAGAAAGGATATCATCAAAAATCAATCACTCAAGAGTTCTGCTATTGCCATATCACTCTAGTAAATGCTATTTATAGAAACAGTAAAATAGAGTTTTATTAGGTCTCCAGATATTCCTCTCCTAAATTAGGGGTCTCCAATTTTCTAAGCTCATTAAAGTACTCTATAATTTTATGCCTATAACACACTGCTCTATATGTGGTTTAAAACAATCATAAGGTTTAGCATGTTGTATCTTCAAAGCTCTTTGCACAAATTAATTATCCATATAACACCCTTGTGATACAGGTGTTATTATTCCCATTTTATAGATAAAGATATTAAACACTAGAGATCTAATAATTTTCCTAAGGCAGTATAGTAGATCAGAAATAAAAATGAAAATAATGTTTTGACTCTTTGTGATGATTTCAAGCTGTAAAATGGTATTGGACGTCAGACTTTTCTCTATATACATACTTTATAATATCTTAGTGGGTATGTATTGAATTATGTAAGGGTCTTACAAAATAAACATAACTATTATTTAATAATAATGTAGATGTGTCCATATTATGCTGCTTGCTGCATGTGAGATAAAAAAAAATAAACATTATCTCAATATGTTTAGGAAATATGTCCCAAATATATAATTCTACTTAATAATCTGTTTCTCTTAAAGGAATAAATAACATTCCACACTGTTAGTATTCTCACAATGAGATGATTAGGAACAAAATGGCTGGTTTAAAAAAAAAAATTCTTAGTACGTTCATTTCGTGCTGTAGTACCTCACCGAAATGGGGAGAACATGATAATCCTGTACCTCCTGCAAAATCAATTACATTTTAGTTCAAGATTCTCAGTGGCTGAAACAGGATATTATTTTATGTCCTGAACAATATGTTGTTTCAGTTACTAAGGAAACCAGTAGCAAAAAATAAGTTTACAATGATGTATTCTCAAGAAATTGACTACAATGTCAGTCTCTGGGGTATCATTACAAAGTGCTATTTGCATTTAAATTTTTTATAACCCTTAAGCAACTGATTTGTTTGTTTATAAGCATGAGTATGCACTTTTAGCTCTTGAAAAAAAATTTAAATATCTAAACAATATGTTAGTATTTAACAATTTAGAGAGCTACGCTTTAAACATTCGATTTCTCTTGCTGAATTATTATGTGTGGATTGCGCTTTCATGGGTTTCTAATGAGACCCCCATTAAAGCCTCCGCGCATAATATGCTCCTCACTAATGAAAGCTGCACATTCTGTTTCACACATGGCAACAAACAAAGTCATGTTGACTTATACTGTTGCATGTCACAAATAACAAGATTCTACAGGAATCAATACATCTATTTTGCACATAAGGTTTCTGTAGTTACAGTTATTCAAGGCGAACTCCAAGTTCCTCAGGGAAGGCGAGGAAAACCCCAGATTTTTCCTGACAGACATTTGCCTTTTTTGTCAAAAAGAAACAACAAATATTCTGATGAGTTACTGATACTTTTGTAGTTGAAAACTCTCCTGACAAACTACTCTACTGACCAGAGATGACAACCTTGACATGCTGCCTCTGCCTTAGAATATATAGAAATGCTGCAAGAGCTGATCAGATCGAGTGCGGCCCATAGAGAAAGGGACTGATGGGGACAGAACAGAGACATGGATTGCGGCCATTTTCCCTCAGTGAAATCAACATCTATCCATTTATCGTCTTTCCAGAAGTCTTTTTCAGCAGTAGCCTTTGTCTTAAGGTTTTGCACTTAGAACTATGTAATTATTTCTGAATAAAAAGCATTTCTTGGTCTCCAAATTTATTCTCTGTTTAGTGAAATAAAGCCACACAAATGGCACAAAATGAGCCTTTGCTAACCAAGTCACTTTTATGATCAAGCAATCATACACACTTGCCCCCCAAAACGCAAAAATTAAATAGAAGCAGCAAGGTTTCTATCCGAAACTGCAGGCAATTGCAAACACAGCCCTTGACAATAAAACAAATTTAATGAAGAAATGTTCTAACTTTAGAAAGTCTGGCCACTGATTTAGATTAAATTGTTTTTGGTTGTTTTCTTTTGTTTAGGTTTTTATTTTATTTGCAAAAATTATTTTACCATAGTAAATGTAAGCCAGTCTTTTGCTTACTCATTTTTCCCTTATCTCCAACTCAACTCGGCATCAGCGTGCAGAGTGAATACATTGCTCCTGAAGAATAAGAAATTGTGAGAGGTAGGAACAGAGATCAAGCTTTCCTGGGAGTCTGGGAAACCAGCACACTGGAAGCTAATTTTCTGCAAGGTTTTTCTTGCTTCCTATCAATATGCCATAAGCCTGACCTGGAGGATCCCCTTCAATTGATGCAAGAAAGTAATTAAGTCTCCAGGCTCATCACAACCTGTGTAATCTCATGTGCAAAGATTCCGCTTTGAGTCAAACAGCTTTTAGTTTTATGACAAAGACTCCTGTAATGTAGGGTTAACAATTAAAGGCCAGCAGTATGTTTCTCTCATGGGGCCTGACGCTCACTCAAGTGCTACAACCACCAATCTTATTTGAAAGGAGACTGGTTTAAAGCCAGACCTATTTTTTCTTTCCCTTTTTTATTTTCTTGTCTTATCTGTTTTCTTCTTCTTCTGGTTTTTAGGTAGGCCTCTCTCTGCTTCATTTGTTTAGCCATCTTTCGTTCCTTATGCCCTTTGTTCTTGTTATACTTTCTCTCCACCCTTAGAAAATGTTAGATATATTTCCTTCCTGGCATGAGACACATAACAAAAATCATATCCTAGGACAGTGTGTGTGGATTGTATACTGGTGAAGTTTCAAAATCTTGGTAACAAAATGTATCATTGGCAGATTTAAAGAGATCATCTTGAGTATCAATAGGATGTCAGATCAGCAGAGCTCCCAGCCAGAGTAAATAACAATACACACCTTTTTGCAGACACTCTGGGTCTCTTTGGTGAATTTTCTCACAGGCTTGCCTCCACGTGGAAGATGCGTCCTCCTCATTAAACACAGACCAGAAAGAAAGGCTTATCTTCCTATCTCCCTTACAATACAGGTTGTCTTTTTCTTCTTTGTGCATGTTGGCCATCTGTTTGCTCTCTGTCTTCAACCCACAGTATAACATTTCAGTGCATGTTTTTAAAACTAGATTTTAAAATGCATATTATTTGTTTGGGGAGCAATAACATGATGCTAATATAAGGACTGATTTAATCAATATGCTCATAAACGCGTGTAAAGCATTTCGGGGATAGGGAGAGCAGGGTGGCGGTGAGTTCAGACAGAATCCTTCGAGGAACACATATCAGTGGCCTTCTCGCAAGTCTGATAAACAACAACAACAAAAAAAAACTAGAGAACATCACATAATTCACAAAGGCAATATTTTAAAAGCTTAAGTGTGGGACAATTATTTTGTTTTGCTTTTTTTTAAAAGCAGACTCTTAGAATCGGAAAGAATACATAAATCTTCTCACCGATTTGGATCATAAAAGCTTCCTTTTCATAAACTTTACAAAATGTGTTACTGTTACATTTTAACTGTTTCAGAAGAACAGGATTAAAACGGCTGAAATGGGAGAAAATGACAAACACAATTCAGAATGTGATTAAAGGTGTGCCCTTCTTTTCCTGGCATTTTATTGTTGAATGCAGCATCCTGAATGAAATGAAGTGTGTTCTTGCATGTGGCAGTGCACAGACATCCCCGCAGCATAAGTTACCAGATAGTCTTTAGCCTCTCCTGGAAATTAGCTGCAATATTTTTGTTCTCTATAAATCCCTGCTACATTTTCTGGCTCTTGTTTTGGACAAGGGCAGAGCACGGGGTCGCTTTGAAGAAGAGATGGCTGTAAATGAAACATGAGAAGCTCCACGCAGTGCCGGCTCTCGCATTTTCCCCCTTTGCACTGCAGTCAGAATTCTCCGATTTGCATACATAATTGCAGGAGTTAAAGGTGCTAGTACAATAATCACAACACAAACTCGAGATGCAGATAGGAGAGCACTGGGGTGGCAGCAGTTGGCCTCTTGACTCAGATGCTTCCCCTGAGTAATGGAAAGGGTCCTTGCTTCTCATCTGTTTTCATCAAATTCTTTCACCTTAACTCTGTTTCAAAGTCATAAAAATTTTTTTTTCTATCTTAACCTTGGCATGAGGTCAAGAGAAAAGACTTTAGAGGGTGCATTTATAGGTTTTTATCTTCAGTCTCAGGGGACTGTTACATTCTCCAGCCCGCTGTACCTTTTGAAGTTTCACAGGAGTTCTATGCTCTTTCTAGGTAAAATTTCCTTTTTTTCTTTCAAAGAATCCAAGCTGATTAGTTAGCAACTTTTTTTTCTTTTTAACTATTTCATCTGGTGCACGTGGATTAAGCTATATTGTTTATTATCAGCTCTTCTCTTCATAATAATAAAATCACCTTTTGGACAAATTTACCTCTGCGATCCTTAGTATTGGTATATTTTGTATTTCTGGTAAACTTGAGTATAGTGGTAGAGAGCCAGAGAGAATTTACATAGATAGGTCAATTCAGTCTTGTTTAAAACAAATGTGTCAGAGAGAAGTCACAGTGTTTTCATTTTCACATATAAAAAGGTTATATCAGTTTAATTCTGTTTGAAGCAAGATATTTTTTGAAGAAATGTATATTATTATCCTAAAAGTGATTTGGCTATATTTCAAATGTGACTATTTTGCATGAGATATAATGTTTATATTAATTTTTATTTGAATAGTTTTGTTTCATCATGCTTGAAGTGTGAGAAAAAAGGAAGTGATATTTCTCTTATAATTAATTGTGAACGCCATAGGATTGTGCTCCACTGCACCACATTCCAGACAGTGTAGGTTTCTGAACAGCAGCTCAATGTATTCTTGAATAAAAAGAATGAAGTTAGGATGTTATCTCTCTGTACAATCTGTCTCTACTCACAATCCCACCCACTCTCACTCTAACACAAGACTAGAACCTGTCTTTTACAATAATGAATTATGACCAGGAGCCAACGTTCTCTGTGACTTCATAAAATAACTGAATAGGGAAAAAATAGAAATTAACTTTCAATGCCATGAAAACATTAATAGCCTAAAATTCAACTTATAAATGCTACTAAAAGTGGAATATTACCAAACAAAAATATGTACAACTCAATATATGCTTACTTTGAATATCATAAAGCAATAAAATAGAAGAATCATTTGTTATCTCAAAATAACAAAGAAGAAGGTTCCCATAGCAATTATGGTTTCAAATTTGATTTTGGGTAATTGTCCAAAAACAACAAGGAAGTTCCACAAAAATTGTGCCAACAAGAAACAGAGGAAAAAACATTTTTAAAAGACCTTTTGGTTTGTGAAACTGAACTGTGTGGCCCTTCAAGAGATTCATGAAAAGACAACTGAGGAAAATAATGAAAGGATTTGTTTTAATCCTGTCAGCTGACCCCACTGTGATCTTCCCTCGATTTTCTCTCCTGACACAAACTCTGGGCAAAATTTAAGTTTACTATCCTAGCCAGGAACTAGTAAATGCTGCCAAGTAGGAAAAGAAAAATAGCTACAACTCCTGCTTCTGACATAATTAGGCACTAGGCAATCTCACTGAAGTCCACTCTAGTCTGCAACTATTCACATTGACTCATCTTCACACTTAGAAATAGAGCAAATTATATTGTGGAGCCATCTTTCAACTAACAATAAGATTTTTCTCATGGAAGTGGGTATTTATTTTTAGCCTTAAAAATGCTTCTTTCTCCTACTGCTAAAACAAAAAAACCCAAAAACCACAGAAAAATGTTTCTTTCCTTTAACTTTCTACATTAGAGCATTGAACCATTTTATTTTAGATGGTTGGGAGTGTCTATCTACTTTAGCAAATGCAGACTGTTTAAGAATGCATGAGGTTGTGATAGAAGCAAGTGATTCAGAGCTCAGGCCACGAATGGCATTATGGGCAACCCACTTCACTTAGTTATGTGACCCCTGGACATGGGTTGGAACCTGCAATCTTGACGTATCAGGACAATGCTCTAACCAACTGAGCTAACCAGTCAAGATCAAGAATAAATGGTTTTTATTTTTCTGGCTTGTTTTATTTATTTCACTTATTTTTCATGTTCAACCAGTTTATATATAAATACAAAGTAAAATATATAACTAGATAATAAATAAGAATTTCAAATATATAACAAAAATTATTAAGGTAATTATTAAATGAAAATAAATTTTAATTAAAATATACAACTCAAATGTCACCAAGAGTTAATGTTTTAGCATATTTTAAAATAGATATAATGATATAAAATTAAATTAATGATAATATTTAAAACCTACAAAAAAAGATATAAATGTCTTTTTTTTTCTGACATTGAATGTGATCAGTATAGAATTCTTCTCTTTAGATCAATTTGAGATGATCTGACAACACTAATGTCATTTTTATTAGGTGGGTAAGTAAGAGACTAAAAGTACAACCAATACATTGCAGGATTTCTTATACTACGATTTAAGTGACAATACCCTATCCAAAAGATTGCAAGGAACTGACCAAAAAAAAATAGAGAATAGACTATGGAAATGGAAAATAAATTAGAAAATCTAATTTTAATCTTCTAATGTGGAAGAAGAGAAAACCTAGGTCCAGAGAGGTTAAGGTTAGCCTTAGTTTTTAGCTAATTAGGAAGAAAGCAGGATGAGACACTAATCTTAGATTTCACACCATCAGTTTTAGAAAAAGAAACAAAAAGTTTAAAATGCAATTTCTGTCAATTAAAAAACATTGGAGTTTGAATAAATCATAAAAGTAGAAAGGTTATAGAAAATACTAAAATTTATCAGATAATCTTGATGTAATAGTATATCTTAAATTGACCTTTATTTCAATGGATGTTTTTATTGCTTAGTATAACATTTCTGCTAAAATGTTCATGTATTATTAATATTTTGATGTATTTTATTATTTATATCATTGTCAAAGAAAGCTTTTATTGTTTTATATCAGTTTATAGCTTTCTATTTAATTTTTTATCTTTCATCAGTTTTAATTTAAATTTTTGTTTAAATAAAAATTCTGCCTTTTCATGAAATAATTGTTATACGTTAACCTTGATTTAAAACCCTGCTTCCATAAAACACACCCAACATAAATGGTAAATCCACAGTACTTATTAATATTGGTGCTTAGAATTATAATAATCTTGAAATTCTAATAAGCAAGATTCAAAGCATGTTTATGAAGGAAAACAAAGTTACTTGCTGGTAGTGAAGAAATAATAAGAACACCACTTTTGAAACATGTCTAGAAGGTAAATTATACTACTTAGCGGTTTTTTATCCTATATACCTTTACGTATACCTGTAGATAAAGCAGACACTACACATTGCTTTCTTTCGAATATGGAGATGTTGAATGCTTTTATTATAATTTGTTTTTGTTGATGTATTTTAGTATTGAGCACATTTTGCCCAACAACTAAATTTCTTTTATTTGGGCTTCAGAAATCTTAAACCTGTGGCCTAAAAATGAAACAGTCTTATTTGAATTAAAGTTTTTTAAGCAGTTTGACACAATATCACTTCTTTTCTTCATAGAGAGCCCCCATGACTGTAGATGTGTGTTAACCATATAGAATAGATTCAAATAATTATTATACAATAAATAGTGAGAACCTTGGCCTTTGTTTGAATCTTCTGCCCAACTTCTTACATGTTGGCATCCATCTTATTTCTCTATCACACCGAAATCAGAACAGCTCATGGTTACTCACTGACATTAAGGTAAGGTGAGGCCTGGGTACTGCATTAGTAGTTGGCATGTGTACCTGAGCCACCGTCACATAGCACCTCCACTCCAAGAACACGGAGTATTTACTGGAGTACACAGCAGCAAGCTGGAGAGTACCTTACTTCCTACGTCTGAACATTTGACCGAACTTAAGAAACAACACCCCAGCGACCTTGTCATTTCAATTTTTCACACTTTTGTCTGTATGTGTTTTATGTCTCAACAAAGACTTATCTCCCCAACCCACTGCCACAGGATAATTCTCTGTAACAAAGCTCAGTCTCAATCTCCAACCAAATGAAAAAAGGGCAAATCCCCAAAGAGAAAAGTAACGGTCACAGCCATTTCTATGGGTCCCAATCTCACAGACCAAGGAGAAATCAGTGACAGTTCATCACTTCCATAAACCAGCAGAATATGCCCCACAGGGATTGGAGGTTCTGTAAGGAGATTTTGTATGAAGAATATCTTTCCGAGCCCTCCAACAGAGAGAAGCCTTTTTTACAAGTAAGGAAGCTGTGTTGGCACAACAGACAACATTTTCAAGCTGGGAGGAGATGCAAATAGCCACCAGTGTGAAAATGTTGGTGTCTGTCACACACAGGGCTTCCTAACCATTCCTCTTCCCTCTGTCTTTTGTATAGTAATGTTGACGGACAGAAAGAATACAGTGTTGTGGAAACAGTTTTGCTATAATCACTAAAACATGCAAAACATCAAGGGCCCCGAAAAATATTTAACCTGTTTTCCTTTCCTAGTAAGCATTAGAATGCATTTAGGCAGCCAAGTGAGGAAAACGGGGGAGAAAATAAGTGGTTGTTGGCCATGATACGGAACCATACTTAAAACTGCACCTGGAACATCATGGCCCATTTCTCCCATATGATTCTTTTAATAAAATAAAACTTTATTTTACGTAGTTATCTTTATGCCAAAATGCATCCCCAAATACTTTACAGACTTAAATAATGTATTTAATACAACTGCCGCATGGTGTCATGTTGTCCCAGATCACTAGGAGTCTTGAATTAATACACCATAATGATCTCTCCCCAGAGGAAGCTGGAAGTGCCTAGTTGCTGGGCAGATTATGATAAGGGGTTTTGGGTAGCATAATTAAGGGGAGGTGCTTGATAGCTGGCATTCCTCAGAGATACTAATTTTCTGTTCTCTATTTTAAAAATCTGTAACAGAATATTATGTGGGCCAACTACAAACCAGAGAAAAATTTCAAATGTGAACAAACATCCAGACATTTGCTTCTGAGAGGTGGAGAGACGTTAGATGATGATGATGATGATGATGATGATAATGATATGTATGAAAGGGTTGACTCTGAGTTAACTCCTTGTAGCAACTTTCAATAAAAAAAAAGGCCTGGCTCATTCATCTAAACATCTTTAATATAAATGAATACAATGACTGATCCCAACATGGAACTATTCCAGGCAGTTTGTATTACACCTAGCATGTGACCTTCTAAACCTCCCAGTCCCTCGTGTATAGCATATTCCAACTAATATAGGGGCTTTTGTCTCTTTCCATACGCTTTGCTGTCTTTCTAAGATAAAAGCCAACTTTTGAAGTGCAAAATAAATGTGTTAAAGGGCTTTTAAACTAAACTCACAATGATATAATCACTTAAAGGAGTTGATGTAATCATTACAAGCAATTAGTCTTTGCCAAAGATTGAAAAATGAGTCTTAAAAGAGAAGAGCTAGCTCTGAAGCTTGCATCATGCTTCATATAGAGGGACAAAAAAATTCCTCTAACATATTTCTGTATAAGTTGTTCCACGGCCTAATTGGGCATGAGAGCAGGACAGGATTTATGGCTCAGAGTTCTCCTTGGCCGCAGGTGTGGAGTGGGGTTGGGTGTTAACAAGCTGATTTTTGTCTGGAACCCAGTTTCATTCAGCATCTCATGTCTAGCAGTTGGAGCGATGTCACACATTCTTGGGCAGCAGAATGTGCACGTCTCCTTGCCACAAAGATTAGCCACAGCCTGTGATGCTGGGACTTTGCTGGAAGGAATACGACAGAAGCTCCACTGCTGTGTTATTATCTGGGATCTATTATGTTTTTACATTTTTCAAAAATCTTTAAGCTAGATCTTTGACATTTAACTGCATATAAAGACATGTGCCACCTGATGAGAAGCTTTGATGTGCATTTTGAGGATTAAATAATCTAGATAGAAGGCAATGTGTTTCCAGCCAAGAAGAAAACTATGGAGAAAATTTTGCCTCCTGCAGCTAAACTCTGTTGGCAGTCAATACCTTTTAGCTTACCCTCTATATTTTATTTCATACATATTTACAGACTATTTTTCCTCATACTGCTAATTCTTTTGAGACCAAATTAAGAACAAAGATAGCAGGAACAGGCTTCATCAAATAAAAATGTAAATATGTTGCATCTCATTTGTGCTTTAAGAAATTTTACTTAAATATTTTTTTTGTGAAGTGGAATAGTCTGGCTATATCATTATGATCAGCAACAAGTCAATGTAAGCCATGGAGGGGCACTACGTTATACATTCTGGAAATATGGCCTACTTTAGAATAAGGTTTTTCTGTAACTTTCAAAAATAAAATGATAGTGATGTGGATACACAGAGTCGATGACAATTGTCATGACTTGTCTTTATTTTATGCTATATCAAATGAAGAACTATTGGCTTAGACTACTGGTATTTTACAAAGTAGTGTTGACATACTATTTTTAAGTAAATGACATACCTATTTATGTAATTTATTATACATTGGTTTTGAAGCATAGTAAGAGGAAGCTCCAGATAGTCACAGAGTAATTAGACTTTGCTTAATTTTATTTTTTCTGATTTGGTCAAAAAGTATTACATTATATCCACAGCAGTAGCCAAAGCAAAGATTCATGCTAGCTGCATCAAACATGCTAGCAATGAAATAATATACAGTAAGAAAGAAACCTTTTTGTAAGACTTTCAAAGAAAACAATTATAAAGCATAGTCAGAAATTAGCTTGCATTTCTTTAGGTGTTGAAAAAACATCACTTATACTTTTCCTAATAACTCTTATTTGTCTTTCTTTTAAAAGAATCATTTAATAAATTTCAAAATGGGGCTCTTTTTCCTGGTTATGGGCTGAAATTTTATATTTAAACTAAATGTATTTATTAGAATAGCATTTAGAGCAGGTCAGTATAATATGTCCACTGCCAGGGTTATAAACCTAATCCTCTCCCATCACCCCCACAGCTTATGTATTTATTTTTTTTGCCAAAGTTATTCTTAATAAAGGGTGGAGGAGGGGAGTAGTGAAAAACACAAGCTCTCTTCTGTCACTGGGTGTTTTACATTTTCTTTTTGTACAAACATTTGCCTAAAATACTAACTGTTCAACTCATTCATGTTTTGTCCTTAATGACTTTAGCATGAAGGGGATAGCTAGTCAACCTTCAAGAATTAAAGAGAAAGCCTAAAATACATTGATTGACTGCTATATTCAAAACCTGAATGATTCCATGGCATCTATGGCTATTGGAGGGCGTATAGTTCACACACAATGAACTCTTGCTATAAAGCAAGGAAGAAAGACTGTTGTATTGAGAAGAAAAGAAAAAGAGAGTAAAGATTGACCTCTAAGAGAAAGTGTTCCTTACTAAATACTTTCTTTTTGTGTGTGCCAGAATGACTGTCCTCTATAGCTATGCAGATGAAATCTGCTCTTGCTAATCGACAGAAAAACTTTAAATATCTCATCTCAAAGTACAAGAATAATGAAATGAGTACTTCTCATCTACAACATTATAATCAAAAGAGTTTGAAAATATTTTCCATAATAACTATGAAAGTGATTTATACAAATAAATGTCTCAAAATCTCAAAGGTTTCACCAAAGTAATTAAAGGTGTAACTTTTACATTTATTTTGCAATTCATGTCTCTGGAGGCTAATTTAGGGTACTTTTTACACAACAATATTAATTTATTTCTTTGTGTTACATCTTACATGATTTAAAGTTAACATCTACAGTGTCCTTGCTTTCAAATGTAGATTTTGCCTTTCTAACTTCTGCTAGATAGAAGAGGGTGTATAAAATGCCTTCACACTCCAACACACACTATTTTCACAGATCCATTCATTACTACGCACTCACAATTGCAACCCACAAAGACACTAACTTTTCAGTGCTATAAAGGCATCATCTATAGGTTTGCAGGGTGGCCCAGATTTGGAATAAATATCCCCTTCAGAAACCTTAAAATTCTTGAGATTATTATCTTAAATCCAAGTACACTGAATATTATTTACTTGTTTGAAATCAGTAGATAGGATTACTCACACGTCGGGCTTTTTGAATATTGAATTAAATCATATTCTAGCTATGTTAACTGGATATAAACTCAACATTAAGATATTACAAAAGGAAAACAGTGGTCAAAATAAACACAACATTCTTCTGTGTGCTAGATAACTCATTTCAGCCAACACTCTTACCGATTGCTTCCTGAGTTGCGTAGAAGTGTTCCATTCTTGCTGGACTTTTGTTGCCTTCTGGAAGCCTCCCTCTTGGCCCCCAGATTCCAAGTAACCTACTTAGCATATCCCTTTGCATGTAAAAAGGGACGTACACTGTAACCTGAGGCCAGGCCCACCTTAATTAACATTTCAAATCAGAGACTCTAAGCAGATATTTTGCAGAAGTATAAAAAGGAAAAGAAACTGGCAGGGTAGGATAAAGCCAAGCCTATGGAGGCCTAATTTACTGAGCATTATTAAACAAAGATATCCTAAAGAGACAGCAAAGAGAGAAATGGTTTCTACATAGAATAATGAGAATTAAGAAACTAAGCTCAAGTCTTTAAAATGGGAATAACTGTACCTGATTTTATTCTCCTAAATAGGTTAGATCACAGTGAGAAACTACACAAGCAACTTAGTGGGAGTGACTTATGGTGTTTTGGATACATACTCACCTCTCCTTCCCCTTAAAATCTTATCTTAATCCTTTAAGTTCTTAAGAAATTTGCCTACAGATTTTTTTTTTTTTTTTCACTACAGACAAACAAGATACTTGGAATTATTGAGTGGATTGAATCAGTGTAGACATGCTAATTGGACCAATCAGGTCCCCAAGTTTGTTTGTTTGCTTGTTTAACTTTATCCATTTTATTCTGCAATTTTATTTGTCTGGGGGTATTCTAGGATCCATTAAGCTATGTTAGTCCTTTGATGATCATTGACAAACTAAATAGGATGGAAATAGTAAGTATAATTAATTAATACAGCTTGTTATTGTGCAACCAAAACCAATCAAATGTACATTATTATTATTTTTTATTGGTGTAACATATGTTTTGGAGGCAGGTGGAATATCAATTATACATAAATAAGTATATAAAGTACTTGTCTCCGCAGAATTGGCCTACTTAATGTTTTAATCCCAGTATGGTGTGCCTACAGTCATAAACCCAGTCACCACCCAAGAGAATAGCCATGGAAATAGGTTTTAATTATTCAGTTCCTATAAAAAATTTAGGTGCCCCAAAGTATCTCCCATTCCATATTCTTATAATCATGATTCTAACAATCTATATAGGTTTTTACCCAGTGCCAAAATTATGAACATACAGTACAGTGTCTTCAGTAGTGGTTGACTTCAAAGAGAGAAGTGATACCTTTTCTGTTCACACAATTACAATGACAACACTGATGACTCATTTACCACCCTTGTTATTCTGCTGGGCTCTAATAACTCTAGAGAATCCTTGTGACAGTTGGGGCAGTTGAATGTTCCTCAGCTCAACTTCTGGAGAAATACAAACAGACAGATTTCTGTCGAAAGCAAAAGTGTGTATTTTTTCACCCTTGTGCGTGCAAGCAGTATCTTTGTATATCTAAGGACAAGATACATATTAGAACTAGAAATTCTTTTTCCCAGATTTCCAAGGTGAAAGAAGAGCAGACTCCAGGCGTGATGCATACGTGGAACACACACTTTTTTCTCGTCTAGAATCTACAGCAAACACCATCGGTGGTTCACAATCTTTTCTGCATGAGTAAGACATAGCCTCAAAATTCCATATGCCAGTCAGTATTTTCCAAATTCCAGACAGACCCATAATCTTCTCATATCTGTTTCTCCCAGTACTAAGTAAAAGTTATTTACTGAGTATTTTTCTTTTTTTGTATTTTTCCAAAGAGAGAAGAGGGGCTGGGGGAGGCAAATAGACTCCCGTATGCGCCTGACCAGGATCCATCCAGAATGCCCACCAGGTGGCGATGTTGGCCCCTCTGAGAATTTGCTCCACTGCAATCAGAGCTCAGGGCCTGAGGTGGAGGCCATGGAGCCGTCCTCAGCACTTGGGCCAACTTTGTTCCAATAAGCCTTGTCTGCCAGAGGAGAAGAAAGAGATAGAGAGGAAGGAGAGGGGGAAGGGTGGAGAAGTAGATGGGCACTTCCCCTGTGTGCCCTGGCTGGGAATAGAACCTGAGACTTCCACACATTGGGCACATGCTCTACCACTGAGCCAACTGGCCCGGGCTAAGTATTTTTTTTTCAATAGATAATGTTTTACTTAATTGTATTCTAGAAAAAATATATATTGTTCTATAATATAAAACCATTGGTTTGATATGCTAGTTAGGTTTTTCTACTATATATCAAATAAATAGTTATTAAAATATAAAATGTCAATTTATATTCTATCTAATAAATACCAAAAGTAAAATGGGAAATATTGCTCTACATAGTGATCAATTAATGGAGACAGGCATGAGAAAACTCATTTAGTTTTTTTATTCTAGAAAACATATCCATGGGGGAGGGGGGTACCTCTCACACTTAAATTTAAATCAATAAATTAATTAAATAAATATTTATTGTGTATCTCAAGATCTGAAGGAGAAACAAGCAGGAAAGGTGTCAGATCCCAGAAAGAGCTGAGATAAGCTCTAGCCATTATTGGAGGGAAGCAATGGACTAAAGGTAACCCAGCAGAGGGAATTAAGCCTCAAAACTCCATCCTCACTTTTGTTGTGATAGTATGTCAGGGTCTTCCGGTGGCAGGAGCTGACTGAAAGCCGTGACAAGAAAGCCCATTGATATAGTCCTTATGGATCAGTCTCCAGGATATAGGGCAGGTGTTGGGCAAATAAGTTTGTAAAATGTGATTTTTACACTCACTTTGTTAAAAATGGCCACTGCTCACGTGACAATGCTGCCACATGATACTGACAATTACCTTTCTGCTTGGGAAGGGGCTTGGTTATGCTAATGTGTGCTGGAGGAGGAATTGTCAAGCGGAAAAGTTTTAAAAAAGGAGGAGTTAGGAGGCCATTTTGTCAGAGGCCACATTTTTGAAGAAGAGAAAGCAAATAAGATGGCAGAGTGCTGAAGGAGAAGCCAGTTTGTGCAGAGAGAGGGAGATGGGGAACAGAGGTGACTAAGCTAATGGGGCCTTTGATTCTAGGAAAACTGGGAGAAACTCAGTGGCTTTGGGAGCCCTGAATGGAAAGGGAAGTGTTTTCCCCACTGTGTGCATTTATTCACCCTCCTGGTGCAAGGCTAGAATAAAGGCATGGCCCACCAGTTTTTGGCTCTGCAATTTCACTACCATCTAACCGAACCTGATGCTAACCTGCATGTGCTTGGCCGCTGTGATGGCAGCATTTACTGAGCTTACAGCAAGGTTTTAGGGTTCTGAGGGAATCCTAAAGGCAAATGGTAGATATCTAGCATGATTTAGCATTATTCTGGGAGCTAGAAATAGAATCTGGAATATGACATAGAGCCTATAGTTTTGTTGTTAGAGAGAGGCATAAACAAGCACCGTGCATTGAGTATGTACATTGTGCATGAAAATAAGCAACTAATCAGCCTGAGAAACTTAGGAAATCTTTCCAGGAGGTGAAATTCAAAAGAAATCATCCTCAAGACATAGGTGTTACACAGTTCAAGGGGAGAAGTAGGCATGAGATATTTTCCAAAAGAATAAAGATCACATTATGTACAGAAACTGTACAGTATTTAGTACCACTGGGAAGACTATGAAGTAAGGAGAGAGGCAGAGGTTATAAAGAAAGCTGGAGAGGAAATCAGGGAATATATAGAAGTTTAAATCTCATTCTTAGATGTATTTAACTATGAGGGTAGCGGAAAACCACTGGAATAAGATAGTGAAATTATGATATTTATGTTTTACAATATTGTCCTAGTTAAATAGAGGCATAAATGGCATCAAGAACAATTAAAAGCCCCGTGTTTTAATAAAATAAGTGGCAATAGAGTGCAGAAATGAAATTGTTCCAGTGGAGTGGATTTCCTGAGGTATTGAAGAGCTGCTAACAACAGGTTTAGATGATTTATGAAGAATGAGTAAGAATGACTCCTCACCCCTGCTAGCCCGAACCTCATCAAATCAATTAAACTTGGGAACAGATAAAAATATTCATTAAAAAAGTTAATTACATGTGGTTTCTACATATGGAATTCTTTTTCCAATTTCCTTTTCATGAGAAAATTATGGGTGTTGTCTGAGGTAGGTGGCAGGGAGAACTTATTTGAAAGTATAATAAAAAGTCAGTCTTAAATTTTTATTAAAATACTTAAAATTATTAAGAGGGGTAAACGTACCTGGAAAAGTCAAAATATTCTTATACAATACTTATATATTAATTGGTTGGATCATTCAAAAAATAATTGGTAATAATTATTGCCATGGGGCTGAATATAGAACATTTCAAGTTTATCAGAATTCTATTTTAAATAAATCACTAAATAACAAAGCAAATTAATGATTATTTTCATGTTTGGTAGTAAAAAAAAAACCAGAGGAAAATATAAGCTATACCATTTATAAATGTCTTTCCCATTCTTTTCTGCTGAATAAGACAACCTTATGAGATGTGCTTATTCTTCAAGGGGAAATGTTTCTATCTTTTAGAAGTAAACAATTTACTCTAAATATGAAGGAAGGACAAAACACTGAAACAACACTAAAAGTGATATAAAATGTACCAAAGAGTAAAGAAATTAAGATTACTTCTTTAGTATTGCTGTATATTAGTATAATACATTAAAGCAATGTTAACTTCACTTTACAAACGAGGAAGCTGATAGTCTGAGAGATTAAACAACTTGTTCAAAATTAGTTGATAATTAAATCAGCAGAACTGAGACTTTTTTATGTTTTTTTTTTTAAAGACTTTATTCCATTTTTAGAGAGGAGAGAGAGAGAAAGAAAGGGGAGGAGCAGGAAACATCAACTCCCATATGTGCCTTGTCTAGGCAAGCCCAGTTTCAAACTGGCGACCTCAGTGCAGAACTGAGACTTGAATCCAGGAAATCAGAACTTTGTAGGGCTCATTTAGAATATCATATTACTTTTCACCCTCAAGAGTATCTGAAAATAGTGTTACTAAATTTGTTTATTAACATAATTGTTTATTAATTAGGAAGTAGTTGTCAATAATGCAGGTCATGTTTAAAATTCTTCTTAAGAATTTTTAAACCTCGCCCTGGCCGGTTGGCTCAGCGGTAGAGCGTCGGCCTAGCGTGCGGAGGACCCAGGTTCGATTCCCGGCCAGGGCACACAGGAGAAGCGCCCATTTGCTTCTCCACCCCTCCGCCGCACTTTCCTCTCTGTCTCTCTCTTCCCCTCCCGCAGCCAAGGCTCCATTGGAGCAAAGATGGCCCGGGCGCTGGGGATGGCTCTGTGGCCTCTGCCTCAGGCGCTAGAGTGGCTCTGGTCGCCAACATGGCGACACCCAGGATGGGCAGAGCGTCGCCCCCTGGTGGGCAGAGCGTCGCCTCATGGTGGGCGTGCCGGGTGGATCCCGGTCGGGCGCATGCGGGAGTCTGTCTGACTGTCTCTCCCTGTTTCCAGCTTCAGAAAAATGAAAAAAAAAAAAAAAAACAAACAAACAAACAAAAAAGAATTTTTAAACCTCAAGATTCCAAGCATCTCAGTTATGTGCTATATGTTGTTTGTTATAAGAGTGAGAGAGCTTGTGTATTACATTTTTAAAGTGGCAGTTACAGCTCAGGAGTTTATAGCAATTGCCTTATAAGCCAAAGCATAAAACCAGCAATTTTGGAAACCAACAATGTGACTGTGTGGAAATCATTTTAGCTATTAAAAACATGTTATTTAGCTCTTTGTCAAATTTTTAAGGGCAGTGTATTAGTCAGGATTCACCATAGAAACAAAACAAAACTAATATATATACTGTTCACAAAAATTAGGGGATATTTTATAGCTTCATATTCATTTTGAAATATCCCCTAAATTTTATGATCAGTATATATGCAGGATTTGGAAGTACTGATAGCAAATAAACAGGATTTTAAAGAAAAATATACTAGGAAGAAAGAAACTATTTCTACTGCTTAAAAAGCTAGTGAAGCCCTAGCTTGTTGCCTCAGTGGATAGAGTGTCAGCCCAGCGTGCAGATGTCCTGGGTTTGATTCTGGTTCAGGGCATGCATGAGAAGTGATCATTTGCTTCTCCACCTTCACCCCTCTCCCTTTTCTTATTCTTCCCCTCTCATAGCCTATGACTCAGTTGATTTGAATATCAGCTCCAGAGAGGGGTTGCAGGTGGGAGTCTGTCTCTATCTCCCCTCCTCTCATTTAAACAAACAAACAAACAAATAAATAAATAAATACAAAAACAAATAAAATAAAAATTTAAAAGCTAGTGAAAAGCCCTGGGCAGGTAGCTCTCAGTTGGTTAGAGCATAGTTCCTACACACCAAGGTTGTGGGTTATATCCCTGATTAGGGCACATACAGGAGTAAACCAATGAATGCATAAATAAGTAAAACAACAAATTGATGTTTTTCCCTTCTTCTCTCAAAATCAATCAACTAAGAGATTTTTTTTTCCTTAAAAAAGCTAGTGAAAATCACACCTAATATTTAATTCAGCTATCTGATTAAAATGTTTTATTGAGCACCTACTAAATATTAGGTACTACATACTTATGCCCAGATAAGGAAATTAAAAGCTAAGTACCAGGCCCTGGCCGGTTTGCTCAGTGGTAGAGCATCGGCCTGACGTCCAGGGGTCCTGGGTTCAATTCCCGGCCAGGGCACACAGGAGAAGCGCCCATCTGCTTCTCCACCCCCATCCCCTCTCCTTCCTCTCTGTCTCTCTCTTCCCCTCCCGCAGCCAAGGCTCCATTGGAGCAAAGATGGCCCTGGCGCTGGGGATGGCTCCTTGGCCTCTGCCCGGGGCGCTAGAGTGGCTCTGGTCGCAATAGAGCGACGCCCCGGAGGGTCAGAGCATCGCCTCCTGGTAGGCAGAGCGGCGCCCCTGGTGGGCATGCCGGGTGGATCCCAGTCAGGCGCATGCGGGAGTCTGTCTGACTGTCTCTCCCCGTTTCCAGCTTTAGAAATGTATAAAATGGCAATAAAATAAAAAAAATAAAAAAAAGCTAAGTACCATGACCTAATATAGAAAGTATATTTCTGAGTCAGACCAGTACTTAATGTATAACATTTATTATTGCTAGTCTCATAATTCTTTTGATTGTGAAGGGACTCATTCTAATTAAACTCAGATCGTGGTCTATGAACAGAATCCACATATGAGTTGCACAGTGTAGGACATCTGCACCTCTACCAAGTGATCTTGAGAATCACCTACAAAGAGAATAATATTCATTCCTCCAATTTCTACCTTTCTCTAATTTTCTATGCATATGATAAATGCTTTTAAAAATCTGGCCAGGCTGTTAAATTGGGGGGGGGGGGGATTACAAAAATAATGTGCCAAGAATCAGAGTAAATAACTTTGAGTCACAACTAGGATACCTCAGTATGATACAAAAATGCAAAATATATGAGCGCTTATAATAAGAGAATGTCTTAATGAGAATTTATAAGGTGGGGGCCCTAAGGGCCTGAATATGGACCTCATTCTATCTGACCAGCATTTCTATAAAGAAAGCCTCATTTCATTAGACTATATATAAATTCTACAATATATAAAGTGATTAGGATCAAAATGAAAAGTTCATAACACTATTACCAATAAGGGAAAAAATTGTGTGTGTATATGTTTGTGCTCAGACCAAATAATTACTACAGTGCCATCTACCAGGTCTAGAGCAGGGCTGGAGGTCCTGGGAAATCCAAGCTGCATTTTCGCTCAGGATGTACAACCAGGAATTAATAAATCTCTCTCTCTCTCTCTTCATTTTTTTCTTTGTCCCTCTGAAAAGCCATGTGAGTTCCTACTATTAATGAATATAATCATGGTTGAGAACCAAAGGGAGGTAAACTGACAGTCCAGAAGGGACTGGGACTCAGCAGTGACATGAGGAGCTGGGAGAGCCGGAAGCCCGGAAGGAGATGGGGGTGTGCACCGTCCACATAGACTCTGCTAGCAAGCAGCCTTGCCCGACAGTTCTGGCAACATGAACACGAGCATCTACTTTTTATATTGCAATTATTATTGAAATAAAATTTACAAATAGAAATAAATCTACATCATTACTAGAAACAGCTACATATGTCTGGTTAAATTGATGTTGACCAAGCATAGAAGCCTAGCTGAAGATTTGAGGAATTTTTGCAAGATACAGTACATATGGGAAAATATTTCTGTGACACAATAATAAGAAATATTTGATCTTTGTCCCAGTCTCCTGACACTGAAATTCTAAAACCCTTGGAACTTCCTGAGTGATAGGTGCGAAATGAGTATCTTTTATTATTCATATTAAACTTTTTTAAAACATACTTGAGAGTATGTTAATTTGTGGCACTTCTTGGCCCCCTAGATAGTTTCACAACGGGGGGCTGGTTGACAGAAGCACCAACAATGTGATGAAAGGCTTGGAATTTTCAGCTATCTCTCCTAAACTCTGGGAGGAGGAGGGACTGGAGGTTCAGTTAATCATCAGTGACCAATGATTTAGTCAATTATGTGTATGTCATGGAACCTCTAGCAAATCATAAATGAGGGAGTTTGGAGAGTGTATGGGTTGGTAAACACACCCATGGCCAGTAAGGTGGCACAGCCACTCCTGCATTCGAGACCTTTCTAGACCTTGTTTCATATACTCTTTATCTGATTGTTAATGTGTATGCTTTATAATGAACTGGTAATAATAAGTAAGGTGTTGTCTAGGGCTCAATGAACCTTTGCTGTAAATTATCAAATATGATAGGGGTCTTGGGAACTCCTGATTAGTATCAAGTTGGACAGAAATGTGGGGGACCTGGGAAAGCCATAATTTGCGACTAGTGTCTGAAATTCAAGAGAAAGTCTTATGAATGAATTCTTATCCTCTGTAGTCTGTGCTAATGGGGTAGTTAATATCAGAATTGAATTAAACTGTAGGACACACCAAGTTGGTACCCACAGAGAATTGCTCAACCAAACATTTTTTGTCAGAAATGTTGTAATCAGAGAAATGGTAGAAAAAAATTATTTAATAAATTATGTTATATTATAAAAAATTGTTTAAAGGCCAGTCAGTCATCTAGAATGTAATAAATTTAAACCCTATATTATATTACATTATAAATTGAATTATTGTTCATAAATTCTTGAAAATATAAAATAATATTATTCTGAAAAATAATCTAGGAGATTACATATAATAATCCAGGTTTGGGGGTGTCCTGCTTCCTAAAACTGAAAATGTAGAAGCTGTAAATGAAAGAAAGGCATATTTGACTATAAAAGACTATTTTTCAAATCTTTGCATGGCAAGTGATACCAAAAATAAAAAATCAATAGGCAAAAACATACATTTAAAAAGATCATAACACAGACTAAAATAAGAGGATTGTATCTGTAATATACAAAGATGTTTACAAATTCACTAGATAGGAATAAAAATTCCTTTAATAAGTAAGCTGATGATGTCAAGAGATAATTCAGATGAGCAAATCAAAATGATCAGTAAACATATAAAGCTGCCCAAACACAGTAGTCCAAAAAAAGCAGTAAGTATTAACAAAATAGCATCATTTTACACCTAACAGAAAAAAAAAATTAAATCAGCCAACAAAGTATTATCGGTGGGTATGTGGAAAATATCTTATCATAGCCTTTAAAACAATCAAGCAACCTTTATTTGTGCATGTACTTTCTGACACAGTATCTCACTCCTAGGAATCTGTTCCTTTGAAAAAAAATTACATAAGCTTTTATGTACCTAGATATCGAGAGCATTGTGCGTCATGGAGAAAAAACATAAATACAATTGTATTTGATCTAATTATAAAGACACAGTTGAGAAATATTCTGCATTCTAGTACAACTGATCTAAACTTTTTAAAAAATTCAATGTTCTGAAAGACAAAATTAAATAGAGAAATATTCAAAATTCAAGGGGAACATAGATGTATGACAACTGAATATAAGTCAGGATACTTGATTGGATCCTAGATGTAAAACAAAGCTAAAAAGGATATAAATGGGAAAATGGAGGGCATTTGCATAAGACTTCTTTTAGATAACTGTAGTAATGCTAAATATCCTAGGTATGATCAAGGTTTTGTGGTTACATTGGAGGTCATCCTTATTCTCAGATACATACTGAAATATTTAGGTCTAAAGTATAATAATGATAACAACTCTCAAATGGTTCAGTTGAATGTTAAAAATCGGTTAATATAGGAGGTACATGGGTGTTTATTCTATTATTCTCACAACTGTTCTATGAGTTTAATATTGTCCAAAATGAAAAGAAAAAATAAAGAATTGAAACATTTATTAAGAAATTACCACCAAACAAAACAAAATCTCTTCAACAAAACAAAATGAAACCTTGAGTTGGTGTTACCCAAGTCTAAAACTGCAGTAGAAGGACACAGAGAGGTTTCTAACCCTTGGGAACCTGCAGGATTTCCCCCTGAGATCATGAAAAATGTGGAGCCATTATTCAAGAGAGAAGAGAGTGATGGTGGACACAACTCTTAGCCCTGCTTTCTGCTTCGCCTGTGAATCCTATCTGCACAAACAGTGAGATTCCTTTTTATATTCTCTATATTCTGGTAAAAAGTGAAATATACACTCTAGACTCACACAGTGTCTACTTCTAACTGCCTCTGTTTGGGTGAATTAAAATCTGACCTTGAGCCAATCAAGCCTCTCCTGGTGATATTTAAGACTAATCATAGTGACTATGCCAACCAGTGAGGAAAAAGAAAAGAAAGCAACAGCAAACAGTAAATCTTACTAGTGCTTACCCGTATTGCTATGAAAATCTTTTCAAAATAATCAAGTTAACACTCAATTTAATGACTTTGTACCCTTTGGAAAATGAGGTAATTCATTTGGAAATTCACTAGACATTCTTTGAGGAAATGGGTACTAGATATGTATATATTGATTGACACCTGGTACATCTGAGATACTGCATACCAAATTTTAGCCTGCAGAAAATTTTTACCAAGAAGTTATAAACCTCTGAAAATAGAGGTTAATAGGAAATGCTGAAACATCCTTAATGACAAGGTTGCTACGGCAACAATATAAGCTTACCACTAGCATCAAATATCTGCTGCATTTAAGGCTCCTTGTCTCTTTTGATAAGTTTTTCCTGAGTAAAATAAAAGCATCAATTGACTTGCTCGGGAAGACCCTTCTCCCTGTGTCACAGAATTGGTGACTTCTGTGTAATTAGGTGAGCTAATCAGATGAGAAGAATAAGATAGAAAAAAAACAGAGTATGCCCAAAGCACCATTTTCCAATGTAACTGGGTCACTGTAACCCAGGGCATTAGGAGTAACACTTTTAAGAAGCAAGACGAAGGCTGGGGAAAAAAATAAAACAGCTGAATTAGCATGCAAAAAGTAATCATGCATAGTCATTTTTTTTTCTTGGAAAGGGCTGAAACAATAGGCCAGACAAATTTTTATGAGATTTAAAAAAATTCATTTTTAGTCATTCTAAAACACTGGTTCACAGAGTGCGGTCCACAGTGCTCCTCTAGGTGGTCAGCAGCCTCGTCCCTTGTGTGACTGATATTTCTCATGTGAATATGTGGCCCTTCTGTGTCTAGCAACTATTAATAATGTACTTACTTTATGTAATCAAAAACAGGCATTACTTTATTGGCACCCCATCCAAAGCTCATCATTCTTCTTGTTAATTCCAGAGGGGGTTCTGGGCAATACAAACAGAATGGGCATGGACTACCCAGTCTAAAGTGTTTTTTCTTTATATTCATACCTGGTTGGAATGGGTCATTTTAGAATAATATGAACACATGGCCATGGGATTTTAACACTTTGTCTACATTTATTCATCTCAAAAGTGTTAGAAAAAGTGAAGAAATTCTCATTTTATAAGTGATGAAAATGTAAAAGTAAATATCAAATTGTTCTCTTCAGGCCCAGAATAATGGATTTGAAACACACAGCCTGAAGTCTTGAGGTTTCCTCTCCAAGGGCAGACATACTGCACTGAGTCCAATTCTTAGGCCTATCTCCCTGACTTTTAGGGACTTCTAAGCTAACACAAGTTATGAAATGATAAGCTCGAGGACAGAGTGAGGGGGGAGGGGCTCCACTGTCCTGCCACGGAACGAGCATGGGAGGCCACGACCATCAGCAGATGCCTAGGTAGAGATTGGGCGTTCATATGAAAGTAGCTTTAAGTGAAGCTTATGATCAGCTTCATGAACAAGGTTGGTAAACACAGAGAGAAGGATTATTTTTCCTGACCACTAGTAGGGTTCATGCTGGGCATACTAGACCATGTGATTAAAATTCATCTAGATTTTTGGTGGCAGACACTGCAGTAGTTCACCAGAATCTACTCTTTCATCTTTTATAATGATAATATACCTTCCAGCTTCCCTTACAGCTAACTAGGTTCCAGCACTTGCACTTGAGTGGAAATGATACATGCATTTCTAGGTCTGAGCCTAACTAAGAACACTGGTGCTTATTCCTCCTCTGACTAGCTGAGCATGAGTCAGCTTGAACCGTGAAGGTAAGGACGATATTCCAGGGGATGGTAGAGCAACAGCATGGAAGAAATCAGAGTCTCTGAATGAACACGTGGTTCAGAACTTTACCTGTAACCTGCCTACTTACCTGAGGTCTATTATGAGAAAGAGCATTACCCACTATTTTCCATAAGCAATGTTATTTTTTGGTCTTTTTTTTACAGCAGCTTAGTCCTACTTTAATATTCTTTCCAGGGGTAGAATTTCTACCATACAATAGCACTGACGCTTGCTTATTTCTATTTTTAGTGGCCATTTTAGCCACTGAATTTCAGCCTCTATAACTACAAAATGATGTCTCCAAAATCAAGTGTATATTTTTTAATGAATGTCTAGAATGATGGAATTGTGAGCATGTGTGAATGACATTAAATGGTTGGTATTTCTTACATCTTGGAGGCCAAGCATAGTCCAATGTGAGTTTGATCAATTAGGGAAATTGGCAGGAAAACCTAGAGGAAAGTAAAATAGGGCAAGGGCAACATGTGACAGTCAGGAGCCAGGAACAAAATGCAGAGATGAAAGGTAGGGTGTGTCTAGATAGGCACCAAGACAACAGAAAGTCTGCAGTAATTGCAAACCTATGAATGAATACCAGTCTGCACAATAGTGCTGTTATTTAAAAGGCTAACATATTAACAGGAGTATGACTCACCAGTCCAGGAAGCAATGTTTCCTCTGTACAGACAGTGGTAAAGACCTTATTAAAGGATGTGTCTAGTTTTGTTCTTCACACTTTAAGAGGAATGTAACAAAACTGGAGAAAGTCCACCAAAGAGTAACAAAAATGATAAAGAGCTGAGAAAATAGAATCTGAGAGGAAAGGTTAATAACTAGGGCTGTTTGGGCTAAAGGAACAAGAAGGCTAAAGGGTGACTTAATATCTGTTTAAGTATCTGCCAGGTTCTTCTAATGAACTTGCTGACTAGCAAGGTCCACACGGAACTAATGAGAGAGTAAGGGGGACATTTATACTGGAGCCTTAGATCTATATTAGATACAAAGAAACATTTAGTGGGGAGAAAAATAGTTGTACACAGAGGCAGTCTATGAAGAAATTTGGTGTAAACACTTTTTCTTTAAGATGTCTAAGATTGCACTACAGTGGAATTTACTTGATATTAGAGGCAGGAAGGTGACAAGGCTAAGCCAGCTATGGAGATAGGTCCTTTTTGCCTTCCAGAGGGATAAATGAAGAAAGGCTTACTGGGTGTCTTTTATAAAGCTGCTGCCACGGGGGGGAAAATGTTTATATCCATTAAACTCACTTCCATTTTCAACCCCAGTTTTATGTATGGGATTTGGGTGAAAAAAGAAACAGTGGAAGGTAATTTTAAAATATGATCCACAGACCTTTGGGGTATAGCCGAGACATTTTTAGAAGTCTGCAAGGTCAAAACAGTTTTTACAAAATACTAAGATGTTATTTGTCATTTCTACCGTAATAATTTTTGCACCGGTAATGTGAAAGCAATGGGGGGAGGGAAGCCATCAGTTCTCTGGCAAGAATTAAGGCAGCGGTATCAAACTATAATAGTAGGCATTGTATTCTTCACTGACAGGTACTCAATGTAAAGAAAAAAATAAAAGAAAGTTTTCAAAAATGCCAATTTTACTAAAAAATATTGATGTTAATGGTAAGAATTATTAATTTCATTAAGCCTTACCCTCTACTGTGCCTCCTTTTAATACTGTGTTTATTCTGACAAAATGGAAGTTAGCAAAGGGAAATTCTGCTGCACACTGAAGCCTGTTGGTTGCCTCCGAGGAAAGCACTGGCCGCACTGAATTGGGAGCTAAACCTGCTGCGCGTTCTCTGTGAACATCATTTTTACTTAGAACAATTGGCAGACAAACTTAGTTATTCATGCTCAGGTATTTGGCAGACCTTTTATCAAAAATTAATCAAACAAACTTGTCACTTCAAGGAAAATATACAGTATTTGTTGGCAGTGATAAAAATCTGAGTTGTCAAATCAAGAAGAAATTTAGAATTCTAATTTCAAAAATGAGAATTTGGGAACAACTTTAAATTTGGATAGCTTCCCAAGACTTAAACATTTTGCTCATGAGATGGGTGAGGGTATTCATAAGTGTGATTTTTATTGAATAAGGAAATGTGTCAACATTTAGAAACTCTACATTACTCTATGAATAAATATTTTACAAATTTCTAACGTAAAATGTTACAAAATTATGCCTGGGTAAAAGATCCATTCGAAATGCAAATTAATCCAATAATTTTAATAGAATAGTGTATGAATAGTTACAATATGGTTTCAGATTCCACTTTGCAACTAACCTTAAGAAACTAAACATTTGTCAAACTGTGGCATAATATCAAAGAAGAATATCCATAGGTGTTTATTAAATTATCCCTTGTTTTCAAACTATGTATTTGCTTGAAGCCAAGTTTTCTTTACATACTTCTAAAGAATATATTGCAGAAGATTGAATATAAAAGTGAAGATTCTTCAGCTACTCCCTTATCTTTCTGGTATTGGCACCAACTATTTACATGGCCCCTGGCGAAGTAAATATCTGACAGATAGAAAGGTAGTCATCTTACCAGGTGTGCATAAATAAAGAATGGCATGAAAGGAGAATACTAATTCATTTATCAAATACTCTATTTAGCCAGATCAAGTGGTGGCACAGTGGATGGAGCATTGATTTGAGACACTTAGGACCCAGGTTCAAAACCCTGAAGTTACCTACTGGCTTAAGCATAAGATTAGACATGACCTCATGGTCATTGGCTTGAGCCCAAAGTTTGCTGGCTTGAGCCCCAGGTCTCTGGCTTGAGCAATGGGTCATTGGCTCAGGTGGAGTACCCTGGTCAAGGTCAAAGCACCTATGAGAAGCAATCTGTGAACAACGAAAGTAATGCAACTATGAACTGAGGTTTCTCATCTTTCTCCCTTCCTATCTCTCCCCACCCTTTGTGTGGTTAAGACAAAAAGTACTTTGTTTACCTATGGTATCCAATTGGCTGTAGCCACTTTCCTTTTCTATCATGAGAGTCCCAGGAATATCACATTCCTGAGAACAAAATAGCATATCATGGAGTTTGTGAGGTTGTATAGCATTCTCAGTATGATTCACATGCCATCCACAGGCAAATTTAACAAAGCGAACCACTTTACAAATAGAGAGGGTGAAATTCTCCAGTTATCACAGATCTTGTAGGTAATATTAGGTGCTGGATAATAACTTGATGTATCTTTGTTTTAAACTTTCTGTGGATTCTGCATATTTTCTCCTCTTGCAGCTGTAGAAGTTGATTGAGTTAATATAAGTCTGGTTATCTGGACAAAGGTGAATGTAAAACATTTGAGAGACTGATTTTGGACTTCAAGCTTTACATAGAGAATATCTGATTTTAAGGGTGTTTGGTGAAAATGTCTTCCCAATTACTTTCCAACATCTGATAATAATGGATGTGATAGAACAGGTTTCCAAGGAAACAGACTCTGAAATGGAGAGTTGCATGCAGATGCTTTATTTATCGGGGAACAAAAGGGATTAGGTGAAGGAGAAAAGAATGGGCAGGGGGAGAAATTTCAAGAGTGGCCTCAGGCAATTCCATGGGAATGTCTGGCGTTGGGATGGCTCTTCAGAATTGCCTTGAATTAAGGAAAGAGGGCCAGGCCTCTGAACCTGGAGTCTATCAATAGGTTCAGGAAAGAGGTTGTAATCATTTGTAAGGACAGAAATGAACTCAGCCATGAGGGGCCAGTGGCTAACAATGTTCCTGCTATCAGATCCTGAAGGATCTGGGTGACACATGACAGCATCCATTATAATGGACATTCTCTACTCTGACATTTTGTATTTTCTTATAGGTTAAGTGGGCTAACACTGCAAACCTGGACTTACATTTTCTTAAAAGTTTTTCTATCTAATGTAATATCAGTTATTGTCTATACTAGCAACATGGAGGGAAATGAATATCATAAGATACATGGAAACAAGAGAGAATTTAGAAAAAGTCTGGACCCTGGCTGGTTGGCTCAGTAGTCAAGTGTTGGTCCCACATGTAACAGTTCCAGGTTCCATTCCTGGTCAGGGCACACAGGAGAAGTGACCATCTGCTTCTGCACCCATTCCCTTCCTCCTTCTCTATCTCTCACTCTCTCACTCTGTTTCTCTCCCACAGCCATGGCTCGAATGATTTGAGCAAGTTGATCCCTGGTGCTGAGGATGGCTCCATGACCTCGCCTCACGGTTAAAATAGCTCGGTTGCTGAGCAATGGTGCAGGGACCCCAGAGGGGCAGAGTACCACCTGGTTGGGAGTGTGCCTGGTGGATCTGGGTCCAGGGATATGTGGGAGTCTGTCTCTGACTCCCTGACTCTCACTTAATAAAAATAAAATAAAAAAGGAAAAGAAAAAATCTCCTAGAAAAAGACCTCTGAAATTGAAGCAAAGTCCAGTTTCACATGCTGATTTGAGGAAGCTAAAAGGAGAATAATTTATTTTTTGAGATAGACTAATATTCAAACTATAGCTCCCAAAATGTCTACTGATACTGTGACATCATAAAAATTCCACAATTCATATTGGCTTCTTCACCTTTTAATATTTTCTCAGAACCTGTAAGTAAGGGCTGCTTTATGGAAAACGGGCCTTGATAGTGGCAAAAAAGGAAAGGTAGAAAATTAGAACTGAAGGCACTTTAAAGTTTATCAAAGTTTAACATTATAGATAAGAGGTAGTAACAGCTATTTTCTGAGTGTGTGCATTTTTTCAATGCTGTGTTATTCAAATTACATATATCTTTGTCTTTTTCCTTACCACGTTTCTGCCAACTAGTTATTGTTATGTTCATTTTGCAGATAAAAAAAATGAAAATTCACAGAGTTCAGGCTATATTCCCAGGTCATATAGCAAGTCAATTACTAAACTGGAATCAATCCTCAGGTCTGTTTGATTTGACCCTCAAAACTGCACTTAATAGCTACTTAGACAGATAATCCTGAGGATTTTTTTGTTTTTTTGTTTGTAGTTTTCTGAAGCTGGAAACGAAGAGGCAGTCAGACAGACTCCCGCATGCACCCGACCAGGATCCACCCGGCATGTCCACCAGGTGGCGATGCTCTGCCCATCTGGGGCGTTGCTCTGTTGCAACCAGGGTCATTCTAGTGCCTGAGGCAGAGGCCATGGAGCCATCCTCAGCACCCGGGCCAACCTTGCTCCAATGGAACCTTGGCTGCAGGAGGGGAAGAGAGAGACAGAAAGAAAGGAGAGGGGGAGGGGTGGAGAAGCAAATGGGCACTTCTCCTGTGTGCCATGGCCGGGAATCGAACCCGGGACTCCTGCACGCCAGGCCAATGCTCTACCACTGAGCCAACCAGCCAGGGGGATTTTTTTTTCTTTAAAAAATTTTATTAATTAAATTTATTGGGAAGGCATTAATTAATTAAAGGATATAGCTTCTAATTTTATAATTCTATAATATATTATCTGTCTATTGCACTGTGTGCTTTTTTTTAGTAACTTTAATTTTTTTTTAATTCAAGAGTAGTGTTGATATCTTATTTATAATGCAGAAAATTAATTAGTAAGCTATTTGACTTTTCCCATCTCATGAGTTTTTTTCTTGGGTCATTTTGTGATTTTTTGGAATATATGATATAAATATTATAAATGATAGGCTTATAATTGAAATGTTCTTTTTAACTGTTTTATTTAAAATGCAGTCACAAGTAATGGTCAAATAGGTTTTTCTTAGTACATGGGTAATCTTGGTGTACTGGATATTCTTAATACCTCTTTGGGCACCAGATATTTGAAAGGACTTGGAGATAGAGCATTAAAAAAAAAAATTAGTGAATCTGATAAGATGTTTTGCTTAGTTACTTTTATTCTGCTAAATCCATTGCTCAGACTGCATGTTGCCATATTTTCTTCTTTTTGCCCATTTAAAATTGTCTTTGTTGTCATTTCAAAAATTTTTAATTGAAGTATACTATACATGCAGAAAAGGATATTATACATATATTTTTATTAAAGCATATTATACATGCAGAAAATACAGTATATTATACATACAGAAAAGTACTTATACCACACATGTACAGCTTTATCAATTTCTTGAATCTGAAAACATTCATATGTACAAGCCCTTTGTACTTTTTAAAATCAGAGGTCATATGTGTCAGTATTATTTTGTTTGGAGGGGGCAAAAGCCATAAAATGTAATTTATCTTGGCCACCTTCCCTACTTCTTCTCACCTCTGGGTAGAGGCAAATGGCTAGTAGTCTCAGGTTTCATAAGGACAAGAGTAAGGAGTTCCTTGGACAGGATAAAAGTTAAGAAGAGTAAAAATAACAACTGGATAGATTGAAGAGGAATTTGATAACCCTGGGATGCAAATATATTGTCATGAAAAAGACTTGGAAAAGGAGTGAAGAGGTATTTATTTTAATCTGTTTGAATAGCCCTAGAAAAAGTAATTTTGGACATAAATGTGATAAATATTACAGAAATGGAAGCAATAGAACATGCCAACCATTGGCTGTAAGGTGCAGAGGAGAGTAAGGAGCCAAACACGGCTCCAGAGTTGAATGCCAGGTTTTGGAGGGAATGTAGTAGAGAATTTCAAGACTGTCGATAATAGTAATTGTTTTACAAGAACAAAAAGGAGGGACCAAAAGCCATCCTTGGATTTATTTATTGGAGCAGAAAGCAAATCTTAAGGGGGGGGAGTTGGTGGCAGGAGTGTAGAAACAGTCACTGTAAACTACTCTCCCCATTCAAGGAATTTTTCAAGAAAAATCCAGGGAGTACCTAAACCAGGAAAAAAAGAAAAAAGAAAAGAAAAAAACCCTGTTATGGGGATATGTAGATAACTGATGTGATAGTCTTAAGGGAAGAGGGAAGGCTTGGCTAGGTGAAAGGCTTAACATGGGAGAGAACAGCACTTTCCTATGGGATCAGAAAGAAAAAGTTGAGCTTTTAGATGAAGAGAAAAAAAAAAGAAGAGGAAGAATCAAGCATTGGCCTTGATTTTTTTCCTAAGAAGTAGGAGATGGCATCAGATAAGAAACTAAGAGTAAGAGGAAATCTTGAACTTGACACCATAGGAAATACAAAGAACTGTAAATCACGGATGAGAACAAGTACTGTCAAGCAACAATGAGGGCCCAGCTGACTTCAGATAGCTCAGAGCTGTAGTGGAAACAGTCAACCTGGCTCTGTGACTTTATTAGGCAGCCTGGGACTGGGAGCTGAGATGGCAAATGATGGTATTTACCCATTCTTGGGGATTGGAACAGCAGCTCGGGGCAAGTGAATGTGGAAATCTAATGAAACGGCTGACCCTGGTGTCAAGGCTGGTTAGGCAAGCAAATGAGGCCAGAAGAAGGACTGATGAACTGAGACAACAGTGAGCTACCAAGGGACAGGGAGGGGAGGGGGAATAATGAGACTGAGGACAGATTTCATTAGAAGTGAAGAGATGAGAGATTTCTAATGATAGGAGTTTTTGGTCAGAGATTATTGTAGCTTTGATTCAGATCATGTTAGAAGAGAAAGGGAAGGAACAAGTATGACAATGCTAGGTCCTGAGCTTGGGGGTGGGATTGGCCTTGACCAAAGCTTGTTATTTTTATAGTTGTTTGTTTTAAAGGCAACTTTGTATAAGTCTTTGCAAATGCCATTCCGAGGACTCTATATCTGAAAGGTCTGACAATTCTTGTCTGCAATGATTTTTCAAATTAATAACCACTTTACGCCTTCAGAAACAAGGTCACTTTTATAAATAAGGATCCTCTTAAAACTCAAAGCAAACCAGAGTAACTTTCTTTTTAACAATAATGAACCTGTGGGACAGAGTAGTTTAGTAATTTACCTGAGGTCACAAAGAGACTAAAAGTCAATAAAGGGGAAATTCGGGCAAGCCATCTGACTCCAAGGTCAGGGTACCTTCAAGTTTGGTGCCCTGGGTCGTAGTTAGGTTGTGTTATCTGCCTTCCATTAATAATGCTTCAGTAGTTTCTCTAATCTTTGAGACCTGTGGACATGTGGTTATTTTAAGCTAATTTTCACAGCTGACTTAATCCTAGTTCAAAGATGAATATATGTTTAATTATAATTATAATTATACTTTCACATTTTGCAAAAATAGTTGTCAATTTGTATTAAATAAACAGAAGCAGTATCAATTTTCAGGCATGATTATTTGAGCGCATATACTTTTATCTTAACAATTACTTGAAAGCAGATAAAATAGGAATTAAAAGAAAGTATTTAGGCCCTGGCTGGTTGGCTCAGTGTTAGAGCATTGGTCTGGCATGCAGGAGTCCTGGGTTTGATTCCCGGCCAGGGCACACAGGAGAAGCACCCATCTGCTTCTCTAGCCCCCCTCCTTCCTCTCTGTCTCTCTCTTCCCCTCCTGCAGCCAAGGCTCCATTGGAGCAAAGTTGGCCCGGGCGCTGAGGATGGCTCTATGGCCTCTGCCTCAGATGCTAGAATGGCTCTGGTTGCAACAGAGCAACGCCCCAGATGGGCAGAGCATCGCCCCCTGGTGGGCATGCCGGGTGGATCCTGGTCGGGCGCATGCGGAAGTCTGTTTGCCTCCCCATTTCCAACTTCAGAAAAATACACACACACAAAAAGAAAGTATTTACATATAAGGAAAACTTGACTGATGTTAATATTACAGACACAATATTGACTCCACTGTTAGGGTTTTCTCATTTGGAGAGAGTGGCAAGAATGCATGGCAAAAATCATGTCTGCCTACCTTTTCCTGTCAAGGTTGTGGCAGATTATAGAATAGGGTGCAAATTTCCATCTGTGTTGTGATAGGATATAAACTTTATGCTTCGTCAAACTAACTGGGCTTCCTGTCTACAACATGAAGGGTAGATTGAGAAATAGTTATGTACACAAGAGGCTGATTGTCAAAAAGTCAAAACACATTGACTTTTTGTTGTGAGCTTTAAATCTTGAGAGTTTGAAGATTTCCCTAACCCATGTTTTTACAAAGAATATTGTGCTGAAACTATCCTAACTTTGGTTTGTTTGTTAGTATGATAAAGCTGTAGAAGATTATTGTTCAAGCTGGGGCATCAAGTGATTGCTAGATGTTCCAGCTATAGTATATCACACTGATGAGTAACCATTTAAAAAAAAAAAGTGACTAAAGACAGATGACTTTCCAAATGTTATCATAACCTTGACAAACAGAAAGATTCAGACTAAGAAGCAGAAAATGATGGTAAGTGAGTAATCTTTTCCAGGTCTTGGTGAGGTCTAATAAATTATCTTTAGTAACCAGAATATTAATGTTAGTTCTTTTTTTTGCCTTGTCTTACACATTCCTCTAGCTTATTAATATTTCTTTTCCTCTACTGTATAGTGAAAAATTTCTTCACTAAATGTTTTTTAAATGTTGTTTATTTTTTATTTTGTGGGCATTTCAATATTGTAGATCAAAAACAAGTCAACTTGCTTAATTAACTCTGTGAAAGACATCTTCAAGATCTTAGCATTATACTCTCACTGCTGTCCCTTAGTAGTATCTAGGACATTTATAGGAATAAGAGAAAATGTTGTAGAGAGATTAGCATAATTAAAATGTGATGGAAAACCATAAGAAACATGGAAAGTAAATATACATAATATATATATTAATGTGAAGCATGAGTTTGGGACGAATCAATAATATGTGAAGAATGAGTGGTATAAAACCTACTAAACCAAAGTAGTAGTAACTAGTCAGGTAATTAATGATAAATTTCATGGAAAATTTAATGGATCGTTTTGTTCATCAGCAGCTTGGGAAATTTTATATACTTAACAGAAAATTGTCATTACTATTTATTCACACTTGTGGAAGTAAAGAGTAGTAAATTTACTTTTCAGTAAAGTTTCAACCTCTTCTTCTTCTCTTCTTGAACTCTCCGTTTGCCTGGGTGACAAAATCTAGAGTGGACAAATTACCCCATTGGATTGGAACATATAATTTAAAAGTATATCAACTTAATTAGAATTGGTGTTACTTCTCTGGGCCTCACTTATTGATAGGGAGCATTGGACTTGTTAATCTTTGTCCTTCCAACATTAAAGCTCAATTACTTTTTTATTCCAATTGTCCTCACTTAACCCATGTGGCAAGAGAATGGAGCAACTTCTTAGAAGCAAAGATACAGGTGCTTTGGTCATTAGCCATTCAGTCAATTCAGGGCACCGGTCTAGATAAAACAAGAATTTTCATGATTTAAATTATTCCATAATCTTGTAATGGTCTTTGTAACCCTCAAAAAATCTATGTTTTACAATTTCTGGATTTATTGGTCTCATGAAAAATTAGGGGTTTATGTTAGATGATGTCCAAATCTACAATTTTTAGAATGCTTGAATCTGGAAGAGAGCTTTTTTTTAAAAAGCTGGTTTTAACCACACTCAGTTTTATAGTTTTGTTTTGTTTTTGTTGTTGTTATTCTGTCCTTTAAACAAGAGAATTATGTAAGTTAATATTTAGGTTTTTGTAACATGATAATTTCAGTCAACCATCAATTGCTTTTGATTATTTAATCATGGAATGATAACTACCAAACAACTTAATGTTTTTATTCCATTTTTCTTCTGAATAATTTGAAAACCTCTAATTAGTTTTAGAACCAAGCAAAATACCAAAATCTAAAATGAAAAATAGTTAAATTAAGAAGTCGTATTATATATCATGTTAGGGGCCCAATAAATTTCTTTTCATTTAAAACTGAAGAAAATGATTTTGAAAAGTAAATACTTAAGGAAGCAAAAAAATATGATATGTTGGTATATTTATATTCTGTTAATAATAAATCATATTGTGTGTACAACTAATCTGAATTTTCATTTAGGTAGCTATCTGCTTAGTGATGTATAAAAATATAGTTAAAGCCTGACCTGTGGTGGCGCAGTGGATAAAACGTCGACCTGGAAATGCTGAGGTTGCCGGTTCAAAACCCTGGGCTTGCCTGGTCAAGGCACATATGGGAGTTGATGCTTTCTGCTCCTCCCCCCCCTCTGTCTCTCTCTCCTCTCTCTCTCTCTCTCTCTCTCTCTCTCTCTCTCTCTCTCTCCCCCTCTCTCTCTTTTCTAAAAAAAAATGAATAAAAAAATATAGTTAAATACATTCAGAATTGTATTCTCTTTGGCATTTTTATAGGGAAACTGTCTTTTAAAAATAATTCTAATGTTTACAATAACTAAAATTAGGGACATAGTCTCCTGAAAAGTAGAATGCCAATAGTAAAGAATAATATTTTCTCAGTAGTCTGGAAAATTCTGTATTAACTTATAAATTCATGTAACATTTAATAGTGATAAAATGAGTTTGATGATTATATCATATTGAACAAAGGATAAAATTAAAATCATTTAAACAAGAGTTTTCTGTCCAAATAAGTATTATTGATAATTTAAAAATATTTGTTGATTCTTAAATATTAATAATTTAGCAAAATAATTTTAAAACGTTTGGAATTTAGTTTTTATAGATTAACTTATTTAATGTTGTAACTGAGTGTTTTAAAATGCATAGCTATTGGTTCTTCCCTTTTAGCATGTTATGACTTACTTTTTGTTCAAAAACTCAAATGATGATTAAGGATTTCAAAGACAGCTATTAGGCCCTGGCCGGTTGGCTCAACGGTAGAGCGTCAGCCTGGCGTGCGGGGGACCCGGGTTCGATTCCCGGCCAGGGCACATAGGAGAAGCGCCCATTTGCTTCTCCACCCTCCCCCCTCCTTCCTCTCTGTCTCTCTCATCCCCTCCCGCAGCAGAGGCTCCATTGGAGCAAATATGGCCCGGGCGCTGGGGATGGCTCCTTGGCCTCTGCCCCAGGAACTAGAGTGGCTCTGGTCGCCGCAGAGCGACGCCCCCTGGTGGGCAGAGTGTCGCCCCTGGTGGGCGTGCCGGGTGGATCCCGGTCGTGCACATGCAGGAGTCTGTCTGACTGTCTCTCACCGTTTCCAGCTTCAGAAAAATACAAAAAAAGAAAGAAAGAAAGAAAAAAGACAGCTATTAAATTACAATTATAATTAATTTTTGAGATTTTTTTATATAACAAGAGTCATAGGTTAGTATTATGTACTTTTTCTGATAAGTTTATCTAAACTCATTATAGATACAGATGACAGTTATTGATCTGTACACAGTGATATAGAAAAATATGAAATGATATACAAAATATGTACAGAACATATACATATATGTATATTGAACTTGAGGGGTTTTTTTAAGTTAAATTGTTGCACTTATTGTATCTGCTATTGTTGTTATTATAGCTTGCTTCACACCAAATTGTAACAATGGGCCATCGGTTTTACAGAAAGTGAAGAAAGGTCGGAAGGCTGTTTTAATTCTTCCCAAACCTGGCCAGGGGATAATTCACACATTTTCATTCTCTGAAGCAGGCGTAGTGTCTTTATTAACTTGACCAGCAGAAAGATGTCACCCTCAGTCATATGTCAGATAACCAAAATCTTCTCGAGGTTCTTCAGCTTCACTTTGGTTCCAACCCTGGTTCTGGCCTGTTGGAACATTGCTCAGAAAGTCAGAGAACTCTTGTCTTCTGATACAGACTCCAATGTGCTGGTTCAAAGCCAGAAAGATACTTTTAAATGGAACGGGTGGGGAAGTGACACAACTTGACCAATTCCAAATCTTTGTTCTGTTGCCAGCTTGATCAAAATATTGACCTCCCAAGATATTGATGCATACCCAGGCTTTCCCACTGGGGTGATAGCAGGTGCTCCTGCCGGAAGAATCCATCACAGACAGGAGCACAGGGTTAGAGGCCCTGTCTTCTCAGACCATAAAAATGGAACCATTTATATTGTTGGGCACTCGGATGATGGAATATTTTGCATCTTCTTGTCTGGAAATGAAGCCTGAAATTTGGTCCCGTGTTTATAATACTTTTCCAAGAATTCATCCCCAGGATCTTTCCACATACTGTCACAGAATCGCAGCAAGCAATGGATAAGATTCTTTCATGCCGTTGAAAATCAAGTTGTTTTTCTACAATTTCCTCTTCTTTTGGAACATCCAGAGAAAGTTGATAAGAAATTGTTGTAAAGTACCTTGATTAACTTCAGAGAAGCTAGTGTGTTCATTTGTTCACAACTTCTGTATCACAATAACAACAGCAAGACTCTGTCTACATCAACTGAATGCAAATCAATTACTTTTATTAAGCTAAGCCCTCACTAGATTGATGGACTTCTCATCACTGAATGCCCCATGGACCTCCTTTGCCTCCACTTTCTTCTCCTGCTCAGCTTCTATGATCTCTTCTTCCTTGACCCCTGTCGGCACCTCTTCTTCCTCCTCCTCCTCGGGCTTCCTGACTGAGGCTATGCTTCAGTTGCAAGTTGGCCGTGGTGAGCGGGAAGCTAGATCCGACGGCAGCTAGCACAGCGGCAGCCTCCACGGGTCAGGATCTGGCGGCGCAGGCCCTGTTGTAGAACTTGAGTTTTCAGGAATTAATCCATGTATTATGAAACTGTAAATAAATTTGAAAATATTCAGTATTCATAACTACAGTATAATTCATTTTTATAAGTGCTAAAATATTATTAGAACACTGCAAAATGTTAAAGATAGGTGAATATATTATATATATGACTAAATAATCAGTCTAGAATTATTTTTACTTAATCATTTATAGCACAACTTTTTAAATGTCAGTTTTCAGATATTTTATTTTAATGCATTTGCTGTCTCTGAATGACATTTCAACATAGATCATTGCATTGACAATAAAAACTAGTTGGGGCCATTAATTTCAATTTAGCAATCATGGTGTTGCTTCAGCTAGCAGCAAACTTCTAACAGACCAAGCATCAATGTCTTCCTACTAATCTATTAAAATGAAATGCTTCAAAAAGATATTAAATAAGGATGTGCCCTCTGGTGTATATTCAGCACTTTGTGGAATCTTATAAACTATACATAAGATCGTCAAGATTTTTACTTGGTAATATTTCATTTTTGTATGATTGCTAATCACTATGAGTATGTGCTACCACAACACCATGTAGTGGTAGATTGTTCATTTGCGTATGGTATAAAAAGCTCTAAATATGAGGAAAGCTTCCACAAATGGGACTTTTCTCATTCTTTTGTGTTCAGTTTGTGGTGCCTGGTTCCTGTGTGAAATGATTTTCAAGTTTTCAAATGAAAGCAGTAAAGAAACACAATATTTACACCCATCTAACTTGTGATTCCTTCATAGCTAGATATAATACAGATGCTAAGTCATTGGTCTGAAAGAGCTTCCACAAATCTATAATAAAATAATTAAATTAGCGAGCTGTGTTTAGATCAGAGACCCTTGGTTGCCAACCCCTAAGAACTCAGGGAATTCAGAACCACAGAAGGATCATTTGGACTCCATTTGGCAGAGACGTCAGACACTCGCTGCTCTTGGGAACATCCTTTTCCAATAACATTTATAGCTCTAGATGGAAGCGAAAAGCACCATATGTTAAGAGTTTCCTGCAAAGCTTCCTGGTAAGAAAGGAAATAAATTCAACTTGTCACATCTGCTCGTGGGCCAATCGAGTAGGATTTTATCACAGCCTTAAGTGGTTTACAAAACTGTCCTGTTATTGACTAAAGGGGCTTTACATTTCATGTTTTTTCAAACTGATGTTCATAATCTAAATCATTAAACTATTTTTCTTTGTTCGACTTGAGCAGCATGCATCATCATTTGCTTCTAAGTAAGGAGAATTATTCAAGCAATTCCACTAAGAATCACATTCCCATAGTACATTCTCCATAGCCCTCCATGGCTTAACTGCTAGAATGCCTACGGATCTCCATTCTACCTCTGTTCCAACCCATGGGTCCTTACATTTTGCATAATTTAGGTTGGGAACTGCATTTAATCAGGCTAAATTGATTATCCACCATTCTTAAAAGTCCCGCCTGGCTCTAACCATGGCAAAGACCCATAGGGTCAGAAAAGATTTTTCTGCCAGAGGCATGGGTAATCACAGGAAAGGTGTTAAAATTTGCATTGTGAGCCACAAGTTTTCCCATAAATTGATTCATCTTTTTACCCTCACAATTAAAAACAAAAGTTAGAACTATGGGCATTTCAGTTTTCTATGATAAGCAATATTCTTCTTAGTTTGCAAAAATACTGAAGATACTACATCATATGTAAACATTCCCTTTGCCTAATTAAGCATAAGTTATATTGATAGCACTTGTTCCTAACTAAAAGTAAGTTTTTGATTTACCAACTCATGGCTTTACATACATGTCTTTTGTAAAGAATGATAAAACTTATTAATAAAGTTTCTGTCAGTTTGAAAGTCAAAGATGTTCTAAGTAAAAATTATGAGCTTCAAACAAGTCTAATTATGTGAGCAATCATATAGGAAGTAAATGTAGTAGGATTTCCGAGAGCCATATGATGAAATGTTCAGCATTTATGTTTGTATACACACATCATTTCTACAGGTGTTTTGTTAAAACAAAATGTTTTGTTAAAACAAAAATTAAACAAATTAGGATAAAGGAAAATAAAGCAGAATAATATGACAGAAGAGAACAATTTAACACACAGCCTATAAATTTATGAATGCAGGCTGTGGATTCTGCTGAGTTTCCTAGTAACCAAAACTGAACAGTTTAATGATTCACATTCCTTTCCATAGGAGAAAAAGATTGTCAAAAGGATTTTTCCACCAATGAGGTCTAGAAGAAATTTCTCTGAGGATCTCCAAAGAATGCTAAATGAGAGAGTCAACTGCATCTCAATCCTTCCCAGAAAAAGCATACAAGTATTGGCATGTTTCATCGAGCTAGCTCCTGTAATATCACTCAGCGTAACTCGTATTGAAGTGCAGTTTATCCAAAACGGTTCTACCAGTGCTGTTGCATTGCACAGTTCTGGAGTGCTGTTCACATAGATGGTACTGAAGCAGCAAGCAAACACATCAACCATTAGAATAGAAGAAAGATGCTGATTTCAGCAATATGGCAATGATCAATAATATCTTTCATGGGCCCTTTTCACAATGGCTATTGAATTTCCTACTATCATCAGTCATTAGACACAAATATATATAAAATATGCATAACATGTATATTATATTTTAGTTTAGTGAGAGAAAGGGAGGCAGAGAGACTCCCACATGAGCCCTAATTGGGATCCAACAGGCAAGCCCACTAGGGGGCGATGCTCTGTCCATCTGGTGCCCTTGCTCTGTTGCAACTGGAACCATTTTTTTAGCGTCTGAGCTGGAGACCATGGAGCCATCCTCAGTGCCCGAAGCCAGCTTGCTCAAGCCAATCCATTCATGGCTGAAGAAGGGGAGGAGAAGGAGGAGGAGGAGGAGGAGGAGGAGAGAGAGAGAGGTGAGAGGGGGTGGGGTAGAGAAGCAGATGGGTGCTTTTCCTGTGTGCCCTGATCAGAATTGAACCTGGGACATCCCTACAACAATTCTACCACGGAGCCAACCAGCCAGGGCCAACTAAAATATATTTTACAAAAGAAACTCTGAGATATTAATAATCATGTACCTATGCTCACTACACTTCTATGGGTGTGTCTGAAACTGCTTTCTCATTTGTTTTCTCCTTTATTATTTAGTAATAGGACCTGCAGACTGCATTTCCCGTTTTCTTGTATAACCAGGTATGGCCTCTAATCAACAGGATGAATGCAGAAATGATATGTGCAACTTCTTATTAATCTCTTTAAATATGTTTGCCACAGGCTTTCTCTTTCCCTCTTTTCCTGCTGGCTGGGAAATGGTGATGGCAGGATTACTGTGGAAGCCAGCTGCTAAAGACAGTGGGATGTCCCACCTACCTTGCATTGCTTACCTGTGGATAGTTAAGGGAAAGAGAAATAAAACTGTCTTATTTAACACTATCTTTTGGGTGTTGTTTTTTTTTTGTTTGTTTGTTTCTGAAGCTGGAAATGGGGAGAGACAGTCAGACAGACTCCCGTATGCGCCGGACTGGGATCCATCCGGCACGCCCACCAGGGGGCGATGCTCTGCCACGACCAGAGCCACTCTAGCGCCTGAGGCAGAGGCCAAGGAGCCATCCCCAGCGCCGCGGCCATCTTTGCTCCAATGGAGCCTTGGCTGGAGGGGAAGAGAGAGAGACAGAGAGGAAGGAGGGGTGGGAGGTGGAGAAGCAAATGGGCGCTTCTCCTATGTGCCCTGGCCGGGAATCGAACCCGGGTCCCCCGCACGCCAGGCCAACGCTCTACCACTGAGCCAACCGGCCAGGGCCTCTTTTGGGTGTTTTTAAAATTAAACACTTCAGTCTAATACAACATCAATGGTAACATCATCTATGTTTCTATTTCTGTGACTTTGAACTAGAGAATTGGAAAGAAGAAAACTGCAAAAGAAGGAAGGAAGGAAGGAAGGAAGGAAGGAAGGAAGGAAGGAAGGAAGGAAGGAAGGAAGGGGAGGGAGAGAGGAGAGAGGGAGGAGGGAAAAAGGATATTGACTCTATTTTAATAGATAATCATATGGGCAAAGATTCATTGACTTAAACATGCATGAATCTGAGTATTTCACCAATAGCAATAATAGAATTTTAGGCAGAGCATTGAATTTGCTGTCAGCATTATCTGCATTCAAATCTCGATCCCAACATTTCCCTGACTTTTCAACCATAGACAAGTGACTAAAACTTCTCAGCCTTACTATCATCTTTAGTGTGAGCATGAGTATTAAAAAAAAAATAGCTATCATTTACTCTATGATGATTCCTAGTCTAAGAGCTTTCCATATGCTATTTTATTTCATCTTTTTTGAAAGCTAAGTATCAGAAACTAATACTATTCACATACTATACCTGAAGAAACTGAGGCAAATTGCCTGAAGTCAAAGCCGGTAAGTGGTGGAGCAGGCTTTTGGCACCAATATCCTTGAGCTCTCGGAGACAAAAAGTACCTTTCTAAATGAGATGATCTTTAAAGTAGTAGTGCCATGCTTGGCTATCTGTGATTCTGTGATTATGGTATTTCTTTTTTTTTCTTCTTTTTACAGAGACACAGAGAAAGTCAGAGAGAGGTGTTGATAGGGACAGACAGGAACAGAGAGAGATGAGAAGCATCAATCAATAGTTTTTCGATGCAACACCTTAGTTGTTCATTGATTGCTTTCTCATATGTGCCTTGACTGTGGGGCTATAGCAGACCGAGTAACCCTGTGCTCAAGCCAGCGACCTTGGGCTCAAGCTGGTGAGTTTTGCTCAAACCAGATGAGCCTGTGCTCAAGCTGGCAACCTCGGAGTCTCAAACCTGGGTCCTCCACATCCCAGTCCGACGCTCTATCCACTGCGCCATTGCCTGGTGAGGCTATAATTCCTTTTTATTAGCAGCTTTCTGATATAAAGAGGAGCGCTTATAAATCATAATGTTATTAGAAAATGCACAATAGCACAAAAGGCAATTAAAAGTTGCTCATACTTCCTTCACTCGTAATTGCTGCTAACATATGCATGCAGACTTCTTTTAGTATCAGATGTTCTTACTTGCTTTTATCACTTGACAACAATAACCCAAGTGCCAGCCGTTTCCTTCTTTCCTCTCCTGCCCTAAACAAAACTCACTTCTAGTTTATAATCCATGCCATGAGGAAGGGTATTTCCCTTTGCTGATTTGGTCCAAGCACTCCTTTGGAGCCACATTCTGACCGTACTTCTCCAAAATTCTTCATTGGTTTGCCCCTCACTTTTTTTTTTCTGGTTTCTGTTGGAGCCCCGGGACACAGTTTTCCTCCAGAATGTTGCTCCAACTTCCCAAACCAGTGGCTAGATTTATGTAAGGCAGACTGTACCTTCCCATCCTTTACTTTGTATTTATTTAGTCTACATCAACTCAATTCAAGCCTGTACATTTGACTTTCTAATGTGTTAAGATAACTAAAGGTAATAACAACAAAAGGAAGAAACTGTAGAAAGTGTTTAGTCATTTTACTCTCCTATAATTTAAAGAAAAAGTTAGTGCCTTCCTTGGATTCCTAGGCATTCTCCAGTTTCTGATCTTATTTCCTAAACTACAGCCTGTGCCAATCTGTGAATGTGCAAAAAATAAAAAATAAATAATAATGGGGGTATGATGTCAGTACATTCTCTGGAGAATGTTATACAGATTAAATTAATCAATATGGTCAACACAATACCTCACATAAGGAGGATGTGATATAAATGCTGTTACTAATGTTACTATTGTAGAAGCAGGAACTAATCTTAGTTTCCTATCTGTACAAAATCATCTCTCTAACACTGGAGAAACTACTTTTTATTATTTGGCAGAACAGTATTAGATACTTTTGTTTATATATATCTTGCCTTTCAAAGTTGGACTGGGCAACCTCCTGGGAATAAGAAACATGGCACTATCTAGCCATGTACCTGTTAAGAATACTCAAGTTGGAGAAAGTTAAGCTAAATCTTGCAGAACTCTAGATTGAAATGATAACTTCTGAGACAGTGTGGGCAGGGCTCCAAGCTAGTTTTCTTCTTTTCACTTGAGTGAACATTTTCCACATCTCTAAATATTCTTGTAAAATTTGATTTTGATTATAGATATGATCAAGAAGACTCTTGACCAGAATCTTCTTACTTTCATGAAGAAATTGGATTTTCAATAAGCTTTAGAAGGAAGCATTGTCTCACAAAATGATCCACTTCTATTGCTCAATGCACTTCATATGAGCTGAGAGTAGATAATTCTTTAAATAAACTGGAGACCTAACTTAGAGTGCAATTATACTTGAGGTAGAATAATTGTATGTGTAAACACTAAGGTAACTGGTCATTTCAATTCAACAATATAGCAAAAATATCTTGAGGACCTGCTGTGTGCTAAGCCTTTTGTAACTGAACATACAAATATTAAACAGACTTCATTCCTGCTCTTAGGCTGTACCTGGAGGATTGCAAAGAAAAGACTCAAATCAGGGGGATAATGAGTTTTACGAGGGTATCAACCAAGTCATTCTGGTTAAACTTTATCACCAATTTAGATGTTACTGAACATAAGAAAAGCTGAAGGAAAAGTTCAGATTGTCTTGAGACAGTCTGTTCCATTTAGCACGTGCTGAAAAATAAGAGGAGCAAACAGATTGGTTAACATGGAATGATCTAGAGCTAAGTGATGAATCATTTTAAGGGAGCAGTGAAATTCACAGAACCTGGGAAATAAAACAGGTGAAGAAAAAGTAGGTCCTTTAAGCTTGATTATAGACCCTTTCTCAAAGTAAAAAAATACTTAAACTGTTTTTAATGAGAAAAATTCTATGAGTGATTCATCAACCAGACACGTCAGTGACATCGTGAATATATAGCAGCACCATCCACTGTATTATTTTTGGATGTGTGCAAACAAACATGAACCTATTTCTATGCTCCAAGGTTATGCATACTTTCTATAAGAAAGTTCTACATTACTTAAATTCTTCCAGAAAACACTAATAAAATTTAATAAAAATAAAAATGTTTACATTATCAATGAAATCTCACCCTGGTCCAGTGGAAAACTCTAGTTCAAAGAAGCAGCAGTTTGCATTAGTTTCCTGTTACTTTAGTATTTGTGTGTGAATTAGTTTCTGCCCCTCTCTCCTGTATTTCATTGGTTCATCTTAATATCATTTCTAGGGAAAAAAAAAACACAACAGTTTAAGTGAAACCTGGGGGTCTTTCAGAAGACAGAAAGTATAACCATCAAATACAAAGCTTGCCAGTAGGCATGAATGGGTTATCAAGTTGACTTTTTTTTTTCCAGTTGTGAAGATGTTAGAGCTGAAGCAAAAGAGGCAGAAATATTTCTAATTATTTTATGTTTGCAAAAAACATTTCATCCATGACTATGTGTACATATAAACAAAATACTTAGCTACCTATGTTTACGTATTTGTCTGTAGGTATATGATACTTCCCCCAACCCCTGGATGCTTTTTGCCTCAAAAATGGCAGTTACATATGTTCCTTTCAATACCTTAATAAAACCAACAGTGTGGATTCTAAAATCAACAGTATTCCAAAATGACAAAAAAAAGATGTCTAGATATATACATAATGTCATCACATTTAGAGAGACAATAGTTAATATTTATTAGATTACATATGTATGCTAAGATGTTTATGACATACCAGGTACTATTTAACTGCTTTGTATATATTAACCTACTCAATCCTCCTAATAACTCTTTGAGTGGGTCATATCAGTGTCACTATTTCATAGGTGCAAAAAACTTAGACATAAAGAATGGGAGTTACCACAAAAGGCTAAGCTATTAAGTCCCCAGATTTCTCCCTCACACTATCTATTCTTAATACTGTGTTAAGATATGTTCTTACATCTGACCAGTATAAGATTGATATAATGCTGATCTGGGGGTGGGAGAGGTTCTTGGAAAGGAAATAGCTTTACATTGGCCAAGCTGGTGTTCCACTACCCACTCTTTGTCATTCCTTTTTAGATCCTAGCTTCACATCACAGTCTTTGTACAGGAGACCTCCCTACCTTGGCCTTGTCCTGCCACACCTCCTCTGCTGGTATAAGAAGGATACCCGGAGTGATTGCCTGACTGTAAGAACAGAAAGATTACTTTAAAAAAAAAAAATTCAAAGCTGAGCTAAACAATAACGTATTTTCCACTATACCGCCTTTCTCTCAGTGCCTCCCGAGGGGGAAGGATCCCTCGCAGGCTGGCTGTCGGCACTGCGTTTCCCCTTTGAACTGTTTGGAATGTCAGGCCCATTAAGAAATAATGTGTTCACTCAAGAAACACAATCAACATAATTGAACATTGTCCACAGGTAAGAGTGTATTAATTTTTTTTCTCTTTCTTGCAGAAATGTGGATGGAAATCACATTCATTCTGCTACAGAATAAAAAGAAATTAGTTTAAATCTATCACAAAATAAACACTTCAGAAATACAAAGTTGCAAAATCATATCATGAGAGCAAGCAGGAGATTCACATCCCGCGGTTTATCACTGATCATTTATCTAATTATTCTTTTCCTGCTTTATAGTAATATAAAAGAAGAAACATGCAGGTCAAACCTTACTGAAATGAGTATCATTATCCCAAAACACGTGTTTAACTGGAAGAGAAAAAAAATTGTAAGTGGTATTAGTATTTCAGAACTTCAGATTCAATGACAGTAAATCAAAAGTGTGTAATTTTTTTTAAACTCTATGGTAAATGGATTTTAATTAAACATTAACCAGGTGTCCATGGGGCTACACAAGTTGGCTATGGTGGTTAAATAGAAGTATGACTTATGGATACCTTGAGCGCTGATGACACACACCTAATCACTATGGGATCCATTATGTGACCAGTACCTTCAATCTTAGTTTATTTAACTTTACATCAGCACTATGCCTAATTGAAGGCACATGAATTTGAAAGAACTTGTTCAAGTCTCTATAGCTGTGAAATTGCAGCCTGGCACACCTGTACCCTTTGTCGGTCTCAGTTTCTTCAGCAGTTAAATGAGTATAAAAATCTGATCTTTCATCGATCTGTGAAGATTAAATGAAAAATAAAGGAAAGACCTGGAATATAATAAATGCTGAACAAATGTTCATTATTATTTCTAAGTTTTCTAAATTTCTTATTTTTATCTAACTTTGATGGAAAGGAAATTAAAATGAATGCAATAATGCATACTCATCTGTATATAAGAAGAAAGGTGTTCTCTTAATACCCAGAGTATTTTGGTAGCTTATTTCAAGAGTGTACGACGACACTGAAGCGCAGAGGGTGCATATGCTTCAGCATTGTTGTCACTTGGACGAGTCCTACTGTCATCAATAAGGGGATGCTCACCAGGTTTAATCAGAGCATAAAAACCTGAGCTTAAATGATTTGCCTTATTCCATTCATTCTTTGTAAAAATAGCTTTCTCTTTGGCTAGTTTGCCATCATCCACTAATGGGTGGATGATTAAGCTAAGGTGCTTTGGTGATAGTTGTTCTGCATGTATATAAATGGTTGATTCTTACTATTGCAACAGCCTTTTTGCAATCAAATATTTCCAGGGCAGTAGGATGGGTATAACTCATAATAAAGAAAAAGTTACAATAAATATATATATTTTAAAAACTGCATGTGCACATGAATACACACAAGAGGCCATTTTCTTCACTAGGGAGCTATGCCACTGGCAGGAATGTTGAGGCTTCTTGTTATTTAGGAAGGGAGGGAGATCAAGCCTTGGACTACAGGTAACATTTCAGTAGATGGATATGGGAGGGGAAAGCATGAAATTAATTTCTGGGGACGTGCACAGAGGCAACATATAGTGTCGATGGATATAAATATATCCAAATTCATTTTACCTATCATGCTTTTATCTTACTTAAAAACACTATTAAAGACACTTGATTATTACAGCAGAAAAACTATCTTCAACATGTAATAATAGAATCTCTTAAGGTCAAGAAAATCCATTTAGTAAACGATTGATGAGTGGCTTGAAAACATTAAGATAGCTTCTTATACATGTTCAATATATTCAAAGAGAGGGATGTATTCACTGGGACAACTAATTGTTCTTATTTAAAAAATAATAGTCTTCACTTTCTTAATTGCAAGACCATTTTGATGATCACTTCTATTAAGCAACCACTGAACTCCTGGGCGAGCCTCTCAGGAGTTCTTGACCATGAGGAATTCCTTGAGCAGTGGGAAAAACATGGGCCTAAAGTGGTCAACTGCCTGTGGAAACATTTACGAAAGCATTCAGCATTCCCTAAGGGTCTGAAAGCAAATGGATATTTCACTGCTACAATGAAAAGAAACATTTCAATTTGGATGTGTTTGCTTGTGAAACAAATGTTTACAACAGAAACCTCCATTTGGGTTGTTAGAACACGGTCAAACAAAGTATGTATTTACTGAAGAATCAAGCACGCTCCTCATTGGAAGCATTGCCTCTTTGGGGACAGGCTATATCAGCAGGATAATGTGCTGGATAACAAAAAGGAAACGGAGCTACACAGTTTTAAAGTAATAGGCGATATATTTAACACTCGCTCTCCCAAAATGATTTTCCCATGAAGTGTGTATTGGTTAGGATAAAAATACAGAGAAACCCAGAATATGGGGATTTAAATAAAATAAAAGTTCATTTTCATGAACTTTTCTCTTGTAACTATTTAGGTGTAGGAAGTCCAGACCATGGTGTCAGGCACGAGGTCCCTCAGCTTTGACTTCAGAACCCATAATATTTAATTTCTAGAGTGTGGTCCTTGACGGCTGCTCAGGCAGCTCTGCCTTCAGGCCAGTTGAAAGAGGAGGAGAGTTGAGGGAGGATTTACTTCTTCCCTTTAGAGCAGTGGTTTGCAACTGAAGGTGAATTTGGCCCTCCCGCAGGAACAATGTTAGCTTGTCACAACATGGGGGCGGGGAGGGGGAGGAGGGTGGCACTTGGGGCATCTAGTGGACATCTAAACATCCTACTATGAACAGAACAGCCCTCCTATTCCTGATAAAGATGAATTATCAGGCCTAGTATGTCAGTATTGCTAAATTTAGAAGTCCTGCAACAAACTGAAAGCTTCTTATTGGCACACATTTACAGGATATGGAAGCTATCCAAGGACTACTTCCACCGCACTTCAGCTGTGTTTCCAGAGAATCACCTGGCATGAAAGAGCACCATCGTTGGCAGAGACCACCACGGGTCCCCGGTGTCTGTCCTCTTCTTCTTGTGTGTTAACAGAATTTAAACCTGGCCAGGCTAAAATATTTTAAGATTGCTTCCAATTGTGACAACCAACAATGCATCCAGCCACTGGCAAATACCCCCTTGGGAAATTCTATTAAGAAATATTTCTCAGCTGGATGTCTTTGGACAAGTTAATTGAACCTTTGGAATTTCAGTTTCCTCAAAAGTAATAATATGCACGATACTTGTTTCTCAAAGTTATTGTGGTAGGCAGAATTTTAAGACATCCTTCAAGATTGATGCCCCTGGTGTACACACACCTCATCCCAGATAGTCAATCAAACACTAATCTATCTACGGCTGTAAAGGGATTTTAAAGATGTAATTAAAGACCCAAATCAGTTGACTAAGTAAAGGAAATTGTGCTCCCTGGTCCTAATCTAATCATATGAGCCTGTAAATACAATGAGATTTTTCCTGGCTGGAGAGTCATTTGAAGTATGAGAGGGATTCAATGCAAAGGAGAGTCTCCAATGGTGACTTTGAATATGAAAAGTGCCCATATCCTGAGGAACATGGGCACCTCTTGGAGAGAAGAGGAACTCCAGCTGACAGCCAGTAAGGAAATGGAGAACTTAGTCCTGTAGCAGTGAATTCTGCCAGTCATCTGATCTGGGAAGGGAACCTTGATCTCCAAGTGAGAACACAGCCCATCTGACACATTTATTTTAGACTTGTGTTGGGCAAATGAGTTTGTCAAATTTGTGTTATTTGATTTTGCTCACTTTTATTGTTAAAAATGGTGCTGGGCAGCGCTAGGTATGTGATCTGCTAATTACCTTCCTGCTTGGGAAGGGCCATTGTTATGCTAATGTGGGCTGGAAGAGAAGTTTTGGTGCCCGAAAGTTTTAAAAGAAGAGAAAGAGAAGAAGAAGAAGTAAGCCATATTTGCAGAGAGAGAGAGCAGAGAGAAGGAGATGGGGAACAGAAGTGAGGGCTTTTATGAGCTCCACTGAGACTGGTAGGGCCTTTAATTCTAGGAAAAACCAGAGAAGATTCCTGGTTGTGGAACTGGAGAATGTGTCAATAGCTTTATGACCTCTGAGTGAAAGGGAAGTGCTTTTCCCTATGTGTTTGCTCATCGCCTGATATCAGACTTGAATAAAGGAATGGCCCACCATTTTTTTGGCTCCACTGTTTTTTTACCATCTTCCAGAATTTACTGAGAACCTGCATGAGAATGGCCATGACAGCCACGACTACTGCCCATACCTTGAAAGACTCAAGCAGAGAAGCCAGTCACTCCATGCCTGGACTTCTGACCTACAGAACTCAGAGCAACAGAGTCAGTGTTGTTCTAAGCTCTTAAGGTTGTGGTAATTTGTTATACAGCAATAGAAATCTAATAGAGTTATTACAAAGACTAATTGTGGTAACAGCAGTTATTTTTCAGTGAATGTTACTATGTTTCAGAAAACTAGTTTCGGCCCTGGCCTGTTGGCTCAGTGGTAGAGCGTCGGCCTGGCGTGCAGGGGTCCCAGGTTCGATTCCCGGCCAGGGCACACAGGAGAAGCGCCCATCTGCTTCTCCACCCCTCCCCCTCTCCTTCCTCTCTGTCTCTCTCTTCCCCTCCCGCAGCGAGGCTCCATTGGAGCAAAGATGGCCCGGGTGCTGGGAATGGCTCCTTGGCCTCTGCCCCAGGCGCTGGAGTGGCTCTGGTCGCAACAGAGCGACACCCCGGAGGGGCAGAGCATCGCCCCCGGAGGGGCAGAACATCGTCCCCTGGTGGGCAGAGCGTCGCCCCTGGTGGGCGTGCTGGGTGGATCCCGGTCGGGCGCATGCGGGAGTCTGTCTGACTGTCTCTCCCCGTTTCCAGCTTCAGAAAAATACAAAAAATACAAAAAAAAAAAAAAAAAAAAAGAAAACTAGTTTCACATTTAAATTTTTTTTATTGCCTGACTGGTGGTGGCACAGTGGATAAAGTGTCTACCTGGAATGCTGAGGTACTGGGTTCAAAATTCAAGGTCACTGGCTTGGGCATGGGCTCATCTGGCTTGAGGGTGGGCTCACAAGTTTAAGTGTGGGATCACTGGCTTGAGTGCGGGATCATAGACATGACCCATGGTCACTGGCTCGAGCAAAGAGTCATTGGCTGAGCTGCAGCCCCTCCTCTGCCCCGCCCGGGGTCAAGGCATGTATAAAAAGCAACCAATGAACAACTAAAGTACTGAAACTACAAGTTGATGTTTCTTGTCTCTTTTCCTTCTTGTATGTCTCTCTTGCTAAAAAATATATGTATTTATATTTTTCAATAACTTACAAAGTAGGCATTATTTCCCCACTTTACAGATGCACAACTAAGTCCTAGCAAACTCATAAAATTTGCTTAATATCTCATAGCAAAAACCAGTTAAACTGGAATTCCAATCACACCTCTATGTCTTTTCTTCATTGTCTTACTTTGTTAAATATAAAGGTAGAGAAAAAGGCATCCTAATTTCACGCATTTTGCTATGTATCCACCATGACTGACTCATTGGTTAGTGAACTTTCTGAGAGACAGTAGACATACAATCATCACTGTGCAAGTGCACAATGCTGAGCTTTCATTTTAGATTCCAGATAATGGCTAACCCAAGGCAAGTCTTACTTTCCAGCTTCACGGCAACTTTCCTTCCTTATTTACTTGGCTGACAGCTTTTTCCTTTTATGCTGTATGTAGACAGCAGAGAAGTCTTTTGAAACCCACCTATTCCTTGTCTTTTTTTTTTCAAAGACTCTTTGAAAGTTTCCTGGACTTGCTATATATCAAGGAAAAAAATACTAGAAACCACCTATCTAAATGTTTACCTAAAATAATAGTAAGTTTGATAACTGTCATTTATAAGCATTTAACATGTGCCAGGCGCAGAGCTAAGTGCAGGGTGTTACATAATCCTCACAGAACCCTGTGATGTAACATTATTAACTATCCTAGTTTTATGGAAGAAGAAATGGTCTCAAATATGTTCAGCACCATGCACAAGGAAACTTGTAAGTTGGTAGCAGAGACAAAATCAAATCCACGTTCTGTTACACTCAGTATTCCTCATTCCACAGTATATATTTGTTCTTAATCATGAAATCTCACAAGGGTTCTCCAAATCTGTCCTTGAAATAAATGACTTTCTTAAGGTGTTTCCAGATGAGTCTAGAACCTTAAAACATGGTACCTGCTATTTACCAAATATGGAATTTGTTTTTATATACTATCAACATACTAACCTTCTATTTATGTACTTCATTATTCAACAGGATTCATCTTGAGTACTACTGCTGGTTTACTCTATGCCATGAGTGAGCCTTATGGTTGATATGTGTCTGCTGGTGATGACTTTTGTTGCTTTACCCATGTTCTTTCATCCAAATCCTTAAAGGCTAAGGCACTTCAATACAGCTGGTACAGATTAGGTATATTGTAAGGCAGAACGCTGAAAACAGATTTCCACATGCCATCTGTAAGGGCTAGGCAGATGTGCCCATACACATCTGGAGAGCCGCTGTAAAATAAGAGCCTACCATTTGGTAAAGGTAACAGATGGCCTGGTTAGCAAATGTGAACAGAGTTAAGTGTAAGACTAGGAAGAAGACAACCACCATCACAACAAATACATAGAGCACCTGACACATTAAAACCCATTACAAAATGAGAAAACTGTGGAAAATGGTGACATAGCAGGATAAGACTTTTTAAAAATGTGAAGTAAAGAGATAGCTTAAACAATGCCCTGTTTGTCTCAGTAATTAAAAACTGTCAGAATTGTGCTTAGTTAAATCTGGTTAATTTGCTACACATGGTAGTGGAATTGGTGCTCCACAGTCAACATTTGGTGTGGTATGTCCTGGGGGCACTTTCGTCATTATTATTGAGTAAATGACATTAACAGAAGAGATGGGCAGGCCTGTCTTTACTCATTTCAGGGAATCCCACTGCCTTTTAAGGGATCCTGCCAACCTCAGCTTTTCTTCAATTAAAAAGAAAAGTGCTGAAGGTAGATTTAAGAAGAATTGGGTCAATACGTTGGTACAGATTCCTTTTTTAAAAGTATGGCTATCATGTGGTTAAGTTCCGTTTGGTGCTCTATAATAGATTCTCTCAACACCTTTGATTCTTCCAAGAAGTTTTCAACAAATGATTGATAGTAGGATCTGCCCCTATAAAAGAGACAGATTTCAGAGCTGGGATACAGAGCCATTCAGTGGCAGGATAAATGTATCAATAGAAGGAAAGCAGAAAAGTCCATACCACAGTGGAAACTTGGTTTTGCTCTAAGTCATTGGCATAGAACTCTTCTGCTGTGTCTTGACATTCTATTTAGTCTTAAAGCAAGAACTTCACAGTCATTTCTTTTTTTCAGGTTGAGTTGACATTGAGGAAGCAAGCTGCTCTAGTTGGAGTCAAACCAGACAACCTGCCCATTTTGCTAATTGGATTTTGGGAACTGTGTTGAGACAGTCTGAACTGGAAGTTTATTCATCTCTGCTCAGATGCCAAATCCATTGGCCTAGATGTATACAGAACCTAATAAAATAAATTAGCAAAATGACTATGTCGTGAACATTTCCAAAATGTATATCTTGTGGTTACACAGTTGGGGACTCTTTTATTTCTAACTGATCAATTAAACTTGTCTAGCTACATGAATTGTTCTAATTACTGAGTTTTCCCAGAATTAAATACTCTTAAGTTAAATCAACAAACAGTTAGCAAACGGGAGCTACTTTTTCTGCTTCTCTCCCTAAAAGCCCTCCCTAGAATTAACAGTTAGGTGCTAATTGCAAATGATTAAGTGCTCACCAGTCTTGGAGTCCTTTCTTTAATATTAATGAGATAGATTAGCATGGAACATGTCTTCTATTAATATTATAAATGGAAGCCTGCATGGATCACTGAGTGCTGTTTTGTATTATAAGGAGCATTTAATTTCAAGGAATAAAAACTTACACTCCTAAAATGCATCTCACTTTCAGTGTGGAAAATAAAGTTACTGAGGGAAATGTTTAAATATCATTAATTTAGAGAAACTATGTAGCAGTTTAGCAATAACCACCGTAACAAACTTTTACGTAAGACTTCTTTCAGTAGTCTCTGTGAGTGGGCATAGTGCATTAAACCAGAGTGGAGTTTAAGTTATTCCATAATGTATAGATACATGCAGAAATATCCACCATTCTATAGTACTAAAAGAAATTACTTGGCAGTTTAGAACTGAATTTCCTTGCAAGACCACCACTTTCTTATTTTAAAAAATGCTAATTGAAAAAAATGCTAATTGATTTTCTTTGCCTGTTTACAAACAACAAACTCACTGCTTTTTCTTTCTTTGAAAAACAGACATAAGTAATGATCACTTTTTCCTTCTAATTTTTCCTAAGGTATTTATGAAAGACTAAAGCTTATACTTCATACATTGCTGTTTTAGAATCTGCCATAACAAGTTGAATCAACATTGTGTGTATTTTTTATAGTACTGTACTTGTTGTTAAACCTAATCCGGAGGGACCCGAAACATTGAAGACAGGAACAAGGTCCGTTGTTTACACATCAAAGCCTCATTGTCTAGCGTGCGCTGGCCCTTTGTTCTACTTAATTTTTATAGTTTTGTAAGTGGAAAGTACAGAAGCAAAAATTGCAGTTAGGAGCCCCTTACCACTATTGGTTATAGTCATATGTCCTTTAACATGATAGGACCACGTTCAATTTGCAAGCCATACTTCCTTTTGGGGAAAACAAAATTTACAAGCCAACGCAATGGTAGAAAGATGTCTCTTTACATATTAAAAGGCATTCCTTGGGACTACATCAGACTAAGAAGTTTTTGCTCAGCAAGGGAAACTGATAACAAAATAAACAGAAAGCCAACTAAATGGGAAATGATATTTTCAAACAACAGCTCAGATAAGGGCCTAATATCCAAAATATACAAAGAACTCATAAAACTCAACAACAAACAAACAAACAATCCAATAAAAAAATGGGAAGAGGATATGAATAGACACTTCTCCCAGGAAGAAATACAAATGGCCAACAGATATATGAAAAGATGCTCATCTTCTTTAGCTATTAGAGAAATGCAAATCAAAACGGCAATGAGATACCACCTCACACCTGTTCGATTAGCTGTTATTAGCAAGTCAGGTAATAGCAAATGTTGGAGAGGCTGTGGAGAAAAAGGAACCCTCATACACTGTTGGTGGGAATGTAAAGTAGTACAACCATTATGGAAGAAAGTATGGTGGTTCCTCAAAAAACTGAAAATAGAACTACCTTATGACCCAGCAATCCCTCTACTGGGTATATATCCCCAAAACTCAGAAACATTGATACGTAAAGACACATGCAGCCCCATGTTTATTGCAGCATTGTTCACAGTGGCCAGGACATGGAAACAACCAAAAAGCCCATCAATAGATGACTGGATAAAGAAGATGTGGCACATATACACTATGGAATACTACTCAGCCATAAGAAATGATGACATCGGAACATTTACAGCAAAATGGTGGGATCTTGATAACATGATACGAAGCGAAATAAGTAAATCAGAAAAAAACAGGAGCTGTATTATTCCATACGTAGGTGGGACATAATAGTGAAACTAAGAGACATTGATAAGAGTGTGGTGGTTACGGGGGGGAGGGGGGAATGGGAGAGGGATAAGGGGTGGGAGGGGCACAAAGAAAACAAGATAGAAGGTGACAGAGGACAATCTGACTTTGGGTGGTGGGTATGCAACATAATTGAACGACAAGATAACCTGGACTTGTTATCTTTGAATATATGTATCCTGATTTATTGATGTCACCCCATTAAAAAAATAAAATTATAAAATAAAAAAAAAAAAAAAAAAAAGGCATTCCTATATTATCTAGTGTTCATCTGCTATCTCTCTGTCCAGAGTCACACATGTTAACCACATGCATTTACATAGGAGAGGTAGTTTCAGTGGGGACAAATGCCCGCAAATGGCTCATTGCTATGAGAAAAGGTTTATTTTGGCTTTTCTCTCCCTGCACCTGGCTAGCCATTCATCCTTTTCCCCACAGGTGTGGTGGAATGTCTGAGGATTCATGTCTTCCTCCCCTTTGCATTTACAATGCAATGCCAAGGGCCATCCTGACTGTGCCAATCACACAGTACAGAGACTATTCTCACAATTTCTCTGCACACCTTAACCCAAATCAACAAAATGTTTCTCAAGCCTCCCAAACTATTAATATTAATTCTGTAGATTTTGGTACTTTACAATACCTGTGGGTGAAGTGGCTCAGTGGCTCCTCACTTGTTAAATAGCACTTATCAAAATGAACAATTTTTAACTAATAAGCTTTATGAAATAAAATGGAATGATACCCATCCTACAATGTTGATCTAGCTCGTTATGGTAGATTCTAAAACAGCAATATATGAAGTATAAGCTTTTATAACACCAAAACACAAAACATTTCTTTTATTTTTTTATTTTTTTATTAATTTTACTAGGGTGACATCAATAAATCAGGGTACATATGTTCAAAGAAAACATGTCCAGGTTATCTTGTCTATCAATTATGTTGCGTACCCATCACCCATAGTCAGATTGTCCTCCGTCACTTTCTATCTAGTTTTCTTTGTGCCCCTTCCCCTCCCCCTTCTCCTCTCCACCCCACTCCTGTCAATGTCTCTTAGTTTCATTTTTATGTCCCACCTACGTATGGAATAATGCAGTTCTTGGTTTTTTTCTAATTTACTTATTTCACTCCGTATAATGTTATCAAGATCCCACCATTTTGTAGTAAATGATCTGATGTCATCATTTCTTATGGCCAAGTAGTATTCCATAGTGTATATGTGCCACATCTTCTTTATCCAGTCTTCTATTGAAAGGTTTTTTGGTTGTTTCCATGTCTTGGCCACTGTGAACAATGCTGCAATGAACATGGGGCTGCATGTGTCTTTATGTATCAATGTTTCTGAGTTTTGGGGGTATATACTCAGTAGAGGGATTGCTGGGTCATAAGGTAGGTGAAGGCAAAAATGAATGAATGGGACTACATCAGACTAAGAAGTTTTTGCTCAGCAAGAGAAACTGACAACAAAATAAACAGACAGCTAAATGGGAAATATTTTCTAACAACAGCTCAGATAAGGGCCTAATATCCAAAATATACAAAGAACTCATAAAACTCAACAAACAAATAATCCAATAAAAGAATGGGAAGAGGACATGAACAGACACTTCTCCTGGGAAGAAATACAAATGGCCAACAGATATATGAAAAGATGCTCATCTTCATTAGTTATTAGAGAAATGCAAATCAAAACTGCAATTAGATACCACCTCACACCTGTTAGATTAGCTATTATTAACAAAACAGATAATAGCAAATGTTGGAGAGGCTGTGGAGAAAAAGGAACCCTCATTCACTGTTGGTAGAAATGTAAAGTAGTACAACCATTATGGAAGAAATTATGGTGGTTCCTCAAAAAACTGAAAATAAAACATTTCTTTTATAAAGTGGTAAAATCTGAAAAATTATCATTTCAGCTCTTTTGTAAGTTGCAAGAATTCTCAAATAAAACAAAAAGAAGCTTATGCATTTAAACCAAATCAGAGCCTGTTTTAATGCAATGTGTACCACAGTTTGGTTAAGGACTTGACACTCTGAATCCAACTTTTAGTTTGCCCTTACTTGTTGAACTTAAAACTATGTATGTAACTCATTTACCATTTACCCTATATAAACATGTTTATAACCAAATAATACCATGCAGTGACTACTTATATACTTATAGTAACAGAGCTGATACTTGTGTTTATGATTTTTATGTTAAAAGTGATGATGAGTAATATAGGATTTCTCAAATCATAGAAAAAATAAAAATAGCCAATACCTTACATTTGATCTTACATATATTTGGTTTAATCCAGAATATACATTATGTATCGGCCACATATATTTTTTTATAAATATGTTCAGGTATTGTGATTTTTTAAAATTATCTCAAATTTTATCTATATAATGTCATAATGTAAGGTAGTTGTGATACATTATCTAGCAAAAAAATTATACTTGAAATATCTGGTTTCTAAGATATTGACAAATTCTTATTAAGTTCTTATAAATTCTGAAATATAATATTTGCAAAATAAATTCATGAAAATTGTGATAGGCAGAATTCTAAGGGAGATGCTCCCTGATATACACACTCTCTATAATTTTCTCCCCTTCCATGTGAGCATGACTAGTGAGTATGGTACAATACCACTCTCAGAATTACATAATTTATCATTTGAATTGGAAGTATATCAAGAAGATTTTCTTGGGTAGGTCTGATCTAATCAGATGAGCCTTTTATCAATAGATGAAGTGCTGAGAGAGTCTCTTCTGCCATCTCAAAAGAAAGCTAACAGCCATGTTGTGAAGGGGACCACAAGGCAAGAATTTAAGGGCAGTCTCTAGGAAGTGAGAATGGAAGTGAAACTTGATTTAAAATTTTTAATTTTTATATTTTTAAGACTTTATTTATTCATTTTAGAGGAAGAAGAGAGGGAGAGAAAGGGAAGCAGGAAACATCAACTCCCATATGTGGCTTGACCAGGCAAGCCCAGGGTTTGAACCAGTGACCTCAGTGTTCCAGGTCAACGCTTTATCCATTGCACCACCACAAGTCAGTCCTGAACTCAGTTTTAAGGGCATCAGCAGACAGGTAGCAAAGAAACCCAGAGCCTTAGTCATAAAACCACAGAAAATGAATTTTACCAACAACCTGTGAGTTTGGAAGAGGGTCCCAAGCCTTAGATGACATTATAGCCTGGGTAACACCTTGAATTTAAACTGTGAAACACTCAGCACAAGACCCAGTTACCCTGCCTGGACCTGCTAACTCACAGAAACTATTAAATAATAACTGTGCAGTTTTGTTGTGCCACTGAAGTTATGCTAATTTTTAGCAGGAAAAAAAAAAACCCCGAAAAAATACCAAAATGAATCTGGTTTGCTTTATGCAGCATAAATATAACTGAGAACAGCCACACTTCTCATTTAATGAAATCTGGCTGCACACTTATAATAGCCCAGAAAACATGGTATCATTCATGGCAAATGAAAAAATAATGAAGCCTCAAGTAATATTGCTAATTAAATAGGAACACAAGAGTTTCATAATTTTGGTTCCTTCTGTCCTTCAGATAGATGCTATCATCATTGACAATGACACTGCCAATCATTCTTGGATGACTCTGCAAGAAATTTTCTAAGCATATCTCAGCATTCTCTTCACTGCTCACGGGTTTCAGACTCACAAGAGAAGCTGTATTTTCTCCAGATTGCGGAAATTGCAGTGTTCCATAGAGTATTGGGGAAATGTTGGATTAACTGTCTTCTGTGAATGCTTAGGCTCTTCTGACAATGGATTCTGTTCTCAAAACCCTGGACAAGGAATAATAATTCACAAACTATTTCTTGTGTGTCACCTCCTGAGTGTCAACATCAGAAAACACTGAATGTGTTTCAGACAAAAATTCTGAACATCAGTGATATTTCTCCTTGCTTCCCCTGGTTTAGAGGTGTTCTGCTTGGCAAAATACTCAACCATATGTATATCTGCATTTAAAAAGTTCTTGGGGGTTCAGAGCTGAGAATCATTTCATGTACTGTAAAGTCACTGGGTCCATAGCATGGTGAGCCAGTATTTGGAGGGAATGGCTAAGGAATGTCTGCCACTTTCTTTTCTTTATTTTTCCTTCTTTGTCTCTGAATTCAGAATATCCAAGTTTAGGCCAAAATAAAATGTGTGATGAAGCAAGAATTACTCAATATAAAATCTTTGCTGTGCACACTAATAATGCAACAGCTATTGCAGTGCAACAGTGAAAACTTAGCCACAATACCTACACCCACACTCAATTTCAGAGACACAGAGGCTCCTGTTTAAGAATTCTTACAGTTGATATAATTTCTTCTCTTCTAAACTGTCATATTATCTTGAAGAGTCAAGAGCTACAGCAGAAGCTGTGTGATAAACCATTTCCAATCAATCTCCCTAGTGAAGTACCTTTATGCTATTTCAGACAATACCCAGAAGAATATGCTTTTGTGACATAGGTTAGTTACAAGGCTGGGGCAACATTAAGACCTTAATGAATCTGGATTTTTCTTTCTCTGCTGAGAAGACAATAGTCATAGCCAGAGGTTCTTATCATTATAAAAGTTTATTATATACTTACTTATAACTTCTGTATTTTCTATCATATATTTAAATCTGAAAGGTAAAAATGGTATATTAAGTTGAGTATTGATCTAAAAAGGTCCCTAGAATAAATGGCCAGAATTTAAGGATCAGATCCAAGTCTTCTTGGCAACTTACACTTTCTAAATGCCAGTGGCCTCATTATAATAAATAAATAAATAAGAATAAAAGGATGCTTGCAGTATGGTGTTTATCTCATGAAATGATTGTAAGACTCGAATGATGCATACTGTGCCTGCTGATTTCTGTTTTCTTTCTGATCCAGTCTCTGCTCTTTATTTACTTCTCTGTATTGCAGAAAACTGCAAATTACATGCTCCCTTGCTTTCTGACTTTTGCATAGTTTAAGCCAATAGGAAGCAATTAAAAAAAATAGTATGCAAAAACCTGACTATTTCTCCTCCTCTCTTTCTTCTTTAGGTAGCATGTCTCCCCGGTATCTTCCTAGGTACCAACCTGCACCAGTCAGCCATTTCCTCAATGGTCCCAACTGTGGTAGGACAGTTTCCACAAAGTTTGCATTTCTACCAGAAGGACCCTCTTCTGGGCTCTGGTAATATTGTCTCGTCCTGTTGTCTCTGTTGCCCTTGAAGTAGCAGCATTTAGATTTTGCCCAGCTTTTAGTTGCTTTGCCATCTCTTACATGGCTTTTCCATTGTCCTATCAGCTACACACTCATTTCACTGTATTAAATTATCTTCATTGTGAAAGACTAAGAGAAGTTTCGGTTTCTTGGCTGGACCTGAACTAACGTCTATGGGAAAACACTTTAAAGATGATAAATATTCTGTAATGTAGAGTATTGGTACTGTAGTCACTTGAATGATTAAGTCATGTATTTCAAAGTTGATATATTTAATTAATCTGCCATTTTGGCACTCTCTCATGATTACTTCCTTTTCTGGACATAGATAATCAATAATCGATGCTATAAAATATCTCTGAAATTATATGTATAAAAATAGAGTATTTGGTTTCTGTCTTATACACAGAGATAGGCAAAATATGTTGTGAGTACATGAAATTTGAAACAATTTTTTTTTAGATTTTTTAAAAAATTATTCATTTTAGAGAGAGGAGACACAGCGAGAGAAAACAGGGAGGAGCAGAAAGCATCAACTCCCATATGTGCCTTGACCAGGCAAGCCTGGGGTTTAGAACCAGCGCCCTCAGCATTACAGGTTGATGCTTTGCCCACTGCGCCACCGCAGGTCAGGCTAGTTTGTTCTTGTATCATTAATTATCTATTAATTATTGTATTATTTTTTGTATTATTTATATGAATAACTATGAACCTACTTTTGCTCATCCCTGTATGCTCTTATTAATAGAAAACATACACTTAGAGTTGGAATATTTGAGAATGTATTTGGGTATCTTAATTCAAATTTATTTCAGAGTAAAGCAGTAGGAATAGAGACAATTTCTTTTTAACCACCTATCCTGTTTCATCTCCTGCTTTATGTTAAAGAATGTATCAATTCTCAGGGAGAGATTAGTACAAGCAAGTAAAGTGAAACATTAGGAAGAAATACTAAGGTGGCTTATGTTGCCCAGAAACAAACTTTTATGACTTATTTTTGCATAGATCGACATGTATCCTTCACTTACCTACTATGAAAGTTCAGAAGTTAGTTGCTTGTCGTGGGCGTGAATATTAACATATTTATTTGGATAAAAAAAATGAAGATCTTTTTTGTGTTAGAAATTAAATCTGAATTGGCTGATTGGTTTGAAAATGAATACTGCCTCTAATTCATTCAAATAAGGTTGTGTAATGGGCATTATCTATAAATTGAATGAACTAAATCTGCAACTCCAAGCTTTTGATGAAATTGTATTTAAAACAGTAATGACATAAAAGCATTTTTAAAGTTTCACTAACTTTATATATATCAAATCAAAGAAGTTGCCTCTAAGTGAAAGAGGAACAGGTCTAATTAAGTTTTTTGATAAGTGTTAGTAAACCTTTTCCTGAAACAAAAAAAATAAACAATTCTAATGACTAGAGAATATGAATGTATTAAATCATTTGTTACTTTCAAGAAAATTGAAGAAAGACCTAATTGGGTTACTAGCTGGTAAATCATTAAAAATGATGATTTTTTGATATGTACTTTAGAAAATGTTTTTAAAAATTGAGGAGTGTTGACATGGCAAAACTTCATTCACATGTCCTTATTTATAAGAACAAATTTTTTCAGCAGATACATTTTTAAAGCAAACAAACAAAAAATAGAAATAAAATTGTTACTGATTCCACTAACATTTACCAATAAATGCTATTCTTTTATAACACAAACTATTAAAAATGATTATCTCTTTCATTAAGAAATAATTTCTAATAAAGTTTACTTTTTATACTTAAAAGCTATTAATACATGGCTTTGGTCAACTGTATAATATTAGCTCAAAGGGATTGTGTTATATTAAGTCAAAGTTAGAGTTAAAGAAAATTTAATAAAAATAAAAATTTTAATTTACATTTATAGTTTTGAGACAGGAAAGACAAGCATAAAACATGTTACATTAAAACATAGTCTGTATGGTCATTGAAATAAAAATACGAATCCAAGAAGTAAAAGAAATAATATAAAATTTCTGACTTAGAGGAAAGTTTGTTTTTGTAAATTAAAAAAATTAATGTTTATTTTATTGAACTTAGAGAGAGAGAGAGAGAGAGACAGAGACAAGAACTTTGATCTGTCCTTGTATGTGCCCTGACCAGGGATTGAACCAACAACCTCTATACTTCAGGACAATTGTCTAACCAACTGAGCCATCTGTCCAGTGCTGCTTTTATAGCTTTTAAAATGGATTTGTTTGGTGTCAGAGTGCTATGATATTTCGGTATTTTGGGATACTTTGCACAAAATGGCCTTCTTTATTTAATAAATGTTAATTCTTACAACATACTATGTTGTATTTTGTGCAACCAATTAAACATGATGAATATCTTTTAGCTGGTATATAAGCAAAAATTTTTTGAAGACCTATCCACACTGTGTTTCTTCTCTGAGCTATGATTGTACTCATTCTGTTTATGTGTTTCTGAGCACATCAAAGTATCTCATCCTACATCAACTGATTTTTCCTTCTTCCTCAGTGCTGTCTCCATCTGGATGAGCTATTGTGTTCAAGAGTGTGTTGCCTCATTGCATAATGTGGCTTCAATATACCTTTAATAGGTAAGTTATCTAAAAACAAATAATAAACTCATATATAGAAATATCTCCTGAGTTCTCACTATCTTTCTAGCTTCAGAGTGCCTTATTTTTGGCCATTTCCCCCCTTTTGCTGCTGACTTAAATTTTCATAGCCCTCATATCCCCCTTTAAAATCTCTTAATCTTTCCTCATTCAAAGCATTTGAATTTAGGTTTAGTATTGGATGATTACCGAGTGAGTCATTTGGATTATGAAAAATAACCCTAGATTAATTTCTTTTATTTCTCCATTACATTGTTTCAAGCCTGCTTCAATTCTCCCCCAACCCTCTTTTTTAAAATGAAGGTATTATTCTGGCACACTTCCCAATTGATGGAGATCTCCAGAAAAGAGTGTTAAATTAAAAATATCAGTTACTGGCTTACCTCTTAATGAAGCAGCTGGCTTAAGAAGCTTTAGATTTAAATTATCTGCCCCGGCACTATTATGCTGTCTTAGTGAGGCAGTGCACCGACTTCCCTGGAAGTAATTGGCTAAAACTGAAAGTCTGAGGCACTTCCATTAACAGATTGATTAGAGACATTATTGGTGCTGGAAGGGGCAGTTAGTTATTTTACGCAAATTCAGGTTCAGTGCTTTGAACAGTACTAAGATTGAAATTTATAAGATGAGTATTAAATTAATTTACACTGGAGCTTTTATTAGTGATCACAGAATCAGTGGCCAACCTGATTAGATGGATGGTCTCATTATGATCCTCGGTAGATCAAAGATGGTTCTATTACATGACAGAATTTCCATGGTGCCCATTTATTCTTCTGCTATCAGTAGTACTAGTACCATCATGTCTTTCATTTTTTTTTAGAGTGATTTCTTATTTATATGCAGAAATTGTTGTAGGTCAATATAGTATCATTCTATTGTTCTTATGGCTTAGGGAACAGAAGCAGATCATTCCATCTACTTATGTATCATCACTAGTAGATCCAGAAGTCTGGACATTTCTGGAAAAAAAAAAGTATACTATAAACCAATATACTAACTAACATACATGTTTTAGTTTGACTCTTTTTTTAAATTTTTTTTAATTTATTCATTTTAGATAGGAGAGAGAGTGAGAGAGAGAGAGAGACAGAGAAAGAGAAGGGGGGAGGAGCAGGAAGCATCAACTCCCATATGTGCCAAGTGCAGGGTTTCGAACTGGCGATCTCAGCGTTCCAGGTCGACGCTTTATCCACTGCGCCACCACAGGTCAGGCGAGTTTGACTCTTAAAACATTAAATTTATCAATCTTTAAGTTTCTTTCCCTGAAAAAAAAAAAGTGAAGGTTAGATTAGTTAATCCCCATATTTCCTTCCCATTTTAATAGTTTATATTGTCAAATTCTTATTTAGTGCTAGAAATAATGTGTACCTAGAGCTAGAAAATGAGGACTACAAAATAATCATGTGTATGTTATTTGAAAAGGAATTTATAGTTAATGTTATAATATTTTACTGATATATATTGACAACAATATATTACTTGTGGTCATCATACTATGTAGGTGTAGCGCAGAGTGCATTCCTAGCAGCTGTGGCTGATGCAATGTTGTGAGAATACTCCAGCTCCCAGAACCCTCCTAGGCACACCCAGGAAGGAAGCTCACCTGCTATAAGGAAGTGACTTAGCACCAACCACGCATCTCCCTGATCTTTTTAGCCACTGGCTATGAAGGACACGCTGTAACACCCTATAGGCTGAACCCATGTATATAAGCTAGTTTACTTTCTAAATAAAAGTGGATCTGTGTCACTGAACCTGGTCCCCGGAGTCAAGTCTTTGTGTCTCTGTCGTCCTCACCCCCAGCAGGACTTGTCCACAACTGGTGCCCAACGTGGGGCAGGGACCCAACCGGCATCCAAGGGATGGGTGAGTGACCCTCTGCAATGGGAAACCTTCTTCTCCACCCTTGAGCCCTGCAGGCTTGAGCCCTGCACACCCTATTGCAGAGTAGGTGAGTTAAAGTTTGTGAAAAGGGTCTCTGTACTTCCTGGAAGATTCTCTCTGATCAATCCCTGGATTGAGGACACGCCTCTCTGGGACCCGGATACTTAGGACCGAGCTTTACGGCGCGTCCATTCGGCTGGAGTACATGGGGGACAAACCTTCCCTCTCGGCCTCATTTCTGCCCTGCTGGCAATACATACCTGCTTGACTGGTGCTCCTGCTGGGGACCCTCTGCCGGTCCCTAAGGTCCTACAGGCTACTCCTCTTTCAGAGGAACCCTACCTCCCTATTTGCCCCCCTCCACTGAGGAGAAAAGTAGTTTAGCCTCCAAGTTTGTGGCTGAGTACACAGAAATGAAACCAACCGAATTGCTAACTGCGCCATCAGCTCTGCCTCCAGAAAAAGTGGAAGTCGCTACTTCCACACTCCCTGCCGGGGCTCAGTGCCCCACCCCAGCCTCTCAGATGCCATTTTCTCCAACACGTGTCCCTGCTGCAGACCCATGGGCCAGCCTATATGCCCCCATCTGTCTTTTTTCTTTCTGTCTGTCTATCTTATCTATTGTTCTGTATCTCTCACTCTCTCTCTCCCCCACCCCTCTTTCTGAAATGATGCTGGAAGGACCCAGCCACAGCACAGTGATGAGGATCACACCCTCTTCTAATGCCAGGGAGAGGTTATGCTTGAGTTTTTCAGCCATTGTGGATCCCAGGAACACCCCAACCTGCTTGGCAGGGTTTCTTGAGCACCCACTAAGTGCTTCAGTTTTCACTCGTCCAAAGCCACAGCCCTGGCCTTCTCCACACAGACTACGCCTGAGGGGAAGAGGTCCTCAGCACTCCAGAAGAAAACCTCCCGACTGGTGTGCACACCCCATCACCTGGGGGAATGTGGAGGTTTTGGTGGGGCGGGCCCAGAGAATTGCCCCTGACAGGCCCCCAGGCCCTGGTGCTCTGTTCTTGCTTATGTGTGCTGTAGTAACCGCTGATCCCAGATACAGGCGGCGGCAGCCTGAGGCTTGAGCCTGGCAGTGCAAGCTGGTGTTTTCAGTTCATCTTTGGAGGATGAGGAGAATTGGGCCAGAATTGCGATTCACAGACTCCAGAAGGTAAACGGCGGCAGCTGCGGCGGGAGGATGAACGGAAGCCAGGCTTGCATCGCCGAGTGGCCCCTGGAACAGCAGGGAGTACCTGCTAAGCCGCTGTTGGGTTCGCTGACATTTTGGGATATAGGGGTGAATGCCATCAAGCTCTCTGGAGCAGAAATGGAAGTGCTGACTGCCATTGCCACATGCTCCTCTTTGGGACAGTGTAAGCCTGCCAGGATGGCTGACGCTCCATGTGCGTGGACTGATTTCCTGGACTACGACCCGAGTGAGCACTGGCTCCTTTGTTGGATGGACTTACAAATTTTGGACAATGTGAAATACCCTCATGGGGGTGGGGGGCGGCTTTTCTGGAGGCCCTTCCCCTGCCCCAGGAAGCTTTTTTCATGGCTAGAAAGTAGGCCAAGGACATTTTTTGCTTTTGGCAAAGTGCTCAAAGACTGGTGAAATGTACCTTTGTAATTGTTGAAATTGTATGATTTGTCATGTTATAATTTGTGTATTGTGCCTTGCAACCATATGCAGTACACAGCCCACAGCAAGCCATTTGTTCCGTGTTTGGATGCTGGGACCTTTGTGGGAAGGGGGCGTGCATGAACCTACATCCATTTTTTACAATCAAACTGGAACTGTGTTTAACAACACCTAGAAGGTCTCTGTAACACAATGGGAGGGAAATGACATCCCGACCCCTAGGAGAAATCCCCTGTTTAAGACCCCATTCTTTGTCCTAACTAGTCAAATATTTTTTTTTTTTTTTAGTTTTTTTTTTTTTTTTTTATATAAATAAATTTTTATTTTAATGGGGTGACATCAATAAATCAGGGTACATACATTCAAAGAAAACATTTCCAGGTTATCTTGTCATTTAGTTATGTTGCATACCCATCACCCAAAGAGAGATCGTCCTCTGCCACCCTCCATCTAGTTCTCTCTAACTAGTCAAATATTACAGAAGCTTGCCTCATTGTCTAATCCAGCTAATCTATTAGCATATAGTATAATAGGTATTATAGTTGTTTTAGTTCTACTAGTGTTCCATTGCATAATGCATAGCATTCAGAAGATACAACAGCATGCTGTCATTCATCAAGTCCAATTGGCCTTAATTAAAAGAGAAGGGGTAGATGTGGGTGGAGCACAGAGTGCATTCCTGGCAACTGTGGCTGATGCAATGCTGTGAGAATACTCCAGCTCCCAGAACCCTCCTGGGCATACCCAGGAAGGAAGCTCGCCTGCTATAAGGAAGTGACTTAGCGCCAACCATGCAGCTCCCTGATCTTTTCAGCCATTGGATATGAAAGACCTGCTGTAACATCCTATAGGCTGAACCCATGTATATAAGCTAGTTTACTTCCTGAATAAAGTGGATATGCATCACTGAACTTGGTCCCTGGAGTCAGGTCTTTGTGTCTTCGTTGTCCTCACCCCCAGCAGGACTTGTTCACAATACTAGACAAAGAGATAGCTCTATTTTACAGTCTTCATAAAACTAAACAAAATTTCAAGTCTCAGAAAGTCTAAATGACTCATTTAAAGTTATAGGCTACACATTAAAGTATTTACTAGTCAGTTCACACTGATACTAAGTTTTCCACTACTTTTTTAAAAGCTTGGTTCACTACATTAAAAATGTAATTCTTATTTTTAAAGATCTTAGGATTTGTTTGGAGGAGCAAGACTGACATACACAAAAATGAGAGAATAATGGAGTACTCAAACTAATAAAACACTAAAAATGCCATAGGCTAGTTTTTACACAAGAAAACTACTTTATTTTTCAACTTTTATAAAGTAAATTTGCAGTTATATCATTTCTTGACACACATAAAACAATAAAATAGATATCATTATTGTTATTGTTTTACTATTTTATAAAGAGGAAACTGAAGTACAGAGAGAGACCACAAAAGGGGTTTCTTCTAGGTCACACTAAGTGTGCACTTGGCCAGAGTGAAACAGAGAGTTTTAATACAGGAGAATAAACGAATTGGCCAGGTAGGCCATTACCTTGTGAATGGCATTACCAATGGCAACCTCATGTCCTTAATGATAAATAAGATGCCTCAAATAGATAAATACCACAAAACCACAGAGCTCCTGAGCATGAAATCTTGTCAGAAATACTTTCTTTGTAGTGTTTCTCCTCACTTCTTAGGACTTCCAATTAGTTTATCTGAAAGTCTAGAGCAGGTGTAAATTGGAAGCCATAATCTATTAGGTTACAACATGAGGTCCCTTAAAATTATAATAGAAAAAGATCATGTGGTCCTATAAATTTCATCCTTAATGTTGTTAAAGTGAAATTTTAGTGTATCAAAGATATATGTAATTATTAAAGCTAAATTTGTAAAAAGGAAACCTATATCCTAATTATAGAGCCAAGGGTCTTTAGAACTAAAAGAGACTTTAGAGATAAATCACCTAATCTGATCTTTTTATTTTTATAGAAATAGATTGAGGCCCTGGCTGGTTAGCTCAGTGGTAGAGCATCAGCCTGGTGTACAGGAGTCCTGGGTTTGATTCCCAGCCAGGGCACACAGGAGAGGCACCCATCTGCTTCTCCGCCCCTCCCTCTCTCCTTCCTCTCTGTCTCTCTCTTCCCCTCCCGCAGCCAAGGCTCCATTGGAGCAAAGTTGGCCCTGGTACTGAGGATGGCTCTATGGCCTCTGCTTCAGGTGCTAGAATGGCTCTGGTTGCAACAGAGCAACGGCCCAGATGGGCAGAGCATCGCCCCCTGGTGGGCATGCCGGGTGGATCCCAGTCGGGCACATGAAAGAGTCTGTCTGACTGCCTCCCCGTTTCCAACTTCAGAAAAATACAGCCCCCCCCAAAAGGAAATAGATTGAATCCCAGAGAGTCTGTGTTAAGTCCAGGTTCACACAGATGGTTCACAGCAAATTTAAGACACCAACAATGATCTTTAAAATTCAAAAGCTTTAAACTCAGTTCAGCAAAACTATTAGTTTCTACAGGTGACAAAGTTCTGTGCTCTGTGCTGTGGTGATGGAATGTCACCTTGCCTTCCTGTGTGTTTAAGCATAGAGCAGTTTGGGTCTCGATTTCTTTGGAAGTGTAAAGGTGACTTAGCCACATACACTGAGGATCATGGAGAGAAAGGCTGAATTTCAAAAATATTTTAGGAATAAATTATTAAAATGAAAAAATAAGTAAAAGGAAGGGTTACATATTGCTTTTTCTGATATTTTTCAAAAACCACAGTATTTCTGATCAGAGATAGTATAGATTTTAGATATACTGTTCATTAATTATACAATTATTTATTGAGTACCTACTCTGTTTAGCATTGTTTTAGAAGTTGGATTTACAGCATTGAACAAAACTACAACTTAGCTTTAATGAAAGGTTCTTGGAAGACAGTAATGAATTTGGGAAAATGAGGGAGTGGAGAAGATTTAGAGAAAAGATAAAAAAACAAAATAAGAAGACAGCACCATCTAAGTACATATCATCCCAATTTGATTTTTCTGCCATTCCTTTAATAATGGCATAAAATTTATTGAGCATTTACCATGTTCCAGTTCATTATAAGTGCTTTACATTTATTACTTGATTAAATCCTCATAGTCATTCAACTGGCCCAATGAAGTAGATAATTTTATTAACTCAATTTTGCAGATGAGGAAAGAGGTACAGGGAGATGAAGTGACTTGCCCTGTCAGAAAGTCTTCACAAATGCTGAAACCAGAACTCAAACTTAGGCAACTTGAATCCAGAACCCATGTTTTCCATGGCAAGTCTCAAAGCACCTACTTGAGTCTAAGGTTATTTGTAAATAACACTGTAGGACTACAATAGTTATTATCACTGAATTTGGAAAAGCTCTTAAATTCTCAAACACAAAGCAAGAGCAGTTAGCTAGATAATCTCTAAGGTCCCTGAAAACTCTAACATATTTTGACCTTGTGATTTCATTTAAGTCAAGTCAAATCTACAAGATCGAGAGCTGCTGACTACTAAAGAGTATTATATAGGGAATGTACAATATCCTATGCTGAAGCTATCTCTGCTCATACTCTAAACACTGTCATGAAGTCTGAAATTGCTCTGGTTGATTTGCTTCTTCGAGTCAAGGCATTTCCTATCTAAAGTATTCAAATTAATTATCAAGATATTAAGTCAACTGGCTCTTAAAGAGTCTGATTGTGAGTGCATTCAAGGGGAACAGAGACAAAGAAAGATCCAGATTTAGCAAGCCATAGTTAAGTAAATGGTCTAGCTAGCCATATCACTGGTAACCTGGGAACAGGGTATAATGCCTTTAAAGGAGTGGTAGTTGTCAGACACTATTTTTGCCTTGATGATTTTGCCTCCACATATGCACAGCTTCCTCACTCACTTGATTTTCTTTTCTTCTTCCTCCTCCTATCCCCAATTCCAATGGAGAGCAGAAGGCAAGCAATCAATGTACTAAACAAGCAATCCATAAGTGGGGAAGACTAGGCTGGACACAATAGAAATTAAGAGACTAATTCACAGGAGAATCTATGTTCATAAGATTATTAAAAAAGAGATATAACCCTTACCTTCAATCAATGTTGAAGCAGTGGAAAGAAAGAATTACAGGGGTGATTTAAGCTAAAAGTAAGGACAAACGAAGCAAACACTGCAGTGTGCACTTCCCCTCCTGTTAGGAATCTGATCAGGTCATTAAGTGGCTACACCTTTCCCTAAGGTATAGTCATCATCAACACCTTTGCTTACCTCAGTCAGCCTGGTGCCCCTGCTGCTAAGAATATTAATGATGTTGTGAACTTATTTAGTATAAGGGTGGCTTAATGTGCATTATTACATTATCCATCAGTTGTATGTTGCCCTTAGCAACTGGCATAAAGTTATCTCTAGTCGACTGCTAATTTTATATTTGTCTTTGTTGGGTCAGCTTTGCTGATTTCTTTGCTTCATATTACTTTCAGGGTTATAACTCATGGCAGTGCTACAGGAGTCATCACCTTGTAACTGTAACACCAAGCACTAATTGCAATAAAACAATGACCTTTGGGTGCTTAGGTCATTACAGAGGTCTTTTGTGCCCTTTTCTTTCTCCTTGAGGTGTTATTTTGGTAATATGGTCTAGTGTAGATAAAGAGCACAAATCAACCCTGTGTAAAATTCTTTATTCAGAAAATCCTGCACATGGATGCTAATATATTATTCTGAGTTCTTTCTCTCTTTACGAGTGGAAAACAGTTTTGGGAGATGGCATCTGAAACAGGATAGAAAACTATATCATATTTTTCCTGGCTGACTTAGAAAATAAAATAAAATAGCTTGCAGACCCAATTAACACATAAAATGATAGAAATTTTGCAGTCTGATCATCTTGAAAAAAATGTTATTTCTCTTCTCTTGGGTTGAAATTTGTGATTTACTCATAAAGCTTACAGTATATAGTTATATTTTAGCTTTATTTTTAAATATTTTTAAAAATTTATTTATTTAGTGAATTGTTTGATGACATTTGCAGCTGAATGGATAGATAGGGATGAAACTGTAAAATCTATGTAAGATAAAATCATCTCAATTTCACAATTTAACTTCTCTGCATCTTTTTCCATCTGTAAAATGAGATTAGATAGCTGATCTCCTGGGTCCTGCTTGGACTTAATATGAATGAGTGACATTTTTTCCTTTTCTCCTTCTCACTGATATGCCTTGGTGAAATGTTCTATACTTCATCACATAAGAAAAACTAGTTTTGGCATAAAACAATGTGAGCCACTTAATGATGATAATATTATAAGATTAAAAATAATACATGCTTATAAAGATTTTACAGATAGCTCGGCTTTGATAATAATTCTAATGTGGAACACTAACTACTTTTTTTTTTACTGGCATTATATTTTTTGTTATTTTAATTTTCTATCTGTACAATATGTTCGCCACCAAAGGACTAGTTTCCTTCCCTTACCACATTTGACCCCGTTTACCCATTTTTGCCTTCCTCCCACCACTCTTCTCCTCTGACAATCACCAATCTGTTATCCGTATCTATGAGTTCATTTTGTTTCACTTATTATTTTTTTACTTACTTTGTTTTACAGTCCACATGTGAGTAAAATCATGATTTTTGTCTTTTCTGTTTGACTTATTTCACTTAGCATAATCCCTTTAAGATGCATGTTCTTGCAAATGGCAATTATTTCATTTTTTTTATAGTAAGTAGTACTGCATTGTGTGCAATCTTCATCAATTCTTCAGCTGAAAGACATAGGTGATTTTCATATTTTGACTATGATTGCAAGTATCCAAGACATACATATATTTTTTCAAATTTGTGTTTTCATATTTTTTTGGTAAATACCTAGAAGCGGAATAGCCGAATCATATGGTACTTCTATTTTTAACTTTTTTGAGGAATCTCCAACTTGTTTTTCATGGTGGTTGCACCAATTTACAGTCCCACCAACAATGTAAGTGTTTCTCTTTTCTGCACTGCCTCTCCAACATTTATTTATTTCTTTTCTCTTCCTTTCTTTTTCTTTTCTTTTCTTTCCTTTTCTCTTCTTTGTTAATAGCCATTCCAACAGGTATGGGTAATATCTCATTCTAGTTTGGATTTGCATTTTTCTAATAATTTGTGATGTTGAACATTTTTCAAGTGCCTTTTGGCTATCTATATGTCTTCATTGGAAAAATGTCTTCAGATCCTCTGCTCATTTTTGTTGTTGTTGTTTATTTATTTATTTATTTTTTTGTATTTTTCTGAAGCTGGAAAGGGGGAGGCAGTCAGACAGACTTCCGCATGCGCCGGACTGGGATCCACTCGGCACGCCCACCAGGGGGTGATGCTCTGCCCATCTGGGGCGTCGCTCTGTTGCGATCAGAGCCACTCTAGTGCTTGGGGCAGAGGCCAAGGAGCCATCCTCAGTGGCCAGGCCATCTTTTGCTCCAATGGAGCCTCTGCTGTGGGAGGGGAAGAGAGAGACAGAGAGGAAGGAGAGGGGGAGGGGTGGAGAAGCAGATGGGCGCTTCTCCTGTGTGCCCTGGCCAGGCATCGAACCTGGGACTTCTGCACACCAGGCCGATGCTCTACCACTGAGCCAAATGGCCAGGGCCATCTGCTCATTTTTTAATAGTGTTGTTTTCTTCTTGTTGTTTTTGAGTTGTATGAATTGTTTATATATTTTGGATATTAACCCCTATAAGAAATATCATTTGCAAATAATCTTTTCTCACTTAGGTAATTATTTTTTCATTTTGTTGATGACTTCCGTTGCTGTAAAGAAACTTTTAACTTTGATGTATCCAATTTGCTTTTTTTTGTTTTCTTTCTTTGCTGTTGAAGTCAAATCCACAAAAACATTCCTAAGAACAATGCCCAGGAGCTGAGTGTCTATGTTTCTTCTCTGTATGTTATGACTTCAGGTCTTAACTAAGGTCTTTAATCCATTTTGAGTTCATTTTTGTGTATGCTGTCAGATATCACAATGTATAGTCTAGTATCATTCTTTTGCATGTGGCTGTATAGTTTTTACAACATCATCACTTATTGAATAGATTGTTCTTTCCTTATTTTATGTTCCTGACTCCTTTGTTATAAAATATGATATAAATGTATGTGTGGGTTTATTCCTGGGCTCTCAATTCTGTTCCATTGGTTTCTGTGTCTATATTTCTGTTATTAACATACTACCTTGATTATTATAGCTTTATAATATACTTTGAAACCAGGGGGTTGATATTTCCAGCTTTGTGCCCCACCCTGCCCTAAAGTTTACTTTGGTTATTTGCTATCTTTTAGGTTCCATACAAATTTTAGAATTTTTTTTGCTCTATTTCTGTGACAAATGCCATTAGGATTTTGATAGGGATTATATTGAATCTGTAGATTGTGTTGGGTAATGTGTACATATTATCAATATCAATTCTTCCAATCCATGAGCACAGACTATATTTCTATTTCTTTGTTTCTTCTTTGACATTATTTTTTTCTTTAATGACTTTAGACAAAAATTAAATTAGATTTTTTTTACTAGGTAGGCTACTTTCTGACTAAATAGAATATTCTGCCAAAAAATTTCTGGCACATGTGTGCTGAATAGTTCATCTTAAGTGGCAATTAGACATCTTTATTTATTATCTCTGACCATTAATATACTTTATAAGCATGCAGTAGAAATTTCTGTAATTAAGTTAAACAACATCTAACTCCATTTTTGGCTTAAACTAGTCAGTTTACTATTATACATTAAATATATATTTTGGCATAATAAGTTTTACAAAAACTCCTTAAAGAATTTATGTTCCTTGACTCTCATCTGCATTCCTTGACCCCTATAGTAAAGCCTTAAGACAAGTTTTAGTTGCTTTATAAATCTTATTTTGCATGTTTCTGCATAGATTTGCATGTTAAATTAAAGGGACTTTAATTCCAAGGTTTGTGATGCAGAATTCAATTAATAATTTCAGGCAAATTATTCCAATTATATTCAAAACCAGTATTCAAAGCTGACATTTGAGATTCAACTTGAGTATCTTCATAGCTTTTGTCTCTTGCCATTTTAGTCTTGAATAAAAATCTAAAAATAATGTGAAGAAAATTCTATGACCTAATAGAACTTAGAATCAAAACTCCCTGTGTAGAGAATTCCACAGATAATCAGCCCAAGTCTTTACAATGGTCTATAAGAACCTATATGTAATCTGTTCTCAACTTTTACCTTGTTAATTTCTACTGTGAACTGAATTATGTCCCCTGACCCTGACCTAATTTATATGTTGAAGCTCTAACCATTAATGTGACTGTATTTGGAGATAGGGCTTTAGGAGGTAATTAGGGTAAAATGAGGTCATAAGGGTGGGGTCCTAGGATTGGTGACTTTATAAAAAGAAGAGAGAGAGAGACTTCTTTTTCTATCTAAGCATGCATGAAGCAAGGAAAGATTATGTGAGCACACAGTGAGAAGTTAACTGTTTCTGAGTCAAGGAGAGAGCTTTCATTACAAACCATCTCTGCTGGACCTTAGTTTGGGACTTCTGCCTTCCAGAACTATAAGAAAATACATTTCTGTTGTTTAAGCCATCCTATCTGGGGTCTTTTCTTTTTTTATGGCAGCCCAAGGAGAACCAAGAAATCTTATCTTCCTATCTCATACTTGTTCACTCCAATCTAGAAGGATGTGCTCTCTACTTTTCCCTTGCATGCTATGTATATTTCTGTCTTAAAGATGTAGTGCTAGCTATTTCTTCTGACAAGAATTCTTTTCTGTTGGTATTCAGCATGGTCAATTTGATTAGAATCTCCCAAACTTTGACCATATGTCACTTTCTCAATGAGGCCTTCCAAAATTCACCTATTTATTACTACAACCTGCAATCACCACAGCCTCAGTCACCCTAAACCCCTTTACACTGTTTCACATTTTACCTTTTAATTTCTATACCATCACCTTCTATTAAGTATTTATTTATATCTGTTATTTATTGTCTGTCCTTTTCTGTTTTGCTCTCTGCTGTATTTCAACCTGCACACAATAAATGCTTAATAAACTTTTGGTCAATGAATAAACACATGTTTACAAGGAAACATATTTCTTGGTAATGTTTCTCACAGCCTTTATGGCACTTAAATCTAGCACTATGAATTACATTCATTCACTTTTTATTTATTCATTCATCTCCACAGCAATATTTCCTAAACACTGTTAGGCGCTGCTGAGAATTAGGAATAGAAGGTGAAAAAGACAGATACAGTTTATGTTCTCACATAATTTAGAGCTGTATAAGATCATAAAGATCATCCTGTCTAATGGTTTTTTTAAAGTTAAATTTCAGAAGAAGAGCCTTTCATCAAACAAATTCATATGAGATTTAAGATAAAACATAAATAAACACTGCCTAAATTAAAGACAAAGAAGGTAGTAAGAAATATAATGTTTGGTTTGGAAATCATTGATAATTCTTATCATTTTAAAGCTTAAATTCATGGAGGACATGAATAAGTTGAATGACTGTTGGTTCCTGTAAAGGAAATCAAAAACATATTTGGCTTTCAGGTGTCTGAGTTTTAAGGTCATGATCTCTTTGCTCTATTATGCTAAATTTGCACACTATCTCAGGCACTGACTTTATAAGCTATTTTAAGTCATCTAGAAATTTAAAGAAATTATTTTTTAATGCAATTTATTATTAAAGTCTTCAATCACAACTATCATGTGTAGAGTTCTGTCAACTCATGCATGTAAACCTGGTGTTTCCTGTAATAATCACAAACTGAATGCAGAATTTATAATTTTATATTTTTATTGTATTTTTCTTTCTAATTTTCTAGAATCCTGAACAACAGGGTTTGCTTGTCCCCATAGTACATTCTTATAATGTGACAAATTTACTGCTAAATCCAGGGAGGAAGGGCAGCAATGACCTTGACCATCTTCTCAGTTCTGGCAGCAAGGACTAAAAATAATCTCTGTCCTTTGTAAAAATTTAGTTCTAAAGCAACTTGTTTTTAAGAGTATCTCAAAAGTTCTCTTATATCTTATGACATTTTACTATTCAAAGTATAAACTTTATGTGAATTAAAAGATAACCTGTGTTCACTTGTTTAACTTCTATATTTATAAAATTCAAGAAATAACAATTTATTTACTTTAATAACAGTATTACTTATAATTCTCTATTATATTATATTTTATTATAAGTACATACCATAAATTATGGAAAACATTACTCAAAAATAGCTTTGGTGCAGAAAAAATTATTTATATTTATTGGATTTGATTTTACCTCTATATCACCTCTGCCTGTTGGCTGAATAGTTTTTACTAAGACAGTCCTGGTGATAGAGACCTCAATATCACCGAAAAAATTTATTTGATATTTAGACTGTTCTGGTGGTCAGAAAATTCCTCCTTATATTATTCCAAAATTTACCTCGCTGTAATTACCCAAGACTGACAGATTGAAGAGTGATTTTTTTCACCTTTGAGTCTCTACTTTCTACACTAAACATTTCTCAGATCTTTTGATTTTAGTTTTTGTAAGCTACCCTTTCCCATTTTAGAATATTTAATATCTTAATCACTCCTCTTTGAATTAGATATTTTAGGATTTATTGGTTTCTCTTAAAATGTGATGCCTAAAAGACTCGTACATTTTTTAATTTAACTTCTTGCCTTCATCATAACCTGCTTCTGATTCATACTGACCTTCTTTGAACTTTCTAACTCCTGTTCTCCTTTTATATAATTTTGTCTTTTATTGAGTAACTCCTTCTTTGATAAGAGAATTTTTAAAATTCTTTTATTTTTTCAAGACACTTAAGGAGTTTTAATTTAAAATATAAGTTTCCTGACTAATCAACTTTATTGTTACCAGAACCAAATGAGTAGTTCTGGTAACCAATATATACATCAAGCTAAAAAATTAATTACAGAAATCTGATTCCTCTGGTAGCTTCCTGATTAAGTGTTGGGCCAACAGGAATAAACTATTCATAAAAAGGGCTAGATTCTCTAAGAGTTTCTTTCATTTTTCTTTCTTTTTTTCTCAGCTCTCCAGAAATCTAGTAATTTTTTTCTTCCAGAGGACTTAGGCAATCAGATGACAATTTTCAGAAAAATACCAGCTTCACCCAGTTCTCCTTAAAATATCAACTTTCTCTAGAATATCAGCCTCTGCACATACTTTTGTCTGTTCCTGAACAGCATTTCTTGAGTTAAGACCTTTTCATGAATGTGTCAATGCTCTGCTCAGCTGTTAACATTTATAAGAAGTCTTCTTTGAACCCACCAATCATAAACCCCAAATCAGTTTAATGGTATTTACCCTGTACACCAATCTCTCATGGAACATGTGATAGTACTGCATAGTAATTTCTGGTGTGCTTGTCTACAACTGATACTGGGTATTTACCTCTTTGAAGAGATAGCACTCATTTATTTAATTTAACATCTATACAATGCCAGATTAAAGGCATTCAATGATTATCTGTTATATTGATGGAAGAGTAAACTAATGAATGAGTGACATTTTATTATTCTTTATTATAAATGTGTCATAAATATGACATTATATAAAAATATATAATACAGTAAAAAACGTATTTAAACAAATTTCCATTTAGCCATCACATAGCTAAAGAAACAACAATATGACTAGTCATGAGAACTTTTCAATTACATTCTCTTTTCCAAGAAAATTTGTTCTCTCTTCTGCATATTATTTTAATCACTCTCTTGTTTTTTCTTTTATTTTTATTGACTATGATTTAAACACTAAATAATATAGGGATTAGTTTAGTCTGGGTTGAAATATATATAAGTAGAACATTATTATGTGTATTCTTCTGTGACTTATTTGGTTCATAATTAAAAAAAAACTGTACATTGATACATGTAGCTAAAATTAAGCTTATACTAATATATAATATTCCATTTTATTAATATTAAAAATATGTATCTATTTTACTTCTGCTTGACACTTTAACTATTTCTATGATTTTTACTATATTAAACAAAGCTACTATGAATTTAAAAAAAATTGCCATGATTCATACAAGAATTTCTATTGCATATAGCAAAGTATACATTCTGTGTAGAGAATTTATAAATAGCCAACTTTAGTAGGTGATGTCAAACTGTTTTCAAATGGTTGTACAATTATACACACCTCCTGGACAAGTGAGAATTTGTGTTAATCCACATTCTAACCTATATTAGTGTTGTCCAGCTTTCAATTTTTCCCCATTCTCATTTATGTAAAAAGATATCAGGATGGTTTTAATTTGGATTTTCCTGATTACTAACCAGGTGGAACATACTTTTGTAAGATTAAGAATGTTTTGTTTATCCTTCTGTGAAATGCTTATTCATTATTTTGTCCAATTTTTTACTGGACTGTTTGTCTTTTTCTTCTAGATATTAATTTTCTGTATACTATATGTATCATAAATGTTTCTGCAAGTAGTCTTTTAATATTTTTATAGTTTTCTATTCACATTTAAGTCTTTAATCTACCTAGAATTGATTTTTGTACATCCATGAGTTATGATCCAATTTCATTTTTTATGTGCAACCAATTATCTCAGGATAAATTATTAAAAATATATTTTAAAATGGTATTTTCCAATGTGATCTATAAGGTTTACATTGTCATAAATCAAGTTTTCATATATGCACAGGTCTGTTCTGAGCTCTCTCTCTCTCCTGTTCCATTTGAACATTTGTTTAGAAATTTGTCACTACATTGTCTTATTATCTTAGTTTTATGATAAATCTCAATATCTATATTTCTTCTTTATATCTTCATTCTATCTTCTTTGCTCTTTTTTCCCTCAGAATTATCTAAACTATTCTTGATCATGTCTCAGTCTTCCAGGCAAATTTTAGATTCAGTTCATTAAATTCTGTACAAATTTATGTTGGAGTTCTGGTTGGAATTGCATTGAACTTCAGGAAAGCTTATATTTTTATAATATGGAGTCTTCCAATCATAAACATTGACTATATTTCAATTTAATTAGATATTTAAAATGTATTTTAATAATATCTTATACTTACAGTAAAAGTTTGCATTGGCCCTGGTCAGTTGGCTCAGTGGTAGAGTGAAGACCCAGAGTGTGGATGTCCTGGGTTGAATTTCTGGTCATGGCACACAGGAGAAGTGACCATCTGCTTCTCGACCCCTCCCTCACCCTCCCTCTCTCTTTCTCCTCATCCTGCAAGCAAGATGGTCTCCTACACTGAGAATGGCTCCATGGCCTCTGCCTCAGGTGCTAAAAATAGCTGGTTGCTATAACAGAGCAATGGCCCAGATGGGCAGAGCATGCCCTTAGGGCACTTGTAGAGTGGATCCCAGTCATATGCATGCAAGAATCTCTTACTCTTCCTCCACTCCTCTCAATAATTAAAAAAATTTGCATTATGTTGGATTTATTGTTTAGCACTTTAAGATTTTCATGTTATTTAAAGAGGATGTTTAATATTTGAACTATATTACCTTAAATATTGTTGCTGTTGGATATGATTTAATACATTTCTATATTAACTTTGGATTGAGCAACCTTGTCAAATTTTCTTATTAATTCTAATAATTGATATGTAGATTCTTATAGAATTTCTATGTTGACTATATTATCTACAAATATATCTTCCTTTATAATATGTACATATTTTATTTTTTCATATTGTATTGTGCTTTTTAAGACTCTTAACTAAGAAATAAACTAGATATAAAATATGTACCATTTTTTCTATACATATCTATCCATGTGAATACAATACATGCACATATACATTATATATAATTAATATATATCCTCTATTATATATAGTTAGATATGTACATATACATTACATATATACATACATACTTACATAAACATATGTACTTTAAATATCCAATTATGATTGTTTCATTCAGAAGCATTTAGAATATCTGCCATATTACTGAAAACATGTTAACTTATATTTCTAAAATAACATATTTATAGATCATAATCTAAAAGGTCAATAGTTGGTAGCTGAGTAACATCAACTAGTTGACCATAATTGAAGAAAATAGTTGAATTGATATTAGGACTTGCTCATTATTTTACAGCCAAGCAAGATAACTATTTCCAAAATTTAACCTTACCAAGTATTTTATTTCATAATACTCAATAACGATAATTATTTAAATTTGCATAGAAGTATCTGCATATGCCACCTTGATACCCTTGCTTATTCTTTGTAACAATTAGGTCAGCTCTGCCTTCATCTCACATATAAGACAGTCATTAAATGACTCACCAAGGCCAGGGAGAAGGAGAGGGATAAACCTGGGCCAGCCATCCAGGTGCTTGAAGTGCAGGGCATTTCTCATTTCAACAATGCTTGCACTCCGAAAAAAAGAAATTTCTAACTTCTGTGTTTACAACTAACTTATTTTTTTGTATAAGCAATTAATTGTTATATATAATAGTCCTCTCATCAAATTATAAGAAAATATAACTCCACTATAAGTTATAATTGCAAAGTGAACTTGTGAAGTGTGAAATGTTTAAAGCACAGCACCTAATTCAAATGCTTCAATTGCCAACTCATCAACTTCTTTTAACCCCATATGCAATATTGAGCTACCTTTTATTTCCCTGTACCCTGTGTAGCTTCAAAGAGGGCAGTTTGATCACCAGTCTATTAGATACATATGCACATCAAAAATAGACAAGAATTTCAGAAAAGAAAAAAACATATCCTTATGATTCAAGAGCAAAGGTCACTCACTCAAAGACAATATACTGTACATGTGTTATTTATATGCCACCATTTTTTACTGCCCTTCAATGAAAAACATCTTGTTACCATAGCAACTGCCATATTGCATACTATCTTTGAGGCTACTACATCATTGCAATAGACACACAGAAAGACACTCATATCCTTAAGTTATTTCCAAGTCTGTCATTTTAGAAAGTTTAAAGAAAAATAACAAATATGTGTTAGCCCTCTTTCCTTCTGCTTTATAACCACTTGATTTTGCTTGAACTTATTTTTTCATTAATTTTTAACTAATAAAGAGAATATTGGCACTTATAGTTCATTGTGTGTTAGAGGGAGAAACAGCCAACTAAGACATTTAATAGAAAATGAATTATGATCTGGCAGTTATGGCTGTATCACATCTATTTGTTTTTACATTGAAAAGTTCATATCCTGTCACAGCAGTGACATCTCACTGAGCCATGATGTGCTGTGAACCATATGTGTTTTCATTCTTTAATACAGAGTGGAGACATGCGTCATATCTTCTACTTAATCCTCATCTTGCAATAATTGTCATCAAGTCCCATTGATAGCTTGACCTGAAAAAGTATAATAGAAATGTGTCGTCTATAAAATTCTATTTTAGTCAAATAAACCATATTTAGAGCTAGCAGTGAAAAATTCTATTAATAAAATTAATTTTAATCGAGTGTTTCTGATATGCCAATACTTTAGCCATTATCTATTATAACCTTCCATTGATTTAATAAAATTGACAGTATTATGCTATGTTCTTGTTGGTGAAACTGAGGTTTACAAGTTTAAATAATTACCCCAAGCAAATGGCAAATGTGTATCATTCTAGCCCCAAAATAAAATCTACTTTTGTGCTATGTTTAGTTCTCGCTAGATAGGCTGGTAAAACTTTTTAAAAAGTAAAAAGAAACTCTTTTATTTGTCTTGTGTTTTAATAACAATTTCTTGTTTTTAAAAGATCTGAAATTTTTTAGAAGGAAAACCCTGTTATTTCATGACAATGAAATGCCCAAATCAAGTACTTATAGTATAAACCAGGGGTCCTCAAACTTTTTACACAGGGGGACAGTTCACTGTCCCTCAGACCATTGGAGGGCCAGACTATAAAAAAAACTATGAACAAATTGCTATGCACACTGCACATATCTTATTTTAAAGTAAAAAAACAAAACAGGAACAAATACAATATTTAAAATAAAGAACAAGTAAATTTAAATCAACAAACTGACCAATATTTCAATGGGAACTATGCTACTCTCACTGACCACAAATGAAAGAGGTGTCCTTCCAGAAGTGCGGCGGGGGCCGGATAAATGGCCTCAGGGGGCCGCACGTGGCCCGCGGGCCGTAGTTTGGGGACCCCTGGTATAAACTATACTCCAATAGATAACATCTCTCATTTTGTTCCACATGCTCCTCTGTCATTTTAAGACTGTTTTCTGTAATTCTTTATGAAGTTAATTTAAAAACTATAATGATCATGATAATAGACTCATGCTGCCTAATACAATTTTAGGTGGTCTTGGATTTTATTTTAATACCATATTTGCCATTACCACTCAAACAACAAAGTTTCTGACATGAAGATGAGTAGAGTTTATAGTCAAATCAACAAAATGGAACCCAAGGATTCGCTTTATTACCTCACCAGTGCTCAAGAGACACCAACTCTGAGATGTATTTTGGTTTGGAACATCCTATAAAACAAATCCATCTCTAACAGTGGAACATCTGTTTGCATATGCTATCTTCTATAAATTGCAATTGTAAAACATTAATAACACTTAATTACAAATACAGATATAGGGGAGTCAGGAAATGAGACAGTTGAAATTCACCAGGTCATATCCACAGCGGATAAGCTCCCTCTGATTACAAATAGACAATTAAAACTTTTGAGCTGAAAATGATGTGAAGCACAAAAATAGTGCTTCATGTATTTCAAATTCTTTTTTGTTTATGTACTTATGTGACCCTAACAATCCACTGATTAAATTATTTTAATTTCATATTCAAAACCTAAGTTGATAAGAGACATTGATAAGAGTGTGGTGGTTATGGGGGGGAGGGGGGAATGGGAGAGGGATAGGGGGTGGGGAGGGGCACAAAGAAAACAAGATAGAAGGTGACAGAAGACAATCTGACTTTGGGTGGTGGGTATGCAACATAATTGAATGACAAGATAACCTGGACTTGTTATCTTTGAATATATGTATCCTGATTTATTGATGTCACCCCATTAAAAAAATAAAATTATAAAAAAAAAACAACAAAAACCTAAGTTGAACCCAAATCGTGGTCTAGCCTAAGTTAAAATGTATAAATCACCTAACAATAGCCCTGGCCAGATAGCTCAGCTGGTTAGACCATCGTGCTGAAGCACAGAACTTGCCAGTGCAAACCCTGGTAAGGGCACAAACAGGGACGATCAATGTTCCTGTCTCTCATTCTCTTCCTTCCTCTCTCAAAAATCAATAATAAATATTTTTAAAATTACCTAATAATAAAAAATATTTTAAAAACGATTGCAATATTTTGAGTACTTACTTGGTATAAGATACTATTATACTATGCCTGTCACATAAATTATCCCTTTTTGTTATAATAATTTTGCTAACTAAAACAGGCACAGAAGGCATGGTAGATTTGCTCACAGTCATCTAGCCAAGTAAGATATCTAGTTGGAATTAGAATCAAGTATTAGAAATTCCAGTGAACCTTCTTTCTCTATTTTTAATTGTTTTATATAGAAAATCAACTTTAACTGGGTGACATTGGTCAACTATACACATAGATTTAGAAAAAAAATCTCCAGATCATTTTGACATTCGATTATGTTGTACACCCATCACCCAAAGTCAAATCGTCCTCTGTCACCCTTCATTTGGGTTTCTTTATGTCCCTCCCCTCCCTTCACCCCTTCTCACTTCTCCCTTCCCCTCCACCTGGTAACCACTGCACTCTATGTCCATGAGTCTAAATTTTTTGTCCCACCTATGTATGGAATCATACAGTTCTTAGTTTTTCTGATTTACTTATTTCACTCAGTATAATGTTATCTAGGTCCATCCATTTTGTTGTAAATAATCCAATGTCATCATTTCTTATGGCTAATATTCCATAGTGTATATGTGCCACATCTTCTTTATCCAGTCCTCTATTGAAGGGATTTTTGGTTGTTTCCATGTCTTGGCCACTGTGAACAATGCTGCAATGAACATGGGGCTGCATGTGTCTTTGCGTACCAATGATTTTGAGTTTTGGGGTATATACCCAGTAGAGGGATTGCTGGGTCATATGGTAGTTTTATTCTTAATTTTCTGAGTAACCACCATACTTTCTTCCATAATGGTTGTATATTCCCACCAACAGTGAATGAGGTGAACCTTCTCATTTTGATAATAAACTATTTTTTAAAGGATACAATCTGGCCTAAATTTGTTTTCTTTTTTAAAAGTTTTATGCTTTTAAAATTAAAATTTTAATTTATAAATATCTGTTTAAGCAAATTTTAAATACTTTTATAAATCAGTTAAACAATAATAACTGAAAATGTTTATTATCAAAATGTTAATCTTTCAGGAATTATTAAGTAACTCACAGATATTAGAAATTTTGTTTTGATCACATCTTGAAGAAAATATTTAATCTCTTCTATACTTAGAGAATAAACTGGTATAATGATTTTAATGATCTAAGTTAAAATAAAATAAATTTACTTTTTAGCAGCCATCTATTCCAGAAGAATACATATGTACTTTTGGTATGAATTATTGAAACTATTGTTTCTACATTGCTTTGCAAACATAAACAACCAAAATTTCACTTTAAAGACTAGCTATGAAACTTCTAAATAAAGTAGTTCAGCATAAATAATTAGACTAAATTATTTGTTATTATTATTATTATTATTATTATTTTGCTAGAGAAAGACAGGAAGGGAGAGAAATGAAAAGCATCAACTAATAGTTGTGGCACTTTAGATGTTCATTGATTGCTTTTCATATGTGCCTTGACCAGATGGCTCCAGCTGAGCCAGTGACTCCTTGCTCAAGTCAACAACCTTGAGCTCAAGCAATTGACCTTGGGCTTCAAGCCAATGACCTTTGGGTGCAAGCCTGAGATCATGGGGTCATGTCGATGATCCCATGTTCACTCTGGTTACCCGGCACTCAAGCTGATGAGCCTGCACTCAAACTGGATGATCCCACAGTCAAGCCAGCAACCTCGAGGTTTCAAACCTGGGTTCTTAGGATCCCACGTTCATGCTCTATTCACTGTGCCACCACTGCTCAGGCTGATTAGGATGGCTGTAAGTCATTTGTGTTTGCCAAGACATTTGCAAATGTATAGTCAGAACCAGTCTGATTTCCTTGAACACCTGCGCAAGGTAGTGGAACTAGGCCTTTATTCTTCCAATAGTATTAGTTTATCTTTGGAAGGTGTTCTTAGGCAGCTGCCACATAAAGATATATATATCTTAACACAATGTTCCATCTAAGTGTAGGTCATGCTTGAGTTTATTTTTATCCGAGTGAGCAATTGATGTAAATAGTTACTTGGTATACTGGCACATTTATGAAACATTTTTATTATTAAATTTTAGCATATATGCAAAAACTGCCACACAGTGTGCTTGATGTCATGCATGTTTATATACTTTACCCCCAAAAAACTTTCTGCATAGTTCATCTTTAGTTTGTTACTGCACAACAATACTTGGGTAAATACCCAGAATTTGTGACCATAAATAGAGGAAAATGCTAAGATATCTGTAAATAGAAGATAATTATATATATATATATATATATATATATATATATAAAGTTTAATAATAAGAATGTATCATTTGAGAGGTTAATGTGTGTTAACATCTTCGAAGACTATAATTAAGCAAAAGTTTCCTTTCATTCTTTATGAAAACCTCTGTTAATTGTTCTGGGAAGTCATTGATTGCCTGTTATTAGTCAAAACATAAAAGGCTAGACAGATGGCTTAATGTCACAAAGTTATTGGCTCATAAAACTAGATTTTTATTGCTAAATTTCAGATGGAAAAAGGAAAAGCTGTGAATAATATATAAAAAACAAAACCACGTATATTAGATCAGACTATTCTCCAATATTAAAAATATGGCATTGAAAGTTTTGAGTGAAAGATTTGTAAGGATAGGGGAATCAGATGTGAATATGTCTGAATAAATCTAATCCCAGTTGTAGAGTGAGACACAGATGCTTGTTGTTCACAGCTTTGAGTACCCCACCAACCTAACCCACTGCCCATGTTAAATGATGTACGGGAATATTTTGAGCACTGAACTATTCTGGAAAATGTTTTCTAAGCTTATTACAGGGAAATAATCAGAATAATATAAACAAGTCTTTAGGTTTAAAAAGCCCTTTATTTTATACAAATTTTTGAATATTTTCAAGAAGTAATAAATAGTTGTTAAATTTATATTATTGTATATTCACTTCTGTATATGTATTTCCAAAATGTAAAAAAAAGTTATAAAAACATCTTTATATTACTGTGATTATTTTCCTGTTAATAAGCTTTGCAAAGCACTTTCCATAATAATCCAATATTCAAAATATTTCTATATATCCTTTAACATTGTGAATTGACTTAAAATGCCAACAGGTCATGCACAACAAAGCAATAACAACAAAAAAAAAACCCACTTCCCCCCTTTAAATCATCTTGCATTTATCTTCTTGCCATATATGTTGAGTTATTTGAGGTGGAAGGAGAGCACATTGGATTGGTTATTTCCCAGTCTTTCTTGATGAATTGTTCTTGCATTTGCTTAAAGAAGAATAAAATAAAAAAGTAACAGCAAGAAAGAGAATGTCATTGTATGTATTTGCTTTTAAAATTCTAAATTTTTCATATCTGTGGTTTGCAAAGAAACTGATAAAGTAAATGCATTTTTCTTTTCTTTCTTTTTCTTGGGGGGGGTTACTATACTTTAAGAAATTTTGGTCGGTCTCCTGAAATTTTTCAATAAAGTTAAATTTCTTATGTTTGGTGTAGTATGTTCCAACACAATTTTCTCGGAATCTGAGGATGATTGTTTTCTTTCTCTCACTCTCTTTTTAAAGACCATTCTTCTTAGCTTTCATTTGAAAATATTTGATGTCATCTTTCTTTTTTTTCCTAATGATGGAACTTAATACAACTTTTAACCATTGATCTTTTCCCCTTGACTTCCTCTTAAGTTATCTCACAGTTGAACATGTGAGTCAGACACAAGTATACAGGAAGTAGAATGAATGCATGGAAGAAAGTTGCTTTCCTGGTAAGGAACAGGCATGTGAAAGCTTTCAGAACTTCCTTTCCAACCCTTATGCTTTTTGATGATTGGAATAGCATAGGTAGTGGAAACAGATGCTGTCAGATCTACATTTTTTGGCTCAGGATAAAATGAGCAAAGGCTAAAGAGAGTCATGTTGTTTTGCAAACTGACATACACACTTCATCTTTCCCAAATTTATTTGGGTAAAAGAGCAAATTACCAGGCTTGACGGTGGTATGGATGCCACTATCCTGTTAGTTAGAGGAACATAGAGAATCAAGAATAGAAAACCAGCTAGATTGTCAGTTTACAACTAGCAGAGTCAGCCATCTCTACTATGTCCTACAGCTACTTTTAAAATTCTCTTTCTGTGAATTTTAAATCTGCATTCAGAACACATTTCTAAAACCAAAAAGCCTTTGGTTGCTATTGCTGCCCCTTGTGTAATGAAAGAGATTTCTGAGAACCAGCACAGGTGGTAGGAAAATCCAAGTTTCATTCTGAGTTCTGTCCTTGATTATTTTTGTGTCCTTGAATGAATCATTTTTAACTTCTTAGTCTTAGTTTCTCCACTTGCATAACCAGTATATTATTGTACTATGACTCATTCTGCTTATCTCATATAAGTGTGAACTGAATGCTGTGTATTACTTTGCAATGGAGAATACCTAATTAATTAAGGTTCCTCTGTGGCTGATAAGCCTTCTCATTAAATATGTGATAGACATGATTGGCTGTTAGCTGTCAAATGTTGTATCAGTAACTGGGTAATGATAGCAATGAAAAGTTATTTAGTTTTGAAGGATTATTTCCAAACAAGCCCAGCAAAGATCTTTAGACTTCCAGATATGATCTGTTGAAAGATGCTGAAAGAATAGAGACAATGTCCCTCAGGTACAAGCTGTGACATCACTCCTTCCCATGGCCTTGGTTCACCAAGACGCAAACATCAGAATCAGGAGAGTTAAGACTTTTTTTTTTTTAATTTATAAGCCTTGTTTCAGCTCTTTGGCTCAACCTACTATAGCACCTCATGAGTTAATAAGGTTTCTATTTTGTTTGTTAGTTTATTTTGTTCATCATATTTCATAGAAGAGTAAAATTATATGTTTTTTTTCTGCTTGCTTTTCTCTGACTGGCTTATTTCACTTAGCTTGATGTATTATAGAATTGTACACCTGAAACCTATATAATTGTATTAACCAATTTCACCCCAATAAATACAATACAAAATAGTTAACAATAATTGAACAATAGTATTTAGACTAGGGTTAATTGGCTGGCTCCTCATGGGATAAAATAAGCTAAAAGGGGCATGTTATTAGTAAGAAGATTTGTTTCTGTCATTCTTTTGCTTGGTTTTGTTATGAGATGTGAGCACAAATGCTCAAAAAAATCTGACTATTTCCACAGCTTTACTGTGACCTTAGTGGCTTACCACCTGCCATTTCAGTTTTGGGTCTGCATTCCTAGCTTGGAAATAGAGTGCAAGCAGTGGGAGAGACACATCAGGAGCAGAATCAAGATAGCAAGAATACCTGTGTTTTATTTGAACAAAAAACAAAATGAGAAAAGCAATAACAGAGAGAAGAGCTTTAGTTAGATGAGTTTAGGGAACATATTTGCAAAAGAATTCCTTAGAATATTTAATCAAATGAAAAACTGTCAATCTCCATGAAAACATTATTATATTTAATTTTCTGCTAAGATTTGAAGTTGCATAAAATTTGAAGGAAGAAACACCGGATTGGAATATGAAAACACAACCCCGCATCCTCACTATCCTGTTGCATTGCTCCAGAAGACAATATTCTTGTGATATCCCAAACGAATAGCCTTTGTTAAACTGAGTGCAGTATTTATGGTGTTTAGGGATTCTACTATAATACAAGACTGATATTCATATCTTTGCTTTTTAACTTTTTGTTTTTCCTTGAAATGCCCTTTGAAATGTCTTTTATTGAATTAAGAGCAAGAAACAGTCTATTGCTAAATTACACAGATCATCAAGATCTAAGATAAAAGAAGCTTTGCTGTTAGACAAAGTCATCATAGAAACAAATATATTGTTAATCATCAGTAGTTTTCAAATCAATTTATTACACTTCCTTGAAATACATTTTTGTAAAATGTAGTGTCCCAATGAAGCCAGTTAGGTGGAAGTCTTCCATTGTAGCTTTTAGTGAAAATTAGTCTCCAAGAAAAGTATTTGAGCTAATTTTTCCTTTCTTATAATTTGCATTTAAAAATTTATTGTATTTTATAATTATTACTCCTGAGTAAGCTTAAGCAACTCACTAATAAAACTAATGGTATACCACAAGATGCAATTAAAACTGTTTAAGTAATAGGATGACCATTAAAGCTTCCTTTGGAGGAAGAACAAGTGCCCAGCAGTGAGGGTGATTGTTGAGTGCATGAAAAATTCAATTTGGCTAATTAATGACCTGGTTTTGACAGGCAGTTACTTAGGTTATAAGAGTCCTGTAGTTTCTATATCATTCTTAAAAAAACAACAACAGTGTAATAGAAGAACTACTAAAAGAAGGTTTATTCAGATGGCAAATTACAAGGACATCATTGTTCCTCTGAGCCTGTGCTAGCTGAGGCTTCTTCCGTCTGTGTGCTCAAGGCAGTGGGCCCTGCCTGCCAACCTCTTACCGCTCCCATTTTCTGTTTAGACAGCCAGCCATGTGACAGTAAATGCCATCTTTATTGAATCAAAAACCTGAGTGCTTTATCCAAAATACATAAGATTAATTAAAGTTCTGAGATTTGAAGACAAAAAAACAAAAGGTCAAATTGGGAGAGTTGGGAGAAACCTACCTCTACAGGCAAACTCTCATTGTTCTTGGCATGAAGGTTGCTGAGGGCATGTGAAGGGGACTTCTGGGAAACTATAATGAAAATCAACAGTGACAACTCTGGCAACAACCACAACAAAACTCTTTAAATGTCCTTTCTAGTTTCTGTGAATCTTCCATTGCTTCTTAGCTCACTCCTTCAAACAGTCTGAAGTCCAGTGCTAAAAATACTCTTTGTCAGGGAACCTGATCTTTTATTTAATTGGTAGCATGGGGGCAGAAGAACAGGAGCGTTCCTCCTTTCTGCTTAATTTGGCCACCTATTAAGGTGATGGCTGTGAATGTCCAGGCTGGAAGGAGGAAGCCGAGGTGTGTGAGAGCATGATGACTGTACACCACCCGGAAGCTCCTCATGCTGTTAGAACACAGCAGAGCAGCCTTGTGCCACTGAGCCTACTGTGGAATCAACAGGAAATGGCCTCGCAGCACCAGAAAAAATGTAAATCTTTGCATAGTATTATTAAGCAAGAAAATCTGAAGCAGATAACATGATGTAATATTATTTATTTGTTTAGTGTCACTAGCCAATGAGTTTTATATGTTATTATCAGTGTGGAAAACCATGTGAAGATTCTTTGGGTGGTGGTCACACAGAATTTTTCTAAGTTATTAATGAGATATCTTCATACATAATGATTTCCACTTTTTAGGAAAATAATTTCTTAATAGAGCACACACATTCCAATTGAAATGTATACCACATCATTGCTACTTCATCTAATAGGAAATTGATGCCTTTCTCGAAAATCATCAAACAATACAAAAAATATCTTTTGAGCATTTATTTGCACCACTCTCCATTTGCATTTAAAAACTGTCTTTAATCCAGCAGCCCTGGAGCTGGTTAGGGACCACTGCTTTTGCACTTACCTAGCACTGTAGAGATAGAATAAAATCCTTTGAAGTCTACTTGGTTTCCCCCACAGAGCTTCATATATTTGGACACACATTTGATGTGTGAAACACAAGCATTGTATTAAGAGGAAAAGCTGCTTTTTTTTCCTTTTGTACAGAATTTGTTCAAACTTGTCTCTACACATCTGTATGTATTGTAGATGAATACAGCTTCTTTCATGAAATCCCATAAGGTGTTTCTGCGATGAGCAACACTCATTTAACAAGTGCACTCTGCCATGCAGGTGGGACCTGCCAGAAGCAACAGCATGCCTGAAACGGAAATGTTGTTTAATGAATATTTATTGATTATGAATATTCATTAAATTAACATCTTTATGGCCGGCCTCAGGCTTTGTAACTTGTGTGGCAGTAAAGTGGTTAAGTTTCTGAAGTAGTCTTGAAGCCCTTTGAGGCTCAGATAAGTATAAAATTACCAAGATTGTATAAGTTCTTTTCTGGAACGAAAACAACTCTTGAAATATTCAGAAGTGGTTCTATTTGGGATCAAAGCCTTTGGTTTTTGGATCATGGTAAGAAGTGACCTGACACTTGATCTCAGATTTTTTTGTACAATCTCCCCAGCAGAATGCTTTTGTCATTGACTCACAGTATTTTTCATTTTCTCAGTCCTCATGCTTACTCTGCAAAGCCTAGGTATCATCCTGTTTGGCATAGATTACTGTACCAGCTTACTTCTCCAGGCCTATCTGAAAGCAGGCTTGCTATCCTCCAACCAATTTAGAAGAGCATGATCTCTTAAAAAGACCCTTTTGATTGTGTAACCTCCCTGCCTGAAATGTCAGAGATTTAGCATTGCCTTCGCTCTCAAATTTAGGGTCTGCACAGAAGATCTAGACCTGTCTTTTTTTAGCATTAATTCTCACCAGTTCCAGCTCTGAATTTTAGGTGCCAGACATTGTGAAAAGTCACTCATGCTAACTCTGTAAGCCTTGCGACATGCTTTACTTTTGGCTTAGGAACCGGTTCCCCTTACTCTAACTCTTTAATCTGATTTAACTCCTACTTATCTTTTGGATATTGCTGTATGCCTCATTTCCCTTGGAAACACTTTCCGGATCTTTAAAGACTGGTGTAGATGTTTGTTCTCTGTGCTCTCATAATCTCCAGGTTTACTCCTATTTTAGAAATCACCACACTGCACTGAAATTCCTCTTCAGTCTTCTCCATAGATTTTATTGTCTCCTTGCAAGTTACAATCGCATCATGTCCACCAAGAAAACCCCAGCACCCAAGTCACTGCCTAAACACATAATCTGTGTCGTCTTGTGTATGTGTATATTTTCTAAAATGAATTCAATCAACATGCTTGATTTTGTCAGAAGCCTTACTTAAAGGGCTTGCCCTACCCAGCATTATGCTAAACTGTTCAGATTAGCGGCAGGAAGCATTGGTAAAAACGTAATTTTACATCTAAATTTAGGTCTGTGGAAAATCTTGCTCAAAAATAGAAACACAGCTCTGTTCTATAGTATGTAAAACACGAGTTATCAACAACAACAAAACATCTAAATTAGCTATAGCAAAAGAAATATGTTTTTCAAAAGAATAGAGGTAGATTATGAAAAATACTGGAAGGCATATGTTGACCCTCAGTCTGGAAGAAATTTGGATCTGTAAAGTAAAATTGGAACCATAAACCAGAAAGGACCGTCTGCATCTCATATTTGCCTCTCTTTGCATTTCTGTTGCAGACTTCTCCCTCTGCTTCTGAGACCACATGGCAGATGCCTGAGTTAACATCACTCCATTCAAACACACAAGCTCAGACTAAATTCTAATTTCTTCTGCTCAATTTCTATGGAAAATATAGTGCTCTACCTCAGGGACAAATATATAAACAAGATTACCAAGGGCTTATTTCAGAAGGAGAATAGATCATTGAGAGAGTTCCTTGTGAGTTGAGAAATTAATCCAAGGATGTAATTTCTAAGAATAATGCTGCCCAATTTAGTAACATAGAAACCACCTACAACCATTTCCTGCAAAACTAGTATTGTGAATGCAAAGCATTTTTTCCTTGTTTGGTTCCACTTGGAAAATTCTTTACTTGAATTCTAATCACATCTCATTTGTAATCATGAAACTACAGAAAATATCATTAGCTTTTTCTACTAGTAGTGAGGCTATCTTAGGTATAATGTTTGGACCCAAGCAATTCCTATCTGCTTCTCTCACTAGAGCTACAGACGTGTCCATTCAGATCTGTCTTAGTAATATTGAGGCTTAGAGCCTAGGGACTTTTTTCCACTAGATGTAACTGTCTCTTGACATCATTGTAATCCTATTTGACTGGTTCTCTTGTTGTATTAGACATTTTATCTAGGGTTGATTTCTCAGCTATTTTGTTCCTTCACTTTTATCCAATATGTTTAAATGTGGACAATTTTTCTAATCACAGAAGCAAAGAAATTACTCTAAATCTATTAGTTGCCACATTTCAAACCTTTGCTCTCTGTGTCCTGTTTGCTGTGTTACAATTTCAACTATAGCTGCAGAAAATCTGTAATCGAAATTTTTTTTAATAAATTTTTATTAATAGTAATGGGATGACATTAATAAATCAGGGTACATATATTCAAAGAAAACATGTCTAGATTATTTTGTCATTAAATTATGTTGCATACCCCTCGCCCAAAGTCAGATTGTCCTCCACCACCCTCGATCTAGTTCTCTGTGCCCCTCCCCCTCCCCCTAACTCTCTCTCTCCCTCCCTCCTATGTCCTCCCTCCCCCCACCCCTGGTAACCACCACACTCTTGTCCATGTCTCTTAGTCTCGTTTTTATATTCCACCAATGTATGGAATCATGTAGTTCTTGTTTTTTTCTGATTTACTTATTTCACTCCGTATAATGTTATCAAGATCCCACCATTTTGCTGTAAATGATCCGATGTCATCATTTCTTATGGCTAAGTAGTATTCCATAGTGTATATGTGCCACATCTTCTTTATCCAATCTTCTATTGAAGGGCTTTTTGGTTGTTTCCATGTCTTGGTCACTGTGAACAGTGCTGCAATGAACATGGGGCTACATGTGTCTTTACGTATCAACGTTTCTGAGGTTTTGGGGTATATACCCAGTAGAGGGATTGCTGGGTCATAAGGTAGTTCTATTTTCAGTTTTTTGAGGAACCACTATACTTTCCTCCATAATGATTGTACTACTTTACAGTCCTACCAACAGTGAATGAGGGTTCCTTTTTCTCCACAGCCTCTCCAACATTTGCTATTACCCGTCTTGTTGATAATAGCTAATCTAACAGGAGTGAGGTGGTATCTCATTGTAGTTTTGATTTGCATTTCTCTAATAGCTAAAGAAGCTGAGCATCTTTTCATATATCTGTTGGCCATTTGTATCTCTTCCTGGGAGAAGTGTCTGTTCATGACCTCTTCCCATTTTTTATTAGATTGTTTGTTTGTTTGTTGTTGAGTTTTATGAGTTCTTTGTAAATTTTGGATATTAGGCCCTTATCTGAGCTGTTGTTTGAAAATATCATTTCCCATTTAGTTGGCTGTCTGTTTATTTTGATATCAGTTTCTCTTGCTGAGCAAAAACTTTTTATTCTGATGTAGTCCCATTCATTTATCTTTGCCTTCACTTCTCTTGTCATTGGAGTCAAGTTCATAAAATGTTCTTTAAAACCCAGGTCCATGATTTTAGTACCTATGTCTTCTTCTATGTACTTTATTGTTTCAGGTCTTATATTTAGGTCTTTGATCCATTTTGAATTAATTTTAGTACATGGGGACAGGCTGTAGTCGAATTTAATTCTTTTTCATGTGGCTTTCCAGTTTTCCCAGCACCATTTGTTGAAGAGGCTTTCTCTTCTCCATTGTGTGTTGTCCCCTTTATCAAAGATTATTTGACCATATATATGTGGTTTTATTTCTGGGCTTTCTATTCTGTTCCATTGGTCTGAGTGTCTGTTTTTCTGCAATACCATGCTGTTTTGATTATCGTGGCCCTATAATATAGTTTAAAGTCAGGTATTGTAATGCCCCCAGCTTCATTCTTTTTCCTTAGGATTGTTTTGGCTATTCGGGGTTTTTTATGCTTCCATATAAATCTGATGATTTTTTGTTCCATTTCTTTAAAAAATCTCTTCGGAATTTTGATGGGAATTGCATTAAATTTGTATATTGCTTTGGGTAATATGGCCATTTTGATTATATTTATTCTTCCTATCCAAGAACAAGGAATATTTTTCCATCTCATTGTATCTTTTTCGATTTCCCTTAACAATGCTTTGTAATTTTCATTATATAGGTCCTTTACATTCTTTGTTATGTTTATTCCTAGGTATTTTATTTTTTTTGTTGCAATCGTGAAGGGGATTATTTTTTTGAGTTTGTTTTCTAATATTTCATTGTTGGCATATAGAAAGGCTATGGACTTTTGTATGTTAATTTTGTATCCTGCGACCTTACTGTATTGGTTTATTGTTTCTAATAATCTTTTTGTGGAGTTCTTTGGGTTTTTGATGTATAGGATCATATCATCAGCAAAAAGTGATACCTTTACTTGTTCTTTTCTGATATGGATGCCTTTTATTTCTTTGTCTTGTCTGATTGCTCTGGCCAGAACTTCTAGCACCATGTTAAGTAAGAGTGGAGAGAGTGGACAACCCTGTCTTGTTCCTGATTTAAGGTAGAAAGTCCTCAGTTTTATGCCGTTTAATAGGATGTTGGCTGATGGTTTATCATATATGGCCTTTATCATGTTGAGATATTTTCCTTCTATACCCATTTTGTTGAGAGTCTTAAACATAAAATTGTGTTGTATTTTATCAAAAGCCTTTTCTGCATCTATTGATAAGATCATGTGGTTTTTGTTCTTTGTTTTGTTGATATGGTGTATTACATTAACCGTTTTGTGTATGTTGAACCATCCTTGAGATTCTGGGATGAATCCCACTTGATCATGATGTATTTTTTTTTAATATGTTGTTGTATTCTGTTTGCCAGTATTTTGTTTAGTATTTTAGCATCTGTATTCATTAGAGATATTGGTCTGTAGTTTTCTTTCTTTGTGCCATCCTTGCCAGGTTTTGGTATGAGGGTTATGTTGGCCTCATAAAATGTGTTTGGAAGTATTGCTTCTTCTTCAATTTTTTGGAAGACTTTGAGTAGAATAGGAACCAAGTCTTCTTTGAATGCTTGATAGAATTCACTAGTATAACCGTCTGGGCCTGGACTTTTATTTTTGGGGAGGTTTTTAATAGTTTTTTCTATTTCCTCCCTGCTGATTGGTCTGTTTAGGCTTTCTGCTTCTTCATGACTCAGTCTAGGAAGGTTGTATTGTTTTAGGAATTTATCCATTTCTTCTAGATTGTTGTATTTGGTGGCATATAATTTTTCATAGTATTCTACAATAATTCTTTGTATATCTATGATATCTGTGGTGATCTCTCCTCTTTCATTTTGGATTTTATTTATTTGAGTCCTGTGCCTTTTTTCCTTGGTGAGTCTTGCCAAGGGTTTGTCAATTTTGTTGATCTTTTCAAAGAACCAGCTCCTTGTTTTATTGATTTTTTCTATAGTTTTTCTGTTCTCTATTTCATTTATTTCTGCTCTGATTTTTATTATCTCCTTTCTTCGGCTGGTTTTGGGTTGTCTTTGTTCTTCTTTTTCTAGTTCCTTAAGGTGTGAAGTTAAGTGGTTTACTTCGGCTCTCTCTTGCTTGTTCATATAGGCCTGAAGTGATATGAACTTTCCTCTTATTACTGCTTTTGCTGCATCCCAGAGATTCTGATATGTCATATTTTCATTTTCATTTGTCTGTATATATCTTTTGATCTCTGCGCTTATTTCTTCTTAGACCCATTCATTTTTTAGAAGTATGTTGTTTAGTTTCCACATTTTTGTGGGTTTTCCCCCCTCTTTTTTGCAGTTGAATTCTAGTTTCAAGGCTTTATGATCAGAAAATATGCTTGGTACAATTTCAATTTTTCTAAATTTGCTGATATTGCCTTTGTGGCCCAACATATGGTCAATTCTTGAGAATGTTCCATGTACACTAGAGAAAAATGTATACTCTGTCGTTTTGGGATGAAGTGTCCTGTAGATGTCTATCATATCCAGGTGTTCTAGTATTTCGTTTAAGGCCACTATATCTTTATTGATTTTCTGTTTGGATGACCGATCTAGAGCCGTCAGAGGTGTATTGAGATCTACAAGTATGATTGTATTTTTTGTTTGTTTGTTTGTTTGTTTTTTGTATTTTTCTGAAGCTGGAAACGGGGAGAGACAGTCAGACAGACTCCCGCATGCGCCCGACCAGGATTCACCCAGCACGCCCACCAGAGGCGATGCTCTGCCGTGACCAGAGCCACTCCAGCGCCTGGGGCAGAGGCCAAGGGGCCATCCCCAGCGCCCGGGCCATCTTTGCTCCAATGGAGCCCCGGCTGCAGGAGGGGAAGAGAGAGACAGAGAGGAAGGAGAGGGGGAGGGGTGGAGAAGCAAATGGGCGCTTCTCCTATGTGCCCTGGCCGGGAATCGAACCCAGGTCCCCCGCACGCCAGGTTGACGCTCTACCACTGAGCCAACCGGCCAGGGCTGTTAGTTTTTGTTTTAAGGTCAATAAGTAGCTGTCTTATATATTTTGGTGCTCCTTGGTTTGGTGCATATATATTAAGGATTGTTATGTCTTCTTGATTCAACTTCCCCTTAATCATTATGAAATGACCATTTTTGTCTCTGAGTACTTTTTTTGTCTTGTAGTCAGCATTATTAGATATGAGTATTGCTACATCTGCTTTTTTTGGGGTGTTGTTTGCTTGGAGTATTGTTTTCCAGCCTTTCACTTTGAATTTGTTTTTATCCTTGTTGCTTAGATGTGTTTCTTGTAGGCAGCATATAGTTGGATTTTCTTTTTTAATCCATTCTGCTACTCTGTGTCTTTTTATTGGTAAGTTTAATCCATTTACATTTAGTGTAATTATTGACACTTGTGGGTTCCCTACTGCCATTTTATAAATTACTTTCTGTTAGTTTTGTATCTTGTTTGATTCTTCTCTTTTGTTTTTCTATCATTTGTTTTTGTTTGTTTGTGTTCCATACTTCTTTCCTCTGTTGCTACCTTTTTTAAGTCAAGTGTTTTTGTGGTGGTTTTTTCAAGGGTGGTTACCATTAATTAATGAAAAGGGTACCTGCCATATTCATTGTAGTACCCTATCTTATGAGTATTTCTGCACTTCATCGTCCTTTGCTACTGTTAATCTCCATCCTCTCCCCCCTTTTTTTCCTTTGTTGTCACAGTTTAAGTTTGGTTTTATTGTGTTCTTGGTGGAGCTGTTACTTGTGGTGTTGTTTTCTTTTGTTCTTTGAATCTGGTTGGAAAACCCCCTTTAGGATTTCCTGGAGTGGGGGCTTTCTGCTGATAAATTCTCTCATCTTTTCTGTATTTGTGAATGTTTTTATATCTCCTTCGTACTTGAAGGATAGCTTTGATGGGTATAGTATTCTTGGCTGAAAGTTCCTTTCTTTCAGGGCTTTAAATATTGGGGTTCACTCTCTTCTAGCTTGTAGAGTTTTTGCTGAGAAATCTGATGATAATCTAATAGGCCTTCCTTTATATGTTGTACTCTTCTTTTCCCTGGCTGCCTTGAGAATTTTTTCTTTGTCATTGGTTTGTGTCATCTTTATTATGATGTGCCTTGGAGTGGGTTTGTTGGGGTTAAGAAAACTCGGTGTTCTGTTTGCTTCTTGAATTTGAGGCTTTAGTTCTTTCCACAGGCTTGGGAAGTTCTCGTCTATTATTTGTTTGAGTATATTCTCCATTCCATTTTCTTTCTCTTCTCCCTCTGATATACCTATTATTCTTATGTTATTCTTTCTGATGGAGTCAGACAATTCCTGTAGGGCTTTCTCGTTTTTTAATATTTTTGAGTCTCTTTCTTCTTCTCTCTGTTGTGCCTCAAGTTGTTTGTCTTCTATTTCACTAATCCTATCTTCAATCTGGGCTGTTCTGTTAGCTAAGCTTGTTACCTCGTTTTTCAGCTCGTGAATTGAGTTTTTCATTTCTGTTTGATTAGTTTTTATAGTTTCAATTTCCTTGGTAATATATTCTTTGTGTTCATTGAGTTGTTTTCTGATCTCCCTAAATTGCCTTTCTGTGTTTTCTTGTATATCTCTGAGTATTTTTAAGATTTCTATTTTAAATTCTCTGTCATTTAGCTCCAAGGCTTCCAATATATTAAGTCTTTTCTCCATAGATTTTTCTACATCTATTTGTGGTACTTCTCTTTCTTTTGTATCCATAATATTCTATTTCCTCTTTCTTATTGGCATCTGAGGGTGGTCTTGTTGATAGCACACAGGCGCACTCCCTCCGTGGCTTGAATGAACGTCCCTGCGGTAGCTTCCTCCACACCCTCGTCTCTCAGATTCAAGTGATAACAGTCCTTTTGCTTTCAGTTTGTGTGGAACTCCGGAATGCTCCGAGGATAAATTTTTCTGTTTCTAGTTGATAAATTTGTTGTGATTTTGGGGAGATCTGTTGGATGTGCTGCTCACGGCGCCATTTCCGTGACGTCCTATTTTTTCTGTAATCGAAATTTTGGAGGGAAACAATTGATACTTTTTTAAAAATAAGAAATATGTCATATTCAGCCTTGGTTTTCTTCCTGTGACTGAGCTTTGAGTTCACTAAGATCCCCATGATTGCTCTTCCTACACAGGGCTCATCTATTAGCTTGGAGGCCTGGTTATGAGCTACAGTGGCACTTCCTGTTAATCTACCTGGAATGGGATACTCCACTGTGTTCACCATCTTCTGTCTTTTTTCATGACTCCTTTACTTCCCCACCTCCCTGCACGGGACAAATAAGGCCTCTGTGAATAGACTTTCTGTTTTAGCTTCAAGAGAATCAAATCATTCCAGTGTTACTGAACCAAACTGCAAATGTAAGAACTTCCTTACTCTGATGTTACTGCATCAGAAACACCAGAACTTATTCCTGTCTGAAAACTTCTACCTCAGGCTCTTCTGGGCAAGGCTGACCTGATTTTCAGTTGTTTATACTTTCCCTGTGGAGATGAACTTCACTACTTAACGTTTGACAAATCTCTACAACACAGGGCTCCAGCCACAGCATTTTCTCTAATCAGAATGATGTCATAAACTACTTCCAAAGTGGCATTTCCTATTTGGGATGGTCTGCTTTCTGTGATTCTGCTAAGATTGGGCACCCTCCTGGATCAGAGCCTTTCATAAGTGACTAAGACTGTAGGACTATATGTACTGAAGGACTTTCATGAGAAAAAGGAAGTAGACATTCCTTGATGAATCTAGAGTTTAGAACTAGGACCAATGAGTAGATGTTATTTAGAGGCAGGTTAAAATTCATAAGGAAAAACTGAATAATAAATTAGGTGTGTCTAGCAGAAGAACAGACTTGGCTCCCTTTCATTGTGATGGATCAAGATGAATGAACGTTATTTAGAGGGAAAGTGGGGATTACCAAATTCATAACCTGACTGAGGTAGAACACTTTGAAAGCTTTGTAGTTTCTGGATTTTAATGATTTTATATTAAGTTGTTTCTATTTCCCTGTCTTCCTCCTTTTCTCCTTTTTCTGTTTCCTCCTTCCCTCCCTCCTATCTTCCTTTCTTTCTTTTCTTACCTTTTTTTAAAAATGAATTTAATTACTTGAAATTAAATTATACTCAGAAGTAGTCCAGTTGCCTTCAAGATTAGCAGCGAGAGTTAGGGTTGAATCTCTTTATTTCCCTCTTTGCTTTTTCAAGAAGTCAAAATAAACTTAGAAAAAAAAGGATGCTTCTTTTTTCAGAACAGAGATTTCACTTCCAAGATTTTTACTTAGTTTTAATATGTATAGCCAGTGGAAGAAAGCACATCAGTTTTTGAACTCCAGGGCTGTCAAGCATCTTTCACAACCCCAGTGCTGAGGTTTGACGTCAGTTTTCACCACCTCATCACAGCTGAAAACATGAACAATTACCTTTAAGATCGTTCATGGCCTAAGAAACATTTACCCACAATTGTGGCTGTGCTTTTTCCTCATGGAAATTCAGATCAGTAAATGATTTTCAAGCTTCCCACTAAGTGCTAGCACAAAACCTGCTTACTGAAGAGTTACTATTTTAGAAGTTGGCTTTCCACCAAATTAGTGGAAATTCAAAAAATACTCACATTCTGTCAATGTGTTTTGCTTTTCACTGCTCAGCTTCTACTCACAGTTCAGGTCACTTAAATCAGATCAGAGCGCTTATTGTGACATCCCAAGGGTGACATGCTAGTCCCTGAGCATTTGAAAGTTGATCTTTCTGTACCAAGACACCTGGGTAATTTATCCGAGAGAAATCTATGACCTTAGGGGTAATCATTTATTTGTAGAATAGCAGAGCAGTGGTGATCAAGCACTGTTAAACAAAGATCATTTGGTATTTATTTATCTTTGTGTTTTTCTCCCTGAAAGAGAGTAAATACAGTTTGTTTGCCAAACACACTCTGTTGATCTGTAGAACCAAAGAGCTCTGCAAAAACAGTCCCTTTGTTGTGCACTTTGCCAACATGGGGTACGTGGAACAGAGATATGGCCATCTATTGTTTACATTCTATTATTTCTAGCCCCAAATTAAAATACATCTAATAACTATTTCACCAATACTTTAAAAAACCATTTTATGAAATTAATAATTGCTTTGTATTTACTGTGACATATCAATCTTCTCTTTGGGGAAAACAAACAAACAAACAAACAGCTTATGATCTATATTTGCAAATTTCAACATAATATCTCTATTGGAAATCTTACAAGCATCTCATCCTTATCATATCTAAAACTGAGCTCATGATCTCCTCAAATTGGCCACTTTTCTAAACTTATCCATTCAAATAAATGGCAGTTGTTTTCCTTGTTACGTATTTTCTGAATAAGCATGAACTTCTATGCACAACATTTAATATAATGTATAAATATTTATATTTATGTGGTTATTCTTTAGTTCTAGTTTAGGTTATAAACTCTGTGAGGTTGCTAGCCTGGAACACAGTAGGCTCCCAATGAAAGTTTTCTAAATAAATAGTATAAATAAGAAGTCATTTATAATTTATTAACTATTAATTAATAGTCATTATCTATGACTCATCCAACTTGTTAAACTAATTTAACAAAAATGCAGTTATCTCTAACACATCCTTAATAGACACATCAACTCATCCTAGGATATTATAGCTCTTCTTTTAAAAAAAAGATTAGCAGCTAGAGGAATTCCAATAATTTTCATTTGTTCTGTCCAAATAAAATAGACAATAATCTCAAGTGTTATGTGGTAATTCTTAAAGTTACAAGACTTATCCATTCTAATTCTGATCAGAATTCTGGCTTCAAATCAATGAGAAAACAACAGATGACATATTCACCTTCCTCTCTGATCACATGAATCTGGTTAGAGAGGTTCCACCAGACCAATGAAATAATAATAGCAAAATTAAAAATAGCAACTAATATTTATTAAATACTTACTGTGATGTATTATACTAAATTATTTGGATTTTATTTTGGATTTTCATACCAGCATTCTGTAGTAGCAGTGATATGGATCACATGAGCCTCGTTTCACATAGGAAGAAATTGAGGTCCTAGATTGAAGCAGTTGTTATAGAGTCGCAGGGTTAATAAGTAGTAGAGCCTTAATTTAAACCTAGAGAATCTTCCTACCAAATTAGTTCATGCTAGTGTCCTGCCTTTCAATTGGTGGAATATTATTCATCCACATGTGTTTGCACATTGTGAACTAAAACTACCTTGCCATTCCTGGTGAACTCTTGCTACTTCCTATGATGTTTTTCTGCTTCACAACTAAGACTTCATTTGATATGACCTACACAGGACTTGCCCTGATAGCTGGAAAGAAAGAATTTGCTATTGAAAGCAGAAAATATTTGGGAGAGGAAGAATTGTAGTATAGGAAAGAAAGAAAAAGAGAACAAGGGAAAGAAAAATAATATCTTTTCTGGACGTCAGAGAAATGGCACTGTGTGGGGGGCTTCTGACACCTTTCCCTGAAATTTCAAAAAATTCAACAACTACAGACAGAAAAACAATACCAGGAGCATCTGAAATACACATACATCAAACAAAGGTACAATTGGGCAAAAGGTGGCTGAAAAACCACTCTGAAGTAAATAGGACGGAAAACGGAGTATTCCGCCTTCATCACTGACCCGAGAAAACTTTTTTTCACTTGGAACTGAGAAGGAGGGAGGGCTGGGGCAGAAACATTCAAGCTGAGGAGAGAGTGTGCCTGCAGCTCAACCTACACAGAGCTAACACCAGCAGCAAACCCCGGCAGAGGTGGGCGAGTGGCTTGAGAGTGGAGTGTGCTTTGTTTACCTCTGGTCTCCAGATCAGCGAGATTGGGCAGTGTACAAGTGGTTCCTCCTGGCTTCTGGGGCATGGGCACTGCGTTCCTGGCCAGAGGGCTGGGTCAGAGACAGTTGGCATTGGCCTTCTGCATGAGCTATAGACAGAGTCTCCATGTGATCCCTGCTCCCCGATCAACAGTGTGCATGTGTGGAGTTCATGAAAGCTGGCTTCCTTACACCCAGACCTCTCTGGGTGGGGCACCTTCGCCAGCCATATAGGCTAAAAAAGTAAATTCTTCAGGAAGAAAACTATGGAAGTGCTGGGGGAAGGGTGTGCAGGCAGCTTGCAGACAGTCTCTGAAGAGCAGAATTGCAGATTGCTGAAAGGAGTCTAACCCGCAGCCTGCTCACTGCCCAGCTGGATTACGCTGGCAGCGGCCCTGCCTGACAAGGTCTTCTTTCCCAGATCTACAAATTAAGAGAACCTAGAGGAGGAAATTGATAGTTCTTAGGGCCTCTCGTTCAGCAGGCAGTGGTTTGGGCAACTTCCTGCCATCCAATACAGGGTAAAAAACACATCCCTATGGAACAGACCTCAGAGAACACTGCAGAAGTTAGTCGGGCTGGGCTGTAGGTTTCCCAACAAGGGAGAAGCTTGTGAAGAGCAGACCTGCAGAGCACTAAGGCAAATTTAACTAGATATACCTGGGGAACTTTAGAAAGGAGTCTGACCAGAAGTCAACTTGCCACCCCTGCCTGCTTAAGCTGGTGGCTCTGGTCGGCAGAGCTTTTATATCCAGGACTGTGCTTTAAAAGGACATGGAAAAGGGACTCGGCAGCTTTTAAGAACTCCTGTTCTGCAGGCAGTGACTGGGGCATCTTCCTGCCAGCTGATACAGGTTACAAAGTGCAAAAAGCCAGGGAGAGTAGTCCCACGAAGCGCTGAGGCATACTAGACATACCTGGAGGCTCATAGAAAGACACCTGAGGTGCAATCAGCTCCCAACCCTGCCTGATTACGCTGGCAGCTCTGGTTAGAAAAACCTTACCCAGAACCCTGCATTGAGTGGGAATAGAAGGGGTTTTTGACAGCTCTTAGAGCCTCTTGCTCTCCAGGCAGTTGCAGTGGCAACCTCACAGCTGGGTCCCCAGGCTGCTGGTTCAGGAAGGAGAGACTGAAGAGAGGCTCCAGGAAAATGGACTGTCCCATTGTTGAAGCCTGCAAATGCTAACAAGCCCTGCCTACCAACAGGACTGAGGCCTAGTTTATGTCATCACCATAAAACACATCAACTGCAAATCTCTACCTAAGAGTGCCCCAGGGGCAGAACCTGGGGTACAGTGCCACTAGCCAAAAAGAGAAAGAAGAAAAAGGAAGAAGGTAACCTCTCAAAACCACAAAAAAATCCACAGTCTTTATAACTTTTTCCATTTTTTTCTATTTATTTCTGTACCTTTTATTCTTCCACCTTGGTCCTTTTATCCTCTTTCCATTTTATCCTTTTTTTTCATTTTGAACTTCATTACCCATAGTTGTTACATTTTTCAGTTTTTCCTTTTCTTTTTTTTTGTCCCTCTTTTTTGGTTTCTTCTTTTCTCTTTCACTTTTCCTTTCATTTGAAATTCACTCACAAAAAAGTTATTTTATTTTGGATTCCAATTTTTTCTTTGTAGCATTTTGTGTGCTTTTTACTTCACTGTTTATCTCACTAACATTCCCCCCCCCATCTCCAGCTCTCCATTCTATGTAGTTTTTGTTCCACTTAATACAATAGAATTTGCATCTTTCACTGTATTGTTTCTTTTTCTTTTTTCTTCTTTTCTCTTTCACTATACCTCTCAGTTGACCATAATTTACAAACAAACTATTTTATTCTTGATCCAAATTTTTTTCTTATAGCATTTTGTGGGTTTTTACCTTGTTTTTTTTACCTCTTTGTCACTTCTCCCCAACTTAGGCCCCTCATTTTATTAGTTTTTGTTCCATTTAGCACAATATAGTTTTCAGTTTTTCTCTGTATTTTCTCAAAAGATTTTTTTTACTTTTATTACTTTTTTTATTTTATATCTTTATCAACTCTTATTAGTGTTATTAACAATACCACTCTCAAAAGCCATTAAAGAAAAAAATGGAATATCATGGATACAAAAGACAGAGATGTAGCTCAGATAGATGAGGGAAAAAAATCTATAGAAAAAATTTCAATTAGCCTGCGAACCTCGGAGTTAAATGACAGAGAATTTAAAGTTGAAATCCTAAAAATACTCAGGGGTATACAAGAAAGCACAGAAAGGCAATTTAGGTAGCTCAAAGAACAATTCAACAAAGAGAAAAAATACATCACCAAGGAAATTGAAACTATGAAAAAGAATCAAACAGAGATGAAAAACTCAATTCATGAACTGAAAAATGAGATAACAAGCTTAGTTAATAGAACAGGCCAGATAGAGGAGAGATTTAGTGACATAAAAGACAGGCAACTAGAGGCACTACTGAGAGAAGAGGAGAGAGACTCACAAATTAAAAAAAAAGAGAGCCTGACCTGTGGTGGCGCAGTGGATAAAGTGTCAACCTAGAAACACTGAGGTTGCCGGTTCAAAACCCTGGGCTTGCCTGGTCAAGGCACATATGGGAGTTGATGCTTCCTGCTCCTCCCCCTTCTCTCTCTCTCTCTCTCTATCTATCTCCCCCCTCCTCTCTAAAATGAATAAATTAAAAAAAAGAGAGAAAGCCATACAGAAATTGTCTGACTCCATCAAAAAGAGCAATATAAGAATAATGGGTATATCAGAAGGAGAAGAGAGAGAAAATGGAATGGAGTACATATTCAAAGAAATAATAGACAAGAACTTTCCAAGCCTGTGAAAAGAACTAAAGCCTTGAATTCAAGAAGCAAACAGAACACCGAGTTATCTTAACCCTAACATAGGATAGGAACATCATAATAAAATTGGCACAAGGAACATCATAATAAAATTGGCACAAACCAATGACAAAGAAAAAATTCTCAAGGCAGCCAGGGAAAAGAAGAATACAACATATAAAGGAAGGCCCATTAGATTATCATCAGATTTCTCAGCAGAAACTCTACAAGTAAAAGAGAGTGGACCCCAATATTTAAAGTTCTGAAAGAGAGGAACTTCCAGCCAAGAATACTATACCCATTGAAGCTATCCTTCAAATATGAAGGAGAAATAAAAACATTCACAGATACAGAAAAGATGAGGGAATTTATCACCAGCAAAACCCCACTTCAGGAAATACCAAAGAGAGATTTCCGACCAGATGCAAAGAACAAAACAAAACAAAACCACAAGTAAAAGCTCCATCAAGAACACAATAAAATCAAATTTAATCTGTGATAACAAAAACAAAAAGGGGAGAGGACAAAGATTAACAATAGCAAAGGAGGATGGAATGCAGAAGCACTAATAAGATAGTGTACTACAATGAACATGATAGGTACCCTTTTCATTACTTAATGGTAACCACCCCTGAAAAAAGCACCATACGAGCACATGGCTTGAAAAAAGAAGCAACAGAGGAAAGAAGTATGAGTTACAACCAAACAAATCAAATGATAGAAAAACAAAAGAGAAGAATCAAACAGATACAAAACTGTTGGAAAGTGATATAAAATGGCTATAGGAAACCCTCAAGTGTCAATAATACACTACATGTAAATAGATTGAACTTACCAATAAAAAGGCACAGAGTAGCCTGAATTCATTCACAGAATGAATTAAAAAAGAAAATCCAACTGTATGCTGCCTACAAGAAACACATCTAAGCTACAAGGATAAAAACAAATTCAAAGTGAAAGGCTGGAAAACAATACTCCAAACAAATAACATCTGAAAAAAAGCAGGTGTAGCAATACTCATATCTAACAATGCTGACTATAAGACAGCAAAGGTAATCAGAGACAAAAATGGTCATTTCATAATGATAAGGGGACATTGAATCAAGAAGACATAACACTTCTTAATATATATGCACCAAACCAAGGAGCACCAAAATATATAAGACAGCTACTGCTGACCTAAAACAAAAACCAACAAAAATATAATCATACTTGGAGACCTCAATACAGTGCTGACAGCTCTAGATCATTCATGCAAACAGAAAATCAATACCAAAATATTGCCGTAAACAAAACACTAGAAAAATTGGATATAAAAGACATCTACAGAACATCTCATCCAAAGTGCCAGAGTATACCTTTCTCTAGTGTAGATGGAACATTCTCAAGAATTGACCATATGTTGGGCCACAAAAATAATATCAACAAATTCAGAAAGATTGATATACCAAGCATATTCTCTGACCATAAAGCCTTGAGACTTGAATTCAACTGCTAAAAAGAGGTTAAAAACCCACGAAAATGTGAAAACTAATCAACATACTTTTTAAAAATGAGTGAGTCAAAGGAGAAAAAAAGCAGAGATCAAAAGTTACATACAGCCCTGGCCAGTTGGCTCAGAGGTAGAGCGTCGGCCTAGCATGCGGAGGACCCGGGTTCAATTCCTGGCCAGGGCACACAGGAGAAGCGCCCATTTGCTTCTCCACCCCTCTGCCGTGCTTTCCTCTCTGTCTCTCTCTTCCCCTCCCGCAGCCAAGCCTCCATTGGAGCAAAGATGGCCCGGGTGCTGGGGATGGCTCTGTGGCCTCTGCCTCAGGTGCTAGAGTGGCTCTGGTCGCAACATGGCGATTCCCAGGATGGGCAGAGCATCACCCCCTGGTGGGCAAAGCGTCGCCCCTGGTGGGCATGCTGGGTGGATCACGGTCGGGCGCATGCAGGAGTCTGTCTGACTGTCTCTCCCTGTTTCCAGCTTCAGAAAAATGAAAAAAAAAAAAGTTACATACAGACAAACAAAAATAACAATACGACATATCAGAATCTCTGGGATGCAGCAAAAGCAGCAATAAGAGGGAAGTTCATATTACTACAGGCCTATATGAACAAACAAGAGAGAGCCCAAGTAAACCGCTTAACTTCACATCTTAAAAAACTAGAAAAAGAAGAACAAAGGCAACCCAAAAACCAGCAGAAGAAAGGAAATAATAAAAATCAGAGCAGAAATAAATAAAATATTTATTCTACTCTTTGAAATATTTATTTCAAAGCTGGTTCTATGAAAAGATCAACATAATGACAAATCCTTGGCAAGGCTCACTAAGGAAAAAAGAGAAAAAACTCAAATAAACAAAATCCAAAATGAAAGAGGAGAAATCACCACAGACATCATAGATATACAAAGAATTATTGTAGAATACTATGAAAAACTATATGCCACCAAATTTAACAATCTAGAAGAAATGGATAAATTCCTAGAACAATACAACCTTCCTAGACTGAATCATAATAAAGTAGAAAGTCTAAACATACCCATAAGCAGGGAAGAAATAGAAACAAATATCAAAAACCTCTCCCAAAATAAAAGTCCTGGGCCAGACGGCTATACTAGTGAATTCTATCAAACATTCAAGGAAGACTTGGTTCCTATTCTACTCAAAGTCTTCCAAAAAATTGAAGAAGAAGTAATACTTCCAAACACATTTTATGAGGTCAACATAACCCTCATACCAAAACATGGCAAGGAGAACACCAAAAAAGAAAACTACAGACCAATATTTCTAATGAATACAGATGCTAAGATACTAAACAAAATACTAGCAAATCAAGTACAACAACACATTAAAAAAATAATACATCATGATTAAGTGGGATTCATCCCAGAATCACAAGGATGGTTCAACATATGTAAAACGGTTAACGTAATACACCATATCAACAAAACAAAGGACAAAAATCATGTGATCCTATCAATAAATGCAGAAAAGGCATTCGATAAAATATAACACAACTTTATGTTTAAAACACTCAAGAAAATGGTCATAGAAGGAAAATATCTCAACATAATAAAGGCCATCTATGATAAACCATCAGCTAAGATCATATTAAATGGCATAAAACTGAGGACTTTTCTCCTAAAATCAGGAACAAGGCAAGGTTGTCCACTCTCTCCACTCTTATTTAACATAGTGCTGGAAGTTCTAGCCAGAGAAATCAGACAAGAAAAAGAAATAAAAGGCATTCATATTGGAAAAGAAGAAGTAATGGTTTCACTTTTTGCAATGATTTGATTCTATACATAGAAAATCCCAAAGACTCCACAAAAAGACTGCTAGAAACAATAAACCAATTCAGTAAGGTCTCAGAATACAAAATTAATATACAAGTCCATTGCCATCCTATATGCCAACAATGAAACATCAGAAAACTAACTCAAAAAAAATAATCCCCTTCATGGTTGCAACTAAAAAAATAAAATACCTAGGAATAAACATAACAAAGAATGTAGAGGACCTATATAATGAAAACTACAAAGCATTGTTAAGGGAAATTGAAAAAGATACAATGAAATGGAAAAATATTCCTTATTCCTAGATAGGAAGAATAAATATAGTCAAAATGACTATATTACTCAAAGCAATATACAAACTTAATGCAATTCCCATCAAAATTCCAATGTCATTTTTTAAAGAAATGGAACAAAAAAATCATCAGATTTATATGGAACTTTAAAAACCCCAAATAGCCAAAGCAATCCTAAGGAAAAAGAATGAAGCTGGAGGCATTACAATACCTGACTTCAAATTATATTATAGAGCCACGACAATCAAAACAGCACTGTATTGTCAGAAAAATAGACACTCAGACCAATGGAACAGAATAGAAAGCCCAGAAATAAAACCACATATATATGGTCAAATAATTTTTGATAAAGGGGCCAACAACACACAATGGAGAAAAGAAAGCTTCTTCAACAAATGGTGCTGGGAAAACTGAAAAGCCACATGCAAAAGAATAAAACTGAACTACAATTTGTCCCCTTGTACTAAAATTAATTTAAAATGGATCAAAGACCTAAATATAAGACCAGAAACAATAAATTACATAGAAGAAAACATAGGTACTAAACTCGTGGACCTTGTTTATAAAGAACACTTCATGAATTTGACTCCAAAGGCAAGGGAAGTGAAGGCAAAGATACATGAATGGGACTACATCAGACTAAGTAGCTTTTGCACAGCAAGAGAAACTGACAACAAAACAAACAGACAGCCAACTACATGGGAGATGATATTTTCAAACAACAGCTCAGATAAAGGCCTAATATCCAAAATATACAAAGAACTCATAAAACTCAACAACAAACAAACAAACAAACAGTCCAATACAAAAATGGGAAGAAGACATGAACAGACACTTCTCCCAGGAAGAAATACAAATGGCCAACAGATATATGAAAAGATGTTCATCTTCATTAGCTATTAGAGAAATGCAAATCAAAACTGCAATGAGATACCACCTCATACCTGTTAGATTAGCTATTATCAACAAGACGGGTAATAGCAAATTTTGGAGAGGCTGTGGAGAAAAAGGAACCCTCATTCATTGTTGGTGGAAATGTAAAGCAGTACAACCATTATGGAAGAAAGTATGGTGATTCCTCAAAAAACTGAAAATAGAACTACCCTATGACCCAGCAATCCCTCTATTGGGTATATACCACCAAAACTCAGAAACATTGATACGTAAAGACACCTGCAGCCCCATGTTCATTGCAGCATTGTTCACAGTGGCCAAGACATGAAAACAACCAAAAAGCCCTTCGATAGATGACTGGATAAAGATGTGGTACATATATACTATGGAATACTACTCAGCCATAAGAAATGATGACATCGGATCATGTACAACAACATTGATGGACCTTGATAACATTGTACTGAGTGAAATAAGTAAATCAGAAAAAACTAAGAATTATGATTCCATACATAGGTGGGACATAAAAATGAAACTTAGAGACATGGACAAGAGTGTGGTGGTTATCACGGGGTGGGGGTGGGAGGAGGAGGAGAGGAAGGGGGTGGCGAGAGGGGAGGGACATGAAAAAAAACAGATAAAAAGTGATGGAGGACAATTTGACTTTGGGTGATGAGTATGCAACATAATCGAATGTCAAAATAACCTGGAGATGTTTTCTCTGAACATATGTACCCTGATTTATCAATGTCACCCCATTAAAATTATTTTTAAAAAACTGCAAAAGAATATTTTCTGAGAAAAACTGGTATAAATGTAAATTTGAAAACAATTATTTTTCATATGTTTTTTACTTTCAGTGTCTCAAAAGGAAGGTAAATAGTTTCATTTATCTGTATGTGAAAGAAACCTTGATGGTATGAAAGAAAGACAAAATGGAGCTGAAGACATTAGTAAGGAATTTGAAATTAGTTATTTTGGGGATAAGTTTAGACAAGAAGGGAAGGGAGGCAAGGTCTAGTAGACAATGGAATCATGGAAAAAATCAAGTCCTGAAGAAAAATACATTTCGGAAGTTTGGACTTGTGTAAGAGGCTATTTCATCTTTTTAGGTTACCAATTACTTTAGTAGAAAAATTACTAGCCACTAAGAATTCCAATGCAAAATCATAAGACAAATATTTTTGTATTATAGTTCCATTATGTCATTGTTTTTTCATTTATACATTTATGAAAATCCATTGTAAAAAATGAGAAAAAACGTGCAAATTAAGTTAAAAATGCAAACATCATATGTAACACAATGTTCTTACTCTTTTTTATGTATATAAATACCTTTGGAATATATATCCTGTGTCTGTCTAGTCAATATTTTTAACTGAATAATGTATTTTAAAATGTTTTCAATGTCAAGAAATTCATAAACAAGAAATTGAATGGTTGCACTGTACCATATCTTAAAATAGTCTCCTAATGTTGACCATTTAAATTATTTAAAATTTTTACCATTATAAGCAATACTGTGATCAAGTACATAAGTCTTACGTACATTGCCCATTATTCTCTCATAACAGATTCCTAGAAATGGGATTACTAGTTCAAAAGTTAGAACACTTTTAGACTGTATATATGGTATTGCTAAATTGCTTTCAGAAAATCTGTGTTAATTTTTTTTCTTCTCAAGTCACTTATGAATACTCATATCACCACACTCCTGCAATCAATTTTATCATTATAATTTTTTTTAATTTTTTTTTTTCATTTTTCTGAAGCTGGAAACAGGGAGAGACAGTCAGACAGACTCCCGCATGCGCCCGACCGGGATCCACCCGGCACGCCCACCATGGGGTGACGCTCTGCCCACCAGGGGGCGATGCTCTGCCCATCCTGGGGGTCGCCATGTTGCGACCAGAGCCACTCTAGCACGTGAGGCAGAGGCCACAGAGCCATCCCCAGCGCCCGGGCCATCTTTGCTCCAATGGAGCCTTGGCTGCGGGAGGGGAAGAGAGAGACAGAGAGGAAAGCGCGGTGGAGGGGTGGAGAAGCAAATGGGCGCTTCTCCTGTGTGCCCTGGCTGGGAATCGAACCCAGGTCCTCCGCACGCTAGGCCGACGCTCTACCGCTGAGCCAACCGGCCAGGGCCTCATTATAATTTTTTAAAGTTACAAAGTAACTACTTTTTGTTTTAATATACATAAAGTTGACTTATAGAAGTTAACGCTATTTTTATGTTTATTGATCATCTATACTTCTTTGACTTGTCCATGTTCTTAGTATTTTCATAAGAATATTTAAATTTTTCATTGATTGCAAAGGGTTACTTACCCATTAAGAATATACATTCTGCCTGACCAGGTAGTGGTGCAGTGGCTAGAGCGTCAGACTGGTGGTGGTGCAGTGGCTAGAACGTCAGACTGAGACATAGAGGACCCAGGTTCGAAACCCTGTGGTCCCCGGCTTGAGTGAGGATTCACCAGCTTGAGTGTGGGTCACTGGCTTGAATGTGGGATCATAGACATGACCCCATGGTTGCTGGCTTAAGCCCAAAGGTCACTGGCTTGAAGCCCAAGGTCACTGGCTTGAGCCCAAGGTTGCTTGCTGGCTCAAGCAAGGGGTCACTCGCTCTGTTGTAGCCCTCTGGTCAAGGCACATATGAGAAAGCAATCAATGAACAACTAAGGAGACTAAAGAGCTGCAGTGAAGAATTGATGCTTCTCATCTCTCTCCCTCCCTTTCTGTCTGTCTCTATCTGTCCCTCTCTATTTGTCACACACACACAAAAGAATATGCATTCTTTGTCATGTTTGCTGAAACTGTGTATTTTTTCTGTTGCCATTTGTTTCTAATTACATACATATACACATATATACATTTGTCTCTTCAAAAAATGAAAAAAGCTTTAGAGAATCACATTTACTGACCTTATTTCTGTGGTTCTTTGCTTTTGTGCTTACAATCTCAGTTAAATATCCATTTATGTCTTTTAATTTTACATTTTATTTGTAATTTTCTTTTAAAAATTATAGTTCTATTAAATTAATTTTTGTGGTTTTCAAAATAAAACAGTATCATTATGATAGCTTCTCCTCCATTTCCTTCCCATCTACCAGACCTAAGTGCAACTTCTTTTTTAGCTCTCTTTTTCAACTGATAGCTGCTTATTGGTTTACTAATTTTATGTATTATCTATTAACTATCTAATAAAAAATGAATGTTTATCTTTGAATAAAATTTTAGCTTTTATGACCTCATCTGTCTAATATATTCCATTGCAATTTTTAGTAGAATAATAAAGAATAATTACATTGTGATGTTGTGGGTATTGGTCTACGCCAAGACAAGTCATGTATATGAGTGCATTTCCTTTGCTTGATGTTTTTTTCCAAGAGTTTCTAAGGATTTTATTTACTTATGTTATATCTTTCTTATGTTGAATTCTGTGTATTCCCTTCATGCCCATAGGATCAGGACATCATTTTTCTCTAAATCACTCTCTTACAAATTAACTCTTCCAATCCAAAACATTTGTTTCTGGGCTTCTTGCAAAGCTATCATCTTGGCCTTCTTTTAATGACTTTCTGAGATGAGTGGTCTTTCTTCTTGAGCCACTCTTTGTTATGCTATTATTAGTTTCTTATTGCTACTGTAACAAATTCCTATAAAATTAGAAGTTTGAAATAACATAATTTATTCTTTTATAGTTTTGATGGGTCAGCAGGACTGCTTTCCTCCCAGAGGCTGTAGAGATGATCTGTTCCCTTGCCTTCTCCAGCTTTCAGCGCCCTCCTCTTTCATCTTCAAATGTAGCAGCACAGAATCTTCAAAACTCTTCCTCTCCCTTGCCTCCCTCCTGCAAAATTGTGATTACATTTGGTCCACCTTAGTAATCTTCCCATCCCAAGATTCTTAACTTAATCACAACTGCCAAATCCCTCTTCCCAGGCCATATAAGTAACAAATTTAGAGGTTCCTGGAATTGAGGCATAGACATTTTTGAAAGAGGGGAGTTATTTGTATGAGAGTTATGTTTTATTTTATGTTTACTTCCATTTTTTAGATATATATTAAAAAGTTCTTAAACAAATGTGCATAGACTATAAATTTTAATTCTGTATCTGAAAATGTCCATATCTGTAATTTTTGTACTGAGATGTGATATAGTTCAAAGAATCGTCTTTCATTTCATGTTTATTTGGTTTGAATTCTTACACTTCTTTTTTTTTAATTTATTTATTAAATTTAATGCAGTGACATTGATAAATCAGGGTACATATGTTGAGATAAAACATCTCTAGATTATTTTGACATTTGATTGTGCTGTATACCCCTCCCTCAAAGTTAAATTGTCTTCTGTCACCTTCTATCTGGTTTTCTTTGTGCCCCTCCCCTCTCCCAACCCCTCTCTCCTTCTTTACCCCATCCCCCGTCCCCCCACCTCCCACCCTCCATCCCTGTTGCCATCACATTCTTGTTCATGTCTCTGAGTCTCATTTTTATGTCCCTTCTATATATGGATTCATGTAGTTCTTAGTTTTTTTTCTGATTTATTTATTTCACTCCATATAATGTTATCAAGGTCCATCCATGTTATTGTAAAGGATACGATGTCATCATTTCTTATGGCTGAGTAGTACTCCATAGTATATATGTACCAAAGCTTTTTAATCCACTCGTCCTCTGACGGACACTTGGGTTGTTTCCAAATCTTTGCTCTTGTGAACAATGCTGCCACAAACATGGGGGTGCATTTCTCCTTTTGGAGCCTTTCTATGGTGTCCTTGGGGTATATTCCTAAAAGTGGGATAGCTGGGTCAAAAGGCAGTTCGATTTTTAGTTTTTTGAGGAATCTCCATACTGTTTTCCACAGTGGCTGCAACAGTCTGCATTCCCACCAGCAGTGCAGGAGGGTTCCCTTTTCTCCACATCCTCGCCAGCACATATTCTGTGTTGTTTTGTTGATGAGCGCCATTCTGACTGGTGTGAGGTGATATCTCATTGTGGTTTTAATTTTCATTTCTCTAATGATTAGTGATGTTGAGCATTTTTTTCATATGCCTGTTGGCCATCTGTATGTCCTCTTTGGAGAAGTGTCTATTCATCTCTTTTGCCCATTTTTGGATTGGATTGTTTGTCTTCCTGGTGTTGAGATTTACGAGTTCTTTATAAATTTTGGTTATTAATCCCTTATCAGACGTATTGTCAAATATGTTCTCCCATTGTGTAGTTTGTCTTTTTATTCTGTTCTTGTTGTCTTTAGCTGTGCAAAAGCTTTTTAGTTTGATATAGTCCCATTTGTTTATCCTGTCTTTTATTTCACTTCCCCATGGAGATAAATCAGCAAATATATTGCTCCGAGAGATGTCCGAGAGCTTACTGCCTATGTTTTCTTCTAAGATGCTTATGGTTTCACGGCCTACATTTAAGCCTTTTATCCATTTTGAGTTTATTTTTGTGAGTGGTGTAAGCTGGTGATCTAGTTTCATTTTTTTGCAGGTAGCTGTCCAATTTTCCCAACACCATTTGTTAAAGAGGCTATCTTTACTCCATTGTATTTCCTTGCCTCCTTTGTCAAATATCAGTTGTCCATAGAACTGTGGGTTTATTTCTGGGTTCTCTGTTCTGTTCCATTGATCTATATGCCTGTTCTTATGCCAGTACCAGGCTGTTTTGAGTACAATGGCCTTGTAGTATAACTTGATATCAGGAAGTGTGATACCTCCCACTTTATTCTTCTTTTTTAAGATTGCTGAGGCTATTCGTGTTCTCTTTTGGTTCCATATAAATTTTTGGAATATGTGTTCTATATCTTTGAAGTATGTCATTGGTATTTTAATTGGTATTGCATTGAATTTATAGATTGCTTTGGGTAATATAGACATTTTAATGATGTTTATTCTTCCTAACCATGAGCACGGTATATGCTTCCACTTGTTTGTATCTTCCTTGATTTCTTTTATCAATGCTTTGTAATTTTCCAAGTACAAGTCTTTAGTCTCCTTGGTTAAGTTTATTCCTAGGTACTTTATTTTTTTGGTTGTAATTGTGAAGGGGATTGTTTCCTTAATTTCTCTTTCTGACTGTTCATTGTTGGTGTATAAAAATGCCTCTGATTTCTGAGTATTGATTTTATATCCTGCCACTTTGCTGAATTCATTTATCAGGTCCAGTAGCTTTTTGACTGGGACTTTAGGGTTTTCTATATACAATATCATATCATCTGCAAATAATGATAGTTTTACTTCTTCTTTTCCCACTTGAATTCCTTTTATTTCTACTTCTTGTCTGATTGCTGTGCCTAGGACTTCCAGGACCATGTTAAATAAGAGTGGTGAAAGGGGGCGCCCCTGCCTTGTTCCTGATCTTAAGGGTATTGCTTTTAACTTTTGCCCATTGAGTATGATGTTGGCTGTGGGTTTCTCATAGATAGCTTTTATCATGTTGAGGTATGTTCCCTGTATTCCCACTTTGCTGAGAGTTTTGATCATGAATGGGTGCTGGATTTTATCAAATGCTTTTTCTGCATCTATTGAAATTATCATATGGTTTTTCTCCTTCTTTTTGTTTATGTGATGAATCACATTGATTGATTTACGAATATTGTACCATCCTTGCCTCCCCAGAATAAATCCCACTTGATCATGGTGTATGATTTTTTCCATATATTGTTGGATCTGGTTTGCTAATATTTTGTTGAAGATTTTAGCATCTATATTCATCAGAGATATTGGCCTATAATTTTCTTTCTTTGTGTTGTCTTTACCTGGTTTTGAATCAGAATTATGCTCGCCTCATAAAAGGAGCTTAGAAGTCTTCCTTCCTCTTGAATTTTTTGAAACAGTTTGAGAAGGATAGGTGTTAGTTCTTCTTTGAATATTTGGTAGATGAATTCTTACACTTTTACTTACTACTTCTGTGCTTTTGAGCAAGTAAATAAAGCTTTCTTTCCTTCAGTTTCTTTATCTGTAAAATGGGTATTAATATCTACTCATAGAATTGTTAAAGATTAAATGAATCATTCAAATATTTCCTATGACAATAAATACTAGTTATTAGCAAATTAAAAATTGTTAAGTTGGCTAGACTGAACATTATTGGTTTTCATAATTTTAAATTTATTCTTTTACAGTTTTCGGATCTACTATTTCTATTGAGAACTCCATTGCCATTCTGATTCATGTTGTTGATATGTTCTGCCACATGAAAGGTTTAAAATCTTGTCTTTGTACTTAGTGTTATGAAGCTTTAAAATGCCTGGTTATAAGGGGATCATTTTAAAAATTAATTTAGTAAAATATTACTCAATATAAGTTTTGAGTTTCTTATCAATGCTCAGAAGTTCTTTTGTTTCTTCTTTTTCTCTGCTTTATAAACTTTCTAGATTCTTATTTCTCCGTTAGTCCTTCGGTATTAATCCTCTACGGCTCTTTTCTGTCAGATTTTTCAGCAGCAATGTTCTTTCTAAGATTTAAAAAAAATCAACTTAATTTTTTTCAGAGAATATTTTAATGTTAATATCTTCTTAGTATTCCATGATTGTTGTTTTTCTTTTTTTCATTGAATTTTTAGGGTTTTTAATTTGGGTTCTCTGAGAAGCAGATATCAGGGTAGAAACAGAAATACATGAGATTTGTTGGAGAAACGCTTGTGAAAGAGAACGTGGAGGAAGCCATGTTAGGCAGGGGTATCACACCTTCACATTGTGAGGTAGATCCGAACACTGTGATGGAGAGGGTGAAGAATAGAGGGCAGGGGAAGCAGTCTTAGATGGCTGTGTAGTTCTAATAGAGCTTTGGCCATACTAATGGGGAGTTCTTGAGCAAAAGATACACTTTATTTTTTTAACTTTAGTTTTTAATTTTGTGTTGACATGGTTTTAAAAAAGGTACACTTTAAAAGGAGTCCTGAGCCTGACCAGGTGGTGGCGCAGTGGATAGAGCATCGGACTGGGATGCGGAAGGACCCAGGTTCGAGACCCCGAGGTCGCCAGCTTGAGCGCGGGCTCATCTGGCTTAAGCAAAGAGCTCACCAGCTTAGACCCAAGGTTGCTGGCTCCAGCAGGGGGTTACTCGGTCTGCTGAAGGCCCGCGGTCAAGGCACATGTCAGAAAGCAATCAATGAACAACTAAGAAGTCGCAACGCCCAACGAGAAACTGATGATTGATGCTTCTCATCTCTCTCCTTTCCTGTCTGTCTGTCCCTGTCTATCTCTGCCTCTGTAAAAAAAAATAAAAAAATAAAAAAATAAAAAAATAAAAGGAGTCCTGAATCTCATAGGATAGGATATACATTGAACCCTCCATTCCCCCCTGCCCTCCCCCTGACTGTACTCAGTCATTAAGTGGAAGCAGCCTGTGGATGGTGTGTCATTAGTGCAAACATGACGAATCCACAAAGTAGCAGCTGAGATCAATCAATTACGCTTCTTGAAATAGGAGGTCTGAGCAGTGCCTTTTCATTGTCACCATTGCCCTTTCTATGTGTCTCTCACACTTATAGGATGGAAAGCAGTTCCTCCATGGTTTCTATAAGACTTTCATCTTGAGAAGAAACAGAAGATGGGAATTAGTGGGATAAACTGCAGCCTCCATTGTACGGGTAGTCTCAGGGCTACAATTGATACTCAAACCTGTCCTCTCCCACTATCCATTCTAAATTGTCTTCACTTGGCCTTGGCCGGTTGGCTCAGCGGTAGAACATCAGCCTGGCGTGTAGGAGTCCCGGGTTCGATTCCTGGCCAGGGCACACAGGAGAAGTGCCTATCTGCTTCTCCACCCCTCCCCCTCTCCTTCCTCTCTGTCTCTCTCTTCCCCTCCCGCAGCCAAGGCTCCATTGGAGCAAAGATGGCCCAGATGCTGGGGATGTCTCTGTGGCCTCTGCCTCAGGCACTAGAATGGCTCTGGATACAACGCCCTAGAGGGGCAGAACATCGCCCCCTGGTGGGCATGCCGGGTGGATCCCGGTCGGGCGCATGCTGGAGTCTGACTGCCTCCCCGTTTCCAGCTTTGGAAAAATGAAAAAAAAAAAATTGTCTTTACTCTCATTTATCATTTTAAGATGGCAGCTCATTTCATGGGGTGACCCAGACCTTTAATTCTGTTGAGTCTGAGTTCTAGATTGCTGTTGTAGTTTGTGCTGCTATAACAAATTACCATAGACTGAGTGGCTTAAACAACAAACATTTGTTTCTCGTACTTATAGAAGCTGAAAGTCAGAGATTAGGGTGTTAGCATGGTTAGGTTCTAGTGAGAGTCCTCTTCCAGGCTGCAGATAATTAACTTCACCTTGTATCTTCTACACATGGTGGAAAGAAATCTAGATCTTCAGTGTCTTTTATAAGCACACTTAATCCATTCATGAGGACTCCACCCTCATGATCTAATGACTTCCCAAATAACCCACATCCTAACACTGTCACATTGGGGATTAGATTTCATGTTTATGGTTTTATATGTATTGTTTACCTTTTATTATGGGCTAAGAAGCCTCTTTAATGTCATTTTTTTTCCTGAAGTTGGAAATGGGGAGGCAGTGAGATAGACTCCCGCTTGCACCTGACCAGGATCCACCGGCATGCCCACCAGGGGGCCATGCTCTGCCTATCTGGGGTGTCGCTCTGCTGCAACCAGAGCCATTCTAGCACCTGAGGCAGAGGCCACAGAGCCATCCTCAGCACCCGGGCCATCTTTGCTCCAATGGAGCCTTGGCTGCGGGAGGGGAAGAGAGAGACAGAGAGGAAGGAAAGGGGGAGGGATGGAGAAGCAGATGGGTGCTTCTCCTGTGTGCCCTGGCCAGAATCAAACCCAGGACTCTCGCACGCCAGGCTGATGCTCTACCACTGAGCCAACCGGCCAGGGCCAACTAATGTCATTTTGATGTCCTGTTCAACACAGTAGTAATTTAAGCAAGCATTCTGTTGATACTCTTCTTTCAAAATTCTCAAAGTGAGTGTTGTATGTGTATGTGCATGTGTGTGTTGGGTGTGTATATATACTTTTGAAAATCATTTGTTATATTTATGTTGTTTCAAAAATATGACCTGAGAATTTACTCTCTGTGGCTTTTTGTGTTATTTTAAATTTTAGTAGCTTAATACAGAGAATTTGAATTTCTAAGTAAAATAATATGAAGGATTTTCAATTTATTTATCTATTTATAAGTGAGAGGAGGGGAGATATTGAGACAGTCTCCCACATGAGCCCCAACCGGAATCCACCCAGCATCCCCTGCCTGGGGTTAATGTTCTAATCAACTGAGCTATCCTCAGCACCTGGAGGCTGAGCCGATGCTTGAACAAACAGAACTACTGGCTTCAGGGGAGGAAGAAAGAGAGAATGGGGAGAGGGACAGGGAGAAAAGCAGATGGTTACTTCTTTTGTGTGCCCTAATTGGAAATAAAACCTAGAACATACCTATGCCGGGCCAATGCTCTATCCACTGAGCAAACTAGCCAGGGCTGAAAAAAATGTTCAATTATGAAAATTTGTACTAGACTCCTTAGCAGTTTCAACTGCTTGTTTCAACATATTTCAGTCCACACTGATTATTATAACTTAAACAAAACTAAAACAAATGAGTTAAAGATTAAAACTACATTTTAACATGTTTATATGTGAAAAATAACATTACATTTATAGATATTATAATATCATCTTACCGTTTAAACTGTTTTTTGGGGCCATTCAAGTTTGTGTGTGTGACTTTGTGTGTATGTGGGTGGCGTTTATCTATTTGAAATCTAATTCTAAGTGGGTTTTTTTCCTTAAGGAAATAACCTTTTATCTAAATTATTGTAATAATTATTTTCCAGTTTGACATTATATTTTTAATTGACATTTTAGAGTTTTCAACAATCGAGTAATTGGAACATATATGCCATCAAATATCAAATCAATCTGAGTTTATAATTTTAAAATACTTTCTCTATTCTAATAAAGAAATAGAAATACATTTAGGACTTTTACTTCTCTCACTTTCTCCCTCCCTCTCTCCCTCCTTCTTTTACTTTCTTCCTTCCTTCTTTCCTTCTTCCTGTCTCCATCACTTTCAGATCGCTCAGTAAAGTAAGAGTGCTTCAAATATGCCAAACATGCCAGAGACCACTATCTTTTATACAATATAAGAGTTTGTGGAATGTATTGGAAAAATAAAGCATGTTGAAAATGCTACACTATCCCCAGAGGTTTGACCAAGATTGTATAGCCCAAAAGGAGTCATTAAGGCTTCTTATTCATAGATGTTTAATGTTACTGTTTGCATGGATGGTGGAGCAGACATTTAACATAACAATAATGATATTCTGAGAAGGTTATATGCTAGTAAGGAAAAGCCATGCCTAAAAATCATTGGCATCTTTTGATTTCTTTTCCTAATGTAAATGATAGAGCATAGTATTTCATCATTGAACAAAACAAGGCTATTTTGGTCAGAGATCTCTTCATTATTCACTCATTTGGTAAATATTTTGTCTTTACAATATGGTCAGTATATCTAATCTGTATCGGTGTTACAAAAATTAGTATAACATATTTTGCTTTTAAGGAGTGGCTGGTTAGAGCGGACACTGTGTACATAGATAAATTATAACACAACCAAGTAATTATTAAGAGAGTCACAAACAATTTATTATGAGATAACAAAGGAAGAAATAACTAAATCAGCTGCAGGGATTAAGGTCGATTTCAAAGAGAAGGCAATGTTTCAAATGGATCTTAAAAAGCGAGTCATGGAAGCAGATTATTTATTGGCCACTGACAGATCTCCTGGTGGATTTTGAAGTGAACAATTTCCATGAGGAGTGAATGTAAAATCCACTCTGTGAGCATGTTAGTTAATGCACTGAGAGTAAATGGAAGGTAAAGACACAGAAAAGGTTACAACCAAGTACTGTTTCAGAAACTTTATTTGGCCTGACTGGTGGTGGCTCAGTAGATAAAATGTAGATCTGGAACGCTGAGGTTACCAGTTTGAAACACCAGGCTTGTCCAATCAAGGCACCTGCGAGAAGCAACTACAAGTTGAAGCTTTCCTCCCCCACCCATTTGTTCTCTTTCTCTTTTCCCTAAAAATCAATAAATAAAATCTTTAAAAGTATAAATTTTGTTCTTTTCTGTAACGAAGAAGAAGGACGATAGCCACATGTCTCAAAGCCCCTCTCATATTCATGAGCAAAGTCTGCATTGCTTGCTGTTCTTCTCATGGCCACATTCACAGTAGAGTTGTTAACAGAATAAAAGTTTTGTTAGGCAACCTCCATGGTTTGGACAAGAAGCAGACAAGTAACACTACACTCTGCTATTTTTCTCAAAAATATGGAAAACATTGAGAACTTGTAAGAGTCATATTCAAATCCAACTTCTGTAGTTAAGCCCTACTATGTGTCAAAAGCTTTCCTGCATTCTTCCCTCATATATTTTATATCAACTAACACAGACTCTTGAATTTTCACCAAAAAAATCTCTCCAACATAAAATTTTTTTTCTGTGGCATACCAAATGCTTAGACATATACAATAGACTAAAATGTATGATACTTAAGACAATTTAACTTCCAGACATTTTGTTCTAAAGCTGTTGTAGCAAGCATTTTGTTCAGAAATAGCTGAATTTTGCTATTCCTGTTAAAAAGTCTGTTTTCCTAAGCAAAGTTAAGACTAAGAAATCTGTCTCTTTTCTCTCTCTCTCTCTCTCTCTCTCTCTCTCTCTCTCTCACACACACACACACACACACACACACACCTTTCAACCAAAGATCATTTAGCTTCAAAATAAATGATAGAAATTTTCAGAGCAGGGAACACATATTCTTTCAATACCTACTTGTGAGGACCTTCTCGGAAGTTGTGTAGGATTGGTTTGTTGGCCAAATGCAGCTCAGAAGGTGAAGAAATAGCAAGTGGAAAGCCTTCACTAGCTCCTCAAAGCTGAAATCACTTTATATCAAGTTTAAATTAAAGTAAAGGAGAATGGTGCAATATATTTTCCTCTGCTTCATTTCTTTTACATTGCCTTCTCCTGGGCAATTTGTTATGTAGAAGGGTGATGTGTTTATACATTTTGGAACTAAGCAGTCATAAAACTGTATAGGCACAGCTTGAAACCACCATCCACAAATTAGAAAGTTCCCCTAGATTTGCTCATTTTATAAACACTTTATGGAAAAAAAAGAGAAAGAAAATCAAACAAAACCCCAGGAAGGTGGTTTAGGTGCCCCCTCCCACTCTCCTCCCAATATAACTCCCAAATAGTTTATTTGATAATTATACAGCACTGAAATATGATGCAAAGTTATGTAAATACCATTTTCATCATACAATGAAAAATCTTAAAAACTGCCTTCAGCAGTATCAGCTGGAATTCAATATACTCTATGTATTTTTGAAACGAAAATCCAAATATACTTTATTCTTCATATTAAAAATAAAAGACTAATTGAAAATGGCATCTGTAAACAAATTTTTTGTTTTGTTTCTAAAATAGTTTTCTTGCTGTGAACTAAAGACTTTAGAAGTCGTTAGTTGTCAGAAGTAAAATTATCCTTCCCCAAACCTCTCTGATGCTATTCTGTACTTTCTAAACAATCATCTTGCTACTTGACCCATGTAATTTCAGAAAATATACTGAGCATTGGTAGATTGGACACAGATTCTAATGCTCTGTTTTTGATGTACTCCCAGATTAAGATAGAAAGTCATTTGCATCAAAAAATGTAAAATAAACAAAGCATAAGGCACTGCATGTTGAAAATGTAACTCCTTCAACAAAACAATGAATAACTTATTTACTTGCAACAGCAGTTATTTCCTCAAGATTGCTGCCTCACAGATGTAGGCACTGAAATAATATTAAATACAACAGTATTAAGTGCTATTTTTGTTTTAGATCAGAAGGAATTTAAAAAATGTGAAAACTTGAAATAAATATACAAGTAAAAGAGATACATATTCAAGTGCTGTTATTACAGGCTATGTTGAACAAGTTTAAAGACCCAATATTCAGCTAGGGCACATGCTTCATATAAGAGATATTTCACATTTTGCATATTGCCAAATTTTGTCATCTAGCCCATCTATCAACAAATGACAAACTGAATTATGGTAATAGGAGGGAATGATTGTGAATGCTGGTAAAAAAAAATAAATGATGGTAAATAAGATTGATTTTAATATGCTACTCTCTTGAGATCTAAATAAGCTCCAAAATTAGACTATGTGCTCAGCACATTGTAGCTATTTAATAAATATCTGTTGAATGAATGGATAAAGTTTATTTATTGCAAAAAAATGCCTAAATGCTCTCCAAGGAAAGAACAGTACTGCCTAGTACAGCTGACCTCAAGTTTCCTTTCATAGGAAATTGAGCATACTTTTAACAGAAACTGAATGTTCTCTAGAAGTTTGGGGTATAGGTAGATTGATAACCACCTTTGATGCTCAGCAGGGAACTCATAAATAGTTAAGCATATGCAAATTACTTGAGAGAAGTTGGTCTTCATTTGTGGTTTTAGGTCAGACTAATGATTTTCTCTTTCAAACACAACCAAATGGATGTGTCAAAAGAGGTAAAATTCTTAATGGGAGTGGACATAAATAGTTTCTAACCTGCTGCTAAGGTTACAAATGTCACTGGTAGTTGTCATTATAATAGAGCAGAGGGTCCTTCATTATTTCAAATGTATTTCTATATCCACAGGTAGTCAGATAAGTGACCATTACCACATGTACCAAAAGGACAAACAGATGGTGTTCAGATCATTCATTTTTTGTGTGTCTTAACAGTATTCAAGCATTTTGGAAGTCATTCAGAGTCATGTGTTTTTTATCAACTTATGTTGAAACATTTACATACATTGAACCCTTGCCCTTTCACTCCTGGCTTTGTTTCCTCCATCTCCCCTTTCTTATATCCCAAGTGTGCAAGTGTAAAAGTGAACAATAGACCTTGTCCCAGGGTGACTGGGAAATCTTCTACTGAGATTCCAAGTGAGCATTTTCTATTCATCTTCTGGTCTTCCAGGAACCGCTGGGCATGATCAATAGCCCAATCAGAATCACATGAAAAGATCCCTTCCCTCCTACTTGACTTTGCCAAATCCAACAGTTTTGCCACAGGGTTTGAAGTGAGGGTGATGGGCACACTGACAGAACACAACCAGATCACGCTGGTGCAGCTGATGCGGAACATCCCCGCAGTGGTCTTCCAGCAGTTTCAAACAGATTGTACCCACAATCCAAATAGGCAAAGGATAGAGCCAAGGAAACAAACTGGCGGAGCAGAGCTCAGTTAGGGCCGTTTTGTTGTTGCCTGATCATATAGAGAAAGTCAGTGGGCTGTATAGATAAATTCATTATAGATGGTTTCTTCCCAGTCTGTTGCAATTACCTTATTACAGTCCACCGTAGAGCAAGTAGTACACTTATTTGGCTCAGCCAAAACCAGCTGATACAACCTGTGATTTGGAATCTTTCCAGATATTGCTGAGAATTATAAGTTTGACAGCTAGGCCATGATAGCTCTGACAGTGAGGAATATCAGATTTTTTTAGGATTGATAAAGCATTTTTATCTGCAACTCTCTCCCCTTCAACCCTCAAGAGCACACATCCAAATAAAGTTGTTCAGAGTGCCCTAAATTGACCTGTTACACAAAATGTCATTAAACCATAAGTGTTTTTTTTATCTGAATGGAGTGTCTTCCTTTTTTTCCTAACCACATTTTTATCTCAATCTATGCCCTACTTTATTCTTCCTGTTAATTAGATAGCTTGACTAAAAATTTTGTAGATTTAGCATCTGTCTATGAGTTCAGTTATCCCCTGCTAAATTCGATGTCAACATTCAACCACATCATAGTCCATTCCCACTTGGCCTTACCAAGCCAAGAAAGGGCTATTTGGATCAGCTTTAGAGATAAACTGGTTCATTTAATATTTATGTCCTAGAGAAATTAAGCTACATGAATGACATGATCAATAGGCACTGAGCTATTATTTCAATATATGACAAAATTTAGCAGAAATCAAAAACAAACAAACAAGCAAACAATCTTTATACAGAAGTTTACTTAAATCAGTAATCTGGGATGTTTGAACTAATGCACCATATGAAAAGCATTAAAGAAGCCCACAGCTATGACTAAATCAACGTATGTGAAATATCCTCACACAGTTTTTTGTTGCCACAGGATTTTGTTTCAGATTTTCCAAATTTTTGTAGTAATGAGCATTTTTTGATGTTGCATCTCTGCTTATGTGAAAGTATATTACTGTGTCATTTAAAATGAGTACCCTAAAGCTTGGTTGAATCATCGGTGCATTTCCGGCTTCAAACCTCCCTGGTTAAAAGTCTGTATTTATTCATTACCAAGTTACTGAGGCTTAGAAATACACTTTTCAATGTAAAGTTCTTAGACACTCAAATTTTGTTAGTCTTAACTGAAAGTTTTCTCCTGTGATGTGATATAGATAAGAACTTTACTTACACAAATTTCTCATGTGAACAGTTCTGTAGTGTTGCTTCAGAGAAAGGGTACTGAGATTTACATAATAAATGCATTTTTGTTTTCTTTTGTTTAAAGTGTTATATTATTATAGAGTACAGCAACTTTGAACTAATAGTAGTTTGAAGTCTCCCTCCTCATCAACAAACATACTCCCTGACTTTCCTACTTTCTTTAAAAGGACTCAATAAGAAAAGAATGGCCTGAAACAACAAGAATCTATTTAACTGGATAATGATCTTTCTTGTTTTGTCTAAGACCACCCTCTCCCACCAGATACTTCCCTAAAATGTGATTTAGAGCTCTCAGTTGTGGAGAAGCTGCTGATTCAGATTTTACTAGGACTGACAGTGGGAGTGTTAATAATAGATCTTATTGCACCTGTCGAAATTATTGGAAGGTGTACAGACCTGCTATTTGGGTTGAAAAAGGCACTTAGTCCAAATATTTTACTGATTCTTCATTCATTCATTTATTTAATAATATTTATTAAGCACTATGTGCCAGTCATACTACCAATTGCTAGAGTTAAATAGTAAAACAAGAGTGACATAGCCCATTCCTTCAAATTATACATGTCTTTTTTCTATTTTAACTTCTTATTTGGTTATCACATATGGATCCATTCAGGTTCTATCTGTGGCTTCATTATCAATCTCAGTGATTGCCTTGCCCATTATTCTACCTTTGTTCTATTTTTCTTTAAAACACGCACTTTTATCCAAAAAAGACAAGCAAAAGAATTGAAATCTAAACAAACAAAAAATTATAATCCTCAAATCCCAAATTTAACCATTCATTTTTCCCAAATGAGTTAATGTTCTTTCTCTCAGTCATATGATTTCCTAAAATACTGCCAATTATATTGTACATTGAAAGTACAAGTTTTATTTAGGAAGTATCCAACTATTTTTAAATTTCATTCCACACAGTAGTAATTATTATAGTGCTTGTTACTACGTATTAAACTCACTGAGACCAACACAATTAACCATGAATTTTTAAGAAATATCTTTTTTAAGTAGTTAGTTAAAAGTTATTTAACATTACTCAAGAGGATCTGATGAATGTAAATAAAACACTAAAATGATAATAAATAAATATATTAATAATTTAAAGGTAGATCCTGAAAGATCATTATTTGAACATAATATAAATATTTACCTAGAAAATTTATTAATCAACTGACAAGTTAAAAGGAATAGTTAAGTCATTAAAGTGGTTCAATGATTGGTTAATGTAAAAATTTAATATTGTAAAAAGTTTTTGATAATGTAAAAATTAATAGCTTTCTTATGTACTACCAATAAAAAGAGCAAAAAGATAGTAGAAAAATGTAATAGAAAAACTTACTGCACCATTAAAATGAAGCTATATATAACTTTATAAAACTTAAGATTATAAAAGAATATTTATAGAAATATAAAATAAAACAATCAATATTTTTTTTGTTGGGGAGATTCAATATTATAAAAATTCCTATTTTTTCAAATTAATTTATAATTTTAACTCAATAGAAAGCTATATGATATTATATGAGATAATTCTAAACATTTTTCCTGTATCATTTCAAAGAATAAACATTCAAGGATAGCAAGAAATTTTGACAATAATATAGAAAGTTGTGTCACAAATATTAAAACAGAGACCGAAATGAATTGGCAAAGGGCATTAATTACAGCAATGTGGCAAAACTGAAAAAATTAGGAGGAATCCAAATACCCGTTAATAAGGGACAAGCTAAACAGATTTATACCTCCATAAAAGATAATGTAATAAAACCATGATAAAGAATATACTCTTTATGTTCTAATATTGAAAGATGACTTAAATGAACGACATGTAATGAATGAAGCCAGGTAAAGCCAAAAAACATCCTAGCTGAATCCTTTCTGAATTCCTGATCAACAGAACTTTGAGAATAAGAAATCAAGGGGTTTTAAGCCAACAAGTTTTGGAATGGTTTGTTATAATGTAGCTCTGGAAACCCAAAACAGCCACCAGGACAGAATGAGAACAATCTGCTTATTGAGTATATAAATGGAGTGATGAGATTAGCCTGACTATACTGTGGAGGAAAAAAATAGGATATATAGTGTGAGGCAAAACATTAGAATCTGGAAAACCAGGCAAAAAACACTCTGTTTTTTTGAGAAGAGAGACAGTTGTTATATAGCTAAATCTCAATATCACCATTTTAGAGAAAGAAAGAGGGAATTATATTCCCCCATCTGGCTGTCTCTGCTACAGATCCTTTCTTCCAAGAGAGAGAGGAAAAAGAATTTCATTGAGAGAGTTAGTCTCAGCAAGGACAGTGAAGACTTCTGTGCTGCGTCTGCCAGAGGATCAGAAAGCTCTCACATCAAGCAGTCAGACCAGATGACCTCTGGGAGTCTTTCTACTTCTTTATTTCTCTAGAAAGAAGAGCTTTCTTTTCCTAAATTATTTCTCAGTTGGCCTAGCCAGAGCCCTCGACATCTTGCTAACTGTCTGTGGATGCTTTCAGTTTGTCAATGGCCTTTTAAAGAGAGACATCTGGAACTAGGCACCATATATGCCTGATATGTGGAGTGCATAGGGTGGAGGGCACCGTCACTCAAATAATTCCAGCCCTTTTGCATGCCAGGTTCCCAAAAATGTCTAAACAATGAGGGATAACATTAACAAAACTAACAGAATATTAATTAAATTGTTAAATATTAATAGCAATAGGGAATACAGAGGCTAACAAAATAGTGTATTTGAGATACACTTCAAAAATGGCTTTATTATAAAATTGGTTATCCTGCATATATTAGTTTGTTGGTAATCATTCTATTTTTCTGTCGTAGTGTTCAAACAGCATTCTTCCTAGCAACTTTATCTTTTCACTTGCATCAGATTATCTCACTCCTTGCACAATAAAGTAACTTTATGCATAGCCCTAAATTTTTCAGCACTCCTCTGAGAAATGATTTCAAGTTAGTCAGGGTCTCTTCTAGTTTTCTCCTCCACCTTCAATTTTATCTAAATTCTGTCCCATGTCCTACAGCTTGCTCTGCAATCACTCCCCTGCTACCTCAGTTTTGCCCTTTGCACTGACATACTCGACTACACTTACAAATGCATTTTCTAATTCACTCAGGAAATCTGTTTTATCAGATATCCATGTTTTTATCTTTCTTTCTCCTGGACTGAAATCTTTCCCTTGGTTTACAAGTATGCATCTTAGACCTGATTAAACAGTTCTTCAAAATACTAGATATTTGATATCTGGGCTTAGAAATTTATACTTTAAAAACATTTAAAATACTTCTTTTGTTTGCTAAACAAAAATAAATAAATAAATAAACAAAACCATGCCTGGAACTGTGTTCATGTTGGTGAGAGCACTCAGGTGAATGGGCTGCCTTCTGTAGAATATGCAAATAGAACATTAATTAAGTAAACTTTCTATCTGGAATAAGAGAAATGAGATTTTTGAGCACTTTAATTTCACAGAATACTATTTTAATAGAGTTATTACTAATTATTTACTTAGTATCTGAGCTCAAGCAGTCATTGAAAAGTACCACTATAAATACTTTAAAAATAAATAAATAGAAGAAAAGAAGAACGACCTGCTAGTCCCACCTCTACAACAGGATAAGTTAACAAAGCAGTGTGGAATCAACTCATTTTATATGTAAGTTTCCTCAAGCCCACAACACAAGTTTGCTAGCATCAAACCACATTTGAGAAGAAAAGAAGCCTCTTATTCATCAGCTGGTGCAAGCTTCATTAGAAATAGCAATTTTCAGCCTGACCAGGCAGTGGCGAAGTGGATAGAGCATTGGACGGAGATGCAGAGGACCTAGGATGGAAACTCTGAGGTTGCTGGCTTGCCATGTGCTCATCCAGCCTGAGGGCTTGAGCCTGGGCTCACCAGCTTGAGCGCAGGGTCACTGGCTTGAGTGTGGTATCATAGATATGACCCCATGGTTGCTGGCTTGAGCCCACAGATCGCAAGCTTGAGCAAGGGGTCATTTGCTCTGCTGGAGCCCCCCTCAAGGCACATATGAGAGAGCAATAAATGAACAACTAAAGAGCTGCAACAAAGAATTGATGCTTCTCATCTCTCTCCCTTCCTGTCTGTCTGTCCCTATCTGTCCCTCTCTCTATCCCTCTCTCATTCTCTCTTTCTGTCTCTGTCGCAAAAAAAAAAGAAATATCAATTTTCAGACTTTTTTCCAATATCCCTATGATGTAAAACTCATAGTTAGTATGCAGCTGGTTAAGGCAATATTATCAAAGTGAATCTGAGAGTCTAATTTAATTATTATTATCACTACCAAAATATTTTGCACTTATTTGCATAAAGAATGGCATTACTATACAAAATCACTTAAATGTGCTCTTTCTTCCACCTATAAGAATGTATTGTATTTATAAAAACAATGACATAAATGGACATTTGAAACTTGCTTTTAATTAATACATAATTTAAATAAATTAGTTAAAATTTTGAACAAGTGAAGGGCTATTAACTTAATTATTTTCCTAGCATGAGTAATTCATAAAAACTCTGGACTGGAAGATAGGATTATTGATAGAAATTGTGGAAAGAAGTAGATAATATGTGTTACAAAGGATAACTTACTGGAAAATGTCTAAAATAATTAAAATAACATGATTCTTGAGAAGTTATGAACACAAGAAATCACATTCTTTGGATATATGTGGTAAAAAATTTAGAACCACTGCAATAAAGAAGTTTCAAATACTGTTTTTACAAATGTAATCTTTTGAACTAAATAGCTAAATTGCAACTGAATCCAATATTCTGTATAAAATAGAATCTATTATGTATTTAATTGCATATGGACATGAGAGGAGATAACAGCTTGAAAGTCATTAAAATATTGAATACAAAATATTGCAAATAAGTAAGTGGAAGAAAGAGAAACTCCTTTCCACCATTGTATTGTATTAGCTGCCATTTACTTGGTGTGGCTTAATGAAGAGGATAGCCCTGTACTTAATTATACTGATTTATTTGCATTTATTTTAAAGTTCTCTTTCCATCCTTAATTTTGCATGTATAATAATCAGTGTTATGTCTAGATAAGAATTAGGAGTCAGAACATGGAAAGCTGACTATTCTGCAATCTAGCTTGTTAGGCTTTTTGAGGATTTACTGCTTAAGCACAAAACAACTATTCAGCAAAATGCAGAAAGAATGTAAATAACATATAAGGACTTGCACTCATATACGATTGATATAAAAAGAATGGTACAACAGCAGATTTGAAATGTGCTTTTTGCCAAAGTCAGCATGATATTATTAATTTTTTTATAGATAGTCCCTTACCATTTCTGATTTCTTTAAATTTTCTTCATTATGTGGGTGTGTGCACGTGCATATACACACACAAACACCAAGCTGCTTGCTGTACTAGTATGCTAGAAAAACACCTTGGATCCTGAACTTGAATATAATGAGAGAGAGAACAATGGGGATGATGAGATTTACAACATGAGGACTATCCAACATGGACCTGTGATGAACAGGACAGATCATAAGGAGCTTATAGCACCAGGTGTCTGATCCTGATGGAAGCAAGCCAGTAATATCTGGAACTTTGAATTAAACTCTAAACCAGGCATTGCCAACAGTTTTTACCCCTGGACCAGATTAAAAAGAAAACTTTTTACATGGGTCAGACAAAATATTAAAATTAAAAAAGTTAAATACAAAAATGATTCGTTTAAGTAAACAAAATTTTATTACGTAATTTGTTTAAGAATAAATGTAAGTAATTTAGTACAACAAATTAACAAAAAAACTAATGTGACGTGTTGAGGCGCTTTACATCGCCTATTATTTTTTTAATATCTGGCTTTGTACTTGTAGTAGCTTTTTTTTTTTTTTTTTGACAGAGACAGAGAAAGAGTCAGAGAGAGGGATAGACAAGACAGACAGACAGGAATGGAGAGGGATGAGAAGCATCAATTTTTCGTTGTGGCACTTTGTTTTTAGTTGTTAATTGATTGCTTTCTCATATGTGCTTTGACTGTGGGGCTACAGCAGACCGAGTTACCCCTTGCTCAAGCCAGGGACGTTAGGTCCAAGCTGGTGAGCTTTGCTCAAACCACATGAGCTCACGCTCAAGCTGGTGACATTGGGGTCTTGAACCTGGCTTCTCCGAATCCCAGTCCGACGTTCTATCCACTGTGCCACTGACTGGTCAGACTATAGTAGCTATTCTTAACACAGCCTCCAAATGCAAATCATTCCATCTAGATCTTGTTGTACTTTTATTTAGATTCATTAAAGAAAAAGTTTGTTCACAAATATAAATTGAGCTGAAGATTACTAAATATTCCTTGGCAAGTTTTTTAAAATTTCCATATTTTTCATTATTCAATTGCTTATAAAAATTGCGCAGTCAAGTACAAAAGTTGTAAATCTTTATAATGAAATTTTTTTAAAAAAATAAAGAAGTATCGCAAATCCATTTGACCAATTATTGGAAGTTAACCTTAGATTAGTCACATGCAGAATTCTTTTCCACATATCACTATCTTCTTAAATATCTCGATTTCCAATATCAAAGACGCTTCCGCTTCTGAGTAGATGAGATTTTAACTTTCATTGTTGTACAATGGTTAGATATCGTGTTTATGTATAACGATTTAAAAGTACCACTTATTTCATTTCTACAGTGCGTTGTGTGGAGAATATTAAAAATTTAATCGTGGACTGCATAAACTCATTCCATGGGCCGAATCCGGCCTGTGGGCTGTATGTTGTCCATGCCTGCTCTAAACCATAGTTCTCATGAAAATAACCTTCACCAGAAAGTAGAAATTCCGTGGTCTTCAATATCTTTCTTTTTTTACTGATTTACTCTGTAACTCTGAGTAAATCACTCAACTAGATTTCTGGCCTGTCTCTCTCACAGGGTTTTGACTCCCATTTGTCATTACTCCCTACATCCACTAACTCACTTTGTGTTGTCAGTTGTTCTGACATTTTATATTCAGTGAGGGTAGGGCCTCCACATTATATACAAAGTGGCAGTAATAATAGGCAATTAAATGATAAAATGAAGAAAAGTGAGACAAAGATGCCTTAATTCACATTAAAAATTATTCAGATGTAGGCCCTGGCCAGTTGGCTCAGCGGTAGAGCTTCGGCCTGGCTTGCGGGGGACCTGGGTTTGATTCCCGGCCAGGGCACATAGGAGAGGCGCCCATTTGCTTCTCCACCCCCTCTTCCTCTCTGTCTCTCTCTTCTCCTCCCATAGTCAAGGCTCCATTGGAGCAGAGATGGCCTGGGCGCTGGGGATGGCTCCTTAGCCTCTGTCCCAGGCGCTAGAGTGGCTCTGGTCTCAGCAGAGCGACGCCCCAGAGGGGCAGAGCATCGTCCCCTGGTGGGCAGAGCTTCGCCCCTGGTGGGCGTGCCGGGTGGATCCCGGTTGGGCACATGCGGGAGTCTGTCTGACTGTCTCTCCCTGTTTCCAGCTTCAGAAAAATACAAAAAAAAAAAAAAAATTCAGATGTATAAGCCAACAGAAAAAGCTTTAATTAATTATAACCACAGAAACATTTAATCACACATATATCGGGTTTAGTTTGGAAGGTGAGTTACGTCTTTCCAAATAAATCAGAATATGACTTTGTTCATTCATTCATTCATTCAACCATCTACCATATTTTTTGCTCTATAAGATGCAAATTTCCTCCCAAAAGTGGAGAGGAAAATTCCTGTGTGTCTTATGGAGCGAAAAATACGGTATTTTATTAAATATTTTAACACATCATTTGGTTCAGAATATTTTTTTTCTTATTTTCCTCCTTAAAACCTTAGTTGTGTCTTATGGAGCAAAATATACAGTAATTTATTTAGTATTCTCTATGTGCTAACTAACCTCTGTTTATTCTTGGGAATATTCAGGAATGGAACAAGAATTTTTTACTTCACAGTTATTATTTTCAAGAGAAGGGAAAGAGAAAATAAATATAAAACATAGTAAATTATTTAGTGTGTTCATAGTTAATAAGGGCTGTAGACAAAAAAAGAAAAAGGTGAATTCAGGTGATCAAGATTACCAGAATTTGGGAAAGAGGATTAAACTGCCATATTAAATGTTGAGATTTTAGTAGCATTATTAAAAAGGTGACATTTGAGCAGAAATTCAAAGAAACTTAGGGAATTAGCCATCTAAATATAAAGAGAAAATATTCTAAACAGAGAACATAGAGCAATTTCCTTAAGGTAAGAAGTATATTCATCATGTTTAAAGAAAAGAATGGAGACCTTACAGCTGTACAGGGTTGAGAGGGACAATATTAGAAGATGAATTTATAGAAATAACTGGATTCAGGGGTAAGGTCTATTTAATATATTTAAGATTTTTTTTTTTTTTTTTTTTAGTATGTATGAAAATGGAGTCATTGAGTAGAGGAAGATATGATTTATCTGAAATATGAACATCATCACTCTGGCTGCTGTGTTAAGAATAGATTGTCAGAAGACAAAAGTGGAAACCAATAAGGAGAGTATTACAGTAATTCAAGTGATAAATGGTGATAGACTATCCACACTGGATGGTAGCTGTGCGGAAGAGGAGAAGTGATGAGATTCTGGATCTATATTAGGATTTACTGATAGGATGGATGCAGAGTATGAAAAAAGGAGAAGAGTCAAGGATAATTTACTTATTTTTTATTTCCTTCAGCAAAATAATGGTTGGAGTTTCCATCAATTGATATGTGAAAGGTTGTGTGCAACTGGAGTACCCTTGTTTATTTTAGAGCATATTGATTTTGAGATGTTTATTAGACATTCAAGTGGATAATTAAATAGAAAGATAGAAATATTGTATTTTGGATAGTGGTCTGGGCTACAGATAAAATTTTGTGAGTAGTTGCCAAATGGGTTATATATAAGTCCATGTGATTGAGATCTACAAAGATATGAATGGAGAAAGTAAGAAGATTCAGGACAAGACTCTGGGATCCTCTAAAGTTAAGGGATTGGTGAGAAGAAGAGAATCCAATAAGCAGACTGAGAAAGAAAAAGCAGTGAAGATGAACAAATGACAAGAAAATGGGTGGTATAGAATGTGAATGAGAAAAATATACAAGGAAGTGATGTGCTGCTGGGAGAGGCCATTGGATTTACCAATGTGATCAGCATAAACATAGTGAGGGTAGTTCTGATGGACTGGTGGAGGCAAAAACTCAATTTGAGTGGGTTTAAAAGAGAGTGGGAAGCCCTGGCTGGTTGACTCAGTGGTAAAGTGTCAGCCTGGCATGTGGAAATCCCAGGTTCGATTCTCAGTCAGGGCACAAAAGAGAAGCCACCATCTGCTTCTCCACCCTCCCCTTCCCTATTTCTCTATCTCTTGTCCCATCCCTCAGCCATGGCTTGGTTTGAGCAAAGTTGGCCCCTGGTGCTGAAGATAACTCCATGGCCTCACTACAGACACTAAAATAGCAGAGTATCACCTGTTAGGGAGCTTGCCAAGTGGACCTTGGTTGGGATACATGCAGAAGTCTGTCTCTGCCTCCTGCCTCTCGCTGAATTAAAAAAATAAAATAAAATAAATTTTAAATAAAAGAAAATGGGAGAGAGAATTAAAACTACCAAGAATAGATAATGCTTTCAGAGTTTTTCAATAAATACAATGAAACAATAGACAGATAAGTGACAGATTGATAATTTCTTTAGAAATTTAGACATATCTGTATGTGTGTATACTGATTTCAGTTACTCAGAAAAAAAAGAGGAAGATATCAGTGTAGGAGAAAAAGTGAAGAATTGTTGGAGTGATACTTTCAAGGAATTCCTGTATTGATGTCCTTAAACAAGAGGAAATGGGATTTATGCAAAAGTGGAGGAATTCAATTCAAATAGAGATAAGATGAAAACACATTGCTTATTCTCTAAAGCAATTTGTACTCCATTTACTCCCATGAATATTATGGAGTGGTCAAACACCTCCTGAGAAAATATAATGTGTCTCTATATAATATGGGATATGATTTCTATTATGGTTGTGAGGATAGTGTTGAAAAATATTGTACAGTCAGAAAGAAGCAAACTGTTGACCAGATTAGGTTCCCAATCTCCAGAAAACCTTTGCCAACAATAGGAAAATGGGCATTAAAACAAACTCTATATACTTTAAACTATTTATATTTTTATACTAATTTCTTATCCTTAACAGCACTGAATGGAAACAGGTCTTAAAACTAATTTATCATGCTTTAAATCCATGAATTCCATTTCATATTCTCTACCAACTAATTGAGTTTGGGCTGTCAAAAGGGCCTCTAATTAAACTATTAACATCTAGAAAGAACATCTTTTTAAGAGTGAGGATCAGTTCTTGAATATAGACTTCAGAATAGTTTCACTGTATGAGGCTTTTTATTAAATATTACATTGTGAAAAGACATTTCCCTAGCATTTAATGTTTTTTCAGTTCTTTTGTTCTTGTATTCTGTGCTTCTAGTCTGTTTTGACTGTAATCCATTTATGAAAATATGGCCAATTTAATTTTCTTAAATTAGTAGTGCTTTGTTCATGTCCCTATTTGTCTGCTTAAAAATCTTTTGTAATTCACCATTTTCGGGAGAATTAAAGCCAAATTGCCTATGTTCTGTAGCCTTGTCTCCATTGTCACTATCCTTTAGTACCAGTATATCTTATTACAGTAGCCTGAAAATGATACCTATCCTTACCATACCATATATCACTGTATATATATATTTTTTACATTTACCACTTCATCAGTTATTTACAGCTGTATTTATACTGTCTAACTGACTGCTGGTCAGATAGGATTGGGCCTTAGTAGAGACAACTGGAAAATTATCTCTGCTCACATTTCTTCATTCAGTAGAGTAGCCTAAACATCTCGTAATAAAGGAAAAGAAGGTAACAACATGCAAATACCTTTTCAAGCCACTGGTTGGATCCAGTTTGATACTGCCTTGCTGACCAAAGCAAACCATATGGCAAGTCAGTAAGGCAGGCAGTAGAAGAAGGGCATGGCTTTAGGGAGGTGTAGTAGATTGGGGTCATTAATACAATCAATCAGTTGACTACAAAGACCTAAATTCTTGGCCCTGGCCGGTTGGCTCAGTGGTAGAGCATTGGCTTGGTATGCAGGAGTCCCGGCATCGATTCCCGGCCAGGGCACACAGGAGAAACGCCCATCTGCTTCTCCACCCCTCCCCCTCTTTTTCCTCTCTGTCTCTCTCTTCCCCTCCCGCAGCCAAGGCTCCATTGGAGCAAAGTTGGCCTGGATTCTGAGGATGGCTCTATGGCCTCTGCCTCAGGTGCTAGAATGGCTCTGGTTGCAACAGAGCGATGCCCCAGATGGGCAGAGCATCACACCCTGGTGGGCATGCCAGTGGATCCCTGTCAGGCGCATGCAGGAGTCTATCTGACTGCCTCTCTGTTTCCAGCTTCAGAAAAACACAACAAAACAAAACAAAACGACCTAAATTCTTCTTCTGTGCTAATACGATATCTGGATCAAGATTTATCTCACACAGATACCTTCTCCCAAATTGTCGAAACATCACTTTCTTTGCCTCATCGCTTTAGCCTAGTTCATTCCCATTTATCTATGATCTTATCTTAAATATCAATTAGGGCAGGAAAATTTTTTTGACCTTCTGGAGTATGTAAGCATTCTTTGTCATTATCTCTCAGAGAACCATGTTTCTGTCATAGTGTACTTGAATTGGGTTGAATTCACTGGAGAACAAATTTTATTTCATTTTTTTTTGTTGCATGAGGTTTTAGAACTGTTTCTATATATATCTGCATCACTGATTCCAAATCTGAAATCCATTTTTTGGTGCATGATCCAGTTTTTATGCAATTTTAATTTTTTTTGTTACAGTTAATGGCATGCATTGGTTTTTAAATTGGAGTTAAAAGATTGAACATAGCCACAAGGCAATTAATGGTTTACAAACATCACTTTTACATAATTGTAGTTGTTTTTAAATGTAAAAAATTATTATCTGATTAAAACACCCTCTTATTTTGTTTTAAGATTGAATCATGGCTTCTTCGAATAGGCGTAAATGTAAGAATAGTCCTGATACCTTCTGTTATATATGTGGCTGTTATACACTTCAATGTCAAAGGCGCAATATTTCATCATTTGTGACACATGCATATATTTCCTATTTTAAAGTTCCTCTTGGGGATCAAGACAAAAATTGGGCTCCTCATATTGTGTGTCATAATTGTGAGGAAATGCTTCATGACTGGACAAAAGGAAAACGCAAAGAATGCCTTTTGGTATTCCCATGGTTTGGTGTGAACCTAAGGACCACAGTAGTAACTGTTATTTCTGTCTGATCCATACAAAGGACTTTGGCAAGAAAAGACAGCATATGATCGCATATCCTAATATTCCTTCAGCAATACGACCTATCCCACATTCTGAGACACTCCTGGTTCCAATTTTCAATGGTTTTATTTCTTCTAAGGATGAAGAAAGCAAACATGGTGATCAAGTGTATTTTGATAAGATGCATGAGAAAATGGTTGTAGAATCTGAAGAGTCTTCTTTTAATGACAAGCAGTCATTAACCCCTCAGCAGTTTAGCCAACCCGAATTGAATGACTTAATAAGAGATTTGGGTTATCAAAGAAAGCAGCTGAGTTATTAGCCTCCAGACTTCAAGAAAAGAATGTACTTCACCGGTCAGCTAAAGTATCCCATTTCAGGAAGCATGAACAAATTTTTGTGGACTTTTTTTCCAAAGACAAATACTTTGTTTACAGTCATGATATCAGTAGTCTTCTCAGCCAGCTAGGTGTTACCAATTACAGTCCAACAGAATGGCGGCTATTTCTTGACAGCTCTAAACAGAGTCTGAATTGTGTTCTTCTACACAATGGTAATGTTTATGCAGTGGTTCCAATTGGTTATTCAACTCATCTGCAAGAAGATTATAATGATATAAAAATTGTCCTTGACTTTCTGAAGTATGAGGAGCATAATTGGATCATTTGGATCTTAAAATGGTAAATTTCCTTGCTAGGACAACAGAGGTTTCACAAAGTATCCTTGCTTTCTGTGTTTATTGGACAGTCAAGCTCGGGAGAAACACTGGACATAGAAGGAGTAGCCAAAACGTGAAGCTCTGGAAGTAGGGATGCAAAATATTGTGAACGAACCTGTAGTTAATTGAGACAGGATAATTTTTCTCCCACTTCACATCAAACTTGCCTTAATGAAGCAGTTTGTTTAGGCTTTGAATATAGAAAGTGAATGCTTTCAACATATTATTTCTGCTTTTCCTGCCTTGTATTTCGAGAAGATAAAAGTAGGTGTATTCAATGGACCTCAAATTTGAACCCTCATACGTGATGAAGAATTTTCCAGGAAGATGAGTAAAGAGGAGAAAGCAGCATGGCAGTCTCTTGTGGCAGTTACAAAGAACTTCCTTGTTAACAAAAAAGCAGAAAACTATGAACTTCTGGTTCAAAGGATGCTGTTGGCTTTCTGTGACATTGGATGTAACATGAGCATTAAGATTCACTTCCTGAACAGTCACTTTGATAAGTTTCCCGAAAATCTTGGAACTGTTAGTGATGAGCAGACTACTGCTGGATCATCAAACAAGATTATCCTCAACAAGTACACAAACACAGGAGCTACAAACGCAAATTTTTGCCTGAATAGAATTTAAATAAGTTTTGCGCAAATTTTATGATTAAAATAAGTGTTGTAATATGTTCTGTTTCAAAATTGTAGACATATTCTGATGCAATTATATCTTTTAGTGTATTTACTGTATTATATAAATTATTATATTTTCACAAAGACGATGCCCAAGAAGACATTCTACTTCATTATGTTAAATTAAATATTGAAAATTTTACAATAAGATGAAAACCTAAAATCTTGAATTGCAGAAAGACTGTAGCTTACAGAAAAAAATTAATGTCAGATTTGAGATCAGCACACTCAAATTAGGTAAGAACAAGTGTTTTTGTGGATGCAACAATAATTTTGTTCCTCAGTATAATGTAATTATTCAATCATCTTCTGGGTCCCCACTTAACTAATACCTTTCTAAAAACATGAACTTTGACATCTCTTGTGCAACACCTAATATTCAGTATTGTGCATGGGACATAATAAATATTTGATAAATATTTCTTGAATGACATTACTTATGCTGATTGAATTTTCTAATTATTTTTTGTTTTACTTCAAACAATACTATCCATTTTGTAAGAGTTAAGACATTTTTAAAATTTTATTTATTGATTGATTTTAGAGAAAGAAAAGAAGTACATGAGAGAGAAACATTGATTTATTATTCCATTTATTTATGCATTCATAGGTTGGTTCTTGTATGTTCCCTGATCAGGGATTGAACCCACAACCTTGGCTTATTGGGATGATGCTCTAACCAACTGAACTCCCAGTCAGGTCTCAACATTTTTAAAAATGCCTAACTCTTGTTTTTTATTCCATGGACTTAATGCAATGACTATTCTTTTTTGTTTATTCTCTTAAGACTTTCAGATAGTCTTGGCTCCTAAATTCTAGGTCTCTAAGCAGTGATCCTTTATTAACTAGCACAAATGAAGTAAAACATAAGATATTAATTGTCATCCCTCAGGCCACACCCTCCTCACTCTACTGTAGTCTTTGAGAAGAGAGCAATAATGTGCAAATTGATGTTGTGAATTTTCCAAAGACATATCTGCTTCAGTCAATAGAACATTAGATTTGGCATTTGGAAATGTGAGGTAAATGAACTGTGGGTCCTTGCATGAGTCATTTACCTCTTTAGGCCTCAGTCTTATATCTATAATATTTAGAGACAATGTAAAGTCAAATGAAGTCTAATATTCTTTGTAACTCTAAAAAAATTTCCAAGGGTTACTTTGCTATGTACAAATAGCATTTCTTCTGTGTTCTTCCTTAAATAGTTTCATATTTCTCTGATTGAACTACCTCTCTATGTTGGTTAAATGCCTGATTCCTGTATTAGACTGTGATTTCTTTAGAGCATAAGAACCATGTCTTCTTGCTGACACTTGGCACAATTAGGTATTGAATTTTTTTTTATTACCTCAATTTTCATTTGTGCTTGTACTTTTAAGGCACATATTTTCAGAGAACTCCCTTGTGTGGAGGTTATTGCCTTAGGTATAAGTTAGACACATTGGATGGCAAGAGAAGTGAAGGCAAAGATAAATGAATGGGACTACATCAGAATAAAAAGTTTTTGCTCAGCAAGAGAAACTGATATAAAAATAAACAGACAGCCAACTAAATGGGAAATGATATTTTCAAACAACAGCTCAGATAAGGGCCTGATATCCAAAATTTACAAAGAACTCATAAAACTCAACAACAAACAAACAAACAATCCAATAAAAAAATGGGAAGAAGACATGAACAGACACTTCTCCCAGGAAGAGATACAAATGGCCAACAGATATATGAAAAGATGCTCAGCTTCATTAGTTATTAGAGAAATGCAAATCAAAACTACAATGAGATACCACCTCACTCCTGTTAGATTAGCTATTATCAACAAGACGGGTAATAGCAAATGTTGGAGAGGCTGTGGAGAAAAAGGAACCCTCATTCACTGTTGGTGGGACTGTAAAGTAGTACAACCATTATGGAGGAAAGTATGGTGGTTCCTCAAAAAACTGCAAATAGAACTACCTTATGACCCAGCAATCCCTCTACTGGGTATATACCCCAAAACCTCAGAAACATTGATACGTAAAGACACATGTAGCCCCATGTTCATTGCAGCACTGTTCACAGTGGCCAAGACATGGAAACAACCAAAAAGCCCTTCAATAGAAGACTGGATAAAGAAGATGTGGCACATATACACTATGGAATACTACTCAGCCATAAGAAATGATGACATCAGATCATTTACAGCAAAATGGTGGGATCTTGATAACATTATAAGGAGTGAAATAAGTAAATCAGAAAAAAACAAGAACTACATGATTCCATACATTGGTGGAACATAAAAATGAGACTAAGAGACATGGACAAGAGTGTGGTGGTTACCAGGGGTGGGGGGAGGGAGGACATGGGAGGGAGGGAGGGAGAGAGTTAGGGGGAGGGGGAGGGGCACAGAGAACTAGATAGAGGGTGACGGAGGACAATCTGACTTTGGGCGAGGGGTATACAACATAATTTAATGACAAAATAACCTAGACATGTTTCTTTGAATATATGTACCCAGATTTATTAATGTCATCCCATTACCATTAATAAAAATTAAAAAAAAAAAAAAGTTAGACACATTGGAGATTCCAACTGGGAGCTGTTAGCACTATTCATTAGTCCTTTCTTGAGTATGATAAAGTTATACTGAATAGGTGTCCTGACATGCTAATTTGAGAAACAAATGCAAATCTAAAACGCAAAAATATAGAGAGCATTTTGTATTTACAATCTTGCCTTTTGGAATCACAGGTTGGAGGGGATGGCCTTAAAATCAAGTTTCATATTATTTAACATATACTGGGTTGACATGGAAATGTTCATTTCTGTTCGTGGGAGTTCCCATTATTGAAGTCATCCACCGATAACTACATTGAAGTAATGTCAAAGAATCCCAAGAGTGTGGCAGTGAAAAAAGTTTATTATGGAAAAACTAATGGACCATTTTCTGTAGCTGCTCCTGCTGATGCTACTACAATGGGTAACATACAGCAAGCAAAATATTCTTCTCATATGTTAAACCACACAGTTTTACCCCAGGGGAATAGAATGGGCTTCATCTCTGTCAAATATGTTTGATTGCTTTGGGGTCCTTTCTCTCCTTTTCTGTTTTTACTATCAGTGTTTTTATTTTAATAAAAGTATTATATAGAATTAAAAAAACAAATTCAATTGTATCTCTTTTTCGTTAATAACTTTGTTAGAAATCGACTTAAATGACTTTCCTGTGACCACTCTCTTGTTATAATCCAGAGATCACTACAGTTTTGCCTTCAGGGTGTCAGGCTAATGAATCCAATGCTTCAGTGCTCGTGCTAGTAAAGATGACCCTGTCCTTGTATTGTAAGCTGAGTATGCACTATGTTTTAACTTGTTAAAAAAAAAAAAAGGTGTTTGTTTGGTCATGGCCAATCTCTGCTTTTTGCTATATTCATGGGAAGTTATGTGGGTTTGCAAAAGTTTATGGTTTTTAATGTGTTTTCCATTAGCTTTACATGTATTTTCAGAAAATAATTTCTTCAGGATACCATTTTAGCCTTAATTATTGCAAGATAATAAAGAGTTAAGAAATCTGAAATCTTTCAGACCCTGAAAATATAAACCCAATGAGCATTATTATTCTAAACATTGGGTAGCTCCTTGCCGATGTGCAGGGGGCAATGCATCATGATGGAGAACACTGCCATTTGTAACCCTGCAGAGTGTGAATTGGAGCAGCAATTCTCTGCTGAAGCTATATCCCTTCCTTTCTATGCCTGCTTCATGGACTGTTCCAGATTCTTAAAGAGCAATCAGTGAGTCCACTCTAACCTATTAGATTAGGGAGCTCGGGTCCTTTTTTATAAAACAAAAATTACTTTTTTAAAATCTTTGTTTTCTTAGGAGAAAAGAAAGACTTGATCATTCCTATTTCCAATTTACTTCTTCTGACAACTCTAACTCCAGTGGTTGCCCCTGCAGGGCTAGCAGCTGATTAGACTAATACAGCACATAAAATCCATAAAATTTATTGCTGATTAACTTTTAACCCAGTCTCCATTGGAGAACTTTGACAATTGTTCCAAAAGTGTAAGAACTTAAATGTTGTTTTAGAATATCATTAAAAATCAAGGTTGATGTGTGTGTTATTGGTAACTTGCTATTTACAATTTTAATCTGTGAAAGTTATTTTTCTCTCAAGTTCAGCCAACACAGAATGAAGGAATCATTTGCTTTTGCAGTGTTAATTATGTATTTTTTTTCTGCAGTTCTTTCATGATTTCTTCTGGGTTCAATTCCATAGAATTTGTACCTAGCTTGTGTTTCTTTGTCTTAATTCTGCTTTCCGTCTCCATGGAACACAGTATTTGACAGAACTGCCCAGGAAAAAAAAATCTTACTATCAGATTTTCCACTTGAGCTAAAAATTAAGTCAAGTTTAAACTGAAAATTTCTTAATCAAAGTTGTCAGCTTACATATGGTCATTAGGTTTTATGTAGGCAAGTGTATCTATATGAAATATAAAGAGGAAGTTTAGGGTTCAGTTACATACCTGGAAAACTTTTTGGATCACAGATAATTCTCAATTATTTGATGGAAATAATAATAATAATGATAATAATAATACAAAGAACCATTACTACCTTTTACTGAGTGCTAATTATAGCACCATTGTGCTAAGTGTTTTAATTTAAAGTGGGATTTGAGACTACAGTTATTTACATTTTACGTTAATTCACAGACAGAAAATCCCAGGTAATATAGCCTTTAAGTTGTTTAAAGTGGAAGTTAATACCAGACCAATCTCCCTTAAAGATCTGTAGTCTTAATCATTTAGCAATTCTACTTCTCATTTAGATCACTGTGATGTTTTTATCTAATAAAAAATAACGCTGTAATTCAAAAAGCTTCTAAACTCATAACTTTGTATAATTCTGTAATGGATTTCCTCTGAGGGCTTCTCTGAATGTAGTCTCTGCCAGGAGGGAGGATCAAACTGAATTGGTTGTATACATGACAAGTACGTTTGGCCAGACACTATATATCTCCATGTTGTCTTACTTTGAAATAACGCTTCAGGATTCTCCCTGAATAGAAGTCAATTGGTTAAATCTTAGAATCCATCCTCATAAACTGTTTTCTGCACTTCAAACCCATGGTAAATACATACCTAAGTGACCCATCCTCTGTAGGTTGACCGGCTAGGAAAACCATGTGCCTTTAGCTGTGCCTTCCTGGAATCCTGAGCCCAGGGAAAGAACACAGGGCTCAGGCTGGTGCCATTACATTAGTAAATTATGCAACATCTCAGTCCTGACACAAACTTTATAAGGATAAAGTCTTTCCCTAAATTCAAGTATCTTCTTCAAACCTCAAAATTCAGTTCCTTCTACCCACCTAAACAAGCTATATCCGCTAAGTAGCAACTGAGTCATTTTCAGAGTGAATGAAAACTGTCAGCCCTCAAATACGTTGTCATTTATTTTTAAGCAATAATTCTGAAACGTATCATCCCCTAGTGAACTCTAGCCCAGTCATGGTTTATAAGAGTTACAGCTCAGGTAAGGTGTAAATGAAGGAGTTTGCAAAATGATCGTGGAATAATGGGGAAAAAATTAGAATGTCTCATTATATTTATTTTACCTCAACAGTGAAAGCTTTTATTTTGGGGTATATTTCATAAAATAAATAATATGTAAATATAGTGGTACATTTATATAATTATACATAAATAAAAATATAAGTACTGGGAATTTTCACTCAAAAATTTTTGAGGACTAGTGGTCTATAATACTATTAAGCTAAAGGAATTGTAAGTGGAAAGTATGTGTTCACTCATTCTGATACTACAAATCCACTTGTATTGATTATTGATTATCCAAAATTACATACATTTTATATTGTAAAGTGGAAGCTAAATGTCTTGATTATACACACTAGTTTTCAATCAATAAGTAAAAGCAAAAACTCTAAAAGAGGCCTCTAAGCTCTCTTTTGGGACAATGAAAATGGTTTATTTAAATGCTGTTAATCATGAAGGACAAGGTTAGGGAGTGGAAGAGGCATGTTACATCTCAGAATAGAATTTCCCAGCAAGCGCTCCTGAGTGTTCCTAGTTATGCTGCAGGAAGAGAAGGATTTGTTAAACAGGTTTCTTTACAAGAAGATTTCTTGGAGCTATTAATAGAGGCTCATAATATGCACTGTGAATCTCTAGTGGCAGAAAATATTGTGCAAACTTTGTTGACCCAAGTATCGTGTCTTTGAGAAGCACTTTACAGAATTGGGCCGTCATTGAATGCACTTGGAAAATGTTGGCTAAAAGTGTTCTTTTCTCTGACATTTTTTCCTAGAACCCAATCTTCCACCTCTTAAATTAGTGTCCATTCTAGTTCAAGTTTATTCCACTTTAATGTAGGTCTTACCAACAGTCAGCATATTTTTTTTCTTTTGTAATTCATTCCTCTTATATTTAATAAATATATACTGAGTACATTTCACTTCTCCAGTACTGTGACAGGTGAGAAGAGAAAATTGTAAACCTGCATGGTCTTTGTCCTAATATAATTCAATCCATTAAAGAGAATTATTATACATATAATTATTTATCATTGTTATAAATAAAGAATTGTTAACAGGTATTGCACGGACACTGGGCTTAATTCTATGAGTTAGAGAAACAGTCATGAAGAAGTGATATTTTTGCTGAGATGTGGAGGAAGAGTTTTAAGTGGACATGTGAAGAGCAAGAGAGTTCCTGGTAGAGGAGAAAAGTATTCATATGCTCTGACATGGTAGAGATTTGGTTTTAGTCACTGGCCTTAGACAGAAGGCCAATGTGGCTGGAACAGAGTGGGTGAGGAAGACTGCAATGTGAAATGAGGTGGAAAAGTCGATAGGAACTGGATTATACAAGGCCTGGGAGGCTACAGCAAGGCTTTGGAGTTTTCATCAGGAGCAACTGAAAATTATGAAAAGGTTTTAAGTAGGGAGTGACAAAATCCAAGTTGTCTTTGAAGTGATCACTCTGGATGTTGTGTGGATAATAAATTGTAAGGAGTCAAAAAAGAGTCATTTCTATAACCTTCTAGGCAAACCACAAAAGGAGAGATATTTTCCCCTCGCAGAAGCATTTAAGCATCTATTACAGTGCTTTGTATATGCTAGAAGCCCTTAAGTAGTTTTTGAATAAAGGAATTTAAGTATATATTCAATTAAGACCTTATTTCAGAAATTCAGGCAAACAGTGTTAGTATGCTGGATTTTAAGTTGACAGTGGAGAATCCTGGACACATGACAGAGATGGTTGGTTTTCGATGAAATGGGACTTTGTGTTATTGGATGGTGAAGAGCCCTGGTTGGGAGAAGTCTATTCTAAACACAATTTTTGTGATTAATGATTGGCTTGATATTTTGCTACTTTTTGAAATATGTTTGACTTTGGTTGATGAGTATACAACATAATCAACAGTTCAAATGCTATAGAAATGTTTACCTGAAACCTATGTATTCTTATTGATCAATGTCACTCTGTTAAATTTAATTTTCTAAATAATAAAAAATAAGAAAATAAATACGTGCATATCATGGTAAAACAATTTTTTGTTGAAATATTAGCTATTAGCCAGACATTGATTATACATACTTTGGAGTCATAAGGGATTCCTTGCAGCTCAAATGCATCTCAAATCATAGGCAGCTATTTACTTATATAAATTTAAATAACAGTACTTAGTGATTTACCAACTACTGATTATTAAAAGTGTTTAGTCACTTTTTTATTCTAGTTCATTTGAACATTAAATGTGTCAAAATTCAGACATCCATTAACCAAATTTTAAGTATTTTATTAATTACTTTAAGTCAATATGTTTTTATATTTTTATCTTTGTCTCATTTTTGTTTCAATTTTATTAGGTATAATTGATAATGAAAAATTGCAGGTGTTTAGGTTGTATAACGTGATTTTTAGAAAGATGTATAGTGTGATGATTTAATATGTGTACATGTTGTGAAATGATTACCACAGTCAAGTTAGTTACCACATACATCACCTCCCATAGTTACCTTTTAGTGTGTGAGTGGTGAGAACACTGTCTATGAGTTTGACTTTTTTAGATTTCATATATAATTGAGATTATAGAGAATTCGTCTCTCTGTGTCTGGCTTATCTCACTTAGTGTAATGCCCATAATGTCCATCTCCTCCAGGTACATTCATATTGTTGCAAATGGCAGGAGTTTCTTCTTTTTTCTTTGGCTGAATAATATGTCATTACATAATCATTATTGGTGGCATCTATCACTTTATGAAATGTATGTCTTAAATAATAAGACTTGAAATTTGAAATTACTTCATGAATCATGGGCTGCAGAATGGATGTTGTGCTAGCCGGTATGAAAACAACATTAAACTCATTGTACATCGCCATCATATACTACAATATGTATATGTGTGTATGTGTGTGTGTGTAATTCTATAAACACATCTAAATTATATATGTATATAGATTCATATATGTAAATTATATATATATATAAAACACACATTTTCTTTAGATTTTATGTCAATGGACACTTAGTTTGTTTCCTTACATCTTGACTGTTGTGAAGAATGCTGCAATGAACACAGGCGTGCAGATATATCTTCCAGATACTGATCTTATTTTCTTTACCCAGAAGTGAAATTGCTAGATATAGTTTTAATTTTTCGAGCAACCTGCATACTGTTTTCTCTATAGGCTGCCCTGATTAACATTCACACCGACAGTGTTCAGGCTTTTTTTTGCTCCATATCCTTGTCAACACTTGCTGTCTCTTGTCTTTTATTTAAATGCCATAGGTGATGTTTCATTGTGGTTCTTACCTGCATTTCCCTGATAATTAATGATGTGTGGGTTTATTTTAATCTCTCTATTATGTTGTTTGGTCTATGTATCTATTTTTATGTTGGTACCTTGTTGTTTTGACAACTATAGTTTTATAATATGGTTTGAAATAAAAAGTGTGATGTTTTAATATTTTTCTTTCTCAAGATACTGTGGTTATTCGGGGCCTTTTGTGTTTTGTTGTTGTTGTTTTTATAAGTTTTAGGGTTTTTTTATTTTTGTGGAAAACGCCACTGAAATCTTATCAGGATTCCAGTGAATTTATGGTTGGCTTTGCATAATATGGACACTTAAACAATATTAATTTTGCCAATTCATAAATATGAGCTATCTTTCTATTTATTTTTGTCTTCCTCAGTTTCCCTCATTAGTGTCTTATAGTTTTCAGTGTATAGACTTTTCACCCCTTAAATTTATTCCCAAGTTGTTTTACTGTTTTTGATGCTATTGTAAATAGGATTTTTTTTTATTTTTTGGATAGTTTATTATTAGTATATCAAAATGCAAGAACTTTGTATATTGATTTTGCATTCTGTAACTTTACTAAAATTATTTATTCTTTCTAACAAGTTCTTTTGTGTAGTTTTTAAGATTTTTCTATATAAGATTATGTCATCTGAAAACAGACAATTTATGATTTTTTAACCCATTGGGATAAATCTATGTAATTCTGAAGAAACATCTAAATACTATTTATAATACAAATTTTTATAGTCTATACACTTTAGGCAAACAATAAATGCCATTTTAAATGATGTTTCATTTAAAAGGATGCCTGTTATGGGTTGAATTGTGTACCCTCAAAATTCATATCTTAAAATCCTAAACTCCAGTACCTACAAATGTGGTTTTATTTGGAAATAGAGGCTTTAAAGAGATAATCAAACTATGGTGAGGCCATTACAACAGGCCCTTATCAAAGATGACATGTGTCCTTATAAAGAGAGACATTTAGAAATAGACACATACATAGGGAGAAGACCCCGTTAACATAAAGAAGGAGATCTCCAAGGCAAGAAGAAAAGCCTGGGATAGATCCTTCTTTAGAAGAAACTAACCCTGCTATTTAATGCTTTGATTCCTTTGTCTGGCCTTCAGAACATTGAACATAAATTTCAGTCTGCAGTATTTTGTTACAGCAGCTCTAGCAAATGAATGCAGTATTTATAATAGCAACAACTTCCTGAAGACTTTAACTATTAACTCTTGTTTGTGTTTCCTCTTCTAGTTTAATCTGCCAAACCTAACAACACATACTAATTGCTACTAAGTACAGTGATAGTTCTGGTCATTGACACTGACATACAAATTGCATTTCAATGGCATTTTAGTGGGAAAAGTGTGGAAAACTAGAATAGCAATCACAATTTTAGCCAATAGTTGTTTACCACTTTATTATTGTTAGAAATACAACAAAAAGTAAAATGAGTAGTTTTACGTTGAGAAGTAGGTTGTCTCTTTGTGTGGTTGTTCAAAATAAATATTATTGGCAAGGTCATTTGAGCATTAGTTTGAGAGAGTGAAAATCTTATACAAATTCTCAGCATTTTCCTTTTTTTTCTTTAATTTTATTTAGAATATTAATTTTAACAGTGACATTGATCAATAAAAGTACATACGTTTCCGGTAAACATTTCTATAGCATTTGATCTGTTGATTTTGTTGTATACCCATCACCCAAAGTCAAATCATCTTCCATCACCTTAAAATTGTCCCTCTTTATATCCTCCCCGCCTCCACTTTCCCTTTTCCCTGGTGACTACTTCACTTTTATCTATGTGTATAAGTCTCACTTTTGTATTCCACCTTTGTATGAAATCATACAGTTCTTAGCTTTTTCTTTTTTTTCCGATTCTTAGCTTTTTCTGATTCACTTATTTCACTCAGTATAATGTTCTCAAGGTCCATTCATATTGTTGCAAATGCTACTATGTTATCATTTCTTATGGCTGAATAGTATTCCATTGTATATATGTACCACATCTTCTTTATCCAATAATCTATTGAGGGATACTTTAGTTGTTTCCATGTCTTGGCCACTGTGAAAAAGCTGCAATGAACATGGGGGTGCATGCATGTTTACATACCAATGTTTTTGAGTTTGGGGGGTATATACCCAGTAGAGGGAATGCCGGGTCATATGGTAGTTCTATTCTTATTTTTTGGAGGAACCACCATACTTTCTTCCATAATGGTTGTACTACTTTACATTCCCACCAGCAGTGAATGAGTTCCTTTTTCTCCACAGCCTCTCCAACACTTGTTATTCACTGACTTTCTTCTAAGTCTCGGTTCCTGTTCTAGGAACTGAGTGCTATGTGGCCTCTAAATGCCCTGCAGTCTGTGGTGTTATTTTTTTTTCTTCTGTGTAAAAGATACAGCTGTGAAATAATGGATGGAGCAGGCAGGCTGGCACCAAAGTCAATCCAGGCAGAGAAGAATGGTGAGCTGTTTTTGAGTTAGGTGGCCGTAGATGTTGCTTCTACAATAAAAGTTCCACTTCTGGACAACCCCCCTCCCCCCACTGCCATCCTGGTAACACTCACTGGGGTCAAAGCAGTTTATTTAGTAGGAGGACAGGAGGTGTAAGACCCCACTCACTCGTGGGCATCTATGTGGTTGGCGGGCAGGCAGGGGGCAAGGCTATTTTGTGGGCAACCACGGCCAGGATTGGCTCAGATGAGCCTAGCTGTTATCTACTGAAAGCCGGCGGCCCAGTGCTCACTGCTGCCACTTTAGAGCCTAGTCTGATTGTGAGGTCAGCATCACCATCAAGTATGGGCTCCCAAAACCAAATATTTGAGGTAGGAAAACAATACTGCCTAGCTCGTGGCAGCCCTGACAATGATCCTCAAAGGTTAATCTTGGCCTCCAGCCCTGGCTAAGGAGAAAATAAACCCCTGCAGCCCCAGAGAAGAGAGGCTCAGCATTTTGCTTTTCTTTCATTTGGCTATGAATATACCTGCTTCCTCTTATTTAGACAGAAACCCTCTCTTCATGATGACAGAGCCACCACTTTTAAATGTATTTAAATATTTGTTGGCTGAAGTGACTATATATAACCACTTAGGTGGATTTCTTCATATTATTTTAATTTGAGGATATAAAATTTAAATAATATATATATTTATATTTTGTAAGAGAGTGAGAAGGGACAGACAGGAAGTGAGAGAGATGAGAAGCATCAGCTGGTAGTTGTGACACCTTAGTTGTTCATCGATTGCTTTCTCACTTGTGCCTTGACTAGTGGGGTGGGGGTGGGATTTCCAGCCTAGCTAATGACCCCTTGCTCAAGCCAGTGATCTTGAGCTCAAGTCAGCAACCTTGGGCTCAAGCCAGTGACTTTTGGACTCAAGCCAGCAACCATGAGTTCATGTCTATGATCCCACGCTCAAGCCAGTGACCTGGTGCTCAATCTGGTGTCCTGGAGCTCAAGCTGGATGAGCCTGCACTCAAGCCAGTGACCTCAAAATTTTGAACCTGGGTCCTCAGCCATGCCAGGTAAATGTTCTATCCACTGTGCCATTACCTGATCAGAATGAAATTTAAATAATATTACTACACCACAATTTAAGGGTTATTTTAAAATTAATGCTGTTAAACTCTCCAAAGTCTAACATATGCAAATTATATTTGTATTTCCCCTCAGTATTTTTTTCTTAATCAGAAGTTTAAATATTTAAAAAGAAATCAGTTTTTGTACTTTGTTAAAATATTGTCAATGCAGATACTACAGAAAGCTAGATCCAAAGTTTAGTTTTTGAAATAGTAACATATTGATCTCTTTTCATCATTTTCAGGAATAGAACAGATAAATTCTGTCATGTTTATCACAAATTTATCACATATTTATCAATTACATAGAATAACAGTGTATATAATGAAAATTGCCAACAAAATTAAAGACATAATTTTTATTCAAACAGACAAAATAAATTTTATAGATCAAGTTGAACCTGGGTTAATGTAAAAAAATGTATATGTGTGAATAGTTTTGAGCTGAGCCAAGGAATAGCATAAAGCTAGATATAAAAGCCATGGTGAGTATATTTTAAGTGATAAGCAGATTATCTGATTGCAACACATATTTGATGTTGATGTGACTGGAGTTACCTTAGAATAATGCACACCCCACATGCCAGTATTGAAGTTGGACCTGAGGCAGGTGAATCAGATGGTCTTATTACGGAGGCTCTAGAGTGCACAGCTTGTCTTCTACACTGTTCATTGCAATCCATGTTTTGCCCAGCACTTTTTATAGCATGTATCACTCTAAAAAACACTGTTAAAAAAACAGTGTTTAAATTGTTTTTCTAAAATGCTTAAATGTTTAACAGTCTATCTCCCTAAACAAAATACTCTGCTTTTAGGACAGAACTTTGTTGTGTTCATTGTTACTTTATCAGTGCTTAGAACCATGCCTGAAACATTATAAAACTCCATAAAAATGTATCAATAAGATGAATAAATTGTGACCTTAGCAATTGTTTATCATATTTCACTTTTCTTATATGGATATGGTGATTATGATGATGATATTAATATCAATAATACCAGCCACATAGTGATATTATTATGCTTGCATATAGATGCACCTAGCACAGTGCTTTGCACATAAATAAAAGCTTAATACATTTAGACATTGTTTTTCTTATTGTAGATTCTTGCATTGAAACTGACATAAGAAAAACAGTCTTGAAGATTTATTTTAGGGTTTTATTTGCAATTTGTTCAATCAAAATGTTAAAACCTCAGGAATATAGTAAGATCATAGTCTTTGCCTTCAAGGTACAAAGCATTTATTTGAAATTAGACACAAGTATGAAAGCAGCAAATGAATTATAAGATCTAGGATATACCAAAGCAAATGGAAAGAAAGCAATATCAGTTAAAGCAAGTACAAGAGGTAAAAAAAAAAGCTTCAGGAAAGGATTCCTAGCAGAAGAGGGGATTTGAATTTGGTATTAGAAAATAGGCCTAATGTGAATCCATGAAGAAGGGAATTCCATGGGAAATCAGTTGAAATGACTTTGACATATCCATGTGATAAAGGTGAGGCAGGTATTGATGCAAAGCAAATTTTAAAAAAAGTGGTATTGTGACAGTAATAAACTTACATATGTAAGATAGTAAGTCCTTTAGTAACACTTGAAGAATCCTGTCTCCACTCGCTCAGGCTATTGCAATGGAATTCTAAAGACTGGGCAGCTCATAAACAAATGAAAGTTCAAGATAACAATGCTAGCTGAGATGGCCATCTTCTTGCTGTGTCTTCACTTGGCAGAAGAAGTGAGGGAGCAATCTTAGATATCTGGTGAGGACCTGGGCTCTGTGACGTGAGAGGAGCAATGGAATCAATGGGTAAAGAAACAGTGACCAAGAGTCATCTGAGCAGTTGGAAGAGAATAAAGATAAGAAATAGAGGACCTGGGACAGAATGCATTTGAAAAGATGATGATCAACACTGTTAAATGCCTCTGAGACATCCAGGAAGCTGAATAGAGATAATCAGAAGGGAGTAATTGCTTATTTTAGAAAAGGAGACTTAAGCAGTGTGATTGGTATACAGGATGTGGAATTCAGATAAGAAAAATGGTTGAGCAAGAATTGCAATTTTCATAAATGTGTTTTCATCATGTCTACAACTTCAAAAATGAGAAAAAGAATGTTCACAAGTATAAGTGTTTAAATCACAATCTTATCTGCAGGTTTTTCTGTTTTTGTTTTTGTATGCTGCTACTGCATTCAAAAGGCTGAGCTTGTCATTTCAAGTTCAGTTATTTTTTTTAAAAAAAATTTGGAGTTTGGGGACTCCCAAAATGAAATTTTTATTCCCTCATCAGTCACTGCTTAAGATTTCAGAGTTAAGAATTCCCTTGTAAGCCTCGTTTCTCTTGTGGATAATTCTGTTGTTGGACGTGTTTTCCTATGTATAGCTCTAAAAAAGACTTTGTCGGTGAGTTCTGCACAAACGTTGAGAACAGCATTTCCCAGGACGTGACCCATGGAACACTAGAGCCAGAGGCTGTTAATAGATACTAAATTTAAAAAGTTGTCCAAGTCAAATGTATTTTTGAAATGCAGGTTAAAACAAACTCAAACAGCTTTCCTTACTGCAGGACTCCAGAATCTATCCTCCACACACTGTGAATTATCTAAAGAAGTATTTACAGTTGTAGTTGTTTCCTAGACATTTTCTTTGGATCAAGGAATCATTTTCTCATGAAATTCACTTTAAGGCATACTATCTTATGTGTATTTTATCTATCATTTTCCAGCTCCTTGTTCCTCAAACTAAATGTTGCATTGTATTTATTGTCTTGTGTATTGTAATACAAAAAAAATCCACACCCACTAACAACAACAATAATAATATATATAAATCCACTGCAGGTTTTCCTTCATCCCACAACCCTTCCCTCCCTTCCTTCCTCTCTTCTTTTCTTCCTCGATATGTTCCCTCTAATTAGGAGATTGTTCAATGGACTTTACAATTCTTATTTAAAATAAAGAACCAATGCACTAAATTTTAATTAATAGTTATACATGAAAAAATAATAGAGTAATTCTTGGGAAATTTCATTAACAGAATTCACGAGAATGAAATATCTATATTTCCTTATTTTTAGTTTTCACATTCTAAAAATTGTAGGGCTCTAAGTTTCTTTGAAAACATATCAGGGTTTAAGGGGCTGTTGTGCATCAAATTCTTTAGTAAAACAGGGATAGTGAATACGCTTTTAACTTGAATGCTAAGCGTTGCTGTGACTGTCTCACGGCTCTTTAATCAGATCTTCATGGCAACAGATCTCCGCATGTGCGCTCATGAGGAGGGCATATGTCCTTAGCGAACACGTGTATGATGACTCTGCATTACATCACCGCCACCCACCTTCATTTATGTTTTGGAAGAAGGCAAGCTCTACCAAATGTTTTCAATTTTTATTCTGCTTTAGTCTCATAGAGACATTTCCCAGGAATGCTCTTATCTCATCCATTATGACTTTTTTTCTTCTTCTACTTTGTTCTTCTGCCCTTCACTGAAATTGTCCAATCAGCCCCTCACACTCCAAGTCAGCTTCAGATATATGTTGCCCTCTGTGACACTCCTCACCCCTTCTCCTGTTTCTGTGTCAGTTTCCTTAGGGCCCAGAGGCCGCCACCTTGTTTCATGTTGAACTTGCTATTGTTTCCTGTGTTTGGTTGACAGCTTTTACCCACTGCTCAGTGCTTTCCTTTTCAGGGGCACATTTGGTTTCCTACCTTTGTTAAGCCACTACAAAGAAACATTGACATTATCTATTGGAATACATTAGATTGTTTTTAGAAAGCCACTGCTTTATAAAATTTCCCAAATTCCAGGGTAAATCCACCACTTGGACTTGTGCATTCCTGTCGTCAGAAATTCTTGCTCCTCTGGTACAGCAGCAGAACTCTGGAATGCTTGGGCAGAGACTGCGACCATCTTCTCTGTGTTGTGATGGAACTAACCACTGCTCACACGACACCTTTTCTAAAGAGTCACCTTGCCCTTAAAAAACTCCCTATCCGCCCTGGCCGGTTGGCTCAGCGGTAGAGCGTCGGCCTGGCGTGTGGGGGACCCGGGTTCGATTCCCGGCCAGGGCACATAGGAGAAGCGCCCATCTGCTTCTCCACCCCCTCTCTGTCTCTCTCTTCCCCTCCCGCAGCCGAGGCTCCATTGGAGCAAAGATGGCCGGGCGCTGGGGATGGCTCCTTGACCTCTGCCCCAGGCGCTAGAGTGGCTCTGGTCACGGCAGAGCAACACCCCCTGGTGGGCAGAGCGTCACCCCTGGTGGGTGTGCTGGGTGGATCCCGGTAGGGCGCATGCGGGAGTCTGTCTGACTGTCTCTCCCCGTTTCCAGCTTCAGAAAAATACAAAAATAATAATAATAATAAAATAAATAAATAAATAAAAACTCCCTACCCTTTCCTTGCTCCTATCGTCATCCCCTAAAATAAAAGAAAGAACACCTCCATTCATAATTGGACAGGTGCTCTAGGTAGAGTGGGTTAGATTAAAACCACAGGATGACTGAAATCCATGTTCTGCAAGCACAGTGATGAGATACAGAAGAGGCCACTTTAAGTGTGTGGTTAAAATCACTGGCAAGACTATGCATAACAATTTACACAGAATTCATGAAGCTGCTTGTTTAATTAATGAGCTTCATCTATAGTAAATGACTTGGTGCAACCAAGGTGGCTCTAATCAAATAGGGGGCAGATGAGTCCTGTAGGTAGAACTTATTTCATTAATTTACTACTGTTTAGGGTTCATAGTCAATGGACAACTGATATTATTTGTGACAAGACTAAATAAAATAAGTAAAGGAAAATAAGTTGTGTGCGGTATTGCAGAGATAAATCACAGCCAGCATGCGGGGAGACGAAGCCTCCAGCAGCAGCACTTAGCACACTTCATTTGATTCCCATTCGTCAGCCTCAGTGCCAGTGGCTCAAAAACAATGCAAAGGTAAAGGAACACAAAACTATGATTTACAGCACTGGAAAACAGTCCTACCCAAATAAATCAAGGTTCCACTTCAGTTCAGGCGCTGGTTTATTCATAATACAGGGCTTTTACAATCAAACCTCACATTGTAAACAAATCCAACCAAACACACACCTGCACTAGGAGATAGGCATGATACTGTGTGCACAGAGAGAACCAAAGTGATTTAAAAATAACTGCAGCTTTTCAGGTGCATTGAAAAAGGAACTGGGCAGCACATTTTAAAAGACCTCCCTGGTTTAAGCACATCATCTTGTTGCGTTCTGCTCACATTGTTAGCCCAGGAGAAGTAACATTCACATTCACTATACATAAATTGAAAATGTTTAACCAGACCGTGTGTTTATATATATATAGCTTTGTTAAAACTCCTGGGAAGAGTACTGTGAAAGTTCATTCTTTACGTAAAATTTTTAAGAATTGAGCTAGGGCTGTGATAAAAGGGGAAGTAGAGGGATAAGTGAGGAGTAAGCGAATCTATTAAATGGGGTCTCCTGTAAAATAATATAATAAATATTCATTCCAAGCTTAACAGATTATAGCTGCCACATTGCTACTAAGGATCTTTTCACCTGATGCAAACTAAATATAATAAAAGATGAAACGGAAGGGTTTCTGTCACAAACAAATCTCTCTTTAGTAAATACAGGTGGCTACATGATACAAAAATAATTTTGTTGATATTTTTTTAGGAATAGTAGACAAAAGTAAGGAAGGAAATAATTGAAAACAAAGAAACAAAAAAGGAAATTTTAATGTAGTAAGAATTTAGAACTAGAGTGAACTTTATTTATTTATTTTGAGAGAGGCAAGGAGAAAGAGGAACATCAAGCTGCTCCTGTATGTGTCCTGACCAGGGAATTGAAACAGCAACTTGGAGAGGACTTTACAGATCATTTAGAAGTCCAGTTACCGCTTTCAAAAACAATAAAAAATTTCTGGAGGTAAAACGAATGCGTTAGACAAAATCACACCATGGATTGCTCCAGTCTTGTGTTTTTGGCTCCAAATTAGGTGAATTCTGTCAGGTACATCTAGGTAAAGTATTGATCACAAAAGAATTTCACATTCTTATAAAAGTTTAAGCAAGCATATAGTGAGATGTTTCTTTTTTACAGGTTTACTGTGATGTGCAATGAAAATAAAAGGAGAAATATTGCACCATCTTGCATATTCTGTGTGTGTGTGTGTACATGTGTGTATCCTGGACTTTTTACTTTAGTTTTTTTTTTCTTTTTAAGTAAACCTATTACAATCTTTTATTTGCCTTTATCATATTTAAACATTTTTTCCCCCCAGAAAGTATGGTTTTCAACCTGGAAGTGGCCTCGTTAAGATTATTTTAAGTACCGTTGTCCTTAAGTGGCTTTTGTTCTTACTACTTCTGAATTGTGACCTGAGAAAGAGACATTGGACTGATGTTTTGTCTACTTAGTGCCAAGTCCCCAAAGATTATGCATGTACTGTGTTTCCTCTAACGAGCTGCAAAGCGACTGTCTTAGAAGCATTGAAAGTCAAGTACTGGCCCTGGCCGGTTGGCTCAGCGGTAGAGCGTCGGCCTAGCGTGCAGAGGACCTGGGTTCGATTCCCGGCCAGGGCACACAGGAGAAGCGCCCATTTGCTTCTCCACCCCTCCGCCGCGCTTTCCTATCTGTCTCTCTCTTCCCCTCCCGCAGCCAAGGCTCCATTGGAGCAAAGATGGCCCGGGCGCTGGGGATGGCTCTGTGGCCTCTGCCTCAGGCGCTAGAGTGGCTCTGGTCGCAACATGGCGACCCCCAGGATGGGCAGAGCATCGCCCCCTGGTGGGCAGAGCGTCGCCCCTGGTGGGCGTGCCGGTGGATCCCGGTCGGGTCGGGCGCATGCGGGAGTCTGTCTGACTGTCTCTCCCTGTTTCCAGCTTCAGAAAAATGAAAAAAAAAAAAAAAAGTCAAGTACAGAGGGGATATATATATATATATATATATATATATATATATATATATATAACCTCTTTCCTGGGAAATAATATACATGTTTTTTGCTTCAGTATTTGTACTGAAAATACTTTTATTGTTTTATTGAACGTTAATATTTTATCCCTGTTCAATAGGTATTGCAAGTTACTGAATATACACCATCATGCTGCCTGAAGATGAGTGAGATTATATACATTGTTGAGGTTTAAATAGTTGTTTGCCTAACAGCAGTATTCTTTATAGAAAACAAGTTTTCAGAAGGAAAGCAGAAACAGTTGGGTTTTCATTCTATTACTATTGAAATTGCACTTCTTTTTGTTAATGATTGAATAAATCAGAATTTCAGTGGTGTATTCTCAGCATTTTCTCCTATTTATTCCATTTGCTATAGGAAAGCGCCGGCATCTTGAGAAATCACCCACTTGATAGCCATAAAGTATAGTCTGCAAACTTAAGTTGTTGATTGTGGGATAAAAATAACCACAAAACAAACAAGCTCTCCTTGAATATTTGGGCCCCTGGTTGGAGAGCTCTTCCATACCCTTGAAGGGTTTTGACTATAAAACGCCTTGAAAAGCAATTCCTCACATCCTAACTCACATGAAGGAAGCTGTTTTCTCTCATTCTGATTAGCTTGACTATGGTTTTTCCTGAGAATTAAATAAACTCTCTCATTTCCCAAATCCCTTTCAGAGATTAAAGGCCTCTCCTGCCCTTTGTAGCTTTCAGAACTAGCCCTTGACTCCCAGGTAGGGGGCTTTAGTTGGCCGGAACTGAACACAGAAATGAAACTCCAAGTAACATGAAGGCTTCCTGTGATACTGCTAGAAAAGAAAATTCTGGACCATTTTTCCTCGCTCATGTTTTTCCTACCTGTTACAAGCCATTTATTTTTATAACACCTGTAATGAAGTGACCTATAGAAAGGGTTTTAATCTGGGCTGTGGTGAATTAAGGAAAGAAAAAGAAACATGGAATTTTGTAGGCTTTAGTAACTATCAAGTAAATAAAAGGAATAAAAAAATAAGTTTTCATAGGAAAGATAAGTTATTTAAAAACTCTTCTACGTAAAATATTATAATGCATGGGAGGAAGAAAATCTAATTGAGCACTCTTTTCACCGTAATTGACTTGACAAATATGCATTCAACCTTGTGACACCTGCAAGCTTAACTTCTTTGTCTTTTCAACATTCAAATTCTGTCATTGCTATAAATATTTGTGCTTCAAAGTTTACATTTTTGTAACTTAATAAATTCCATAGATCTATGTTAAAATTTTCTACCAAATTTACAATCATTACACATATTGGTATGTTGATTGACAGGCTGGCACAATAAATTCTGTTCTTTCTCATATTTATCTGATACTAAAGTTTGAGTGAGGGTTTTAAGTTTTCTTTCTAAAGATGTTTGTAGATTATTTCCTTGTTTGGCAAGGAAAGGGAATTTACCATCACTTGGGAAAATTCTGAAGTCAAGCTGTGAAACTGGACAAAATTTTCATCAGCTGAAATTGAGTTTGAAGAGCATGTGTTTCCCCTTTGGTAACAGGAGGTAGATAAGAAACAGGACTGGGGAGTTAAAGTTTTCATTATTCTTCTCTGTGTAACTCTTCAGCTGCAAGGCAAAGAAAGGAGAGGAATGCTAGCTGCAATGCCCAAAGCAACATCTCTACAAATGAGTGATAGGACTCAGAGAAGCAAACCAGGTGTCCATCCCCTTGATCTTAACACACAACATTTGTATATACAACAGACAAGGAAAGACAAGCCAAGAAAGGACAGCTCACTGGGGAAAATGAAGAAAGAAAATAAAGGGTAAAGACTCTTGAGAGGCTGCTAAGGCTCGTGGTGTGTTTATACAGGCGTGCTGAGCAATAAATCCAAGATCATATTTTCATAAAGGAAATAGCGTAATTGGCTATTTCCTTAAGTCATGTAAGCTCAGCCCAAAGAATGCATTTTTGGGGATAACAATAGCTTAAGTTTTTATAGCACTTTACTTCATCTTATTTAATCTTATCTGATCCACACAACAAATCTGTAAGATAGGTTACAGTTAACTCAAGAAGAACTTAATGCTCAGAGAGGTTAAATCATTTTCCCATGGGCTAGAATTAGGTTGCCAGTCTGTTGCTATGTTTATTTTTTATGCCATGAACCAAGAAGATCCACACTAAAAGGTAAAATGCCACAGACATATTGTTCTAAAAATAAATAAATAAAAAAGTTACCTAGCTTGCAATGAAGGAAACATCTTTTGTAAGAATTGATATTATAAACTTAAATGAATGTATAAAAAATAAGGATGAATGCTCTTTCTAGTGCTTATGCCCATTGGGGTCAGATTGTCAGTTCAGTGGCTCTTGTTATATATAAATATACAGTAACTTTCAGGTCTCATTGCTCAAACATATTTTTCATGACTATCCTTTTACTCCTGGGTGCTGACATTACGCTGTAGATCTTAACTCTTGTGTGAGAGGGAAAATCAACAATATCCCCATCATTATCGTAAAAGACATTTAGGGAAGCCCAATCTGTGCACCTGTTGTTTTACAAAGTGGGTTGCCAGACGTGATTCTTGTCCACTGGGATATTAAAGACAAAGGAAGGCAACCTAAAGGACATACAGACAACTAAACAAGCAATGAGACTTGTACACAGGCACATATGTGCCAGCTCCTATTTGCATATGGAAGTGTCAACTTTGTAGATTCAAGTTAATGGTGTTTTGCTTTTGTCAATCTATTATGAGTTGTCAGCTATTAAAATCCAGCCCCAAGTGGTGTCTCAGTGCACCGACTTGCCTGATCCTGCTGTTCTGTTGTGTAGGTTAAGAACTCAAAATCCTGTTTGAGCTTCAGGGAATTCTTAGCTTATAAAGACTGTGCATTCAGGGTCACTGATATTTCAAGAAACAACTCAGCCAAGACATCAATTCTTTCCTTAAATTTTTAAAAGTTAGTTTAACTGGTCCATAAAGTCATTTATTGCCCCTCTCTCATAAGGTAGAGTTTTAAAAATCTATATGAATTAAAAATGAAGCTTAAAGCAATTCCTATTTGAACTTTGATACAAGACTTTGGACAAAATAATATCTTCCTTTTTTTTTTCCACTTTCAGTACCATGAGAAGAAGCTTTATTCTTACCTTAATCATATCAAAAATGTGCTACACTTCATAGAATCATTTGATGCATAAATATAGATGGAAGCAAGAATATGGGAAGATTGTAAATCTTTAGTTAATGCTATTTTTTAAAGTGGTACCTATGCAAAAAAAAATGGAATAGGTGCTATACATATACAACCACATTTAATGTTAACAATTGTTGCATGGGGTAGAAGCTATGCTACCTCTTCTCCCCTGTAATACTAATGAGAAAACTCTAAATGAGTTGACAAATACAATGAGTAAGAATTTGAGACGGTATTTACATTGCAATTTAGTTGGCTTCAAAATTTATATATACTATAATTCTGAAAGGATGCATTCTTAACATTCCTTAAGTTTTTGTTTATTTTTCTTATTTTCAACTTCTTTTCTTCAAAAAAAATATAAAAAGTAAAAATGGTATACCTCCTTGGGGAGGAACTGAACATTGAGTCCTGTAAAGGCAGTGTGTACTAGACACCCCTCCCTGACCACTTCAAATCCTCTGGGCCACATTGCTTCCCTCAAAATCTAGTTGTACATAAGCTATGACCAGACTCACACAGGTGAACCTGACAATGTCTTGCTTAAACCCTGACCCTGTAGCATGGTTGTCCTTCTATGCAAGACACAGGGCAACTCGGTCCAATGGGGAGATCGTCCATGAGGTCACACTTAACAGCTGGAGAACAAGAACCAATGGATAAAATTATCTCCCTATTAACTTTCAAGTGAATGATTCCAAGACACATTTTGTAAGTCTCTTTAGAAAATCGGGCAGGATAGAACATCATTGGCCTGTGGTGCTGTCCAGTCCTTTAATCCTTGGTTTGGCTTTTCCATCAACCCTGTTTTACTCCACTGTTTCTCTTACCTGGTCCTTGGGACCATGTCCCTAATAAATACTCTACATGCATGCTCTTTTCCCAAGTCCTTCATGTGATGTATTTCAAGCTATGACACAGAAACGGTGTATTAATTGTTATCATACGGACTTTTCCTAATAATATGTCTGACAGAGCATATATACAATTATAATAAACTAAAATTTTGTGTTTTTGTTGTTATTGTGTGTTTTTTTAACATTGCTGAATAAAAGCTTGGGTTAAAGAAAGTTAAGAATTATTTTTCACAGTTGAGAAACTGTAATGGTGCTTAGTCGTTACCATGGATGTGTTGCCTTGGAGGCTGGATAAATCAGGCAAGGTTGAATTTATTATGGTCATTTCTAGGGGTATTATTTAACAGGCATACACAGCCAGTAAAAGTAACTTTTAATTCCCTTGATGCTAAGATCAATGTAGCCAGCACTACTGTTTTCTAAATATAAGGGCCATATTCTGATTACTGAAATTTGTAATACAATTTTTATCAATCATTCTTTTCCCCCCAAGCACAAAGTGAGCACTGTAGTAAATACCCTGCTTTTTTAAAATATGGATAATTATTTTTGAGTAAAAGAATAGCTCCTATTAAAATTGAAATAAACCCAGTTGATTGGTCCATATCTAATTTGTCATCAGGTAGGTATCAATCTTTAAAAATAGAATCATAATTAGAATTAATTAAAACAATTTAAGACTTTGTAAGCAAGCCAAATGCTGAAGAGTAGTTGAAATTGAACCCTTTCCCCCTGTTACTTCCTGATCAATGTGTCAATGCCTCCAGGCTTTCTGAAAATAATGTGTTTTAGTGTCAAGGATTATACTGGGCTCCCTTCAAGAGCAATAAATCCACTTAAAAATATGTAAATGTGTTTTACTTACCATTGACCTGCAGGTGAAATGTTCTATATCAAGTTACTAACAGCCTGAGCTACCCATTCTTTTATTCTGATATTAATTAAAATGAGCTGAGAAATGGGCTCTGTGAGATTGTAAATAATGTATGTTTTTCTGTACTTATCCCCCTTTCTAAAATTTTCACCACCATAATCTAAAACTTCTCACCTTAAATTGTCCTCTAGGCCCTGGCCGGTTGGCTCAGTGGTAGAGCATCGGCCTGGCATGCGGGAGTCCCGGGTTCGATTCCCAGCCAGGGTACACAGGAGAGGCGCCCATATGCTTCTCCACCCTTCCCCTTCTCCTTCCTCTCTGTCTCTCTCTGCCCCTCCCGCAGCCAAAGATCCATTGGAACAGCGTTTGCCTGGGTGCTGAGGATGGCTCTGTGGCCTCTGCCTCAGGCATTAGAATGGCTCTGATTGCGGCAGAGCAACGCCCCAAGATCATTGCCCCCTGATGGGCGTGCTGAGTGGATCCCGGTCGGGCGCATGCGGGAGCCTGACTGCCTCCCCATTTCCAACTTCAGGGAAAAAAAAATAGTCCTCTATGAAAAGACCTATAATTGATTCACTGATCCTTGGGGTTAGAGTAACCATCTGAATGTGCACGGCGCCCACTGCTCCCAATCCCCCAAATTGGCAGCAGCCTATTATTGCCCAGAGTAAAAACTTTAAACTTTTTGACCCCAATATTTTTGTTACCTTACCAAACATTTATCCTGTAATTAATCTGACCTCAGGGAAAAGAAACAATTTCTTTTTACTAACTATAAAATGTCTTCTAAATGTATTTTGCTATAATGGTCAATCACGTTTTCTTCATTTTCCTGGTCTTCTGGAAACCATATGGCCAAGAAACATCTTTTCACTAGGTTTTCTTTTTAATATTTTTATATATTTCTCAAGTTATAGTTGATATACAATACCATCATAGTTTCAGGTGTACAACATAGTAATTCAACATTTATATACCTTATGAAATGATCACAATAAGTCTAGTACCCATCTGTCATCATACATGGTTACTACAGGAAGTCCCTGGATTACAAACAGGATAGGTTCTGTAGGTTTATTCTTAAGTTGAATGGGATGGAAGTTGGAACAGGTACATTTACCTATTAAATGCAACTTAGACAGATGTTTGTCTTAACATAGTATTTATTTATTTTTAACCTTCTGTATGTGTAAATACTAACACATCTTCAAACCCACAGAACCTATTTCACTTGTAACCCAGGGATTGCCTACACATGTTAATGACTATATTCACTATGTTGTACATTATAACAAGCCCTATGACTTATTTTATAACTATAAGTTTGTACTTTTTAATTTCCTTTCTCTTTTCCATCCTTATCCTACCCTTTACTGTGAGTGTGTGTGTGTGTGTGTGTGTGTGTGTGTGTGTGTTTCACCTACACTGGGTACCCAACCAAATAGTCTTCTATTGATTGAATAGAGAATTACATCTCAGGGCATTGTTTAGATGTTGTCTCACAAATCTTGCCTTTCAGATACAATGGATTTAATGAGGAAATTCACACATTTCATATATGGTTACCCTGAAACTCTACAGTAACCAGGGTAATATGGACAAGCTAAGGACTGAGGCCCATCTGACTGAGTCAAGGCCATGCAACTGGTTGTGCAGGTGATACTGCTTATATTGCAGAACTCTAGGTGCCACAGCCACATATCATTGATGTGAACAATGCTCCTGTCCCTCAGAGAGGAGCAGTACAACACTCTCCAGCAATGCTTGGCAGCCCCGATGACCTTTACTAACCTTGTCGATTTGGACAAGTTTCTCTATCTCCTTATTTATGAATAGGGGACAACATGCATCCTTAGAGAACTGTTGAAAATAAAATTACATTTTGTTCTTTCCCATCACTGTTTGCAATAAGAATTTGGTTCCCTTCTTAAAGGCAGTGTGTCTATTTTTGCTTATCACAGTAGTACCCTTTATATGTTGTTATATACCAGTTCTCGGAAAATTGTTTAAGAAATGAATAAATAAATGTATAAATTAAGTCACGAAATGTACCTGGAACATAACTGAGCTAAATCAACAGTGCCTTCTGTCATCTCCATTCTTTTGTGCATTGAAGACAAAAAATATGTAGGTAGATAGCAATAGCATCAAAAATTTTTATCCCTTTCTTTTTAACCTATCAGTATGCTTCATTATAGTTCTGGGAAAATAAGAAAATAAAGATAAATATCTGAAAGATCAAAACAAATGTACAAGTCCTTCAAAACACTGCCTTTGGTATTAATTAGATTTGATTTTGAAAACAAGCCCTTAACAGTGTAACTGAGCCAGTCTGAGTTATTTTGTAATTAGTAACATGCATAGCGATTATATCTCTTACAAGTTAAAGTAAGGATAAATACAATATTTTTTCATTGTGGCGGAGGTTTACAAAATGTGGCCCCATAGAACCACAAGGCCTTGTGAGCAGAATCAAGAAATTGTATCACTAGTATTTTAAAAGGCTTATAGTTCTCCCCAAATTGAAATAGATAGAAGCTCTTACCAAAAAATACAGACAAAACACAACAGAAAACATCAATAACACATACACACTAGTATAATTTAAGTATTTTTTCTCTCAATAGCTTTTTTTCCCTTTTATTTTGTTGCTTTTTATTACTTATTTAAGTAAATTCTAGCGTGGTAGGCCGTGGCCAGTTGGTTCAGTGGTAGAGAATCATCCCTGTGTGTGGGTGTCCCAGGTCCCATTCCCAGTCAGGGCACACAGGAGAAGAAACCATCTGCTTCTCCACTCCTCCTCTTCCTTATTCTCTCTCTCTCTTCTTCTTCTTCCACAGCCATGGTTCAATTGGTTTGAGTGCTTTGGCCCAGGGTGCTAAGGATGGCTTCAGGGAGTCTCTGCCTCCGGTGCTAAAAATAGCTAGGTTGTGAGCATGGCCCTAGGTGAGGGTTGCCCGGTGGATCCTGGTCAGGGTGCATGTGGGAGTCTATCTTTATCTCCACTCCTCTCACTTAGAAAAGAAGAAAGAAAGAAAAAAAAAAGAAAGCTGTGTAATTCTAGTATGGTAAATACTAAATCATACAATAATACATCTAGTTAAATAAATATTGATGTCTCATTCCACAATGTAACAACTCTACTGCTTTTCTAAGTCTTCTCCCACCTGACCAAGTTGAGAAACCTCAGCTCTAACAAAAATGAACCATGTTTGTTAAAGCAATTACTATAGAGATAGCTGCAATATTCAGGGAAAGAAAGAAAAAAAGAGAGAAAAGAAAGAGATGACTGTTATACATAGTCAGCTAACAGTACAAACTGATATTAAACGTGAGTGAATGGCTGAGAACGGCATTAGAATATAGTAGAATAAGAGAGCACTCTAGGGCAGGGCGGCCAGGAAGGGCTTCCTGAGAATGGGCTTAAGCTGCTTCTTTAGCTTAAGAATTCAGAAGAGCAATGGGAGGTAGTTCAGTGGAGGGCAGCAGCAGAGTAAAAAAAAGCTCAGAAAATGAGCTATAATTGTAAGGACATAGCTTCATGAAAGTAGATTATTAATTTATGCAAAATCATTACATACCAAACTGAATGAAAAATTTATTGGCAATTGGAATTTGAAAACACCACAATTTTAAATTATTATATATATAAATATATATTTTTTTATTTTTCTGTTTAATATATAGTATATACAAATCATGAGATCGTTGAGACAAATCCTTAGGGAGGGACAATACTTTCTTCTCTGTGTACATTGAGTCTAACTGTCCCTGTCCAGAACTCAGCAATAATCCTTAATTAAGTTAAGTCAATTAGCATACCTTCTCCTTGGCAACAGTGATTGTTTAAGAGGTAGATAGATGACTCAAGTCAGGCCAGTCATGATAAAAAAAAAATTTTTTTTCATGCATTTTGAGTGAGTTATTGAGGAAGAAAGATATTTCTCTCCCTTGTTGGATGTAAACCAGGAATCATGTTTGCCTTGGAGCTTCAGAACCGTAGAAGTCAAGGGGACCAATACAGAAGAATATGTCTAAAAAATGGGGAGAGAAAAAAAATGGGGTCTGGTCACACCGTAAGTGGTGTCAAGCTTCTCTGACACCAGATTTACTCCTAGATTGTGCAGTTATGCGAATTAATAAATGTGCCTCAACTTTTCCTTCTCCTATTTATAAAAAATCTTATTTGACCCACTATCTTGAATCATCAGGAATCATTTTAGGCTCTATCTTTCCTTGGTTTGTGTCATATTTGCACTAGATATTATAGCTGTTGGTGTATATAGAGATTTTTCTTCTATTGCTGTATATCACAAGTTTTGTGAGGCAGCGCTTTTTTGTTTTTTTAATTTATTGGTTTTCCTTACCAATTAACACCATATCTCAAAATAGTAATCCACTGGTTACTATCTTTCATAGTATGGAACTAAAGCTCAGGATTTGAAAATGAAGATTATTGGTTGTAGTTTTGGTTTTGCTCTTTACCTGTGTAAGTTTGGGTAAGTATTTAATTCCTCTGAGCTTCACTTTTATCAGTATAACAATGGATAGCATAGGACGGACCTCATCAAGTTACTGTGGAAAGTATAATGCAATGATATATACAAAGTGCTTAGTTCTTAGCACAGTTTGGGATAAGGTAGGGTTTTTTTTTTCACTATTAAGTAAACTTCAAATGAGTGAATTAACAAATAAATGATAAAATAATTGATGTTAATAAGGAAGAGAATAACTTACACAGGTAAATGAGAAAGAGAGAAAGACAACAAAAGAACTTCTGGTAAATTTATTTACTACAGTTTTATAAAATAATGCTGGGTAAAATATGTAAGGGAAATGTTGCTCACCTTTGGGGATGAGAAGAAAAGCAGATCAGAAAATGTAGAAACATCGCTCAAGAGGATTTTCAATTACTCTTAGACTAGAATAATGACAGGATTGCAAAAATGAAGTACATGTTGTTAGCGGTGGTATAGGACCATACATTTATGAAGCAGACAATGAGTTTAGAGGCTATTTTGAGGCTAAGAATTAAACCAACAATGATGATTGAGACTGAATTGGGCAAAAAGCTAGGGTTTAACATTCACAGTATAAATTGTTGAATCACCCTGAGCCAGAGAAGCCAGGCTTTAAGAAAGAGTTTAGATTTTGAAAACCAGACTTTGAAGAGATATGTCAGGCCAAAATGTGACTGAAATAAGTATCTGTCAACAGAATTCAACATTGAAAATGTGTGAAGTTTTTAAGGATCACTGGAAAGGGTTACATCAGTGTACTGTCTTACCAACCCTATCTCCTTCTTGCATTTTGTTTTAAATTAAATGGAAGTTACACAATGGGAAATCAATAGTTTGATGTTCCAAACATTGCATTCACCTTGGGGCACAATATTCATGTAATTCTAGTGAGAGATTCTTTTGAAGGGAAGCTGAGAAAGGCTGGAGATACTTTTGAGACAGAACAAAAAGAGTAACCTCCCAGTGTAGTGTTGTCTTTCCAAGTGGAAATCAAAAATTTGAAAAACAGAGGCCCTTATTGAAGCTGACATTGTATGGCTTTAATTTATGTCTTAAACTTGAGAGAATTCCTGTCTTAGAGCTATGAATGGATACAAGCTTCGTAAGAAAGAAACATTTTAAAAGAGAGGTGTGCTCCACTCTGCAGGTTGCCTTCCAGGTATCACCCAATGTCAGAGACTCATTGCCCTGGACAACCCTGGTATGTGTTTCCCTGCTAGACCTTCCATGAGCATCCTTTGTAAGCAAGGCTATGTGTAGAAGAAAACTTAAAGATTTTAGTTTCTGAAATAGCAGTAGGGTCCAGGGGTATACAGCAAATTGTTTAAGAAATTCTATTGAAGTGCCCCATTTTAAAATATCTCTCATTCATTTGTTCATCTTTCCAAGTGTGGTAGGCAGTTAGACAGACATGAGCAGAGGAAGGACTAAAGGCCAGGCACCAAAGGTCAGCAAAGTGGACAGCTGCAGGTGCCTAGCAATGGGCAATATGGGAAAATAAAGACCTTGTCCCCAGAGTATCCTTTCTTCCCCTAGCATTTTGCTGGTCATGTGGTTTAGACCCTCCCCTGGCTTGTTGCTAGTCATGTAGTAGGTCCCCTTGGAGAAGGAATAAGGGACTGAAGAATGGCCTCTACAATCCCATGAGGGCCCTTGTAAACCACTCCCTTAAAGCATTAACCCCTAGGGATAACTGTAGGCCTCAGTTGTGTTTCAACTCCAGGCCCAGAAAAGCAGCAAAACCAGACAAGTGAAGCCATGGCTGACCTCAGGACCAGATGGAATGACTAATGACACCCTGCCCTACCAACCAGTAGAGACCACAACCCAGAAAGCTGATGAATGTTCTATTGGAACTGTCCCCTGGGACCTCCCCTAAAATGTCCACCATTTAAAGCTCTTAGGACAAAGGACCCAGAGTGCTCTCCCTCTCGGGAGCAAGCCTGCACCTTTCCCATCATCCCCGCATTTCGTCCAGGCACATTAACTTTACCTTTCTCTCTCATAAGATCCAAGGCACCTTCTTTGTCTCTGTAACTTGTTTCCTGAGTCTATTTCTTCTACAACTCACATCTATTACTGTGACTTTCCAAATAAATTTTCTCTTATAATTTTAATCTTGGCTTGAAAATCTTAGCAAAAACTCAAATACCAAGGATGCTTAACAGAGGTCCAATTGCCGGTAACATTCTGGTGCCGTTCTCACTGCAAACACATGTATTTAATCATTCAATAATTATTTCTTGAGTAATTTCTATAGTTTGGATACTTTTATTACTTCCATCAGATTACACTTGAAACTCCACATAGAAACACATTGCTTTGAATCCTGTTTAATTTTTAATAGTTCTCCCTTAAAGTAAAATATCTCTGAAAAGGCATCTTATTATATAGTAGATGCTTATTTTTCACAATAACTAGTTCTGAGTAAATGGGTGAAGAAGCATATTCTTTCTTAAAGAGTCTATACTTAGGCCTGGCCAGTTGGCTCAGTGGTAGAGCTTCGGCCTGGCGTGCAGGAGTCCCAGGTTCGATTCTAGGCCAGGGCACACAGGAGGAAAAAAAAAAGAGTCTACACTTAATCATAACTGTAGTGGGTAGATTTTTGGATTAAGACATAATGATTAGCTGGTTGGATAGCAAGAAGATTTATGGTTACTTGTGGGCTGGCTGAAATCTCATATTTACAAAAATGAAACAAACAAATAAGAAATCCAAATTCTATGATTAGCTAGACAAAGAATGGATACAAATGAACAGAAAGAAGATGAGACACCAGGAGACAGAACACCAAATACAACATTTTACTAAGAGTTTGCTCCTATCAAGATTCTTTTCTTTTCTTTTTTTTTTTTTTTTTTTTTGTATTTTTCTGAAATTGGAAACGAGGAGGCAGTCAGACACACACTCGCATGCACCCAACCGGGATCCACCTGGCATGCCCACCAGGGAGCGATGCTCTGCCCATCTGGGGTGTTGCTCTGTTGCAACTAGAGCCATTCTAGTGCTTGAAGCAGAGGCCATAGAGCCATCCTCAGCGCCCGGGCCAACTTTGCTCCAATGAAGCCTTGGCTGCGGGAGGAGAAGAGAGATACGGAGAGGAAGGAGAGGGTGCCTCTCCTGTGTGCCCTGGCCAGGAATCAAACCCGGGACTTTTACATGCCAGGCCAACACTCTACCACTGAGCCAACCGGCCAGGGCCAAGATTCTTAATAATATAAACTTATAAGAAGAAAAGAATAATCAAAATACTTCCTATATGTCATTTAATTTGGATTCTACAATATCTCTGTAAGATTGGTGCCAATATCAGATCCATAAAAAATTTAATGGTGAAGACTTGGATCCCAAGTCTTTAAAACTTAGTCCAGCCACTAACTGTCCATGTATTACTTGGCTTCTAAAGGCTTTCAGGCCAATACTTACTACAAGCAAAGATACACATTTTATTTATAACCCAAGTCTATGCCCCATATCTGGGGTTGATATATTGCCTTTATGAGGTTAAAACTCATAAGGTTTGTTTTTTTTTTTAGTTTATTTATTTATTTATTTTTATAAATAAATTTTTATTTTAATGGGGTGACATCAATAAATCAGGGTACATGCATTCAAAGAAAACATTTCCAGGTTATCTTGTCATTTAGTTCTGTTGCATACCCATCACCCGAAGAGAGATCATCCTCCGCCACCCTCCATCCAGTTCTCTCTGTACCCCTCCCCCTCCCCCTCTCCCTCCTTCCCTCCCCCCACCCCCATAACCACCACACTCCTGTCCATGCCTCTTAGTCTCGCTTTTATGTCCCACCAATGTATGGAATCCTGCAGTTCCTGTTTTTTTCTGATTCGCTTATTTCACCCTGCACAATGCTACCAAGACTCCACCATTCCTCTATAAGAGATCCGATGTCACCATTTCTCCTAGCTGAATAATATACCATGGTGTATATGTGCCCCATCTTCTTCATCCAGTCCTCTATTTTTTACAGTGATTAAAAGCCTTTAAGCAAACTCTTGGCCAATACAGCAAGAATCCCTAAAAGAGTAGTGTCCTTAACATGTTCCCCAAGTCCAAGTTGGCCCCATCACCATGCCAAATCCCTGAAAAATGCAACCCAACCACAGTTCAGTCTGTTAGGAGCTGTCACAGGGAGCAGGAGTCCAGGAAATTTCCCCACAGGAAAAGTCCGCATGGCACTGGAATTGTTGTCACCATTCTATACTTTGCAGCTCATGTCCAAGTCCCAATGACCACTGCTTCTAGCTGGTAATGATTCAGGTAGACTGGAAAAAGCCATTTGCAGCATGCGTGGATATGGAGCTTCTGTTCTCCTCTGCCTGGAGAGTTGAGACCAGGTTGCTTTTCCCTGGAGCTCTGCGACTGTGGCCTGGTAAAGAGAACCTTGGGATACACTAAGCTGGGTGGCAAAGTTAAATTCATAATACAAGTTGGCAAAAGGAGGAAAGAGAGCACTAAATTAGGAGTAGGTACCAGCCTGAAATATGAGTGGGGCATTGAGGTAGGAGGGATAAAGGAAACACTATATATTAAGCAAAGCAGCAGAAAATAGGACTATCAACACCCACAACAGAGATCTTTGAGGGAAGAATAAAAAACCTGACTATTCAGGCAACACATATAAAACTCATAAGGTTTTTGAGGATCCATCTCTCCTTTTTATAGCCTGATTCTGTCTTGAGAATTCTGCTCCTTATATTTTTTATTTGGTTTTAATTTAGTTTCTCTCTTATTGAAAATCTACTTATTTTTAATTCATTGTATTGACATGGTTCACCAAACTATACAGGTTTCAAGTGTACAACTCAATATAACACCATCTACTCACCACATAGGTCATCCTCCAGCCCAAGCAAAGTTTCTTTCCACCTTCATTTTCCCCTTTTCGCCCTTCTCTCCTACCTTCACCCCCTTTCCCTCTGGTTATTGCTACCCTGTTGTCTGTGTCTAAGTATTATGTATATATGGTTTTGGGGGGCTAATCCCTTCACTTTCTTTCACCCAGTCCCCTTACAACCTATCCCTCTGACAGCTGTCCATCTGTCCCATGTGTCCATGCCTCTGTTTCTATTTTGTTCATTAGTTTATTGTGTTCATTAGATTCCACATATAAGTGAGATTATATGATTATTTTTTCCTTACTGGTTTGTTCACTTAGCTTAATAACATGCTGTCATAAAAAGTAAAATTTTCTTTTTATGGCCACATGGTATTGCATTGTGTAAATGTACTACAGGTTTTTTACTCACTCATCCACTAAAAAGCTTTTGCACAGCAAAAGAAACCATCAACAAAGTGAAAAGACTTCCCACTGAATGGGAGAACCTATTCGCTGATACATATGACAAGGGGTTAATAACCAGATTTATAGAGAACTTTCAAAACTCAATACCAAGAAAACAAACAATCCAATTAAAAATGAGCAAAGGGTCTGAATAGACACTTCTCCAAAGATGACATACAGGTGGCCAATAGGCATATGGAAAAATGTTCAATGTCACTAATCATCAGAAAGATGTAAATTAAAAGCACAATGAGATATCACCTCACACTTGTCAGAATGACTTTTATCAATAAATCAACAAACAAGTCCTGGAAACGATATGGATAAAAGGGAACCCTAATTTCTCTTTTTGATATATGCGGGACAGGAGGAGAGATCCCAAATCCCCGCTGCTGACCTAGCCATGTAAGCCATAGTAAATATAAAAGTGGGAAAAAAAGATGTCTAGATCTATTATGCTGAGTTTACTTAGCTCATAAAAACAGTCTTCATCGGTATCACAGTGTGTGTGTTGAGAATTCGGTTTTATTCTTCAGTATTTTTTCTTAACAGTCTGGGGGCAGTAATAATATTAGACTGCCAAGGAAGTCTGACTCTGCTCAGTTGAATGTGTGATCAATAAATGAAAAACTCGGTTCAAAACCCTGGCTTGCCTGATCAAGGCACATATGGGAGTTGATGCTTCCTGCTCCTCCCCTTCTCTCTCTCTCTCTCTCTCTCTCTCTCTCTTCCCCCTCTCTAAAATGAATAAATAAAATTAAAAAAAAGTAAAAAAAAATTTATCTACAAAAATAAGTTTAAAAAATAAATAAATAAAAATAAAAATAAATAAATAAAAAACTGAGGCTCAGAGAGGTGAAATAGGTTGGTCAATGTCATACAACTAATCAGTTATTAGTACCTTGGACTCTGACTGACTCCAAACCTAGTACTTTTGCACAAAAATTAATATATTATAAGGAAGGCATAATGAGTTTTTTTTGTGAATTTTAAGGGTGAATTCTAATGTTTCTCGTGGAATGCATAATAAGATCATCCCATAAAATGTTTATTTATAGTATTGCTCATCATTCTAGAATGTAGAGAATTTCAACAGTTTCTAATCTGTATAACTTCTGATGTTTATTGTACTCCTGTGGTGTACCAGACACTTTGCATGAGTCATTTCGTTTTAATCCTGTATTTAATAATACTTCACCTCTACCCATCTAACATATAAAATTGAAGTTTGGAGAGAGCTCTGCAGATCAGGACTAACCCCTGTTCAGGAGCTCTCCTATATTAAGTAGATTATTTTTGCCATAGCTTGCTAGTTCCCCAGCAGCATGTGACATTAATAAGGCTCTCAAAATTCCCACTAAATTAAAACTAAAATCTAAATCAACAAAACCTCATAAATATTTTCTCTGAATTATTCCACAAACTTTAGTAAAAGCAAGAAGAGTCACTAATAATCAGAATTTCAAATATATACACAAAGCTCATTTCAAGGTAAATGTGAGAGCAAACTTCAACCAGTATTTTATATTTGCCAGTAGAACAGCAATCACTGTGTTATGCAGAGAGAGAAACAACACTGAACAAAGTTCACAATTTTATAATGTTTTCTGAGAAAAAAACAGTCAATAAGATTTGGTAAATACATTTGAAAAACATGATAATTATGTGATAAGTCATAGTATTTACAATGAATGAGGATGTCTGTAACTATGGACAGAAGTATATTTTAAAACATTTTTTTCAGAAAAATAGTATATTTCTGTAAACTTACATTGTGCACAGTGCAATGGTGTGTTATTGTTAATGAAGTTTTATGTGTATGTGTGTGTGTAAAAATTAGGAGTGGATTTGAAATATCTAAATCAAATTCATGATAATAGTTTGCTCAAGGCTGGAGGCAAATAGACTAGGTATAGAGATCAAAGTGGACTTCACAAAGAAGAAAATACTAGAAGGAAATAAAATTAAATATTATCTGTTACATTCCAGGAAACAGACCACAGCAAACCCAAAGTGAATTTTATGTTTTATTGCAAACCTGCGCAGGAACTGCAGGTAACCTACGCAAGGGAACACTGCAGCCCCAAGCTTCTAAAATGGCTCCTTTTCATAGGGTGGCTATCTAGGGTGAGCAAGCAAACAGTCTTTACAAGGGTGAGAGGGTGCGGTTAGCTGACCTTATTCTTGGCTAAGTCTCTAGGGTAGGGGCTTCCTTGATCTGGGTACATAGAGTTCAATGGAAAATATTGCTACATTTCTAACAGTTGTTTATCTTTTGCCTCCTAGCCATGTACTGGATGTACTCAGTTTTCATGGCTGGTGGCCTGCACCGCTTGTCCTAAGATGTCACATTCCCCCCTTTTCTTCTTACTAGTTCAAACCATTGAACTTTGGTATTGCTTATCCGAACTGGGTATAATCTAGTAGGGCTGAGCTAAGACTATAAGTTTTACAGTATCTATTCTTTCTCGAACAAATGCTGTGGTGCAACCACAACAAACTGGAACTAGACCCTAAATTGATGCAATTGATTTGGGTTTTATGCACTGGCCAGTGATCAGCCTATTATGCCTCTCACAATGGTCAGTGATGAACTTAGGGGAAGAGGGGTATTTATAGGTGAAACCTACAAGGTTACAATGTTTTCAGCATGTTTGTACAATATATTTGCAAAAGCACACAAGCACACACTGTTCTAAAATAATAAACTATCTTCTTGCAATATTTGCAGGGCTGATACACAAGGAACGTATCCTGCCTTTGCTAGCAAAATTAGATTTGCTGAGGCCTATGAGAATTTTCTACTTTAGCTGTAGCTATAAGCTAATTGGGTCAGGGTCCTCCCTAGTATGTGCTGGCACGCTGATAGTGTGCCCTTAGTACCACAAGCTTTATGGCTTGAATTCTCTTTTGTACATACTGCGTGAGGAGTTGATAATACACGAACCAATGGTGACCCCCCCCCTACTATAAGCAAAACGAGGGGTCCGGTAAGAGCAGTAAGTAACGTAATGAGCTAAGGGAATGAAGAGAATAAATTCTTATACTAATTTCTTTCTGCCTTGCATTTTTCTTCTCTGGACTAACTTCTTACAACTTGCACAAACCTTCTGCAACTTACATAAACCTTAAATTTTCTTGAACTTTCTTATCTATTCATAAATAACTGGCTTTATAATAACTTACTTTCTCCCTTTTCTGTTCTAAAGTATTTCTATACTTTATACCTTTTATTACTAAAACTATAATTTCCTTTCAGTCAGAACTCTTAATTTTAAAAATCTTAACCTTTACCTTTAGTGACAACTAAGCTGGCAATAAGTAATTTTCTTTAAAGTATACTTCCTCTTGGAGGTGTCCTCCCTCTAAGTAGCTAGTATTTATAGGTTAAGTGTAAGTGTGTGTGTGTGTGTGTGTGTGTGTGTGTGTGTATATATATATATATATATATTATTACCTTGTAGCTTCCCTTCTAACTAAGGGACTTATAATAGTATATGTATTAACTTTTAAGACAACTTGTTCTGTTTTTCCTTTGACCTTAGTTCCCCTCCTTCCCCAAAGTCTAATTAAAAGGAGGTCCTTAGTGAGTTTCTCTAGGCATTAGACATGTGTGGACCAGTCAACTTCTGGTTTGTGGCTGAAGCATGCTGTCCTTCTCAGGGTCAGCTTATAAGGGTTGGTGGGGGTCAGTCTTCATTGTCTATAAGGGTGTCTCTGCTGGGACTGCAAGCTTCAGCCGGCTGCGGTGGACTCAGGCGGGTATGCCTTCTACTTTGGCAGTAGTGGGAGTGGTCAGGATCATGGTGTATGAACCCGCCTATGTGGGAGTCAGTCCTTGGGTGGTGTATTTCTTTACCTAGACTGAGTCTGCAGGCTGGAAGGGATGTGTTATGTCTTCTGGCAGTGCTGGAATCACCTCTTGGACAGTCTTTTGGACAGCCTGCTGAGTAATCTGTAGATCCTGTAAGACTCAGGGGTCCCTAAACTTTTTACACAGGGGGCCAGTTCACTGTCCCTCAGACCATTGGAGGGCCGCTACATACAGTACTCTAGTACACTGACTACTAATGAAAGAGGTGCCCCTTCTGGAAGTGTGGCAGGGGCCAGATAAATAGCCTCAGGGGGCTGTAGTTTGGGGACATCTGCTGTAAGTACTTAAGGAAGAAGTGGTTATTTAATTTAGTTCTTTTATTTCCTCTCTGAGTTTCAGTAGGAAGGAAGGGAATCTCCTAAACATTATCTCAAAAGGAGTGAATTCTTCCCTGTAAGGGGTGTACCTCACCCTAAGGAGGGCTAAGGGGAGTAAGGTGGGCTACTTTCTACCAGTTTAAAACAAGTTTAAAGTTTCCTTTAAGGTCCGATTCATGTTTTCTACCTGTCAATTACTTTAGTAAAATCTATTTCTAAATGTTCACCTGGGAAAGTTTTATTTCTGTTTCTCTTTATAATTTCTTTACTTTGCTTAATATTTATTTGGGTACAGACTAAACACTTAGAAATTATGCTTTCTCTATTAGGTTCTAAGTCTAACTTTTCTAATTAGTTGTAAAAAAAAAAAACTTTTGGCAACCTGGGTTCTAGAAAAAGTTACTAAAATTTCCTAAAACCCCACTGGTTTCAGGGCTACCTTATTGGTAGCATCATCAGCTGCTTGCTTGGTTTTTCTTGAGAGTTTCTATGGAGTCCTCCTCTCTAGGTGGCCTGGACAGTGGATGATGACCACTACTTCAGGAGAGCAGTCTCCTGCATTCTCCGGGGTGAGGGTTTGAGCCTCACCTTTGCTGGTTCTTAAGCCTTCTCCTGATGGCCCCTCTTTGACTATGCCTGTCTTAGGTTGTTCCTGCCTTTAGGAATCTTACCCGTCTTTGGCTAACCAGCCATCTTAGGGGCCAGAGTTATTTATGGCCATGAGAGTGAGGGAGGAGCAACATCCCTTCCAAAATGCTTAGTTTTAGCAGCCGATGTTTCTACCTAATGAAAAATTTATAATACATTTCTTTTCTAATTCTTAGAGCTGAATGCTATGTAAAGGCTAGGTTGACTGCCTTAGTATCTTCTGGCTCCTCTAAGTCTAGGGGTGTATAGCCTCTGTAAGCTTTCTATAGTCTAAGAAAGCTGTGGGGGTCTTCTGAGGATCCTGAATAACTTCTGACACCTTAGATAAACTTAGGGTTGTTTTTCTGAGTATCTTCTCTGATCCAGGCTAACAGAAACTGGTGGAAAGTGTCTAAAAATGTCTTCACTTGCTTGGGTGGTGGGGTCCTGCTTAGGCTAGGCAATTTGAGACATTTTCTCAAGGTGGTCTCAGTTGTTGTAAGTGGGGCAGCCTATGTACAGTACAAATTTCTAACAGTCCTGTTCAGGCTTGAGGCTCCTCTGAGAAAAGGGGGTTCTGAGCCTTCTAATTCTGTAGGCCACTTGGAAAAAGAATTTAAACTATTTCTTATTTTCTCCTTCCTTGACTATCAGCTGTAATTGAACTATTGTTCTTATGCCACCTTAAATCAGTACCCTGCCCTTTAACTTGGTTAGAACTATGAGGGCTCTAATCTATGACATTTCCATAGGAAATATTAAGTAAAACCCGAGCAGTTTCACCTCTGCACTTTTCCTAATGTACTTATTTAGTTAGCTGATTAACAATTGCAGTTTGATAGGGTGGTAAATCAGGTGGCAGTTCAGGATTATGTCTCTAGAGTTTTCTTTTCTACCTTTTATGTTAAGAATTCTTCTATTAAGCTAATCAATAGTAATGTTTGTCACTCTGGGTTTTGTGACCTAACATTGAACAATTAACAATTACTGAATTATTACATATCCCCTAATATTTAAACTAAAATTTTAACATTACAGGCTATGAAATAGCAAATGAAAAAGAGAATTAACAAAAGACTGTTGAAATAACATATACATTTCTAACATAGAAAATGTTTTGTTTTTTTTTACAACAGATCCTTGGTACAAAAAGGAAGTCTTTGTATTTGACAGACTATACAATTCTATATGCTTTATTATTAGTACAAATTTAGTATAATTCACAATAAGAGATTATAAACTATTATCCCTAATGAACTACTGATTTTCAGAGAAAAATAAGGGATGGTCAAAATGTAGTTCCTATTTTGTGGGTTCCTAGCTGGCAAAGAGATGCTAACCCTCTTTTTGACCTATAGAGCTTTACAATATTAAGTCATTATAAGCGTTGGGGTAGTAAACTAAAAAAAACCCACAATTTTATAAACTTATTTTCTTAACAGTGAGGTATTCTAGTTTACTTAAGGTCCTCAACTTCCTGAGGGACATAGTAACCCTATAATTCCCTGAGGACCCTTTTCTTATAATTCTTGACTATTATGGCTAAAGTAGTGGGTTTAAAAGGGGCCTTATTTCCTAAATCTTCTCCTCGGGTCTGGCTCCAGATAGGAGGCGAGGATTCCCCAGAGCCAAAGCAGAGGAGGGCAGGGGGCTGTAGCAAGGTGATGATAGCCTCTAGCTTACTGCGCTTTTATCTTTTGCCTGACCAAGCAGTGGCTCAGCCCTTGAACTAAGAAAGAGGTTTCTTTGTTATATACATTATAAGGGAATCAGTCAGGGTGTCTGGGGTTCCTGGTGCCCAAGGGGGAGAGGCAGGTGCCCAAAACTGTGAGGGGAGCCTGCTGCTTCTTTTTTTTTTTTTTTTTTACTTTTCTCTGCCGCTTCTCCTGCAGCCAGCTACAACCTGGCTGCCTTTTCTTTCTCTACCTCTGCTGCCATACTGGGTTGCATACTGACCGTGCCATCTGCCTGCGGGTGGGTGCTGGTGATAGTACACTAGACTCTCTATGTTTTCTATGGGTCTAGCAATACTTGGTCTGCTATTAAGTTGGCCATTTTAATTTACAGAGAGTTCTCAATGTATCTTCTTAATATTAATTCTTACCCTTTATTTTCTAAATAGGTAAAATTTCTTTGGGTCAGTAGGTGAATATCTAAAACTAGTTTCTACTCTATACTTCCTCCAGCACTCTCTTAGGTCTTTAGTTACTTCCTATAATTTGTAGGCTTGTTTATGAATTTCCTTTAATATAGTTCTTAAAAAAATTCTTTTTTTTTTTCTGTATTTTTCTGAATCTGGAAACGGGGAGAGACAGTCAGACAGACTCCCACATGCGCCCAACCGGGATCCACCCAGCACGCCCACCAGGGGTGACGCTCTGCCCACCAGGGGGCGATGCTCTGCCCCTCCAGTGCGCTGCTCTGCCGCGACCAGAGCCACTCTAGTGCCTGGGGCAGAGGCCAAGGAGCCATCCCCAGTGCCCGGGGCCATCTTTGCTCCAATGGAGCCTTGGCTGCGGGAGGGGAAGAGAGAGACAGAGAGGAAGGAGGGGGTGGGGGTGGAGAAGCAAATGGGTGCTTCTCCTATGTGCCCTGGCCGGGAATCGAACCCAGGTCCCCCGCACGCCAGGCCGACGCTCTACCGCTGAGCCAACCGGTCAGGGCCTTAAAAAATTTCTTAACATAACCTGGTCTTCCTGTGGCTATGTCAATCCACACATCTATATATGGCATCTGGTTAGGGTGCGGGACCCAATAGACATTTGCCCTGATAGCAAAGAGTGTGGGTAAATTGAAAGTGCCCTCCAAGGGCCACCCTACACCAAAGGTTGGCCATTCTAGTTCACAAAGGTCCGCAACATGGCAGAATCAACAGGAGTCCCATAGTCTTGTTCCCTGTGAGAGAAATCAGAAAAGTTATCAAGCAAGCACTGAAGAGTATTGTTCCCTGTGAGAGAAATCAGAAAAGTTATCAAGCAAGCACTGAAGAGGTGTTAGGGCAGTAGATTGCCCCTGACCCATGGTCCTTGACTCTCGAAGGAATCCTGTGAGGAAGCAACGGGCGAAGCAGACAAACAAACCAAATATGCACACAAAACAAACAAAACTTCTAAACCAAAACCAAAGGGAGAAGGCAGCATCCTGCGTTCCCCGACCGACCGGGTGGGGAGAAATCAGGTGGCGTCCTGCCTGCTCCACTACACCCTCTTCTAACCAGAGCTCTGTTTCCAAATATTCAAAGAGGAAGCTTCCTTACCAAACAGTCTCGAGACTCCAAATGTTTCGAATCAGCCAAATTCAGTTTCCAAATGGCAACTGCCGGAGGCTGGATGATTACCAACATCTGCTGCAGCCTACTCCGTGAGGAGGGGTCTTACATGGCCTATCTCACTGGGGCCTCCATGTGTTACATCCCAGGAGACAGACCACAGCAAACCCAAAGTGAATTTTATGTTTTATTGCAAACCTGCGCAGGGACTACAGGCAACCCACGCAAGGGAACACTGCAGCCCTGAGCTTCTAAAATGGCTCCTTTTTATAGGGTGGCTATCTAGGGTGAGCAAGCAAGCAGCTTTTACAAGGGTGGGAGGGGTGCAATTAGCTGATCTCATTCTTGGCTAAGTCTCTAGGGTAGGGGCTTCCTTGATCTGGGTACATAGAGTTCAGTGGAAAATATTGCTACATTTCGAACAGTTGTTTATCTTTTGCCTCCTAGCCATGTACTGGATATACTCAGTTTTCATGGCTGGTGGCCTGCACCACTTGTCCTAAGATGTCACATTATCTAACAGTTGTGGTTCAATTTGTTATAGTCTTCCTCACCCTTCTGTGAGTATGTATTAGTAAATTTTTCTAACTAAAATGTCAGGAAACTATGGACTATAAGAAGAATTTATAAGGGTGAGTCCTTCCTAAATGGGAAGATTAGGAAAATCTTCAGAAAAGGATATGCTTACCTTGAGACTTAACAGATGATAACAATGTTCCTAATATAGAAAAAGGAAATGTATTTCAGGTAAAGAAATAACATGTTCAAAAGCCTGGAATTAGAACAATTTTAGTTTGTTTAGGAATTTTCTTTTATTTTACTACCAAAATTTAGGCTTAAATATTGGAATAATGAGAGAGGAGAGGTATCAAGGACTTGTGGGAAATGGACTTGAATCCATAGAAAACTGTTCAGTGGTTTAAGAGGCCTAGGATTGCTTGCCACCTGGCCTTGTTCTTGGCTGCACTCACTACAAAGGATGAGCACAGGGTCTCTGTGCTGGATGTCATAGGCATGGATAGTACCTGTGAGTAAGAGGGGAGGTTCGGGCTGTGTTTCAGCTGTTGTTAATACTAGACTATTTCCCCTGTATTAGACTGAGTTTAGCAATATATAAAGAAATGCTTCTTTCTGTACGTAAATACAATTCAGTACTTTAAAATAATATATTTTATTTTTTGCTTTTTTTAAAAGATTTTATTTATTCATTTTTAGAGAGACAGGAGAGAGAGAGAGTGAGAGAGAGAGAGAGAGAAAGGGGGAAGGAGCAGGAAGCATCAACTCCCATATGTGCCTTGACCAGGCAAGCCCAGGGTTTTGAATCACCGACCTCAGCATTCTAGGTCAACGCTTTATCCACTGTGCCACTACAGGTCAGGCTTTATTTTTTGCTTTTTTAATTCATTGTAAACATCCTCTCCTCCATCCACAAGTTGTGATAATTGATATAACTCTACACTAGACCCTGACTCGCCTTTGACAACATAATAATTTGAGTGATAGTTGCTTGGGGTTAAAGACTTAGCTTTTGACCTTAGGACAGATCCAAACTCACTGGCCCACCTCTGGTTCCAAAACCATCATGTTATAATTCAAGTTCTTCAAATTGATTCACAGAACTTGAATCATCTGAGAAAACTTGCTAACATTTTAAGAAGTGGTTTATTAACATCACTGATTTAAAGCAAGTTCTAATTGCTATGGAGATATCATTCAGATTTAGAATATTGGCTTTATAGAGTTAATATAATAACTTGAAATTACTTTCCAAAAGAACAAATTAACAGGCTCACTGAGTGCTTTCCCATGGTCTAAGCTAGTAAAATTCTTTCTGATAAGGTCCAGCCCCAGCTCCTTTACAAGATTGTGCTGTAAAACTATCAAGGGAATTTTGGATTGGGATCAAAGGCTGGTTTCCAGGAATGAGCCAAAATTAAACTAAAAGCCAAGATTTCTGCCTGAGCAATACTCGAGAACATTTGGTAATCATTGGTTCCAGAATTTTACTTAGTATAGAGTCAAATGTAGCCACCCTCTTTTCCTCTATATCCTCTCAACACTTCTAACACCCCAATTGTCATTTCTTCCACACCAAGAAATTCTTTAATCCTCAGTGAACACAGATGAGGTGTCCTATAATTTAACCCTATTCTGACACTACCTATCGACTCTAAACTGCAAATCTTACAATTTAAGGCCTCAGGCTCACAAGACTGTCCCTCATTTCAGATACCAATCGTAAGTCCCAGATATCACCTGTAGTTCTAACAGACTATAAACTGGGGTGCCCACAACCCCCAACTTGGGTTCAATAATTTCCTAGTCTTGACAACATTATACAGAGTGAAATAAGTAAATCAGAAAAAACCAGGAACTGCATTTTTCCATACGTAGATGGGACATAAAACTGAGACCAAGAGACATTGACAAGAGTGTGGTGGTTACGGGGGGAGGGGGGAGAGGGAGAGGGAAGGGGAGGGGGAGGGGCACAAAGAGAACTAGATAGAGGGTGACAGGACAATCTGACTTTGGGTGATGGGTATGCAACATAATTGAACTTTAAGATAACCTGGACATATTACCTTTGAATATATGTATCTTGATTTACTGATGTCACCCCATTAAAAATAAATAAATAAATAAATAAATAAATAAATAAATAAATAAATAAAAATTAAAAAAAAAAATTTCCTAGGAGGTTAGGTAACCCATAAAAACAATTTGCTTACCAAACTGCAATTTATTATAAGAGGATAGAACTCAGGAACAGCCTGTTGGAAGAGATGCGCAGGGCAAGGCATGGGGGAAGGGGTACAGAGCTTCCATGCTGTCTCCAGGTGTCCTCTACCCAAGCCACCAGTACCTCCTTTTGTCTAGCAACTGAGGGCTCTCTGAAGCCTATTATCTAGAGTTTTTATGGAGGTTCAGTTACTGAAATAAACGATTGGTTCTTGGTGTTTGAACTTAACCTCCTGTCCTCTGCCCTCCCTAGAGGTCTGGCAGCAGAACTGAAGGTTCCAACCCTTTAACCACGCTTGATTCCTCAGGCAACCAGCCCCATTCTCCAAAAGTCATTAGCATAAACTCAAGTAAGGTTGAACAGGGCTTATTATTAATAGCAAAGAATGTTTCCATTGTCTCTATTCTCAGAAATTCCAAAGGTTTTTAAGAGTTCTGTGCTAAGAACCAAGGAAGAAAACCAAGTGCACACACACACTCACACACTTATTATTAGATCACAGTATCACGGGAGTTTGAAGAACAGCAAGCTCACTGAATACATACTGTTGTGTAAATGAAATATTGAAAGATGGAAGTTAGCCAAAACATTTTATCTCTGTATTTTTTTTTCAAAACTTTGAATTTTATAACTGAAAACCTCAAAATATTAAGTCAGTACAACTTTTTCACTTATTAGATGTTCATTTCTTCCCAGGGACAATTATGATCTCACCAGAAAGTGTGTTGTGTGACGTTGCTGTTGAGAGGTCAGAAGTTCATACAATTTTTCTATTATGGTTCAAAATGTTCAAGTCAACAAACCAAAGATAATTATATCCTTCAGCTCTCTATGTATTTCCTTAGGTTAAAATTTTTAAATTGGAGATGACGTCAGAGTAATGGCGGGGTAGGAAGCGATACAGATAAATCTCCCCCAAAACTCAACAAGATCTTCAACCAGAAACAGAAAAACCTATACTTGGAGCTTCCAGATGCTTCGCAATACACCCAAAGGTATGATTGAGTGAAAAATTGGCTAAATATATAACCAAACCCAGAAGGAAATAGGGAGTAAGAAATGCTCCGCCTTCCTCACTAACCTAAACAGGGCGGCTTTCTCTGGTAACTGTGAATATAGAAACTGAGGTGGGCAAAGGGGGAGAATAGATTCAGACTGCGACACGAACGGCCAACCAGGCTGTGTCACGGAGATCCAAGCCGAGGAAAATCTGATCCTGTGGCAACCCGGGCAATACAAGCTAACACTCACTCCAAACCCAAAGAAAGAAAGACAAGCGGAGCGGCCATTTTACCCGGTCTCCTGGTCGGTGCGCAGTTAGTGGGTGAGAATTTCTTCCTAAGTCCCGAGAGTGGGTGCCCGTGTTGCCCCACGGAGAGGCAGGGTCAGAGGCCTTTCTGTGGGCCGAGGGCAGAGTCTTTGGGCAGCCCCAGTGCCCTGGGAAAGCCACGCACGGGAGGGAGTGAGAACTAATTCCAACGGTGGAGATTTTCCGTGCTGGAGGTTGTTTCACTCAGAGGGAAACGTGGCCGACCTCATATCCTGGTTTGCGCGCGCAGATAAGGAGTGAGCGATTCCTCCGAGTGCCTCGGCAGTGCGCGCCTGTGTTATCGCACAGAGGGGCAGAGTCAGGGGCCTTTGTGTGGGCCAAACCGGAATCTCGGGCCGCCCCAGCGCCCTGCACAAGTCGCGCACCGGGACGGAGCGAGACTCAATTCCAACGCTGCAACTTTTCCCTGCGGTTGGGGGTTTCACTCAGAGCATGAGACTGCTGGCCGGATATCCTGGTCACAGACAGTGAGTGAGAGTTTCCTCCAAGCGCCCCAGAAGTGGGCGCCCGCTTGTGTTACCGGACAGAGTGGCAGAGCCAGAGGTCTTTGAGTGGGCGGAAAGCCCACCTGATTATGCTAGCAGCTCTGACTGACTGAGCCTTACCCAGAGCCCTGTGCTGAGTGGAAATAGAGTGGGGAGTTGCCAGCTCTTTGAGCCTCTTACTATCCAGGCAGAGGCAGCAGCAACCCCATAGCTGGATTATCAGGCTACTAATTGAGGAAGGAAAGACTAGGAGAAAGGCTCCAGGAACACGGACTCTCTCACTGTCAGAGCCTATAAATGCTAATGAGCTTCGACTGCCACTGAGACTAAAGCACAATACATGACATTGCCATAGAGACTTATCAACTGCAAACCTCTACCTGAGCGTGCCAAAGGGGCAGAACCTGGGGTACAGAGTCACCGACCAGGAAGAGGGAGAGAAAAGAAAAAGCAAGAAGATAACCTCTCAAAATCAAGAATAATCTGCAGACTTTATAACCTATCCCATTTTATTATATTTGTTCGTTTGTTTCTCTTATCTTCATTCTTGATACTTTTTTTTCCTCCTCCAATTTGGCCAATTAACTCTCTACCGGTCTTACTCTCTCCTCTCCTTGAACTACACTACCCATAAGTGTTACATCTCCCATTATCTTTTCTCTTCTCTTCCTTTCTCTCTATGAGGGTTGCACTCCAAAACCCTTAACTCTCTCTCTCTCTCTCTCCTTTCTTTTTTCTTCTTTTAGTGGTTCCCTCTTTTTCTCTCTCTCTCTCTTTCTTTTCTCCCTCTACATTAATTTCTTCCTTTCTTCTTTACATCTCCTCTCATTCAAACCTCAATAACAAACAAATTATCTTATCTGGGACTCAAACTTATGTTTGTGGCATTTTGGGGGGTTTTTACTTCACCTTTTTAACTCACTAGCAGTGCTCCCATCCCTGGCTCTCCATATTATCTAGTTCTTGTTCCACTAAATACAATAGTAATTTTTTAATTTGTCCCCCCATTTTTCCGTTTTCCTCTTATTCCTCTCATCATAACTCTTAGACAACCAACACCTAAAAGCAAATCATTTTATTCTTGACCCAAATTTTTTCCTTATTTGCTTTTTGTGGGTCCATACGCTCTTTTTTTTTCTTTTTTCTTTTTTTTTCTTTTTTTTTTTTTTCCCCCTTTATTACTTTTCCCCAATTCAGGCCCTCCATCACAGGCATTGTTTGTTATAATTCACAGTCCACCACAAAATTTTCTCAAGAAAGAGGGGAGAGGAGAGGAGAGGAAAAAAAGAGGGGGGAATAATTTCCTTTTTTTTTAATTTTTATTTTATTTTATTTTTCTTTATTTCATTATTAATTTTTTTTAAAAAACTCTTTTCGATTTTTTATTTTTTTATTATTTTAACTTTTTATTCTTTATTAAATCTCATTAATACTATCAACAAAACCACCCTCAGATGCCATTAAGGAAGAGAAAATCGAATATCATGGATACAAAAGAAAGAGAGGTAACACAGCTAGATGAGGAAAAACCTATGGAGAAATATTTTAATATATTGGAAACCTTGGAGCTAAATGACAGAGAATTCAAGATAGAAATCCTAAAAATCCTCCGAGATATACAAGAAAACACAGAAAGGCAATTTAGGGAGCTCAGAAAACAACTCAATGAACACAAAGAATATATGTCCAAGGAAATTGAAACTATAAAAACAAATCAAACAGAGATGAAAAACTCAATTCACGAGCTGAAAAACGAAGTAACAAGCTTAGCTAATAGAAAAGGTCAGATAGAAGAGAGGATTAGTGAAATAGAAGACAAGCAACTTGAGGCACAACAGAGAGAAGAAGAAAGAGACTCAAAAATTAAAAAAAATGAGATAGCCCTACAAGAATTATCTGACTCCATCAAAAAGAATAACATAAGAATAATAGGTATATCAGAGGGAGAAGAGAGAGAAAATGGAATGGAGAACATACTCAAACAAATAATAGATGAGAACTTCCCAAGCCTGTGGAAAGAACTAAAGCCTCAAGTTCAAGAAGCAAACAGAACTCCAAGTTTTATTAACCCCAACAAACCTACTCTAAGGCATATCATAATGAAATTGACACAAACCAACAGCAAAGAAAAAATTCTCAAGGCAGCCAGGGAAAAGAAGAATACAACATATAAAGGAAGGCCCATTAGATTATCATCAGATTTCTCAGCAGAAACTACAAGCTAGAAGAGAGTGGACCCCAATATTTAAAGTCCTGAAAGAGAGGAACTTTCAGCCAAGAATACTATACCCATCAAAGCTTTCCTTCAAATACGAAAGAGAAATAAAAACATTCACAGATACAGAAAAGATGAGGGAATTTATCATCAGAAAACCTCCACTCCAGGAATTACTAAAGGGGGTTCTCCAATCAGATACAAAGAACAAAAAAAAACAGAGCCACAAGTAAAAGCTCCAAGAAGAACACAATAAAACCAAATTTAAACTGTGACAACAACAAAAAGAAAGAGGGGGAGAAGATGGAGATTAACAGTAGCAAAGGAAGATGAAGTGCAAAAGTACTCTCAAAATAGTTCGCTACAATGAACAGGGTAGGGACCCTTTTCATTACTCAAAGGTAACCACCATTGAAAAAACCACCACAAAAGCACATGAGATAAAAAAGATAGCAACAGAGGAAAGATGTATGGAATACAACCAAATAAAAACAAAAGATAGAAAAACGAAAGAGAAGGATCAAACAAGACACAAAACTAACAGAAAGCAAGATATAAAATGGCAATAGGGAACTCACAAGTATCAATAATTACACTAAATGTAAATGGATTAAACTCACCAATAAAAAGGCACAGAGTAGCAGAATGGATTAAAAAAGAAAATCCAACTGTATGCTGCCTACAGGAAACTCATCTAAGTAACAAGGATAAAAACAAATTCAAAGTGAAAGGCTGGAAAACAATACTCCAAGCAAATAACATCCAAAAAAAAGCAGGTGTAGCAATACTCATATCGGATAATGCTGACTACAAGACAGGAAAAGTACTCAGAGACAAAAATGGCCATTTCATAATGGCTAAGGGGACACTGAATCAAGAAGACATAACAATTCTTAATATATATGCACCAAACCAAGGAGCACCAAAATATATAAGACAGCTACTTATTGATCTTAAAACAAAAACTGACAAAAATACAATCATACTTGGAGACCTCAATACACCGCTGACGGCTCTAGATCGGTCATCCAAACAGAGAATCAACAAAGACATAGTGGCCTTAAACAAAACACTAGAGCACCTGGATATGATAGACATCTACAGGACATTTCATCCCAAAGTGACTGAGTATACATTTTTCTCCAGTGTACATGGATCATTCTCAAGAATTGACCATATGTTGGGCCACAAAAACAACATCAGCAAATTCAGAAAAATTGAAGTTGTACCAAGCATATTTTCTGATCATAAAGCCTTGAAACTAGAATTCAACTGCAAAAAAGAGGGGGAAAAACCCACAAAAATGTGGAAACTAAATAACATACTTTTAAAAAATGAATGGGTCAAAGAAGAAATAAGTGCAGAGATCAAAAGATATATACAGACTAATGAAAATGACAATACGACATATCAGAATCTATGGGATGCAGCAAAAGCAGTGATAAGAGGGAAGTTCATATCACTTCAGGCCTATAATAGCAAGCAAGAGAGAGCCCAAGTGAACCACTTAACTTCCCACCTTAAGGAACTAGAAAAAGAAGAACAAAGACAACCCAAAACCAGCCGAAGAAAGGAGATAATAAAAATCAGAGCAGAAATAAATGAAATAGAGAACAGAAAAACTATAGAAAAAATTAATAGAACAAGGAGCTGGTTCTTTGAAAAGATCAACAAAATTGACAAACCCTTGGCAAGACTTACCAAGGAAAAAAGAGAAAGAACTCATATAAACAAAATCCAAAATGAAAGAGGAGAAATCACCACGGACACCGTAGATATACAAAGAATTATTGTAGAATACTATGAAAAACTTTATGCCACTATATTCAACAATCTAGAAGAAATGGATAAATTCCTAGAACAATACAACTTTCCTAGACTGAGTCAAGAAGAAGCAGAAAGCCTAAACAGACCTATCAGTAGAGAAGAAATAGAAAAAACCATTAAAAACCTCCCCAAAAATAAAAGTCCAGACCCTGACGGCTATACCAGCGAATTTTATCAAACATTCAAACAAGACTTGGTTCCTATTCTACTCAAAGTCTTCCAAAAAATTGAAGAAGAAGCAATACTTCCAAACACATTTTATGAGGCCAACATAACCCTCATACCAAAACCAGGCAAGGATGGCACAAAGAAAGAAAACTACAGACCAATATCTCTAATGAATACAGATGCTAAAATACTAAACAAAATACTAGCAAATCGAATACAACAACATATTAAAAAAATAATACATCATGATCAAGTGGGATTCATCCCAGAATCTCAAGGATGGTTCAACATACATAAAACGGTTAATGTAATACACCATATCAACAAAACAAAGAACAAAAACCACATGATCTTATCAATGGACGCAGAAAAGGCTTTTGATAAAATACAACACAATTTTATGTTTAAGACTCTCAACAAAATGGGTATAGAAGGAAAATATCTCAACATGATAAAGGCCATATATGATAAACCATCTGCTAACATCATATTAAATGGCACTAAACTGAAGGCTTTCCCCCTTAAATCAGGAACAAGACAGGGTTGTCCACTCTCTCCACTCTTATTTAATGTGGTACTAGAGGTTCTAGCCAGAGCAATCAGACAAGACAAAGAAATAAAAGGCATCCATATCGGAAAAGAAGAAGTAAAGGTATCACTTTTTGCAGATGATATGATCCTATACATCGAAAACCCCAAAGAATCCACAAAAAGACTACTAGAAACAATAAGCCAATACAGTAAGGTCGCAGGATACAAAATTAACATACAGAAGTCAATAGCCTTTCTATATGCCAATAATGAAACAACTGAGAAGGAACTCAAAAGAATAATCCCCTTCACGATTGCAACAAAAAAAATAAAATACTTAGGAATAAAAATAACAAATAATGTAAAAGACTTATATAATGAAAACTATAAACCATTGTTAAGGGAAATCAAAAAAGATATAATGATTTCCATATCAAAAAAGATATGGAAGAATATACCTTGTTCTTGGCTAGGAAGAATAAATATAATCAAGATGGCTATATTACCCAAAGCAATATACAAATTTAATGCAATTCCCATCAAACTTCCAATGACATTTTTTAAAGAAATAGAGCAAAAAATCATCAGATTTATATGGAACTATAAAAAACCCCGAATAGCCAAAGCAATCCTAAAGAAAAAGAATGAAGCTGGGGGCATTACAATACCTGACTTCAAACTCTATTATAGGGCCACGACAATCAAAACAGCATGGTATTGGCAGAAAAACAGACACTCAGACCAATGGAACAGAATAGAAAGTCCAGAAATAAAACCACATATATATAGTCAAATAATTTTTGATAAAGGGGCCAACAACACACAATGGAGAAAAGAAAACCTCTTCAATAAATGGTGCTGGGAAAACTGGAAAGCCACATGCAAAAGAATGAAACTGGACTACAGTCTCTCCCCCTGTACAAAAATTAACTCAAAATGGATCAAAGATCTAAACATAAGACCTGAAACAATTAAGTACATAGAAGAAGACATAGGTACTCAACTCATGGACCTTGGTTTTAAAGAGCATTTTATGAATTTGACTCCAATGGCAAGAGAAGTGAAGGCAAAAATTAATGAATGGGACTACATCAGACTAAGAAGTTTTTGCTCAGCAAGAGAAACTGATAACAAAATAAACAGAAAGCCAACTAAATGGGAAATGATATTTTCAAACAGCAGCTCAGATAAGGGCCTAATATTCCAAAATATACAAAGAACTCATAAAACTCAACAACAAACAAACAAACAATCCCATAAAAAAATGGGAAAAGGATATGAATAGACACTTCTCCCAGGAAGAAATACAAATGGCCAACAGATATATGAAAAGATGCTCATCTTCTTTAGCTATTAGAGAAATGCAAATCAAAACGGCAATGAGATACCACCTCACACCTGTTCGATTAGCTGTTATTAGCAAGTCAGGTAATAGCAAATGTTGGAGAGGCTGTGGAGAAAAAGGAACCCTCATACACTGTTGGTGGGAATGTAAAGTAGTACAACCATTATGGAAGAAAGTATGGTGGTTCCTCAAAAAACTGAAAATAGAACTACCTTATGACCCAGCAATCCCTCTACTGGGTATATATCCCAAAAACTCAGAAACATTGATACGTAAAGACACATGCAGCCCCATGTTCATTGCAGCATTGTTCACAGTGGCCAGGACATGGAAACAACCAAAAAGCCCTTCAATAGATGACTGGATAAAGAAGATGTGGCACATATACACTATGGAATACTACTCAGCCATAAGAAATGATGACATCAAAACATTTACAGCAAAATTGTGGGATCGTGATAACATGATACGAAGCGAAATAAGTAAATCAGAAAAAAACAGGAACTGTATTATTCCATACGTAGGTGGGACATAATAGTGAAACTAAGAGACATTGATAAGAGTGTGGTGGTTACAGGGGGGAGGGGGGAATGGGAGAGGGATAGGGGGTGGGGAGGGGCACAATGAAAACAAGATAGAAGGTGACAGAGGACAATCTGACTTTGGGTGGTGGGTATGCAACATAATTGAACGACAAGATAACCTGGACTTGTTATCTTTGAATATATGTATCCTGATTTATTGATGTCACCTCATTAAAAAAATAAAATTATTAAAAAAAAATTTAAATTGTAATTTTACTAAGTTCTGATTTAAACATTGAAATGTAAGTATCTAAATCATCTTATGAAGTATGTCTCTTGAGACTATAGAAGAGCATGTTCATCTATCTATTGAGAGTTGGCAGAGAAAAGTAGCCCAAAAGAGAAATATGGAGCCAGGCTTGTTTGGCTTTAGTCCTGCTTCTGTTCCTTAATAGCTATGTGACTTTGGATAAGTTACTTGACCTTTTAAAATTCTTGATTATTTAGATGCAAAATTAGGAAAATGAAGTAACAGTAAGACCTCCTCTCCATAGTATTGTTATGATAATTAGTTACTACATGCAAATTCCTTAAAATATACAGAAAGTTGTAATAGAAGTATTTGATGTATAATCTTATATTGGATATCTTTTAGATATATGTATGCATCTAAAAATCTATGTATTTATTTTTTTTTTACAGGGACAGAGAGAGAGTCAGAGAAAGGAATAGATAGGGACAGATAGACAGGAATGGAGAGAGATGAGAAGCATCAATCATCAGTTTTTTGTTGTGACACCTTAGTTGTTCATTGACTGCTTTCTCATATGTGCCTTGACTGTGGGCCTTCATCTAACTGAGTAAGCCCTTGCTCAAGCCAGCAACCTTGGGTTCAAGCTGGTGAGCTTTGCTGAAACCAGATGAGCCTGTGTTTAAACTGGCAACCTTGGGGTCTCGATCCCAGGTCCTCTGCATCCCAGTCCAATGCTCCATCCACTGCACCACTGCCTGGTTAGGCTAAAAATCTATGCATTTAAAATTTACCTATACCACTAAATGACAACTATATCCTTTAATGTTGTTGATTAAGTAATAACTTTAACGTCTTGATTCCCCTCAACTTTCTCCCTACAGGTCTTTTAAAATCTGACTTTGCCATTCATCCATCAAGAGGTTGAGTCTATTTCCCTTTCCTGAATCTTAGCAGGTTTTGCAACCTGCTTTGATGAAAAGAATGTGACAGAAGTGACACAGTGTGACCTCTCAGCTTAGACCGTAAGAGGGCTCATATCATCCAATTTTACTTTCTTTGAAACATGTCACCATGTAGAGAGGCTTGAACTGAATTACTGAATGATCAGTGACCGTGCACAGAGAGAGGTCACAAGATGGAAAACCAAGGCGCTCCACAGACAGCCGGCATCAAGTCCTCAGACATGAGAGTCAGGGCTTCGTGGATTTTCTGACCTTTGTCAAGCCATCTGCACTGACACCGTGTGAAGCAAAAATGGACAATCTCTTCTTCACTATGGATGAATCCTTGGCACAAAAATGTTTGAGAAATACAAATATTTTGACTATTGTTTTAACCACTAAGTTTTGGGATAGTTTGTTGATAGATAGCTAAAATTATCACCAAGTGCTATCAATTACACTTTTGAATGTTTATCAAATTCATTCTTTTTTTTTCATCTCTGCTACTCTTCAAGGTCATGTCATTATCTCTGCCAAATATTATGGCAATATATCTTAACTGGCATTCTGATTTCTTATTCCAGCCTGCAATAGTTTGTTCCCTGTTGTATAATAGAGCAATTAAAAAATACAAATATAATTATGTTACATCTCTTAAAGTATGTATGTGGGCCTTATACTCCTAAGTGTGACTTATAAAATGCTTTAAAAACTGGCTCTTTTTCTTTTTTGCTGTTTTTTTTTACCTCTATGCTTTGACTATAAAAAAATTCACAAAAATGTTCGCGTCTGTTTTTCTCCAAATAAAATCTTACTCATTACTCAGTTCTGATTTTGGAAGTATCAGTCTTAATACTTCATCTTGTTATTATCATGCCTCTAAGAAAGGATTCCTCATCACTGAAGGCTGGACTAGAAACCTTTTCTGCTTCATCCTACGGTTACCCAAGATAAGCTCTATTAGGATACACTTTTCCGTAATATAACTTTCTGTTTATTCGACAATTTTTACCCAATCCTAATAGTTTGAAAGCAGCTACTGTTTTCCTTATTGTTGTATCTCCAGTGATTACCTTGGTACTTAACAACTAGTAAAGTTCAGTAACCATTTATTAAATGAATAGCTGTTATTACCCCACTTTTCAGACAATGTAATAATTATTCTACGATACCTTAGAAAAAATGGCCATTAACCATTGTTTAGAACTTAGAAAGTTGTGCATTTGTTTGTATGGGGCAGAGGCAATGTAGGGAAAGTACCAACCAGTCTCAGGTCGTTCTCAGCCCTTGACAAAGAAGATGTGCCAGTCTGGGGAACCTCAGATTCCTCACTGTTATATTGGTGCAGTCAGTATGCCTCAAATCTTCTGTGTTGTGACTCAATACACTAAGTGTGGATTAAATATACCTCAACATAATAAAGGCCAATATGACAAGTCCACAGCTAACTCAGTGGTGAAAAGCTTGCAAGCTTTTTCTTTAAAATCAGGATGTTTCCTCTTGCGACTTCTATTCAGTATACTAGTGGGAGTTACTGCCAGAGCAATTAAGAAAAAAAAAGCATCCAAATTGGTAAGGAAGAAGAAAAATTGTCTCTGTTTGCAGATGACAGAATCTTATAGATGGAAAACCCTAAACTCCACAGATAAATGGTTAGAACTAATACATTCAATAATGTTTCAGGATACAAAAAGCATGCAAAAATAAGTAATATTTCTGTACATTAACAGTGATCTATTCAGAAAGAACAATTGCATTTATAATAGAATAAAAAACAATAAAATACTTAGGAATAAATTAACCACGGGAGGTAAGAGATCCGTACAAAGAAACTATAAGACATTGATAAAGGAAATTGAAGAATGAAGAAGACTCAGATCAATGAAAGATATCTGTGTTTTTGGATTTGAAAAATTAATATTATTAAAATATTCATACTACCCAAAGTGGTCTACACACATTGAGTGCAGTTCTTATCAAAATCCCAAAGGATTTTCCACAGAAATAAAAAAAAAAATTTGAAAATTCAACAATTTGAAAATTCAAGTATAAAGTTGAAGCTAATATACTTCCTTGTTTTAAATCACATTATAAAAATTTAGTAATCAAACAGTATGATAGTTGCATAAACACAGATAAAGAACAATAGAAATAAATTAAGAGTCCAGAAATAACCTGTGTATATGCAATCAACTAATATTTCACAAGATAAACAAAAATACAAAATGGGGAAAAGATACTCTCTTTAATGGATGGTATTGGGAAATGATGTTAGAAAATACACATGTGGAATAATAAAATTGAGATCTTATATTACCCTATTCACAAGAAATTAAATAAATTAAAGATTTAAATTGAAGACTTAAACTGTAAAACTTTTTGAAGAAAAGATACAATGAAAAAATTCCTTGGCATTTGTCTTGGCAATGATTGTTTAAATATCAATATAATGCCATAAGCACAAGAAACAAAAAGCAAGAATTGGGTAGTTGGATTCCATCAAACCAAATAGCTCTTGTGCAACAAAAGAAACAACAAAATGAAAACAAGCAACTTATGGAACGAGCAAAATATTAATATATCATATATATGATACAAGATGAATATCTAAAATATACAATGGACTCATACAACTGAATAGGGAAAAAATACAAATAATCCAGTTAAAAATAACAAATGACCTGAAGAGACTTTTTTCCAAAGAAGTTACACCAACAGCCAGAAAGCATGTGCAAAAGTGCTCAATTATACTATTATCAGTAAAATACAAATTAAAACCACAATGAGATATCACCTCACACCCATTCTGATGGCTCTACTAAAAGGCAAGAGACAAGTGTTTTTGAGGCTATGGAAGAAAGGAAAGCCTTGCATACTGCTGGTGGGAATAGAAATCGATGTAGCTATTATGAGAAACAGTAATGAGGTTTCTCAAAGAATTAAAAATTGAATGTCATATGATCTAGTAATCCCCTTCTTGAGTATATATCTGAAGAAAACACAATTTGTATCTCAAAATGACACTTGCTTTCCAAATATATTGCAGCATTTTCACAGTAACCAAATACAAAATAACTTGTGTCCATAAACAGATTAGTGGATAGAGAAAATGTGATATACGCAAATACTATTTAGCTATAAGAAAGAAGGAAGTCCTACCTTTTGTGACAAAATAAATAAACTTGGAAAGTTTTATGTTAAGTGAAATAAGCCAGCAATAGAGGGGCAAATACTGTATATGTGGGGAGATGTTGATCAAAAGTTATAAACTTCCAGTTATAAGATAAATTAGTTTTGAGGATCTATTGTACAGCATGATGTCTACAGTTAATAATACTCTACTAGATACTTGAATTTGCTAAAGTGTATTACATCACTTATAAGGTGAGAAGAATTATGAAGACAAATAAACCAAGGACAGGGATGGTTGAGAAATATGTTCACGAGAGGAACTTTCAGTTTTTAATCTGGTAGTTATTAAAAGGGGACATTTGGATAAGATCTAAAGGAGGTGAGGAACTAAGCCTAGTAGATATCTTGGGAAAGAGAAAAGAGCAAATGTAAAGTATAAACATGTTAGGTACATGCTCATGGCAAGTAAAAACAAGTCAAAATATATTTGGAATATATATATATATATATATATGTATTTGGGGTGATTTATTTATGTACATTTAAATACATAGAAATAGTCCGAAGGGAAGCACATTATACACAAATACTGATTCTCTCTGTAGAAGGAACTGTGTGAGGGCTGTGCACATGTGTGCCTGTGTGAGATGGGGGTGATGTATAAAGGACAGTTCACATTTTTCTTCACATGCTGCAATTTTATTCTAATTTAAGAGTGTACTTGTATAGTGCTGATATAATAAATAAAATTATATTGTGGGGAAGATGTTTGGAAAACACCGAAGCAAATAACATATAAGCTAACATAAGCACTATACTAGCTGTCATACATTTGCATGCCAGCACATTTTAAATTTTTTACAGAAACATGGTCTTCTTTAACATTTTCTATAATACTTTTACCAACAGAGAAATGAAATTCATTCATAAGTATAAAGATGTAGATGTATAACTGCATGTCTTGAAAAAACACTTGAAATAAGTATCTAAGGAGTCAACTTGAATTGCCCCAAAGAGATTCAGAGTTTGCTTTCAGTGAAAATGTAGTATTTTCTCCAGATCATATATTAAACTTGTAGTTCAATAATTCACCCTGACATAAGCTACTTGTGCTTACGGATTTACTACACATTAAGCAGGGCAAAAGGGCAGAAGACTAGGAAACTGCACACATCTTGAATTATGTGTGAATACAAGCTGATAAATTTTTAAAAACTCAATCGGCAATGTGAATCATATTTAGATCAATATAGTTTGAAAACTTGAAGGATAATGCTTAAAATCCAATTGTTTAAAAAAATTGAGTAGGTCTAGGGAAAATTGAAGTAGAAAAATAAAAATCTATCAAATGACACATGAGTTGTTTGTTCTAACATTTATAAATCTACCTTTAGTAGAATAAGGTTAGCATGAAAGTATGTATGTATAAATATATATATATATATATAAATTAGTAGAAAATTGGACATCATAAAGAAAAAAATGTTTTCTATAAAATAGTTGAAAGCTCAGCTTTTTCTTCTATATTTTTTGAAAAATGATTGATATATAATACTGATTATATATAAAAAATGATTGATAATAAATATAATTTAAGATGTACAGTAGTATGATTTACATGTACTTGAAGTAATGACCACAATGAGTTTGGTAACCATCTATCATCTCATATAGATACAATACAAAGAAAAGAAAAGAAAATCTACTGTAATGAGAGCTCTGAGAATCCACTCTCTTAAAAATTTTTCTATATATTCATGCAGCAGTGGTAGTATCGGCATCATGTGGTATCTTACATCTCTAGTACTTACTTAAAACTGAAAGTTTGTGCCTTTTGACCACCCTGCTTTAGTCCACCCTCTTCCTAACCTACATCTTTGGAAAACAAAAAGCTGATTGATTTTCTATGAATATGATGTTTTAAAATCTTTTATTATTATCATTAAATTCTAGATATAAATAAAATCATATGAAATTTTTTCTCTGTCTGACATTTCAATCCATATAATGCTTTTAATGTCATCCATATTGTCACAAATGGTAGGATTCTGTCATTTTTTATGGCTGAATAATATTCCAGTGTGTGTGTGTGTGTGTGTGTGTGTGTGTGTGTGTATTATATATACCACAACTTATTTATCCATTCATCAGTCAATGGACACTTATGATGTTCTCCTGTTGGCTTTTTGTGAGGAAAAGCTCTTCTTCTAGTAATGCTAATTTGAAAAATAGTAGGAAAAGTCTTTTATTGACCTGACCCAAGACCAATCACTACAGCTGGGGAGGAGAGTACATAAGAGTTCTCATTCTCAAACACGATGGCACAGGGCAGAGTCTGAAGAACAATTCAGATTCCATTAGATGGCTGGGCAGACAAAATAATAAATGCCCACTTCTGCCTCAGCGTGTTCAGACAGCAAAAGAATAATGAGACTGGAAAATTTTCATCTTTGTTTTCTAATGATAACTAACTCTTTCAGAACACTTTACAATTTTTAAAGTATTATTTTTGAGTGAGTGTCTCTTGGAATCTCAGATTGTCCTCTTATGGTACTATCCCCATTTTCCAAAGGTGCAAACTTTACAAAGTACACTTGTACAGGAGGTTGTGTCTTTTCCTCACATAAGTAGAAGGAAGTATTCAAATCTCAGTCTATTAAGCTTCAACCCCAAGTTTTTGTGATGACAATATGAGCCTCAGAATACCTATAGCTAATGAGAAATTAGATATTTTTATCACTGGTGACCCTTCATATATACAGAAAAATTACTAAAATATTAACAACATTTTTTTAATTTTTTTTTTATTTTTCTGAAGCTGGAAATGGGGAGGCAGTCAGACAGACTCCCGCATGCGCCCGACCGGGATTCACCAGGCATGTCCACCAGGGGGCGATGCTCTGCCCATCTGGGCATCACTCTGTTGCAGCCAGAGCCATTCTAGCACCTGAGGCAGAGGCCATAGAGCCATCCTCAGCGCCCGGGGCCAACTTTGCTCCAGTGGAGCCTTGGCTGCAGGAGGGGAAGAGAGAGACAGAGAGGAAGGAGAGGGGAAGGGGTGGAGAAGCAGATGGGCGCTTCTCCTGTGTGCCTTGGCCAGGAATCAAACCCAGAACTTCTGCACGCCAGGCCAACGCTCTACCACTGAGCCAACTGGCCAGGGCCACAACATTTTTTTTTTTTACCATCAAGACAGAAGACATAACAGAAAATAAAAAATAAAAAAGGAAAGAATGAGAAGGAGAATGCAAAGAGTAAATAACCAGCTTAGATTTTCTCATAATAATAATCACAACACTCTGTCTGGAGAAGTTGCACATAAATTACTGTATCAAATGCCACAATAGCATAGAGAAGAAAAAATAGTGTTTTCTCTATATTTTGCAGATGAGCTTTCGGGGAGTTAAAAATGTTTTCATATAAACAGTAAATGTTGGGGTTGCATCTAAATGTCAAATCATAACCCTTTTGCCTCAAGAGTTGTAACCCTGGTTGTTGATACTTTATTGCTAGTCCTCTGATTTTAAAACTTTTTTACATTAGAATCTTGAGCATGTAAAAATCTCAAATGAGGTTTAAGGCAGCACCTTACATGGGTAACCTAAGGATCACATAAATTTTAATGAAATTTTCTATATGTACATGTTTCTGGGATGAAGGTTCTTAACTTTTGCCCAATCATCCAAAACTCTGCAATATATCTCACACTAAGAAGCTTAAGAACCAGTCTCTTGTGCTTTAAAATTCAGTTCTGTTAAAGTTAGGTATGTATGGTGTGGTTGAGGGCCCACTGTGCTAGCATGACACTTGAGTGCTCAGAGCACTGGGAGTGTCAGTCCCCATTTTCAGCAATTACAGCCAAGGAGAAACTAGATATACAATATCATTCCCTTTGTTTCTTTTAAAACTTGGACCATACTTGTTGGTGCTACTTACCTTTATATAATTATATTCTGCACCCAGACCAGTCTTCTTATTTACAAATTTTCCAAGCTGCAGCTCAAATACCACCACCTCATTGCTCAGTGTGCCCACACGTAGGCTGATTCTTCAGTCTGCTACTAGAACACAAATAGCTTTTAAGAGATTTATGGCCTCCAAATAGCTTTTTCTACAGTGTTCACTTTAGATTTAGTGCCCATGAGGGGTCTACACATGTGATCCATGAGGATTTCAAGTGGGCATCAAGAACAAAAACGGGCTGAGCAGGTCAATGAGAAAAAAGGACGCCAGGCAGTGTGTCTGTTGATTGCTACAGAGTGGCAGCAGCAGGCATTGCTGGAGAGAGGTCGGAAGAAAGCCTCCTGCTGCACCTTACCTTCTCAGGAGGTCAGGAGGTATGCTCTCGGTATTAAGGATGACAGAACTTGTTGAAATGTACAAAGGAGTCAGTGCCTGGGTGGTGGTGGGGTCTGGCAATGGCGGGACACTGCTGTCACAGCAGCTTGAAGTCTGATTAAAGTGCAAATGTCAAGTTGAAGAATCTCTTCACAAGAACAGTACCGTAATAGCAATACATCGTAGCTGTTTGGGCTATTCATTTTCAAAATAGAGCCTGTTATCCAACAAAAAATAGGGCAACCTGATAGAATAGACAGAGGGCCTTTTAAGACAGAAAATATCAATAGATAAGATCATACCTTTAGTGAAAAAGGGCAAAGGGATTCTGAGCAGCAAGTATTTGAAAAGTACTATTCCAGCCCCCCTCCCTTTTTTTTAGTTCAATATTGCACCGCATTCAATACAAAATTCAGCACAGTATTAGATTTCAAAGTCTGGCCATACTGAAGTCACCTAAAAGGCAAGGAGGCCAAGTCTTTCATCATCCTCATTGTGAATGTGACAGACTTTCAAAGGAAAACTGCCTTCTTTTTCTGATTGTTCATTCCCATTTTACAAAGATGTGTCAGAATAAGCCTGTGCTTCTGTCCTCAGACTCACTGCTTCCACCAGCTGAATCTACTTACGCCCCTGCTTTTACATGGAGGCCTGAGTCTGGACTTCCTGGGGACCAGGATGCTTCAGCTGTAGGGAAGGAATTAAGACTCTTCTGGGCTGAGGCAGATGGTTTGCTCCATACCAAAGATTTTTGCTTTTGTTGCTGCAGGCCTCTTTCTTTACTTAATCATTTGGTCTCTTGGTCCCAAGACAGATAAGAAAATGAGAATAATAGAATACAAAAAAATGGAATTTAGGGTTAGGAAGAAAAACTCTAAATCTGGCTTATTTACGATTAACCAGATGAGTCTGGCAAAGTTCTGTAGCCTCTCAGAGACCCACTTTCCTCTTTCCATAATGATATTAATGCATGCTTAGTTTTAAGGAGCAGAGAGATTATATATGTAACACACCCAGCATAGAGCCTGCTATGCAATGGTTTTGCTCACATGGCTGAGCCTTCCCTTTCTGCTTCCATCTCAGATCCAACATGTTGCCTCATTTGTGTCTGCTTGCTTGGCTCTTGTCTTATATATGCTCTCCTGGTCCCATTGGCTTGTTCACCGCTTTTGTCCAAACCTAAAACTCTTGCTTATAGTTATACTCCGGATAGCACTTTGATGCTGCCTGGATTACTGCTTTAGAGTGTGTGTTGGCTGTTCATGTCTGCTGTGGAAAGCATAACTGGCTGATGACCCAGCTACTGTCCACTGCAGCCATCAACCACTGTGTCCAGGCCAACTTCAGGCCAAGGCCTACTTCCCATAAGGTGTTCATCAGCAATGACTGAGCACAGTAGCTGTACTCAGATGGTTGACTTTATGTGTCAACATAAACAGGTATTTGTTTAATAATCAAATATTATTCTAGATGTTTTTGTGAAGGCATTCTTCAGATGAAAGTAACTTTAAATCAATTAACATTGTGTAAAGCAGTTTATCCTTCAAAGTATGACTTAGAAAACCTTACCAGAAAAAAGACTGACTTCCCTGGAAGAGGAGAAAATTTTGCCAGAAGATAGCCTTTGAGCTCAAACCGCATCTCTTCCCAGCCTGCTGGCTCACCCTGCAGACTGTGGGCTTTCCAAGCCTCCTCGATCACATGAACCAATTCCTTTAAATCTTTCTCTTTCTCGCCTGACCAGGCGATGTCACAGTGGATACAGCATCTGGGTTGCGGAGACTCAGGTTTGAAACCCTTAGGTCACCGGTTTGAGCATGAGGTTGCTGTCTTTAGCATGGGATCATAGACATGAACCTATGGTCACTAGCTTGAGCCCAAAGGTCAAGCCCAAGGTCGCTGGCTTGAGCAAGGGGTCACTCACTCTGCTGGAGCCCCTATGTCAAGGCACAAATGGGAAAGTAGTCAGTGAACAACTAAGGTGTTGCAACAAAGAATTGATGCTTCTCATCTCTCTCCTTTCCTGTCTGTCTGTCCCTCTCTCTGTGTCTCTGTCCAAATAAATTTTTTTCTTTTTCTCTATCTCTAGTTATACAGATCTATATTTTTACATATATATGTATATATATACACACATGTATACATTCCATTGATTCTGTAGATAAGTGTGCATATGCACATCTTCTTGGTTCTGTATATGAGTGTGTGTGTGTGTGTGTGTGTGTGTGTGTGTGTGTTTGAGGTAGATAATTTCCAAGAAAGGAGCTAAGGTCAGTTCCTTGAGTATTGTGTGTCTTCTAGGGAATGGGCCAGGGGCAGAGCAGGGGATGAACTGGAAACATTTTCTTTGCCAAAGAAGTGGTGACTAAAACAGTTTTTTATGGGCTAATAAGAAGACATGTATCAAAATGCATAGCAAAGTGCCTGGCACACAATTGTTAATAATGATGAATGGCTTCTGATCCTACTTCTCTCCTTCATTTCCCTTTTCTGATCTCATCCCCTCACTTTTCATTGCTGTTTGATGGCTGCAGTATGAGTTAAATAGACATTTGCTGGGGGGGGGGGGGAAATAGAGTAAAGGAAGAAAATCATCACTTCCAATGCTTAACTCTCCCCACTCCCCCACACTATACCTGCTTAAATTAGCAAGTACTTTCTGAGTACTCTCTAGAAGTAAATTATACTACAGTACTAGACACTGTGGAGTGAAGGGGAAAGGATACAAAGATAGGGGAGATAAAAATCCCTGCCTTCTAGGAATCCTAACCCAATGAGAGAGACAGACACATATATTAATACAAATACAAGAGAGGCTATGAAAACTGCTTTAGAATATCCCTTCTCACACCGTCTCTAATAGGATCTTATGGAGGACGTTTAATCTCCGCGGACCCCTGTGCATGTGTGTAACCCCTTGGACACCTTGCTCTGTAGTTGGTCTCCAGCTCAATGACATTCCAGGCAGGAAGCTCTAATGTTAACTGCAAATTACAAAAATATTTTCCCTTACTCTTATTTAAATTTTGTGTTATCTACTTTGACTGTCTCCCTAATATTATGGAAAAGGAAGAATAGAAGTACTCAACTAGACTTTTTGTTTTAACTTTTCATTTTTTACACTCGTCTATCAAATTTTCTCTTTCTCTTTTTTTCCAAATGAAAAAATCCTCACCTTTCCGTCACTTCTCACACACTTCTAATCATTGCACTTGCACTATTGCAAACCTTTCCCACAGCCTTCCTGCCGTGAATAGATAACTTTATTGAGATGATCATAATGATAGCTAGACCTTTCTCCTGAAAACTTGTAGTTAATTCAAAATCTATCAGTGTGCATCAGTAGCTTAAATTATTTCTTATAATATGAAGTGCTGTTCCCTTGTTTTGGCTCAATTTTATCTGACATCGTATTTCTCAAATACTTATTGTTTTGTTGGGTTCTTTGGGAGTTCTTCAAAGTGTTCCCCATTCCTGACTAACTTAAATAATTCTGTTACCAGCAGTTTTTGCAACCTTGTTATTTAGAAGGCTTGCCAGATTGACTGCTGTTAACACATACAAGAAATCTGGCTCTCATACCATTCCCTGGGGCCCCTTCCTATTAACCCCTTTTCAGGCTAACAGCGTCATTTATTCTGACCTTTCATTTTTATTGCTATCCAATTTTTTTTAACTTTAAGTCTTTACAAGACAAAATTTTACCTCTCACCTCTTGGGTCCTACATAAGGCTGAAATGGATCCTAAATGTCTTCTGGTTAGGGGCTTGATCAAACACCCTTTGAATGTGAAAATATTTAATGCCCACTACTTCTCCATGCTTCACTATTTTGCTAACTCTTTCAAAAATTCCAAATAGACTAGAGAGACATGATTTATCCAAGCTGAAGCTGCATATACTACCCACCTGAGTGCTTTATAACCCTCAGTAATAATGTTATCATCTAGTTTTTCTCATTCTAAAGGTAACACTCATTGGTAAGTAATTCCTCAAGGAATACCGAGCTCACTATTTAAAAATGAGCACTTCTGCCTGTTTGTCCAGACAAATAGGCACTTAATGGAAATTCAGACCAAATAACATAAAACCTGTTTTCTCTCTGACGTAGTCAGCCATCATCCTAAAACACTTTAGGGCACATCAGAGCAAAACAAAAGCCTTAGTTCGACTATTAAATGAGCATTGTGTGTTTTGCTGCCCTGAAAGGAAATATTAAGCTAGATTTAGTTTAGATATAAGAAAAAATTCCCTGACAGGCCTCTTTAACCCCAAAATGGATGGGGAAGGAGGCTGTAAATTTTCCTTTCTCCAGAAATCTCAGAAAATAGAATAAGAGCCTTACTGTGGTGGCACAGTGGCTAAAGCGTCAACCTGGAATGCTGAGGTTGCCGGTTCGATACCCAAGGCTTGCCTAGTCAAGGCACATGTGAGAGTTGATGCTTCTTGCTCCTCCCCCCTTCTCTCTCTCTCTCTCTCTCTCTCTCTTTCCTCTCTAAAATGAGTAAATTAAAATAAATTTTAACAAAAGAAAATAGAATAAATCCTCATTGTTAGTGTGTGGCTTCCTCAGCGTCTCTCTGAAGAGGGAAGGTACCTTTCGGTCTCATTTTATGATTTTGTTTTTGAGCTCAACAGGAGGAAGAAAGAGAAAAACTTGCAGAATATATCACAGAACAAATTGAATGACAACAGCTGTCAAAGAGTACCAGCAAGTTAAAAAATGGTAAATGAAAACTGAAGTGCCCTCAAGGTGACCCAACTAAATTCGCTGAAAGGATGAGAGGTATTGACAAAACTAATCAACAAAGGCAATCACCCGAGCACACACTAAGTGGTCCAGGTGCAGTGCTGCAGAAGAACCCTTCACCAGACAAGGGGGGCTCGAAGGGATGACAATCAGAGGTGAGGAGAAACACCTGAAAGGGGAGTGGACATGGAGTAGGAACAAGGCAGCACAAGTGGCAAAGATTGCTCTTTTTCTTTCTTTCTTTTTTTTTTGACTTCTGGTAATTCAGGTTTATAACAGGCCTGTATGTGCATAACAAGGAATGCTTTTATCTGATCAGTGCATTCAGGTGGGGGCGAAGGATACCAGGACTCGCAGTAGAAACCAAAGTTAAAGGGTGATCTTTCTAGAATGTATATCTGATCGTGGCATTGCCTGGATCAAAACATTTTGCTGGCTTCTCATTGATTTGTGAAAGAAAAACAATGGATTAGTAGTGTGATTATATATTTTATCTAGGTTGAGCTATAAAATTTGTTGAGCACATTGTTCAAAGAGCAAGAAAATAAAAAGGCAATAAAAGGTACTAAAATGCAAAATTTTGTCTTTTTTTCCTGTTCTTTTCTCTATCTGCCATGGTGTCTTTTACTTATTATTTAATGTTTTACCTCAGACATGGAGGCATTTTCATTCTCAGGTGTCACCTCTCTTCATGGGCCTGGTGCCCTGAACCACCTTGGATAGGCAGCCCTTCCATGATTGCTACCTTTGCACTTGAACACGGGCCAGGGTTGGACAACGGGCTTGTGACTTGCACTGTGCCGTAGCCCATGCCAAGATGCTACAAGACAACTGGCTGACCCTCCCTGAGAGAGAAGGTAGCTCAGTTAATGGGCAGTGGCAGGGAGGGGAGGCCAGGTGGGATTAGTACCAAGAGTGGGCAGAAAAACAGGCAGCCAAAAATCATCCAGGAAGGTGAGGAGGTGGGCCATGTAAACCCTGAGTCTCCAAGCCTCTCTTTCCCAACACGTATTCCACTGTCCATTGTCCCATCAGCTTCACATTCAAAATGCTGATTCAAAAACAATACTAGGAATTCCAGTTAAAAATCTCTTCATTAAATATCAAGCATTCATATCTTTTTCGGGGTAAGGAAGGGTCTCTTCACATCAGTTTGTTCCACCATGTTGCTGGCGATGTGGCCTTTTTCTTTACCATGACACCATTCTCTATCTCTTAACTCCCTGTGCTACAGCCAGGCTGACTTTCAATTTCTTTCATTCACCCTACTTCCTCCTGCTCCTGATCCTCACCATTGCCTTAACAGGGGATATGCCATTAACTTCTAATCATCCTATTAATCTGAGTTCAAATGTCACTTCCTCAGGGAAGTTGCTGACCCCCGCCAGGTCCCATGGTCACATGTTCCTATTTTGCCATGCACTTTTCCTTCCACTGAACTTGTCATCATTTCCAGGAATGCATTTCAGTGATTAATACCCGCTATTACCACTAAACTAATGTATTATGGTTTAGGGTACTAAATAGGATCTCTCCTTTGGTTAGAAGCTTGGGGGAGGGGAAATGGTGACTAGGACACAAGACTGAGAATAAAAGTGTTCAGCCTACATTGGAGCTCTGCCAGAGCAGACTCAACACAGAAAATTAGAGTATGCCAGCTACCACATACTTCGTATTTTTAGAAGTCCACTATAGTTCTGCATGTAATCTGCATGGCTGTCCTAACCTAGCCAACATTTTTCATTACCGAATAACTTCAAGGTAGGAATAGTACATAACTTTTTCTTACCCTCTCGTCCTAGCCTTGTGTTTTACATGCATTATCTTGTTTCATTTTCATAAACAATGTGAAAGGATAGGGAGAACTTAAATACTGTTTCTCACTACTAAGAGCATTAACTAATGTGACCTGTAAAATGTGAACTTCTAGGAGTTGAAATTACTGTATTTCAAGTAGATAGACCTTATTATCATTCACATCACTGATGTGATGAGTTTGCTGAAAGGAAAGGGAATATGTAGCATCCACAGCTACGAGCCAGAAACAATGAAAGACACCTCTGTGTGTTAAAAAATGAGGTGCAGGGCCTGACCTGTGGTGGCGCAGTGGATAAAGCGTCGACCTGGAAATGCTGAGGTCGCCGGTTCGAAACCCTGGGCTTGCCTGGTCAAGGCACATATGGGAGTTGATGCTTCCAGCTCCTCCCCCCTATCTCTCTCTCCTCTCTGTCTCTCTCTGTCTCTCTCTCTCTCCTCTCTAAAATGAATAAATAAATAAAGAATAAAAAAATGAATAAATAAATAAAAAAATAAATAAATAAAAAATAAAAATAAAAAATGAGGTGCAGCATATTTTTTTATAAAGGAAGCTCTATATTCATTTAAGTGTTTGTTTAAAAATGCATTAGCTTTTGACAAAGGTTAGATTGGGATGGTTTGTGTGGTTGCATACTGTGGTCCACATAGTTTTGGACTTCACAAACTAGTAACATTTCAAGCAACGCACTAAAATGAACATTTCTTAGCAACACTATTTTATTAAAGAAAAGTCTTGCCTTTTTAACACCAAAAAGGAAGGAAAAACATAATCTCAGAGTAAAACAGAGTTATTTAATTTGAATAACTGTATCTTACAAAAAAATTTCTTCATTTTCTTTTTTATTATTATTATTTCTCCATAGCCTGGTGAAAAGTTCATTAAGAATATTTAGAACCAATAGTATAGAAAAGGAATTTGAATCCCGTGTGGCTCAGACAAAAGATCATCAAGGTTAAATGTTAAGAGTCATTGCCATTGTAGATCAATCAGAAAGATGAATCATTTTCTGGTTTTATATGGGATTTGATTTGCACAGAGCTCTTCAGGAATGCACTATGCAAAGAGAGGCAATGCTGCATCTTTTTTATGTGTCCCCATCGGCCACGGAGGAGCATAGAGATGGAGATGCCAATTATCTTAGTCTAGGATGGCATGATATGCCCTTCTTAATTCTTTTTCAGAAAGCTTGTTTCGAGTGCCATGTTGTCACCATCTCCTAACACACACATCCCTGAGCTCTAGATGGACAATGTTGAGTGACATCAGGGCTCTTTGGTGCTTTCTTCAGAGCTGGTTATTTTCAGCTGCATTCTTCACTTTTGTTTTAGCTCCAGACATGTCAACATGTTCCTTCAGCATTCCCTATTATAATAGATCTCTCTGAAAGTGACACAAAATGTTCATGAAAAATGCCCTCGCAAAATTATATCAACATGCTTTAAAATAAATGCTGTCTTGAATGGTTAATGTATTTCCAGAAATATTCTAAAATAATTGTCTCACACCCCTATTTCTTTATTTGATATCGAAGTGCTTTGTCACAGGGCCTTGTTGTGTGTCACAGGGCCTGCTGCACTTGGGTCCTGTTCTTCGGGAAGAGAGCCTTGTTACTCGCTGAGCATCACAGTGATACCGCCTCGCAGTTAGAGAGGGCAGCACATCGGCTCAGGGCCCCAGCCTTCCCCGATATCTCAGAAAATGACATTTCTACTTCCAGGCCAGGAGGGTAGCTTTGGCCTCATAAAACTGAATGGACTCAGTGCATCTGAATAAAATAAGTCTATGAAGGAGAGAATGGAATACACAATGTTATCAGTGTGCTACACTCTCAACACAGTGAGTACTGATGCAGGAGCCAGATACGTCAGGGGCCACAGAGGGCAGTCCAGGGATTGAGAAGAACCTTTGCAAATTTTCTTCTTAGTCCTTGGATTCCCTAAGATGTAGAGAGGCCTAGAGTGAAAAATTAGTAGTTTATGAGTCCAAAGCCCACTTAGGGGAGCAGCATTTGGTGGGAAAAAAAACTAATTTGAATGGTACTTCTTCATCCTGAAATTCCACTATCATATTTTTTGTCTTATTCTCTTCTGTATTTTTAAATAATGCACTTAATTAGCCACTTGAAAATAATCTAAACTAAAAAGAAAGAATGTAATTAATTGAAAAAGCATCTCTGTTTCCAGTGACTACCTGCAGACACTGTACTGTTGCTGCTAGGGATTTGTGTCATGAGTGGAATAGTTCTATGAGAAGCTCTTGGATGATTGTTTAGTTTCAAATTTTATTTATTTATTTATTTTATTTTATTTTCATTTTTCTGAAGCTGGAAACAGGGAGAGACAGTCAGACAGACTCCCGCATGCGCCCGACCGGGATCCACCCGGCACGCCCACCATGGGGCGATGCTCTGCCCACCAGGGGGCGATGCTCTGCCCATCCTGGGCATTGCCATGTTGGGACCAGAGCCACTCTAGCGCCTGGGGCAGAGGCCACAGAGCCATCCCCAGCACCCGGGCCATCTTTGCTCCAATGGAGCCTTGGCTGCGGGAGGGAAAGAGAGAGACAGAGAGGAAAGCGCGGCGGAGGGGTGGAGAAGCAAATGGGCGCTTCTCCTGTGTGCCCTGGCCGGGAATCCAACCAGGGTCCTTCGCACACTAGTTTCAAATTTTATAACTCAGCATTTATCTATATGTTTCTGTGTGTATGCATATATACATTATGTATATGTATAATACATACGAGCAGGTTAACATTAAAATGTATACATCTGTGTATATATGCACACATATCATACACACATATATAATCTTCTAATGTCTTTATAAGATTAAAATTTTTACATAAAATATGCAATAAACTTTGCCTTTAAATCCAAGTAAAATTTTGCTGACAGCCATCTGGTCACTTGTTTATTCCCTGCCTGAGATTATATAGCTCTATTTGGATTATTTTCCTACATTTTGTGTTTACGAAACTAATTTTCTGTAATGCTTTGGGGAAAAACTTGAGGCAAAATATTATTTTTTTTAAATCTCAATAGATAGCAGTTGGCTTTAAATAGATAGTTCAGACATAAAGATACAATATTATTTATATATAAACATGAGGCAAATATTAATTTTGGAAAAATATCTGGTAATTCATGAAAATATTGGAACTCTTCAGTTCAATATTCTGATATTGTTTCTATATTTAAAATAATTATGAAAACCTATTTCATATTAGGCCTATCTATCTTAGGGTGAATTAATCTGGAAGGTCAGCCAAAGTTATATTGGTAAGTGATTTTCTCTGAAAGTTCACTGGAAAAATGATTTAGAAGATATTATTTTAGGTTATCTCATAACTGAATGTCAGAAAGTTGGCAATGTTGATAGGGAGCAGACAGAAGGTGCTAACTTTGGACTGCTTAATGAAGGTATTTCTACACTAACTTCTGCTTCTGTAAAATACGTGTTGAGTCCTTATCTCAGAAAACTCCCTGTTGAGTTGGGAGAGATGGCAAAATCAACAGGTGTTTATTTTGCAAAGGAGTTAAGGTCAACTCAAATTAAGAGCCACTTAATTCTTTGGTGGGCTTAGGGGAAAGTGCCCAGGGCCCTATCTCAGTCTATAAAAAGACTAGGGGTTAACTAGGAGAAAACAAGACCACCGGTATTCATCGGAGTTTTTTAAGGGCAACTGCTTTCATGGTAGCTATTAATATTCTCATTTTTCCAATGAGGAAATTAAAACTTGGAAAAGACATGCAGTTCCTCCGAGGTAGAGGCAGAATTAGAGTCTGGGTCTGAGTCACTCTAATACTCATACTATTATTTCTTTTATTAATTATTACTATGACAAAATCTCTATTTAAAAAGGCAATACTTAATGCCATAATTCATTTCCTGAACTATATGCCTATATGCAGTTCTTAAATGTTCTGTGCTATATTATCACTGCACTCCACAGCTATGACAGATACATATGTATGCTGGGCAAGTTGTAACAAAAATAATAAAGAAATAAATTTATAAGGTGCATGTTGTACTTTGATGATGTCAATTTGTTTTCTTTCTCAAACGCTGCTAATGTCACCATTATGTCTACTGCCAGAGGCATTTCTGTATAACCTGTCTGCTGCCATGCTCATTTAGAGAAGAAAACCTATCAGTACAACAGGATGAAAATCCCCTCTCCCTTCTCACTGTGAGCTTCATTTCTAAAAAGCTGTTTGTTTTGTCCTAATTGTAATTGAATTAGTCTTTGTCATCCATCAGTGTCTGCATTTCACACTCTGAGGTTGGTTGATATCTCATATTCATTTTGGGCATAGTAATGGTACCAAATGACACACGTAATCGCTTTGCTTAGAGCTAAGTTGTTTCACTCAGGGAGGGGCCTGCATGTGCAGAAGCCACGTGCCCGGCCTGAGCCTCACCAGTGCTTCTACAGATTCAGGGCGCTTATCTCCAGCTCTCAAGCAAACTCAGGGGAGGAAATAAACAACCTACCCCGGAAGCACAGGGCACCAGAAGTTACAATGGCAAAGGCTGACTGAAAGGGTCAAGCCCTGAAATGCACATGTTGGCAAAGGAAGAGGCTAGTCCCCCAGGATTCCTTGATCCCTGACTTAGAATCTCTGGGAACTCAAACCCAACTCACAAGTATATTCAAGATTAGTTCTGTGTAGCTGTACAAAGATGGGAGAAAATGAAGAGAAGGAAGGAAATAGCATGTATGGATGGCTACATATAGGGTGTACTGGGCATTTTGCATACATTGTTGAGTCTTCTGTTAGAAAAGTACTATTTGGTCCATTTTTATTGTTCAGAGGTTCAGGAATTGGCCAAGGTCACATGTCATGGCACATCTATTTTTCCCATTTGAGATGTCTCATGCCACCTGCTTCTTGTTGTAGATGGTAGGCAAACAACATGCAATGGAAGACAGAATAGCCATATGCTCAAGAAGTCCTTCCATCTCTTTCATTCTACTTTCCTAGCTATCTCCATGCCTCTTGATCATTTCAAACTCTGCCAACCTGACCTAGCTTGTGGCTCCTCTCTGTAGACCTAAAAAGAATTAAACAATTCTGAAATTCTATTCACTAGTCACTGAATTTGGGGATTATATTAAGATGAAATATTTTTCAGGTGCTCAGTAGAGGAGACAATCTCCAACAGCTGTTCTTACGTTGTTAACAAGTACAGCACGGAGGATCTGCCAACTAAATGCCCAGTCCCTATCCCTGAATAGATCTCTGTCCTGAGCCTACTGTCCTACGCCAGGGGTGCGGATGATGGGGAAGCTCACAGGGCTTTCTTTTTCCTGCTTGAGGTGGAGCTCAAGCACTAAACCTGACCACATCCTGGTGCTCCTTTTTTTTTTTTTTTTTTTTTTGCATTTTTCTGAAGCTGGAAACAGGGAGAGACAGTCAGACAGACTCCCGCATGCGCCTGACCGGGATCCACCCGGCACACCCACCATGGGGCGATGCTCTGCCCACCAGGGGGCGATTCTCTGCGCATGCTGGGCATCGCCATGTTGCGACCAGAGCCACTCTAGCGCCTGAGACAGAGGCCACAGAGCCATCCCCAGCGCTCGGGCCATCTTTGCTCCAATGGAGCCTTGGCTGTGGGAGGGGAAGAGAGAGACAGAGAGGAAGGTGCAGCGGAGGGGTGGAGAAGCAAATGGGCGCTTCTCCTGTGTGCCCTGGCTGGGAATCGAACCCGGGTCCTCCACACGCTAGGCCGACGCTCTACCGCTGAGCCAACCAGCCAGGGCTCTGGTGCTCCTTTTAATTGTTCAGAACTAAAGAGTGTCACCATCCAAGCAATTTGCAGCACAAACCCTCAATCCTAACCACTCTAACAGAAAATCAGCAAAAATTGGTAGAAGAAAATTCAAGGAGTCGCTTGCAATCCAGGATCTCTAAACATGGAAAAAATTTTCTGTGTTCTGAAAAGGATAAATGGGAAAAGTCACAGGCATAAACAGGATGAATTTACTGGTTTTACTGTAGTTAGTATTAGTATTGTAGGAAGTCATAGTTCCAACTGATCACCATCTCCTCTTTCTCTCTTTTTCTCCTTCTTTCTGTCTTAGTGCTTCTAAGAAAAAGAACACAATTACAAAACACATGTTTAAAATGCTCGTTTCTGTGGGCACTCTCCTGACTGTCCTTCCAGCCTACAGACCTACGGAGATGATACACACTGATTTTTACTGGGGCAATTCTAGCCTCCTCTGCACTTGTGTGTCTGGAAATTTTTTTTTTTTACTATTTACTTAAAAAATAAATAGTCTCACTCCTTCTGAATGTTAAACAAATTATTTCTTCATTTTAAGTTCTGCCTTACTACCTCCTTGCCCTCATAGCAGTCCTCCGCTATATGCTGTCTGAGTTTCACCCTACAAGGCTCTAAGTCTGGATAGAAGGACCCCCAAATCCTGAAAATAGCAGGGTATAATTAGCCCTTGTGCGTGGTTTTTATTATTCTCTGAGAGCTGATACGGGGGAATATCTGCTTTCACTGGTCGTTGTAATAATGGAGATAATTGAGGCACAGGTCAGATATCAGGGCTCCGCTCCCTAAGGTAAGCATTCTCAACAGGTTACATTAGTTTCATCTGTAAGATTTACTTTTTCTATATGCTTGCAGTGTTTTCCTACCTCCAGTACCAAAGTCTGCAAAAGAATTAATAATCATTTTAATATTATATGAAGATTATAGAACCAATGATCTCAGTCAAATTCACTTATGCTCAGGGTGATTTCTGCCTTAGTGGTCCCTGAAATAAGTCCCCTATTTAAACCCATCCCCAAGTGTAAAAAGGTTGACAACCACTGCATAAATGGTAAAAAATAAATAAAAAAAGAAAAAGAAACAATGACACCCAAGAAGTCTGGTTATGGCTTCTTCTTAAAATGCCCGAAGAACTTGAGAAAAGTAGCTTGGCAAATTACTATGCATCTGGAACTTTGGCAGGTGGTAAGGACCCAGAAATAAAAGTCACGGCCTACAGTTATGTGAGAAAAATGGATTTGAAAGACAGCATCATAATATTCTGTAACAATACTTATTAGCATATTGCAAGGTACTGTATAATGGTTGTGCTTTACAAAAGACTGAGAAGTCAGACAAAGCTTCACAGGATATTTCTTGTGTGATAAAATATAATATATGTGCATTGGGGCTGCAGGAATACACTACATTGAAGAATAAACAGAAAAGATTCTGAAGTAGAGTCTCAAGAGAGGAAAGAAAAATAAGGAGGTTATTGAAAACCATCAAACTACAAGGCTACTTGCCTTCTACCTTTAGGAACAGATAGGTGTTTAGGAACACATAGTTTCAGGGTGGGATAGCGGTTTAAGGAGAGAGATATCATTGCTTGCATACATTGTGGTTTCCTAGAAGTGAGAAGAGAGAAAGTACCTGCTTGAGCGAAGCGGTGAGGTTTTCTGCTTTGCTCCAGTTGTGTTCTGGCTTGAACAATAGACTGCAAAGATGTTGCATGTCAGGGGTTTAGGATGTAGGGTTTTCTAGCAAGATTCAAGCGGCTGAGTATAGTGTCTGGTTTGAGTATGAAGACAAGAGTGGTCAGATGGGGACTAGCGATGTGGGCAAAGTAGCAATTTGGGCTCTGCTTCATGTTTCAAAGCAGTGTGAGGCCATGGGAGCATTAAAAGGAAGAGAGAATAGAAAAGGCAGAAAAGAGAACAGCTTACTTTTTGTAATGTACTGTAAAGTGTTTTTTGTGCTATGATTCTAGGAAAGTAGTCAAACAGTAGGCAGATCTATTCAGAGATCTTGAAATTAAGGTGGTGTATCGAAGGTAGTCCAAAAGAGAACAATAGGCAGAATTTCACCTGTGGCTCGCACCTGTAATCCCTACGCCATCAGTAAGAACTCTCTTTACCTGAGTCTTAATTTGGTCTCAAAATGCTTCTCTGCCCAGCAATACAATCAGCCATTAACAATTCACTGTTATTGATATGAGAGACAAAAATCTCATTGAGCTCTCTCTGACTTAGCTAACAATTCATGAAAATTGGAATGAACCCACTTTGCTGTCTTTAACTTAAGATGTGCCTCTCAGGAGAAACTATTTATTTTCATTTCCTATTCCATTTTCTTTTGCAGTCATTTCTGTAACAAAAGATTATTCTTCAAACTATTTTTACTGATACCAATATTTTCATCTGTGAAACTATGAGTGTTTGTGGGAATCCACTTGTTTTAGGCAGAATTGACCAAGAAGTTTATGCAACTAATTTCTTGAAGTGAATAGTGAGCTTTAAAAAGAAACTCATTTATTTTACATTCTCCTCAGTGCCTGGCCTCATTCAGAGTACACAGCAGGTACATAATAAATGCCTGTTAACTTAGTTGAATTTCAAACCTTTCATATATGCTAGTATAATTTACTTAAAGAATACTATAGCCATTAGAAGGGCTAATTAGAGCCAATAATTTGACTGACCTATGCTGGTTCTGAAGTACTTAGTTGTAATAATACTGTTTTTGTAGGATGGATATTTTGCTGTTGAGCCTGTCTGGTTTGAGAGGCTCACTGTTTTATGGTTTGTATGTGGTGATCATTTGGATGTAATGATCAAATGGGGGTTGCCCAAATTGATCATTATAACAGGATTCCACTGTAATCACATTTCCATAAACGATACTCAAATTCACTAGGGAAATCAACAACCCCTTGGTGAGCCTACTTCCAGCACTGATTACAAGGTTAGGTTCTATAGCACTTTCTAAACAAAAGGTAATTAAAAATTTACAACCCATAGTTCAACCAAAATGTAAAGGTCGTTTTGTGTTCTAGATTCAAAAGTGCCGCTCTTTGTAGACATCACAAGACGATTCAATTTGGAAGAATAAGAGGATGTTTGGATTTTGTACAAAATAATGCATTTGTATTATCAAGACAATAAAGAGTAAGCTTGTTGCATTTAGTCACTAGTTCAAATGCTAGCTCCATTGTTTTATACCTATGTCATCTTGGGTTAGTTATTAGATCTCTCTGAGCTGCCGTTTCCCCATTTTTAAAATAGCAATACTATGATTTCTGCCTCATCAGGTTTTTGAGATAATTATAGGAACTATTGTTTGTGAAGTGCTGACCACAGTGTCGGCAGGGGATGTTAGGAGGTACTCAACATACCTTAGCTATTATTATTGCTATTTAGGTTTTCTTTTTCAATCCAGACACTTTTTCCCTAGTGACACCATATGAAACTATATTATTTGTTTCTTGTGCCTTTCTAAGAGCCAAATATTCCCAACCCCATATATGCCAAGAGTTGGCATCCTTAGAAAATTAAATCTTTTGTTCTGAAAATCTTTGGCTTCACCTCCATGTCTCAGACATATTTGATCATATTCATTTTCAGACAGTGGGTTTCTACCTCATCAGGTTAATTAGAATATTCCATCAACTTCAGATTCTTACTGTCTTATGGCACCTATCACTGTAAGTGTGCAGAAGGTCATGGGGTGATTCCAAATGCACATCCCCATAGTGCCTTCCTGCAAAGGATGCAAGAGGAGCCATTTTCACATCCATCTAAATACCATCATGCCATCAAAATAACATTTAAGATGATATGCCAGGTTTTGAAATTCTTTCAAATGCCAGGAATACTTCTAAAACATTGCATTTTAGTTCAGAAATTACCCTACTCGGGGGAGATTCAGCCAAAAAAAATTATCATCTCTAAATAAAAACAAAGGTAAATGTGTCTTCCTTTGCCACCCATGTAGTCAGTGTTGCATCATCAAAATTTATTGGTGAGTTTTGTTACATAATTCAAGTGTCAATAAAGCCACACATGAAGATACAGAAAGGATGGACTTGCCAGTGCTCTCGCAGACCACCTCTTTGTTTTAAAGAAACATACTCAAAAACTTGTTCCAACAGTAATTAGAATGAAAAAAGTAAAAACCTCAGTCCGGACAAAATTTTTAGTTTCTATTTTTTCTTAAATTATTACCTCCGAATTAGGTCAAGAATAAGAAAAAAAATGGGAGATTGACTGCCTTAAAACAATGACCTCTCACACTAAGGGAACTCATATCATGTGTTACCTGGACACATAATTTGATTAGTTTTGTTAAATGAGAATAACTGGAAAATGCCTTATCATTTCTATTGATTACAATTTTCTTTTTATTACATATCTTTTCCTTTTGAGTTTTATTTTTTTCAGGTTTTTTCATCAACTTTGGGTTATTTGTTTTTATTTTTGATTTCCTGATAATCTATATGTTTGTTGTTTCTCCAGTAATTCTGTCATTTTATTTACTTTTATAAAACCAATTCTGTTTCTCAAAACTAGCTTAGTTATATTTCTGACTAATATATTTTATAACAATAAATTTAAAAATTCATAATGATCAATTCATAAAATAAATTCTAGAGCATAAGTCAACCATTCAACAACTGCTTATTAAATGTCTTCTATGTCCTGTGCTTTGTGCTAAGTATTAAAATTGTAATAGATCAAGCAGGAAGTAATCGTACAAAAAATGACAGGGGGCCCTGACCTGTTGGCTCAGCGGTAGAGCGTCAGCCTGGTGTGCAGGAGTCCTGGGTTTGATTCCCGGCCAGGGCACACAGGAGAAGCACCCATCTGCTTCTCCACCCCTCCCCCTCTCCTTCCTCTCTGTTTCTCTCTTCCCCTCCCGCAGCCAAGGCTCCATTGGAGCAAAGTTAGCCCGGGTGCTGAGGATGGCTCTATGGCCTCTGCCTCAGGTGCTAGAATGGCTCTGGTTGCAACAGAGCAATGCCCCAGATGGGCAGAGCATTGCCCCCTGGTGTGTGAGCCTGGTGGAGCCTGGTCGGGTGCATGCGGGAGTCTGTCTGACTGCCTCCCCATTTCCAACTTCAAGGAAAAAAAATGACAGGGAAGTACGCTATTAGTTGAACTGTGCTAGTTGCTTTGATCAAAGACTGTATATATACAACTATCTTAAGTCTCACTTTGATACATCCTGCCACTGAACAAATATTAGCATTAGTCTTGTCCTTTGGGCTCAGTATAAATCACAATTGGTGAGATCTCTATAAATTCTCCAGCATATTTTTATTGATATTGTCTGCTTAGGTGAACATTTAAGTCAATCCACCAACTAGTGGAATACAGGTAATACCAAAGTGTTTGATCATGGAATATTTATATCACAGGAATCTCATATATTATACATTATAATACATTATAAAGTGTATTGCAACAAATTTTAAAAATTTAAACCTTGTTTGATTGCCATTAATTTACATAAATAGAACTATTATTTTTCACTGTCAAATATGCCTGGAAATGACATTACATTTTCTAGCTAATTCTTCATGCTATCTGCTCTCAACTACCCTGCCCCATCTCAAACCTAGACTTTTTTTCCCCACACCTGAGTCAAATTTTATACTATTTCCTTGATCTTTGCTTGGGTTTATCATCATATAGAAACCTTTATTCTTTTATTGATTAAATCCAGGCCTTCAAAATAAAACACAGATGGAAATGGGGCTTTATTCTCTTCTTGACCCTTTCTCTCTCTGTCAATTTCCTGTTGAGATTGTAGTGGTGAGATTGTGAAGGAAGTCCTGGTACATCTGCAGATCTAGGCTTAATTTTGAAGGTATTGGAAGGGAGTATAATTGTTTAAACAGTGTGATTATACAAGGTGGTGGAGAAGATTAAGAGCAAGGCAACTTGGAAATATGCTTTGCCTTTCTTTTCAAGTTTACGAGAAGGCCAATGAGAGTGATAGAATATAAAAACCTAGGAGTATTCTCTCAGCACAAGAAGGAAGGGGACTGCTCTGGTCAATGCACAACATTCAGTTTTAGGAAAAACTAACCTTATAGATCATGGTATTAGATGGCACAATAGTACCTCTCAGTGCTGGCAGAAGACAGCCTGTCTTCACTTACACCTGAAAATAAAGAAGGGTTCTTCATTCACCATTTAAAAGAAAGTTCCATAATTTACAATTCATTTGATTTATGATTTATTTGGCTCATTTCAAAACAGTTCACTATATCTTTATTGATTTCTAATCTACCACTGCTTGAGAGACATCAAACATGGGCCAATTCAAACATGACTAAACAAAGAAGCATCATAATCAATTTAAACTGATAAAATTGATCACAAGAGGGAAGCCAAGTCAAAGAACCAGCTTGGTGGTTCTGTGCAAGTAGAACTATTGGAATAACCAAAATAATTAAATTAAATAAAACTTAACTACAACTAAGATAAAGTCTTTTGAAAAGATATGATTAAATCATAAGACTGTATTTCTGAAATAAAATAAGACATTATTTTATTTTAAAATTTGAAAGAGAAATTAACAAAATAATATAATTCAGAATCAACTTAATCTTTATTTATTCATTTGATCAGTAAAAAACATTATTTAGAATCTATTGTTTATCAGGCACAATGTATTTAACAAGATACAAGACAGATGACAACTCTCCGAAGAATTTCATTTAACTGAAGGAGATAAGAAGTAAACAAGGGACTGCAGTATAAGAGAAGACAATAAAAAAGGCCCAAAGATTGGAAATAAAAAGCAAGGTATAGTCTACTTTATAGAGAGTGGTAGGAAAATCCTTTCTGCGGAAGTGATTGCACAGTCTCAGAGCTGGAGGGATTTATCAAATGAATATCCCTCCAGTCACAGGAAACTATGCCTAAAAACCTTGAGACAGGAAGGAGCTCATATGTCCTATGAACTATAAGTAGGCCAGTGCAGTTAGAAAATAGTGAATATAACAAAGTAAGAGAGGTAGGAAGGGCAGATCAGGGATTTATAAGTTTTATATCATTTCAACTTTTAGGCTACAAAACAGTAAAAATCTTAGGTTGGATCACAACATGATAACATTGCAATTATTTAAAAGTAATTCTGGCAGCTCTGTAGAGAATAAAAAGAGGGGTCATTGGTATAAGAATGCATGTGGGCAGGTTAATTCAGAAGCTAATGCATAGTGCAATGTGTATGTGATGAAGTTGGATTGAACAAGGTGCAACCTTGAGACAGTAGTAGGAGAGCAACACCAATTATACATGCTGATGACATTGGTGATGTAAATATGGGGATCAAATATGATTCTTAGGAATCTGGTTTAAAAAACTGGTTATATGGGTGTGACATTTAATGAGATTGAAAAGATGGGTAAAAGAAAGGATCTGAGGGAGGGAGTCAGGGTCAAGAATTCAGTTCTGACCATGCTGAGATGCAAATGAGACATCAGAATGGAGATACTGAATAAGCAGAGACCAGCTTAAGATGCAAAGGAGATAGGCAGGTAAAGAGAGAAAACGGAGTTACCAGCCTTTTAATAGCATTTGAAGTCAGGAAATGGATGGGATAGCTCCGAGAGAGAGAGAGAGAGAGAGAGAGAAGTAGAGAGAGAAAGAAGTAGAAAGAGAGAGGTAGAGAGAGAGAAAATGTGGACATTATATCTGAGAACAGTTTTGGTATGAAAGAGAGCAGAAAACTGGGCAAGAATCAGAGAATTCTGAAAGATCAAATGAAATTGATCCCTTTATAAGATAAAATATATTAAATTTATTGAATGTTATGGGTCAGGCACTATAGCAATTGCTTCAAATTAATAAATTATTTAATCTTTACAAAACCAATAGGTAATTACTAGTATTTATCCTATAGAGATTAAAAATATGAGTTATAACAAATTTAATTATACTATCCAGGGTCACATGGTTAGAAATTAACAGAGCTGAGCTTTGAATCTTCATAGCTCGACTTCAGAATCACCATATTATATCCTTAACTCCCAAAGAATGTTTGTATATAAGTGAATAAATAAGAACAAATTAATGATAATGTAAAAGGAATAACATTATAGGTGGTACTAGGATGTATAGCACAAATAAACCATTTTAATATTACAATTAAGATAAAAGGAGAGAAAATGGGTATAGGAAGTTGCTTGCAGATTTTGTGGTAGGAAGATGAAGACAATCTCTCTGGTATCTTTGTACTCAGAAAAGTATGGTGAGTTGCCTTCCTTGAGAGAAAACAGGGAAGGGATATGACAGTTTTTATAGAAAGACAACATGGTAGAAACTACTTATCTTGAAAGACCAAATTTAAGAAATAAGCACCAATGCAGAAAAAGTATACAAACAAATGGAAAATATGAGCTCCCCCCCCCAAAAAAAAAAGATATAGAAGAGAGATCTGGGATACTGGGATACTGAATGTGTGAATAATATAATTACTAGTAGTCAAAAGGAAACAGATGAAAAATAATAAACAAAGAAATAATAGAATACCAGTTCACTGAACAGGAAACAAAACAACCTTAAAATTTCTGAAAGAACTATTGAGTTCTAGGCATAATTAATAAGAAAGGCAAACTTATTGTGGTAAAATATATAAACTTCAAAGTTATAGAAAAAAGGTCCCATAGAAACCAGAGATGATGGAATAATATTTTCAAAATGTTAAGAGAAAAGAACTATCTATAATTATAAATTTAATAAAGCTACCTTAATTAATAAATATAGATATACTCACAGAAACAAAAAGAAGAGTGTTTGCAACAACAGATGCTTGTAGGAAATGTTTAAAGGAAAGAAGAAAATGAAGCCAGAAAAAAATGTTGACAAGCATAGTCTTGTGTGCTCACCACCCTGTTTCTGGGATGAGGTGACTGCAGTCAGCTGGAGGTCATGTTACAGGTTCTGACTAATGAGCGGTGGGAGGGAGGGACATGTGGGACTGGGGGCCCGTATAATTCCAGAGTAGCCTCATGGTATGACGTGGTCTTTATCTACTTGGGTCCCTGACTGATTTTAAGAAGAAATGGTTCCATTAATCTTCATTTGACTTTTGCTGTAGGTGAGAAATAAATTTTTGGTGGTTAACCCACTGAGATTTCAGGGTTCATTTATTGTCTCAGCAGAACTTGCTTATTCTGACTAATAATAAAAAGCCCAAATTAAGAAAATAATGAACAAAATTATCAGTAAACATGCAGGGAAATATGAACAAACATTATTGATATGTCTGTATTAATAGATTTTAAAAAGTAAAGGTTTACTATGTAGTTTTAAAATATCAGAACGCCCTGACTGGTTAGCTCAATCCCGAAACAACAAGGTTGTGGGTTTGATCCTTGGTCAGGCACACATGGGAAGCAACCAGTGAATGCATGACGAAGTGGAACAACAAATGTTTCCCTTCAATCCCCACTCCCTTCCGTTCTCTGTCTCTAGCAATACATTTAAAAATTAAGCCCTGGCCAAATAGTTCAGTTGGTTAGAGCATTGTCCCAGAGCACAGAGGTTGCCAATTCAATTCCCCGGTCAAGGCACGTAAAGGAGCAGCTTGATGTTCCTGTCTCTGACTAATAAAAAAATAAATAAAATTAATAAAATTAAAAATATGTATCAGAACTAATGCAGTATTGTAGTCAATCAACAACATACACTGTCTTTTCTTCCTGGCATTGAGCTCTGTCATTTGTGGCCACGTGACTAAGAGGGTCTCCATTACCTTTCCCCCAGCAGCTACTGAGAATAAAGATAATTTGCAAAATGACCTTAGAACTCACATTTTTTTGAATGGTGGAGCTATAGGCTGCAAGTAGCACAAATCCTGAGTCACTGTTTGAAGTGACTACCAATACATTTTCTGAACTTTCACCTGAATAAAGAACAAACTTTTGTTATGTTAATTCACTAAGACTTTTGTGTTTTATCAAATAAGACTATTAAATAATATCTGATATTCTTAAAAAGTTCAAGTCACTTACAAAATTGACCATATTCCAGTTCATAAATGAGGTCATAAGGAATTTCAAAAAAACAAGTGTCAGAGTATTTTCTATGACAAAGCACAATTAAATTGGAAATCAATAAAAATGTCAATTCTAACAAGATATCTGTGAAATAAAAAGTGAGATTCATAAATAACTCTTGGATCAGAGAATAATATTACAAAATTTTTAAACACTCATGTCTAAAAGATAATGAAATTACAATGTGTCAAAACTTGTGCAATGTAGCTAAAGAAGTAACTAGAGGAAATTTATAGTTTTGAAAGTTCTTATTTTTAACAAAAAGGTTGAAAATTTAAAAACCTAAGGATCTAACTTAAGGTAAAAAAGAAACAACAAGTAGAAACAAACATAGTAGGAATATATGAAATAATAAGAACAAAAATAAATTGAAATGGAAAACCAAATTTAAAGAAAACTATGGTCATCTTTCTTTTTATACGAGAAGAATTGGAAGCATAGAGAAACTTAATAAAATCCAAAGAGAATAATTTAAAAACTAATAGACAAAACTAGTGAAATTAATCAAGAAAAAATTATAGAAGACACAGTAAATAAAAATAGAAATGAAAAAATGGGTCAGAACTACAGCTACAATAGTAATTCTAAAGCCACCATTCATGAAAATCAGCAGCAACAACACATGGTTTTTGCGTCGGTATTTGATCCAACTTCAAACACAGCATTTTGGAAGCTGAAGAGTTTATGCCTATTTCAACATTATGTCTGACATCCCTGGAATTCTGCATTATCTATGCTTATGTGAGTACATAACTTTCTGTCACAAGTAATCACTGTAACTATGTTAATAGGAACAAGGTATATCATTTGAATTTATGGTTCAATGATATCCACATATTCACTTTAAAATTTAGGCAAACATTTTAGATATAACTTGAAAGAAAAATCTCTGAGTTTTATACTGTAAATTATATCAGTAAACTAAAGTATAAATGTTGAAAGAATCATTGAAAAGACTAAATAACTGCAAAAATGATGCTTGTGAGCACTTACTTTTATATACGATATGCTTATCAAGAAGTAGACATACAAGAGAAAAGTGATATTAACATACAGCATGTTGGTTTATAAAGAAGAGTTTAGTCTTTTTTCACTTCTCAGCTATTCATAAATTTATATAATAATACAAAACGGAGTAACAGAGTTTAAATAGTATAATAATTTTAATCAGGGCAGAATTATTTAATGTGCTAGTATTTTTTCAAGTCTTCTGAGAAATAATGTCTGCAATGATATAACAAGAACAATGTTAGTCACCTTGCACTGTTGTTATGAAGACTGGATATAATGTATGTAAAATGGCAAGCACATAGTAGGTTCTCAATTAATGTTATTGTCAGAGATAAGAAGTGTCGGTCCTCACTGACCAATCGCAGCCTTTGCTTTCCATTTAATAATGGCACCTGAAAGACCCTCGGGAAGATTAAATAAGATAGGGGAAAGGAAGGTCCATGCCTGCTACAAAATAAGTGCTCATATGACTGGCTATCCAGCCTGACCAGGCGGTGGCGCAGGAGATAGAGCGTCGGACTGGGACGCAGTACACCCAGGTTCAAAACCCTGAGGTCGCCAGCTTGAGCACAGGCTTATCTGGTTTGAGCAAGGTTCACCAGCTTGAGCCCAAGGTCGCTGGCTCAAGCAAGGGGTCACTCGGTCTGGTGTAGCCCCCCCCCACGTCAAGGCACATATGAGAAAGCAATCAATGAAACAACTAAGTGTCTCAACAAAGAATTGATGCTTCTCATCTCTCTCCCTTCCTGTCTGTCTGTCCCTCTGTGTGTCACAAAAAAATAAATAAATAAAATAGCAAAAGGTTTAAAAAAAAGACTGACTATCCAAATACTAACGCTGCCTTTATACATATACATATACATATACATATACATATACATATACATATACATATACATATACATATACATATACATATACACAGAGAGAGAGAATGCCAATATTAAAATGAGCTCATTTGATGGGTTTTTCTAAACATTAAAGTTGACAAAAAAATAAGAATCTATGATCAGTTCTGAAACCACTTTTTATTCTGAACAAAAAATTTTCTTCATGATGATTCAGAGAACAGTCTATTTCTCTTACAAAATGTCATTACCATTTCTCTTTCAGAAAAATGAAACCATCGTTTCTGGGAAGAAAGTAGGTGTTAATACGCATCTTCCACCGTGCTCCTTGCATCTTACAGCTTTCTGGAATTCCGTCTCTTACTCTTTACTCTCAGGATTCAGATTCATCCGTAGTGTAATTATATGTTCTTCAAGAGAAATGATGAGAGTGTGAATACTCTGAAACGGTACTTTGTTTCGTCAAATAAAACAGTATTTCCTATTTCCTATATTTAAGGATGAACAGTTGGAGCATGCAGTTCCCATCGCTCCTCACTCAAAAGGAGTGCAGAGCCTGTTGGCTGGAAATTGAGTCTCATCTGTGACCTGAATCGGGACACGTGTACTGTCAAGTTCTAAGATTTTAAATGCAGATGAGCTTTGTAGTTCTATTTGGCAAATTCAAAGTAGTTTCACAGAATTATCTTCTTTGACTCTCTCAGGCACTATAGGTATTATTATCTTTGTGCTATAGAAAGAAAAAGAAAAAAGAAAACAATATTTCTATTTGCAGAAGTAGGTGCCTTTCTCAATCCCACTTTATGAGTAAATAGCAGGGCCAGACTGGGCATCCTGGAATCTCTTCTCCTTTATAGTAGTTTTCAAAACTTATCATGGATGTGCTTTCAGACAGTTGTGACCTGGAGCTTTTGCAATTTGGTGAAATTTGGGTTTGAGTCTCAGCTCTTCCTTTGACTACTTATGTGACTATAAGCAAGATATTTAAACTCTTTAAAAATTAATTTTCTCATTTATAAAATGGGGTCAATAACTGGGCATTTTTAGTTATGAAAAACTCAGTGAGATAATATTTGCAAAATACTTAGGTTTTAAAACCTCAATGTTAGCTCAAATAAGTCTCATAAGAAAACTTGTATTCTGCTGTCTTTTATAAATAATTCTCCATCTGCATAGGAAATATTCAGTATATGGTAACAATTTCTAGTGAATAAGATAGTTCTAAGAATAAAAAAAAATCTTTGCTATTTGTAAAAATGGAATAAATTTCTTTTTGTGGGACTCATAAAAAAATGAAACACTTATCAAGTTGCACTTCAAATAATATAGGTTTTTCATGCTCTCAAAAAGGCATATTTTCACAAGCAAATGAGGCAAAATATGCATTTTGTCATTCTAAAAACCCAAGTGGGACAGGTATAGTGAAGGCTCAGGAATATATATTTTTTTCTTAAATCATGAAAATAGTTTCTTCAAGACTATATCTATTATTTCTTTAAATCCAGAGAAGCTTTCTTATATAAAATCCCAATCCAAGAAAAAAAATAGAGCTTTATATCACTATAGAACTTAGTATATAGTTGTTTTTCATTCATTTTGGACTGTCTTGTCAAAATGACTTGATATTTTGGTATCAGGTAGACAGACACAGCTTCAGGGAAGCCAAGAGAGAGATTACATTTCATCAGAGAAACTGGACAGGCAGATAGTTGGGTAGTTGGCTCAAATATTTTGCATTAGTGATTTTTTTTTAGTTTCCTTTATGCCTATATTTTTAATATTAATATGACACATACTGACAATGTCGGGAAGAATGCAGTGCAGGTATACATCATTTTACTGCACTTCATTTTATTGCTCTTTACAGATAATTGCATTTTTGCAAATTGAAAGTTTGTGGCAACCCTGTGTTGAGCATGTCTATTGGAATCATTTTTTTTTCTCTACAGCATTTGTTCACTTTATGCCTGTGTCACATTTTTGAAATGCTTTCAATATTTAATACTTTTTAATTATTATTATCTTTTTAGTGATCTATGAGCAGTGATAGTTGATAGTCTTAATGTGTTCTCAGAAGCAGTAACTGGAATAAAAGATACTTATTATTTCCAAGAATTGAACAATGAGCCTTTGTCCTTTTTAGAATGTTAGTTTTTCAGTAAATGAGCTCAAAAGGAATAAATTCAAAATAGAGACACAAAACAAGTATTGATCCCATATCAGACTTTTTTTTTCTTTTTTGCTGGAGAGTAGAAGAAGCTGTGGAAGTCTATTATTAACAAGTGATGACATCAGATGGCATCAGTAATGATTCTACTTCCCTGGAACATCATGTGAACAATATGCATCATCACTGAGCTGAGATCACAATGAAAAGAATCATTGAATCACCACTCATCAAATAGCTCTCAGAGCCAGTAATTTTTATTTTAAATGTAAATGAATGAAAAACATATGGAAAGAGACTTAGTTCAGAGTGACTGAAGGCCCATGGGAGAGTGCCAAGAAAAACAAGATCATCTTCATGCAGTGTATTCCAAGAATCTTTGGTTTCAGGCTTCATAGTTTCTAGGAGATTTCTCTGCCTAGTGATATACACAGGGAGTCCTGTTGTTTCCATTATACTGTATCATGGGAGTCTGTTTATAAGTTTGTGCAGTTTGGTTTAAAATATTTTGCAAGGCAAAGATCCTGGAATGTCCTTCTGGAGGAGATTTTTATGATTAGATTTTTATGATTTCACTGGACAAGTGAAAAAACTGTTCTCCTCTCTGAATTGGGACAGGTGGGAGGGTGGGGCCAGCAGGGCTGCCTTGGATTTCTAAGGGTCTTGGTTCTTCCACCTCATTTCTGTGCAGTAGCAAACTATTTAGATGTTCTTCTCCTACTTTGCCTCTCTTAATATTCTGTTTCCCTTCTGACTGAGTTAATTAAGGTTCTTTGGGTTAAATATAATAACAAAAATCAAACTGAGCCAGTGGAAGCAGAGAGGAAATAAATGAAGAAACCAAGATGAGGAAAAGCCTTAGGGAGTATGTCACACTCAATTCTTCTGTCTTCTGTCTTTGGTCTTCTTAGCACATGTTCTTCATTTAGGACTCTTCACTGTTCAACTGTCTTCATCTCTTTGCATAGTGGAAAGACAAATAGTCATTTATAAATCTAACATGACTGACTGCCTATCAGCCCTAATTACACATTTCTGAGGAGAATAATCTGATTGGCCTAGCTTTAGACCGGAGAACCTCCCACCAGTCCAATTACCTTTTTATGGTCAATATTGTGGGGTCATAAGTGACACACACAGTTATCATATCTAGAGTATGGAGTGGACGTGTGACAAGCAGTTGTAAAAGAAGGAAGACTGAATTGAGCAGTTCCCTTGAAAGTTGTCTTCTATACCTTATTTTTTATTACCATGGAAGAGATATTAAAATAGATAGAAATATTCTCTATCACTTTATTTTGAAACTCCAGCCTTTCTCCCCCCCGACCCCAAGACACTGCTTTTTGTTTTTAATTTATTTTTATTTTTAGAGAGAGAGATAAAGGAGGGAGGAGAGAGAGAGAAACATTGATTTGTTGTTCCATCCATTCATGCATTCATTTATTGATTTCTGTATGTGCCTTGAAGGGGGATTGAACCCACAACCTTGCCATGTTGGGGAAATGGTCTAACCAACTAAGCTGCTGGGCCAGGGTTGATTTTGCTTTTAATATGCCCACACCAAACCAAGAGTGACACGGAGAAAAGTTTTGAAAAAAATTTGCAGCTAAATAGGTCTGAGTGAACAACTATAGTAATTTTTTTTTTTTTTTTTTGTATTTTTCTGAAGCTGGAAACGGGGAGAAACAGTCAGACTCCCGCATGCACTGACCGGGATCACCCCAGCACGCCCACCAGGGGCGACGCTCTGCCCCTCCTGTTGCGACCAGAGCCACTCTAGGGCCTGGGGCAGAGGCCAAGGAGCCATCCCCAATGCCTGGGCCATCTTTGCGCCAATGGAGCCTTGGCTGCGGGAGGGGAAGAGAGAGACAGAGAGGAAGGAGAGGGGGAGGGGTGGAGAAGGAGATGGGCGCTTCTCCTGTGTGCCCTGGCCGGAAATCGAACCCGGGACCTCTGCACGCCAGGCCGACGCTCTACCACTGAGCCAACCGGCCAGGGCCACAACTATGATTATTTAGTTATTCTGTCTCCTGGTTTTCTCTTTGTCTTCTAAGCACACCTAAAGGTCATACTTCCATTTGGCTCATTCTAATCATGGTAAAATATAGTTGGAAAAGTTAAGAGAGAGGTCAAGGCAAGAATTCCTCCAACTCAATACGTGATCTATGAGACACAAGCTGTAAACAAAGGATGTTCTAATGATAAGACCAACAAAATTATGAGAGATTTTAAGATGATTTATTATGTCTTTATTCCTAAAACTGACATATATTACCAAGTCTGACATGTATTACCAAGTCAGATTTCCATATGATACTCTCTTCTTAAAAAGAATAAAGTCATCATCAAAAACAATAAACACATGTAATTCAAATGTGTAGGATGCAGAACTATGCCTTTATAATGTACAATGCATTTCAACAGTTGGTTTTTATAAAACATTGCATATGGGTTACAAAGTGGTTATAAGTATTAGGATGCCTGAACTCCAGTCCCATACTCTTTTCCAACAGTGTGACTGGGACACATTTTCAACCTTTCACCTTGGATTTTTTTAAATGTTTAGATGTGAATAATAAAATCCATTGTATAAGATTGCTGTTAAGATTAAAACTGGAATCTCTTGTTCCCTAGTATACAGCACACATTTGACAAATATTAGTTATTAATTTTTTTTTTTTTTACTCTTTACAACTCTGTAGCAAACATAAGCCAGTGGGCTAGGCATTATGTTGTCGATTCTAAAAATAAAGGAACATATTGTAAATTGTACATGGTTACATAGATGTCCTGCTACTGCTCAAGCTTCTTTAGTTACATTTAATGACAGAAATCAAATTGCTTTGTGTGAAGAAAAATTTAAAACAAAGGAGTAGGGATGACTTAAAACTGAGGACTAAAAGGCCTTAGCAGCTAGGGAGGACGGAGCAGGCTGGCCATCTCCCGTGTCTATTCTCCAGTTCTTACTTAGTCGTAAAAATACGACTTTCAGCAGGGCCTATCCGCACTCAGAACAAAGACCATATTTTTTAGTCTTCCTTGCTAGTATATATGGCCCATTAGTCAATAAATGTTAACAATTGTGCTTAGTTTTAACCACCAGTGAGTTTTCTTCAAGGGAAGGGGTCACTTCTTTTTTCTTTCCATTGTCTCTGATAAAAACACAATGGCTGGAACTCATCCAGTTTCTTGGATCATGAGATGACCTCAGGATCTGAAATCATAAGCAGTGAGACAGAATGAACCTAGATCCCTGGTGGTTTGGTCCATCATATCAGACTTAGATTACATTTATTATTATTTTTTATGGGTAAGAGAAAAATCTATTATTTTGGTTAAGCCATAATGATTTGGGGATATTCTGATACTTGCAAACAAATTTAACCCTAAATAGTTTTAACAGGATTTTCCAAACACAAAAATATACTGAGTGTCTGTGATAGGCTAAGTATAATATACACTTTGAAGTCATAATAGTGTCAGATATTCTGGAGGAATTTTCCTACTAGCTAAGAATATAATACACACACATTAAAAAGACAAATTATGATACAACCATCACACAAAGAAGGCAGATATACTAGCACTATGATGCAAGTATATGCTCGGGTTTTGTGTGTGTGTGTGTGTGTGTGTGTGTGTAAAACGTATAAGCAGGGAAGTGGCAGAGCATACACAATGTTCCAGACTTGCTTTACTGGAGGTCTGCTCAGCCTCAGTGTGTCTAGGTTAGAAGTAACACAGCAAGTATTCCAAAAATCAGAGACCCATACCTCATATGTAATGCACTTTATCGAGTCAAGTTGGAGAACAGTGAAGGTCCCTGAATAAAACAGTTAGAAAGAAAAGACTGCAGAACTGAGCCGCATCTATCAGCCTGTACTGCATGACTGTATAACCTCCCGGCTAGGTTGTTTATATTAACTGACCAATTTACTTTTCCAGGGTCAAGTGAGACCATGGTATGCTCTGCATAAGAAGAGCCTGCTTGCATGTGTTTCTCCATAGTTTTAAAGGGAGCACTGTGAGAAACGACATGAACAATAGTGAGGTGGGGCAAGAAGGTTGGACCAAGTTAAAATGGGGAAGCTGAACCAAGTGTTATATAGGTTTGTGTAATGAAAATATATAGACCTCACCTTTTTTTTGGCCAATCATTAACTCATTTAATCTTCACAATAGCTTCATGAAGTAAGTACTACTATTATTTCCCATTTTTGAAATGAGAAAATGGACACAGAGATACTGATAGCTGTGTAAGATCACACACATTGTGTGTACCGGAGTCTAGATTAGAACCAAAGCAGCCAGGTACAAGATGTCTTCGCTCTGTGTTGCCTCTCTTAGACCATCCCCCAATTAAAAAAACAGCCAACATTAAGTGATATGAGTATTGTATGCAAAGCTGTGCTAAACGCTCTGTATACATTATTTCACTTAATCCTCAGTTACCCCAGGAAGTAGGTATGCTCATTAGCCCCATTTTATAGATGAGTAAAACACAGATCAGAGATATTAAATTAATCATCTCAGGATCCAACAGCTTTAAAATGAAAGAGCAGAGATGCCAACCCTAGTCTTGCAGACTCCAGAGTATGTGCTGATAGCCACCACATTATATTGAATACTTCAGAGCGTACGAGATGGATGAAGAAGAGAGGAAAGGGGACATTAATGTAATTCAACCTGGTGGAGAAAGAAACTTGAATCTAAACAAGGGAGAGCCTAGGGCAATGAGCACACATACATTCCTGTACCATTAATGCAATAATTTAGTTTTCTTTCTCAAAAGGGTATGTTTCATTCATTGGTATAAATATAATTTTAAATTGTATGACATGGGAAAGTGTAGGTAAGGGAGGGGGCTTAAACTGCAAGAGAGCTAAAATTCACAAAGACCCCTTCGGAAGTTTAGCTTGGGGGGCCCAGAGTTTAAATTTATACCCCCCAGCTGGCCTGGAAAAATATAAAAGCCAAATGGCCAACTTAGCCTTGGAATCCTTATATTGCCCTCCAAGAAGGATATGTTCTGATTGAGTGTTGAGCACAGCAGGAAATATCATTACAGACCTGGAATCCAGATTTCTACCAGAAAATGTGAAGCATCTGGCAGTTTTGAAAGGTAATCTTTCCAGATTTACTTTCACATAAACTATACTCCACTACAGCACCAGAAATCATGGGGGAAGATTGTTTTTAATATAGTGGTCCAGAGAACGGCACGGGGGAAACTTAAGCTAAGACAGCATTTTATCTCCCCGTCTTGAACAGCAGAAATAGTGCCCCCTAGCATTACTTGTTGTCGGGAAAGGTGGGCTCACTGGGATGGTCTTGGACATTTCCCCAGGTCTCCTATGGAGTATATACATTAATTTCCAGGGAGTTCTGTGAGGCACTTCTTTTCTGAAGCAATTGGCCATTGATTACCCATTAACTTGGTGGTTGTTATTTTTTCTACAGGAAGCTAACTGAAGTTTCAAATTATCTGCCACAAATTTGCTGTGAGCACTGCACTGAGTTCCTTTTTTAATTGTTTGAAAGATGGATTTCTGGTTTCTTTCTTTCTTTCTTTCTTTCTTTCTTTCTTTCTTTCTTTCTTTTTTGAGTTTTAAAAAATTACATGTCCAGTGTTAAATTTGTGTTGATTGAAAGGAAACATCATTTATTAATTCTTTCCTTTTCTTGTTTTCAGAAGTAAATGTGGATTGAGCTATACCTAAACAATTGAGGAAACATTTCCATAGCTTTCATTGCACTCCTAACATCTCTTAGATAATTTCTGTCAGCACAAGACCTATCATCAACAGCAGGTCAAAATATAGGTTGATCTTGGAGGTGAAGATAGAAACTAGAGCAAAACAAGACAATTTGAGAAATGTTCAACTATCAATGTTCTCTACATCATGAAATGGAAACAAGAGAGTTAAAAAAGAAAGGGACATCTTAGAACTAGTCATTTAGAGCAGCATGCACAATGTGAGATGTTTGAACTGCCTGCAGAATATAAAAGCCTAGCTGAAAATGTACATTATTAAGATTGTTAGACAATACTGCATTATTGTTTTTCCAAAAGCAGAGCATGAATTTGGGTCTTAATTATAATGAAAACAAATGTGTAAAGAAAAGTTTATTTCCTACTGTTGTTTGTCTATAATTGATAGGGTGACAAATAATTGCACTGCTATTGTTTATGGCAGATAAGTAACTTCAGTAGAAATCTTGCCCTACATGGCAACCAAACAGCTGTTTATCATTGGCCTAATTATCAAGTTAATGAGATGCTAATTTCTATATTCATAAGGCATGCATGAACAAGTACTAGTGTATGCAAAACAGGGTTTAGTGACAAACTTAATAAATAAAACAGGAAGGTATTGGTAAATAAACACAAATGGTTTTAACATCTAAGACTTGACTCACCGGGAAACTATACAGTTCCAGGATGCATGCCCAGCTGTCTACTGTCTTTCATGCATGTACCGTGCTGACAGCAGACTTCTTCATAGTTTTGAGTCAGCTCCTACCGTGTCTATAGAACTCCTATTATAGTTGCTCAATGGGAGCAGAATCAAACACACTGTGTAGATTTATGGATAGTTGTTTCAATCCTTGTGGGACTGTGGTGCCAGGCTTCCAATTTCCCCAACACAAGATGGAATGCCCCTTTCTAGGAAATTAATATCATCATGAAAACCCTCCAATAAACACTATAGTGAAACATGCTTTTTCTCTTCTCCCAATCATCAGTGCCTCTGTGGGTAAAATTTGTCTAACAACACGATTTATGGTTTCCATATTGACGTGGAGAAAAAAACTGTTATTTAAAATAATAAAAATAATAATGATGATAAGAATAGTAATAATAACACTCAAATAGTTAAACCAAATAGTAAAGTGCATGACAATTTTCAAAATTTGTCTTTAAGGTCTGGAGTATCAGGAAGGAAAATGATTTGGGGTTTTATTTGAAGTAGAATTTGAAACTTTTGAAGTAGTTATACAATGTTGACTTGGGGCACCTCCTTCCTGTTATAGAATATAGGTCATAAGGAATGCTCTTGGGGAGCAACTGATTTACCACCGTGGGATGCAGCACCTTGAGGACCTATTGACACTTCTGGTTTGTATAGTAGCACACAGAAGAAAAGTGGTGCATTCAAAAGGCTGCTTTGCCCTCAGTGCAGAGTGACTGATCCTGAAATTCAAACTTCCTTCATTCATTTTTCAGAATGCAGCCATTAGCATGGTGTGTTGATCAATTCACAGTTTAAAATAAGGGGAAGACTGGGGGAAATGGCAGAAAAAAATGGATGATGTGTCTTTTTTAATCAATCCTGATTGAGAAGTGTGGAGTGATGTCAAATTCAGAGTTGTATCATTGTTCCTTTCTTAAACTGAACATCTACATTTGCTTGAGGTTAAAGTGAATGAAGGTTATAATATGCTCCCAATCAGATTTTGAATCTCTGTTAGTGAAAGTAACCAAGTTAAAACAGGTGATTCTTTCCTTCTAATGACATTATTATTAATGGTAATTCTACCTTGCATGTTATATTTATCACATGTTGATTTATGGGACTTTTACAATAAACTAAGAGTATAAACTGCCTGTAAGTCAATATCATTTTATAGTTACAGTTACTGAAGCCCAAGTTATGAGATCACTTGTGACCAAGCTGGGATCAGAATGCTGCAACTTTGCTCTTTCTCCTTTCCTTTCTACTCCAGTAATCAAGCTGAAAAATTATCAGGGTATTTAACATGGAATGTTTCACAAATTTGCTTGTAACAAACAAAACAGAAAAGTGTCTGATGTCTGACATGATTATAAAATGAGATGTTTTGATTTTTCTATAATACACACTAGCAATTAGTCTCATGTGTTTCCAGGGGATAAGAATAAAATTTACTGTTTAAAACCAGTTTCTCTGCTGTGAATGGAATACTTCATTTTCTAATATAACTTTTACACTATCATTCAGAACAAATTTAAGAATCTTCCAGGGATTCCAAGTCATTCACTTCTACAAACATCTATAGAGAACTCATTACGTAATAGGAATCCCTGCAAGCTCATGTGTAGTAGAAGACTGGGGTTGTTTTCCAGGCAACTCAGCAAACAGTACAGTAGGAATTACACAGCTGAGCCCATTATATTGATTAAATTCAGATAATTCTAAAATAATTTGATCTGTTGGATTGCGTCAAAATTGCCTTAATGAATTGTCACAAAAAAGAGTTAATTCTAATTCTTTCTTCAGACTCAGGACTATGAGTAGCAGTGATTTGCAGAAGTAAAGCAGAGTTAATGAATGCGGAGGTGAGCTGGACACTCAGGCAGAAGTGGGCTAGTCGGAGTTCTCAGAAAAGTCTCCATTGCATATATGTAGTTTTTCCAAAACACAGCTTGTAATGATGAATATCTGACTTTCTCAAGCAGGGTCTCCAAAAGAGAGATTCAAGCAGCTTTGTTTTTAATAGACTTCATAGGTAAATGTGACATTTACTAAAGACTGAAAAGCCCTAGGTAGATCTTCAAACAACATGAAGACAAGACGGTTCATCTCATGAAGTTCTGAGTATCTGAAAAAGTACTCTTGACTTAATTATTAAAACAGTAGAAACTCGGGAAAGTACCATAAAATCAGATATAAGGAGCAAAAAATAAGATGCATTTAAGTAAACGGAGGTGTCTTAGGTCAAAGCTTTGTGATAACCCAAATCAGAATAGCAGCTAGGAACAAAGAAACTTTCCTACATCAACCCCAACAAAGTAAAAAAAAAAATGTCCACATGGTCTCTGCAGAACTGAGTATGTATAAACACCACTGTGCTTCAACAAGCAGAGTCTAACACAAGCTGCCTGATTTCTTCAGATTAAGATGCACTTTATTCATATTTGCATATCTAGAAAATCAGGATTCCCCTCACATTTGATGCATGTTGCTACTTTTATACTTTTCCAGAGGTCCTGAATTGAACTCTTTTTTCTCTTTCTTCCAGGAAAGCTTTTGTATTTGTTCTTCCCAGTCACTCAAGGGCACTACCAGGCCAAGGTCATTTCAAACTAAATTCTCTCCTGAGGATTTTTGGACCACATTAGCACTAGGAATTCAGACTGTACACCTGCAAAAGTGATAGATTGTAGTTCAGATTTCTACAGGAAATATTTTTTCCCCTTCCTCCATCTAGTGTTAACATTGAAACATACAAGTTTTCTTACCTGTCCTTCCCTAAATGTTCTTATTTATACCTGCAGTGAGAATTTAAGATGGTTTTATAAAAATCAGCCATTAGAATCCCAGAATGTGTGCCTCTTCCTCTCTTCCCCTTTATCTATCATCTATCTATCTATCTATCTATCTATCTATCTATCTATCTATCTATCATCTATCTATCTATCATCTATCAATCTTATCTATCTCTACTCTAGTAGAACATTAAGTAATATTGCATCTTATAAACAAGATCTTTTTGTATATGATAAAACACAGGTTTATTCTATGGATATTGTCTAAAATTCACAGCTTGAGTCTATAGGAACTATTGATATTAATAGTGGGTATGGCTATTTTTGCCTAGAGAAAGCTGTAGCTTAAAAAAACAGTTCAGATCTTGACAACTACTTTTGATTCTGTAGTGTTATGGAAATTGAGATATGACACTAAGATTTCATAGTCCACTTTAGATTCTTTTAGTACTATTTGCCACATTTGTAGACTTGTTGTGAAATAATTTCTCTTCTTTCTTAGTGCAGAGTGCAGCATATATTAAGTCCTCATCTAATGTCCACTGAACTCTATGTCTTAAACTATGTTTGTCTAAACCCTACTCAAGTTGGCTCACCTCTCAAAACAGAAACTCATCCATCCTTACACTGGTTTCTGAGATCTGTTTGGCAATCACTGCTGGGCAACTTTAGGAAATAATACATAGTTTCTGAGTAAATATTTTAATAACATTTGCAGATTTTAAAAAAATGTTGTTCTCTTATTTTTGATACACCTGCTAAGATCTGATGGATTTCTGTTTTGTTTCTCCCCCCAATGGAATTGTTGCTATACATTCTCACTTTAACCAAAACTAATTTGTTTTTATTAAGAGCATAAAATTCATTTTAAGTGATGATAATTGATTGGTGATTCTCTGGCTTAGCTCATAATACCCCTCCCTCAACAAGACTACCCAACTTTCTGTGGAGTGCTCAAGAGTGCAAGTTGCATTTTCTTTTACTTAGTCTGTTATTACTCTATTGCCACCCAAATTTTGACTCCAAGTTCCCCCCCCTCAAAATATAAATTTCACATTTATCTTTTATTTTTTTCATGACTTTGAAGTGCCCTTGGCTCCACCCACTTCTTCCCCAGCTGCCAGCCCACTGGAGCCTGGGAGGAAGGTTGAAGAGCAGAAGAGACTTGTTCTAATTCTCAACAAAGAAAATTGAGAAGGAATGATTAACAGTATTATTAGCTTCATATAGCTCCAGTTTTCTTAAAGAAATGGTGTCTTAGTCTGTTCAGGCTGCTGTAACAAATTACCACAGACTGAGCAGTTTATGAATAACAGAAGTTTATCTCTCACAGTTTTAAAGGCTGGATGTCTGAGATCAGGGTGCCAGTATGGTTGAACAAGGGTTCTCTTCTAAATTGCAGACTTCCTGTTGTGTCCTCACAAGGCATCAAGGACTAAGGAAGTCTTGAAATCTCTTAAAAGCTTTAATCCCATTAATGAGGGCTCCATCCTCATGACCAAATTACTGCCTAAACCAGTGGTAGTCAACCTGATCCCTACCGCCAATTAGTGGGTGTTCCAGCTTTCATGGTGGGCGGTAGCAGAGCAATCAAAGTATAAATAAAAAGATAGATTTAACTATAGTAAGTTGTTTTATAAAGATTTATTCTGCCAAACTTAGCAAAAATCTGACATAAAGTACTTGGTAAGTAATTATTATTATACGCTTTAACTTGCTGTAACTCTGCTTTATAAATTTTATAAAGTAAAGTTACTTGCCTACTTTATAAATCTCCATTACTGTGGAACTGGTGGGCGGTTAGAAAATTTTACTACTAACAGAGATACAAAAGTGAGCAGTAGGTATAAAAAGGTTGACTACCCCTGGCCTAAACGCTTTACCTTCTAACATCTTTACTTTTTACAGCTGGGATTTCAACATAAGTTTAGAGTGGACAAAAACATTTAGATCAAAGCAATAGCAATTCTATTATGTTAGATAAACTCAAACTTCTCTTCCAGTTCCAATGTAGAAAATATCAGTTGTATTTTTTTTAATTCCTCCAGTCACCTAAAACATAACATAACCCTTTCCTTTCTTTTTTTTTACTTTTTTTCCTTTCTTCCTCCCTTCTTTCCTTCCTTTTTACTTCCTTCCTTTTTTCCATTTTCTTTTCTTCTTCTCCCTTCTTCCTTTTTTTGCCTCCTTATTCCCTTCCTTTTACTTATTTATTTGTGGGGTTTTTTGCCACACATTTTATGACTTCAACTAATTGTGTATCATTTTTGAGTAATGGTGATTATAAATCACTGATCATCATCTTTAATTATATATCACACTTTCTACAAAAGGCAAGTATGTCAAAGCATATTTGCCCATGGTCATCACTTTCCAAACTCCACGGTCTTCTGGTCTTATAATAGAGTGAAATAAGAAACACGTGTTTATATGGTGCATTTGGTTTTTTTAGAACAGTAATTGTGCTGATAAATTGATACATTTTACAGCAACAACTAACATTTTTATTGTTCTCATAACTAGTTTATCAGTCACACTCAAAATATTTTATATAATTTTTCTTGTTTAATTTTATGAGGCAAATAGTATACTTTATTCTAAATTTTATTTTGAAGGAAAGTTAAGTAGCATTGTCAAAGTCACACAATACTAAGTTTGGGTTATTATCTTGATGTAAGTGTCTTAATATTGAAAAATTATTGTCAAAAAAATTTTAAATTGTGCAAGTAAATACAAAGAAGTACTTTTTTGTAACAAAGGGAATGTTGAACAGAAAGAAAATGTTGAAAGATGCATATACCTTAAGACACTAATAAAAAACAGATCCATTCTCTCAGCTGCATCATTTTGTCTCTAGAATCAGGAATGGTCTTCTGGCTGTGTAGGCTGGTTATAGATCTTTGGGAGAATTTGTAGTTTATTAAGGTTACTAGTTTATTCAGGAGGCACATTTGTTTATTCAAAGCCTATTTCTAAGAATGTTTCCTATTTATAAGAATTCTTCAGCAGGCATAATTATCAATTTTGTTGATCTTTTCAAAGAACCAGCTCCTTGTTCTATTAATTTTTTCTATAGTTTTTCTGTTCTCTAATTCATTTATTTCTGCTCTGATTTTTATTATCTCCTTTCTTCGGCTGCTTTTGGGTTGTCTTTGTTCTTCTTTTTCTAGTTCCTTAAGGTGGGAAGTTAAGTGGTTCACTTGGGCTCTCTCTTGTTTGTTCATATATGCCTGAAGCGATATGAACTTCCCTCTTATCACTGCTTTTGCTGCATCCCATAGATTCTGATATGTCGTATTGTTATTTTCATTAGTCTGTATATATATTTTGATCTCTGCACTTATTTCTTCTTTGACCCATTCATTTTTTAAAAGTATGTTGTTTAGTTTCCACATTTTTGTGGGATTTTTTTCCTCTTTTTTGCAGTTGAATTCTAGTTTCAAGGCTTTATGATCAGAAAATATGCTTGGTACAACTTCAATTTTTCTGAATTTGCTGATGTTGTTTTTGTGGCCCAACATATGGTCAATTCTTGAGAATGATCCATGTACACTAGAGAAAAATGTATACTCAGTCACTTTGGGATGAAATGTCCTATAGATGTCTATCATATCCAGGTGCTCTAGTGTTTTGTTTAAGGCCACTATGTCTTTGTTGATTCTCTGTTTGGATGACCGATCTAGAGCTGTCAGTGGTGTATTGAGGTCTCCAAGTATGATTGTATTTTTGTCAGTTTTTGTTTTAAGATCAATAAGTAGCTGTCTTATATATTTTGGTGCTCCTTGGTTTGGTGCATATATATTAAGAATTGTTATGTCTTCTTGATTCAGTGTCCCCTTAGCCATTATGAAATGGCCATTTTTGTCTCTGAGTACTTTTCCTGTCTTGTAGTCAGCATTATCCGATATGAGTATTGCTATGCCTGCTTTTTTTTGGATGTTATTTGCTTGGAGTATTGTTTTCCAGCCTTTCACTTTGAATTTGTTTTTATCCTTGTTACTTAGATGAGTTTCCTGTAGGCAGCATACAGTTGGATTTTCTTTTTTAATCCATTCTGCTACTCTGTGCCTTTTTATTGGTGAGTTTAATCCATTTACATTTAGTGTAATTATTGATACTTGTGAGTTCCCTATTGCCATTTTATAGATTGCTTTCTGTTAGTTTTGTGTCTTGTTTGATTCTTCTCTTTCGTTTTTCTATCTTTTGTTTTTATTTGGTTGTATTCCATACATCTTTCCTCTGTTGCTATCTTTTTTATCTCATGTGCTTCTGTGGTGGTTTTTTCAATGGTGGTTACCTTTGAGTAATGAAAAGGGTCCCTACCCTGTTCATTGTAGCGAACTATTTTGTGAGTACTTTTGCACTCCATCGTCCTTTGCTACTGTTAATCTCCATCTTCTCCCCCTCTTTCTTTTTGTTGTTGTCACAGTTTAAATTTGGTTTTATTGTATTCTTCTTGGAGCTTTTACTTGTGGCTCTGTTTTTTTTTGTTCTTTGTATCTGATTGGAGAACCCCCTTTAGTAATTCCTGGAGTGGGGGTTTTCTGACGATAAATTCCCTCATCTTTTCTGTATCTGTGAATGTTTTTATTTCTCCTTCATATTTGAAGGATAGCTTTGATGGGTATAGTATTCGTGGCTGAAAGTTCCTCTCTTTCAGGACTTTAAATATTGGGGTCCACTCTCTTCTAGCTTGTAGAGTTTCTGCTGAGAAATCTGATGATAATCTAATGGGCCTTCCTTTATATGTTGTATTCTTCTTTTCCCTGGCTGCCTTGAGAATTTTTTCTTTGCTGTTGGTTTGTGTCAATTTCATTATGATATGCCTTGGAGTAGGTTTGTTGGGGTTAAGAAAACTTGGAGTTCTGTTTGCTTCTTGAGCTTGAGGCTTTAGTTCTTTCCACAGGCTTGGGAAGTTCTCATCTATTATTTGTTTGAGTATGTTCTCCATTCCATTTTCTCTCTCTTCTCCCTCTGATATACCTATTATTCTTATGTTATTCTTTTTGATGGAGTCAGAAAGTTCTTGTAGGGCTATCTCATTTTTTTAAATTTTTGAGTCTCTTTCTTCTTCTCTCTGTTGTGCCTCAAGTTGCTTGTCTTCTATTTCACTAATCCTCTCTTCTATCTGACCTGTTCTATTAGCTAAGCTTGTTATTTTGTTTTTCAGCTCGTGAATTGAGTTTTTCATCTCTGTTTGATTTGTTTTTATAGTTTCAATTTCCTTGGACATATATTCTTTGTGATCATTGAGTTGTTTTCTGAGCTCCCTAAATGGCCTTTCTGTGTTTTCTTGTATTTCTCGGAGGATTTTTAGGATTTCTATCTTGAATTCTCTGTCATTTAGCTCCAAGGTTTCCAATATATTAAATTTTTTCTCCATAGATTTTTCCTCATTTAGCTGTATTACCTCTCTTTCCTTTGTATCCATGATATTCAATTTTCTCTTCCTTAATGGCATCTGAGGGTGGTTTTGTTGATAGTATTAATGAGATTTCATAAAGAATAAAAAGTTAAAAAAATAATAAAAAAATAAAAAATCGAAAAGTTTTTTTTAAAAAAATTAATAATGAAATAAAGAAAAATAAAATAAAATAAAAATTAAAAAAAAGGAAATTATTCCCCCCCCTCCTTTTTTCCTCTCCTCTCCTCTCCCCCCATTATTGAGAAAATCTTGTGGTGGACTGTGAATTATAACAAACAATGCCTGTGATGGAGGGCCTGAATTGGGGAAAAGTAATAAAGAGGCAAAAAAAAAAAAAAAACAAAAAAAAAAGAAAGAAAAAAAAAAGGAAAAAAAAAAAGAGCGTATGGACCCACAAAAAGCAAATAAGGAAAAAATTTGGGTCAAGAATAAAATGATTTGCTTTTAGGTGTTGGTTGTCTAAGAGTTATGATGAGAGGAATAAGAGGAAAACGGAAAAATGGGGGGACAAATTAAAAAATTACTATTGTATTTAGTGGAACAAGAACTAGATAATATGGAGAGCCAGGGATGGGAGCACTGCTAGTGAGTTAAAAAGGTGAAGTAAAAACCCCCCAAAATGCCACAAACATAAGTTTGAGTCCCAGATAAGATAATTTGTTTGTTATTGAGGTTTGAATGAGAGGAGATGTAAAGGAGAAAGGAAGAAACTAATATAGAGGGAGAAAAGAAAGAGACAGAGAGAGAAAAAAAAAAGAGGGAACCATTAAAAGAAGAAAAAAGAAAGGAGAGAGAGAGAGAGAGAGTTAAGGGTTTTGGAGTGCAACCCTCATAGAGAGAAAGGAAGAGAAGAGAAAAGATTATGGGAGATGTAACACTTATGGGTAGTGTAGTTCAAGGAGAGGAGAGAGTAAGACCAGTAGAGAGTTAATCGGCCAAATTGGAGGAGGAAAAAAAAGTATCAAGAATGAAGATAAGAGAAACAAACGAACAAATATAATAAAATGGGATAGGTTATAAAGTCTGCAGATTATTCTTGATTTTGAGAGGTTATCTTCTTGCTTTTTCTTTTCTCTCCCTCTTCCTGGTCGGTGACTCTGTACCCCGGGTTCTGCCCCTTTGGCATGCTCAGGTAGAGGTTTGCAGTTGATAAGTCTCTATGGCAATGTCATGTATTGTGCTTTAGTCTCGTTGGCAGTCGAAGCTCATTAGCATTTATAGGCTCCGACAGTGAGAGAGTCCGTGTTCCTGGAGCCTTTCTCCTAGTCTTTCCTTCCTCAATTAGTAGCCTGATAATCCAGCTATGGGGTTGCTGCTGCCTCTGCCTGGATAGTAAGAGGCTCAAAGAGCTGGCAACTCCCCACTCTATTTCCACTCAGCACAGGGCTCTGGGTAAGGCTCAGTCAGTCAGAGCTGCTAGCATAATCAGGCGGGCTTTCCGCCCACTCAAAGACCTCTGGCTCTGCCACTCTGTCCGGTAACACAAGCGGGAGCCCACTTCTGGGGCGCTTGGAGGAAACTCTCACTCACTGTCTGCGACCAGGATATCCAGCCAGCAGTCTCACGCTCTGAGTGAAACCTCCAACCGCAGGGAAAAGTTGCAGCGTTGGAATTGAGTCTCGCTCCGTCCCCATGCGCGGCTTTTGCAGGGCGCTGGGGTGGCCTGAGATTCCGGTTTGGCCCACACAAAGGCCCCTGACTCTGCCCCTCTGTGCGATAACACGGGCGCGCACTGCCGAGGCACTCGGAGGAATCGCTCACTCCTTATCTGCGCGCGCAAACCAGGATATGAGGCCGGCCACGCTTCCCTCTGAGTGAAACACCCTCCAGCACGGAAAATCTCCACCGTTGGAATTAGTTCTCACTCCCTCCCGTGCGTGGCTTTCCCAGGGCGCTGGGGCTGCCCAGAGACTCTGCCCTCAGCCCACAGAAAGGCCTCTGACCCTGCCTCTCCGTGGGGCAACACGGGCACCCACTCTCGGGGCCTAGGAAGAAATTCTCTCCCATTAACTGCGCACCGACCAGGAGACCGGGTAAAATGGCCGCTCCGCTTGTCTTTCTTTGTTTGGGTTTGGCGCGAGTGTTAGCTTGTATTGCCCGGGTTGCCACAGGATCAGATTTTCCTCGGCTTGGATCTCCGTGACACAGCCTGGTTCGGCCGTTTGTGTCGCGGCCTGGATCTATTTACCCCCTTTGCCTGCCTCAGTTTCTATATTCACAGTTACCAGAGAAAGCCGCCCTGTTTAGGTTAGTGAGGAAGGCGGAGCATTTCTTACTCCCTATTTCCTTCGGGGTTTGGTTATATATTTAGCCAATTTTTCACTCAATCATACCTTTGGGTGTATTGCGAAGCATCTGGAAGCTCCAAGTATAGGTTTTTCTGTTTCTGGCTGAAGATCTTGTTGAGTTTTGGGAGAGATTTATCGGTATTGCTTCCTACCCCGCCATTACTCTGACCAGGCATAATTATCAATATACACTTGTACAGGCCCTGGTTGGTTGGCTTGGTGGTAGAGCATTGGCCCTGTGTGTGGATATCCAGGGCTCAATTCCTGGTCAGGGCACATAGAGAAGCACCCATCTGCTTCTCCACCCCTCCACCTCTCGCTTATCTCTCTCTTTCTTCCTTTCCTGCAGCCATAGCTCGATTGGAGTGAGTTGGCCTTGGGCACTGAGGATGGCTCCATGGCCTCTGTCTCAGGTGCTAAGAAGAGCTCGGTTGTTGAACAATGGAGCAACACCCCAGATGGGCAGAGCATTGCCCCCTAGTGAGTTTGCCTGGTGGATCCGATTGGGGCACATGCAGATGTCTGTCTCTCTGCTTCTTCTCCTGTCACTAAATTAAAAAAAAAGAGAGAGAGAGAGATACACTGTTTATTCCAGTGAATAATAATTGATCCTTGACTCAGTAGTTACTAAGTTTTTAAACTACTTTGCTCATTGCCATATTATCCCTTCTTTCTATGGGTAGTCTATGGAATCTATTTAAATTCGTCAGTAGTTTTTACCTAAGCAGTTTTTCAGTCCCTGGGACAAATACAATAAATAGCAGTGCCATGTTGACCTCTGTTCATCACAGACTGAGAAACAAATTAATTCTCTTGAATTTTTCTTGCAATCTTTTTCTAATTCATCTCTCCTACAACACATTCATCACCAAGTCCTTGAAACCTTAAACTCTTGAACAATCCTGCATTTCTAAAACAAAATATCCATGTTTTTCATCATATATTTCCTTTTGTATATTTCTATCTTGAAGATTTAGTCAGAATGCACAATCCCAACAAACACAGGGCAGCTTTCTCTGCTCTACAAGTACTTTAGGGATAAAATAAGAGATGTCTCCATCTATGCTTCCCCAATACTCTTAGTGATCCCAGTTCCTTGTTCTTTGGCTAAGTGTTCATGAGGCCTCACAATTAGCTCCACCTACATTAGTGAATTGTTCTCTGTATTATCTCTTATCTCTGCCAATCAATGTTTCCCATGGTTAACCACAGAACAGGAACTAAGGCTATAAAATGATATTGAGATGATACGCCCTTCCATGTTCTTTACACACATGTTTTGTTGAATTATGGAACTGTGTGGCTACTTGGTTGCTAAAAAGACTTTCTGTTAATCTTCTATTATTTTTTATTTATTTCTTCTTTTCCAAGTTGAAAGGAGGAAAGATAGAGAGACAGATTCCCACATGCACCCCAACTGGAATCTACCTGGCAACCCTTGTCTAGGGCCAATGCTTTCCCATCTAGGGCTATGCTCACAACCGAGCTATTTTTAGTACCTGAGCCAGAGGCTCCATGGAGCTATCCTCAGGGTCTGAGGCTGACGAGCTTAAACCAATCAATACATGGCTGCAGAAGGGGAAGACAGAGAGAAAGAGAGAGAGAAAGAAGGAGAGGGGGTGGAGAAACAGATGGGCACTTCTCCTGTGTGTCCTGACCAGGAATTGAACCCAGGACATCCACATGCTGGGCCAATATTCTACCACTAAGCCAACGGGCCAGGGCCCGTTAATGCTCTTTTAAGCATCATGTTAAAGTCATGGCCTATCCTTCTCTTATTTCAGCAGCTTTTAGATATTTCAGTGGGCTAGTGATTCCTCAGTTCTTCAACAACTTAAAATTATTTCACCAATGGTGAGCATGTTGTTACATGGTCCTGCTCCTCAATCTTCTTATACCACCTATTATACTTGATAATGTAAACTATGTAAATTTTCAATGAAATTACAAACTGAAGAATTAAACAAACCCCCAAAACAGAAAATTGTTTTCTTATTTCTAGATGTAATTAAAATCCTATATTACAAAATCCTAATACAATGACAATAAACATAAGAAAAAATAAGTAATGTTTTATTGGATTCTAGTAAACAAAAGTTTTTAAAATTTAAATTTACTGAAACAAAATAATATATTAAATTTTTTTTCTATAACTTTATTTTTTTTAATTTTATTTAGAAAATTAAATTTAACAGGGTAACACTGATCAATTAGAGTTCATAGGTTTCAAGTAAACATTCTATAGCATTTTAACTGTTTATTATGTTATATATTCATCATCCAAAGTCAGATCACTTTTCATTACCTTATATTGTCCCTCCTTATACCCTTTTCCCCACCCCCTCCCACACATCCCCCTCTCCCATATCCTTCTCCCTAACATTTTCCTCCCTTTGGTATCCATTTCCTTGAGTCCAGTTTCATAACCTACTTATGTGTAAAATAATAATAATTTCTATGTGTAATAAACATATGTCTCCATATAGCCCTGGCTGGTTGGCTCAGCTGTAGAGCATTGGCCTAGAGTGTGGAAGTCCCGGGTTCGATTCTCAGCCAGGGCACACAGGAGAAATGCACATTTGCTTCTCCACCCTTCTCCCTCTCCTCTCTGTCTCTCTCTTCCACCTCCCACAGCCAAAGCTCCATTGGAGCAAAGCTGGCCCAGGTGCTGACAATAGCTCCATGGCCTCCACCTCAGGTGTTAGAATGGCTCCAATTGCAATGGAGTAATGCCCCAGATTGGCAGAGAAGCGCCCCCTGGTGGGCATGCCTGGTGCATCCTGGTCGGGTACATGTGGGAGTCTGTCTGACCGCCTCTCCACTTCTTACTTCAGAAAAATTTAAAAAAATTATATATATATATATATATATCCATATAATAAATGATTAATAAGTATTTGTTCCATGGATGAACTAGAATTTTTAAGGAGCTACTCTTAGCAAAAGCAAACAAACAAACAGGTGAACAAAACAAATAAAAAGTAAATTCAAGTGAGAAAGGAACTCCACCACTCATGAGTGATTTGTTATGGAAAGAGAAGTGTGAAGGAAATGGGTGGAGAGACTCCTGGAGGAGATATTGCTTGAGGTTTGCAGAAGAGTTGATGAATGGAGAGTACACTTAGGGTGAAAGGGTGGCACTGGTGGACAAGGGACTAGATAGAATGAATAGATGCAGTTGCAGTGAGAAAAAAGGCTTTAAAGGGAATATTAGAAAATTTTCCTACAAGCACAATTCAGTGAAATTTTTATACGACCCCTCAAGAAAACTCATAAGAAAATCAATTGTTCTTCAAGGATTTTGAAAGTCAATCCTTTTAACTTTGAAGCAACACCACTCTGAGACTGGCCTCAAAGTAGCTCAGTTTCTAGGATCCTGAAACATCTAATCCATCCCCTCCACTGCTTACCTCTCACACTTATTGCAACACAAATAGACTATCAATTCTCTGAAGACAATGTATTAGGTGTCATATATTAGGGTTCAGATATTAACCCTGTTTTCCAAGTTAGGTTGAGGTTAAGAAAAGGCTGGTTCTGGTAGAGTCTTACTCACTTTAATAGGATCAGTCCTGGAAGAGTGACCCACTTGCATCTTTCCTGGAAAAGATGAACCAGGGTGAGCACAGGGTACCTAGGTAAACTCAAACTCAAATTGTATTAAACATAAATAAAATGGATCAGTGATGGGAGTCCAAAGTGAAAGAGAGGCTGGTGTCAGCAGGTGGGGAGACTGCGCTTGGATGACACACAGAAGTTTGCTATGTAGCTGACAATAGGAAGGCTGGATTTGCTAGCTGGGTTTCAGGGGCGGGTCTGCAAAAGCAAAGAGAGTTCTGGCAGGAGTCAAATGGGACAAGCTTAAACCATATGTGATTGTCCCTTAAATATTCTTTTTATTTTTATAATTTTATTTATTTATTTATTTTAGAGAGGAATTGGGGGAGAAGCAGGAAGCATCAACTCCCATATGTGCCTTGACCAAGTAAGTCCAGGGTTTCAAACAAGCAACCTCAGTGTTCCAGGTCGATGCTTTATCCACTGTGCCATTGCAAGTCAGGCCTTCTTTCTATTTTTTAAATAGAAAATATCTTTTTTTTTCCTTGGCTGCTCTTCTGGGACCCAATATCCATAAAGCTTTATACAGTGACAGATTCCATAAGTATGTGAGATTTCAGTTGTTTAAAAAAATGCACAGCATTTATTAAGAAGATGACATGATTACTAGATCTTTTAGCAAAACTTGTAAAAGATGGAACCCCATTATCAAAACAGAGCATGTAGACTAGACTGTAACAGGGGAGTCAGACAGACTCAGTTCTCAGAACTCGACACTGAGTCAAGGCTGATCTAGTAGACATTCTGAACATGGGTCTTAATCGGGAGATGCATACCGTCTCCTGCCATATGAATGTAGGACTATGCTATGAAGACTTGCAGATTAAGAGACAGAGAGGCACCCTAGGACAACAGCTCTAAGCAGATGAGAGTCCAGAGGCATCTCTGACCCCATATCAGAAACAGTGCATGCTGGAAACAGCAAAATAGCAGAATAAGATTTAGCAACACAAGAAATGTTTAGGCTCTCAGAACAGAGACTAGGAGTCAGCATGTTCCTTGTCCTTTACTTTACCCCCTAAGAATTTCTTCTGTCTGCTTCCTTAAGTTATTTGTAAGGCTGGGGATGGGGCTTCAGTCCTTGGATCTGCTGACAGAGACTGTTGCCACACTGTGGCCCCTTGAAGCATTTCATTTGGTCTCCGAGTATTTCACTGTTGCAATGACAAGTGAAAGTGGTGCCTTGCATGAGGATCAGGAATCAAACGACAGTTTGCTAATCTGAGTAGGCATTGTCACCTTGACAAGTGGCGTCTAATGTGGGGTACAAACCCACCTTCCTGAGATTAAGAGTCTCATGCTCTACTGACTGAGCTAGCTGGGAATGGGAACCAAATGACAGGTTTGCTACTCTGAGTAGTCATTATTACTGTGACATATGAAACTTTTTACTTTGGAACTCGGGGATATTGTTGATCTTTTTGGTTCCCAATCACAAGCAGTAATGATAAAGGCTGTAGTATAGGGTTTAGTAGACCATTATTAGCATTTTAACAAATGCTATTATAAGTTACATCCAATCTACATTGGCAAAGTGAAGTGGCAGTTTAGAAACATTATACAGATGAATTACTTTGTTCTGTGTTACTTCATGTAAGCACATTAATTCTCAGGTTACCTGTAGGTATTATACTGCCTACCAATTGCTAAATTGCTCTGTGATTGGTGGACTTCCAAAAAGATTTGTGGAAGAAAACATACCCTGCAATGTAACGTTGATATTGACTGGACACCACCATTCACATTTTACTGCAAAAAATACATTGGCTAGAGTTTTACTCGCTTTAAATCCCCTCCAGGCCTCCCACATTCCTTGGCTAGATGTCAGGGCCTGAGTTGACCACTGGCCAGATCTGGACCTCTGATCGTTTTGGCAACATCCAGGCTGTTTGCAAGTCTGTTCTCCCAGGTGCATTCCTTTCCTCTGTGCCTAGGGATGCCAAGGGATGCCAAAGGTACTGTTATGACAGCATAGGATTCCTTGTCACAAGAATAAAATTCAGTGAACTTTTATAGCAACAGCTGCTCTCCTGGAACTGGGAGAAATAATTCTCCAAGTAATCACAAAAGAAAAAAGGAAAAGGGATAAAAGAAGAAATAGAAACAAATATATTATATTCAGAAAAAGTATCAATGAGGCAGGAGGGAGGGTTAAGACCAGTATTTATTGTGTTTTGACTATGGTTTCAAGGTTCCCATTAAACCGTGGAATGGGAGAAATCCAAGCAGTCAGATGTGCATGTCACAGCCAAGAAATGCTGTCATCTCCAACACTGCCAGCTCTCCGGTCTCCAGGGCCAAAATTGTAGAAGTGATTTTCTAGTCTGAAAAATCTAAAGATGTAGAGCTAAAAAGCATATTGGGTATTTCACAATGTTTGATAGCTGATGATTGTGTAATGGAAAAAAGAAAAAAAAACAGAACACTTTCTCATATCTGCTAGATGGTGTAAGTCGATTAGGGAGGGAAAGTCTTTAAAAAAAAAAACGCAGTGAGAACCTGAGAGTGATGACTGTGGACATCTTTATGGAGCCAGAAATTATAACAACAAAGAGAAAGTATGTAATAAAGTTCCCTCGTTATTTCAGAAATTTTGGCTGTGAAAAAAATGAAGTCTTGTTGCAAAAATGATCAGGGAAGTTTGAATTCTTCTGAACCCTTTCGGAGAAACAATGAAAATTTCCATTTCCTCCTAGACAGGCAACAGGCTGCAAGTAAGTCATCGATACTGAGATCTCTGACTCTAACATCAGGACTGATGTGGACAGCTTTGGATTTACACAAAGGAACCACATATTCTACTTGCAGAAAAAAGATACATCCATGAACGCTAACATAAATTTTTACATAGTTGCAAATGTTGTCTGTCTAAAGAAATTCTCTTCTGTTTGAAGCATGTCTACTGTGTGCCAGTCATCATGGTGTTCTTGTGTTTCACAGTTTGTGAGCTGCCTGCTCCCAGTTAAAACCAGTGCAGATGAATCTATGGATCCTCAGGGTTCCAAAAAATAATGGTTGATGTACTTTTTCCAAGTGTAAAACCCTGTTGATGCAAGACTTCAGTGATAGAAGAGAGGTTGTTTAATGGTAGAAAATGTCAGTCAGTTAATTAGGAAGCGAATTTATTGCTTGGACCCTGATGTTCCTTCTCAGGGCTGTCAGTTCTGTACTTAATTTCTAAATATTTGACTAGTTCATGGAGGCCAAGTGACTGCCATTATGTCTCATTCTTGTTAGTTTCCCAGATTTCATTCCTCTCTATTTCCTGCATTTGGTCCTTTCTTTACTACCAGAATGTTACTGGGCAACAAGCTAGACAGTACTTTCACTCATTTCTGAAAGTAAATTCTACATTGAAAAAAAGCCTAATTGACCCTGGTTGGTGGCACAGTAGATAGAGCATTAGCTGGCATATGGACACCCAGGTTCCATTGCTAGTCAGGACACACAGGAGAAGCAACCATCTGCTTCTCCCCTTCCCTTCCCTCTTCTTTTCCCACAGCCAGTGGCTTGATGGATTCGAGTGTGGCCTTGGGCACTGAGGATAGCTCCATTGGCAGTCATCAGCCTCAGGCACTAAAAATAGCTCAGTACTGGAACATCAGCCCAGTTGGGGTTGCAGGGTTTATCCCAGTTGGGGTGCATGCAAGAATTGCCTCACTGTCCCCCTGTTTTACACTAGATAGAAGAGGAGGAGGAGGAGGAGGAGGAGGAGGAGGAGGAGGAGGAGGAAGAAGAAGAAGAAGAAGAAGAAGAAGAAGAAAAGAAGAAGAAGAAGAAGAAGAAGAAGAAGAAGAAGAAGAAAAGCAGCCTAATTTATCAAACTTTTTTAACCCATCTCTATATCATTATAATAAAAATTCAATTGCTATAATCCCTAAATTTGTATTCATACTTCTCCAAGATAACATAGATTCTCCTTAAGATCAAATTAGCTGCAATTGGAAAAGTGTATGTTATATTTATTTTCTTTTATCATATTTTTTCCCATTCTCTATAGCCTACATTTACTTGGTCCTAAAATAAAGTGTATGTGTTTATTATAGTGAGGGCATCCAATTATATCTAGTTTTTAATTTCAGAATGATGTCTCATTCCACTGAAATAACATATATGATAGTATAAAATAAAACACCAACAGACTTATTTGCTAGCTATTACTCTTCTCAAAGTTTCTCTACAAATGGTTCTATAAATTCCCCAGGAATTCCTTACAAAATCTCAGGAACAGACACTTCATATCTTCCATATAGGAATCCTTCCTGGTCTACACCCTCCCATTTTTTGATGCTGATGAGATTAAAAGAAGTTCACTACAAATGAATCAATGTTTATTGTTGCTACTTCCTTTCTGGCCATGTGAATCTCAAGATTAGGAGACATGGTTCTCCAGTTTTAATAATACTATATCTCCAATGGCAGCAATTTGAATGAGGGAGGAAGGAGTAAAGGACATCTAACCAAATTAGACGCATGTAATGCCACCTCTGGGTTAATGATTACAGGGAGAGAGGAAAGTGTACCTTGAGGAGTGTCTGAAAAGTTCAATTTGGAACATTGCTTTGTGTTATACCCTTATAAAATAACCAGTCAGCAGTTGATAATACACAAATATATGTTAGAAGACTAGTGTGGTCTATATATACAGCTGTGAAAGTTATCAGGGTATAAATAGTAATTACAGTTATGAGAATGGACAATTTAACCCCTGAAGTCTATAATAAGAGATGGTATCAGACAAAAGATCGTCTGCAGTTAAGGAACATGTATGGATTGATAATGTGAAAGACTTCTGTGCAATATCCAAGAGGAATAAGAGAAAATCAATAAAAAAAAAGAACTTGGTTATTCATGGGATGTGGAGACAACACATGAACAGTTGAAAATGATTCTGAAGTTTTGAATATGGATACCGGTTTTCGTGAATTGTAAATGTATGTAAGTTTATTTGCACAGTTAAATTCCAGTTTAACAAGAAGCAATATGGGGGAAAAGTTTGCAATAATAAAACTATTTCTAAGGCCAGACCAATGGCCTTGAGCATTAGAGCCTTGTTGATCTCATTACAACAAAATTCTCTACAATGAATTATTTAGTATAATGACTTTTCCGAGTCTTTGTCTATAGAGTAATTCTTTATTTATAATGTAAAAATCATAAGAATACAAACTGTTCCATGAAAGTTGATTTAAGTTAAAAAAAATTTATTCTCTGGAGTCATAGTGGTTTATCCAATGTGAAATGTGTTGTGCTCTGCTGGAGACTGAAGGTGGGCTCTGGGTGTGCATTTAAATGGAACTAATGAATTTCCTCTGTGCAGTCCAGCCTGGGGAGAAATGGAGAAGACTGTTTAATAAAGCATGCAGTAGAATTGCCCTCTCTGGCTCTCCAGATTAGAATAGTGGAGCATGGCATTATTATTCCCTTTCTTCTCTAACTCTATTCTTGTTTTTCTGTTACTGTAATTTCTTACACTCTCACCATCTCATTTTCTTTTCTGCCCACTGTCTCTTCCTTCTTCTTCCTTCATGCCTGTCTGCATCCTTCCTTCTCTACCTTTTCTCCTCCATCCCTGCCTTCCTTCCTGTTCTTTAATTAAGGCTAGTATCCCAGCGACGATCTGAGGAGATGCTCACTGCATGCACATCTTTCCCCACACACGTTCCCAGAAGCCCTCACGGTACTCCCTCTTCTGCTAAACCCCTGCTGACTTCATAAAGAAGACCTCGACTTTGTGTAAAGGAACCAGGTGCATTTCTACCTTTATTGTTTTTGTTTATTTGTTTATTGCTTGGGTTTATTTTTTTTCCCAAGAAGTCTGTGCTTTCTGCTTTTGAGTTGACTCTGGGGAGAGCAGAGGCAATTTACCAATTCCTGCTTTCTTTGTTCTGACTATGCATCGAGTTCAGAGCAAGGCTGGGTGTTTCAATTCTCTTTGAAAGAGCCTTTCCATAAGATACGGAAAAGGCGACCTGCATGGTTACAACTGGGGGTAGAAACTAGGGGATGCAATTTAGCAATCTACCTTTATAATTAGCTCTTCAGGTAATCACAATGCACACCAAAAACCTGAAAACTTTACTCTAAAATTATTATAAACTTTGAGATGAGAGAAATGGTTAATTGCAAGAAAAACAATCACCTAAGCTGCTTCTTTCTACTCTACTGGCCATCAGAATCAGTTCATAATAAGATTGTAAACTTCCTGAGGTCAGGAATTTTGCCCTCTATTTCTGTGTGGCTTAGACAGGCACCTGAAAGGAGTGCCCTGGAAGTGGAAACGCCAGAGCTCCAGCTCTGCACTGTCTCACCATGGGAAGGTTCGTGATCCTCCCTCAACCTCATTTCACTTACCCAATAGAAATATAATACTCAATCACAAGAAAATTGTGAACATCAAGTGTGCTGGTTAATTAGTATAAAATGCAATGGGTATATAAAGAATATGGTAGAGGACACAGTGTGAAGTTGGAATTTTTAAAATGTTATTATTTCTACCTTTGGCCTCTATGAAACTTCATTTTCCTATTTGTAAAATGGCAATTTTATGTATCACATTTGTGTGTGTATGTGTGTGTGTGTGTGTGTGAGAGAGAGAGAGAGAGAGAGAGACAGGGACAGAGAGAGAGACAGAGAGAGGGACAGAGACAGACAGACAGGAAGGGAGAGAGATGAGAAGCATCAATTCTTTGTTGCAGCTCCTTAGTTGTTCATTGATTGCTTTCTCATATGTGCCTTGACCAGGAGACTACAGCAGATCAAGTGACACCTTGTTCAAGCCAGTGACCTTGGGCTTCAAGCCAGTGACCTCTGGATTCAAGCCAGCAACCTTGCGCTTCAAGCCAGCAACCTTTGGGCTCAAGCCAGCGACCATGGGGGTCATATCTATGATCCCACGCTCAAGCCAGTGACCCCAGGCTCAAAGTGGTGAGCCCGCACTCAAGCCAGCAACTTTGGGGTCTCAAACCTAGGTCCTCTGCATCCCTGTTCAATGTTCTATCCACTGCACCACTGCCTGGTCAGGCTCATATCACATTTTGATGAGACGATAACAAGAGGAAATATGTGAAAACACCTATTGTAGCTTTGCCAGCAATGTATGGTTACTATTACCCTATTGGCTGAATTTCCTGATAATCAGTAAATCAAACTAGATCCATCACATAGTTACTGTCTCTTACATACAAATCCCTCTGCTAGGTAAACTTCTAGGTTCAAAACGAAAGTCACAGAGCTCCCCAACTCCAGGAACTCATAGTCTTCTCGTGAGTGAAATGAGTAAGTACATACATACTCTGGAAGAAGGTAACCTCCGCTCTGTAATGTTCACTGAGCAGCTCCGGATTAAAGTCTACAAGAGCTTTGGAGAAGCAAGAAATTAATTCTGACTTGGAGATTAAACATCTCTGCTTAATGCTGGTTGATTTCAACAGAAAAAACAAAGTTAAAGAAAGTCTTATCTCTGCTCACTTAGTCTGTTGGGGAGGGCTCCAATTACTCAGGAAAGAGAAGGAGCAAAATACAGCAGAATCTGATTAAATAGAACGCATCAAATATGGATAATGAAATTTTCTCGTTATTTCTGTCTTTAATACCAAAATGTCCATATTTTGCTGTTGCTATTCCTATTTGTACTAATGCTTATTCATACATTTCTTATTGAATTAATATAAATTCAACAATGGTAGGCACTGTAGTAAATATGCATGATTAATAATATATAATTTTTTACTTCAATGAATCTATTTTTTTGTAGATTAAAAGACATTAACAAAAATAACAAAGCAACGCAAGGAGGTCTGCAACTAGCTAGAAAAAGTGAATTTTATAAGGATTAGTAGATGAAAAAATATTTTGGATTGTAACAAATAAGTGGAATTGAAGCTAAATAAATTGATTGTATCAGAGATGCCATAAGGAAGGAAGTATTTCAAAAATATCAAGAAATTGCCACTATACAGATAGGTTGGAATTCGTAGAGATGAAGAGCAAGGGGGGAAATCAGCAGTTTTTATAGTATCTAAGAATGTCACATTTCTTAGATGATTGAATTCCAAAATTCTCATTTTAAAGGACACCATTGTTGATTAAAATTTTATGAGTGTGTATAATATAGAAAGCAGACACAAGTACAACATAGCCTAGTGGTTGAAATAATGAGATTAGGAGGGCAAGTAATTGGCAATTACTTTCTTTGGGGACTTGGACAACTTATTTAAGCTTTCTAAACCGAGGTTTCCTTAGCTGTCATGTGATAGTAATAGCAGTGCATGATTTTTTTATTTTTTATTTTTATTTTACTGTGAGCAAGAGATGAGGTAAGCAAAGTATTTGGCACAGAGCCTGGAACATGGTAAGCACTCAGCAACTCTTAACCATTACCATTATCAGAAGGACTTAGAGCTTGGACAGAAGTTGGAGGACTTATACAGGCCATTTGAAATGCCTAGACAATTTTATTTAACATGAATTCTGGGTATACACTTCTTTTGTTTTCCAATTTCTTCTAGTTTTGAGTGAATCACTAGGTGCTGGTTTCTTAAGAGTTTAAGATGGTGCAGTGAATACTGTCGATGCTGTGCCTGCCCACGTCCTTTTGGCTTACCAAGGAGGACCCCACAAAGTTTCCATGTTAAGTTTACTGTTCCCGGTATTTTTTCACCTGAAGTTATGCTCAGGCCACAGGGGAAAACTTGGCTTGCATGGGAGACCAGAAGTGCAAGCCCAGGAGCAACCTCAAGTCATAAGAACAGGGAATTGTGAGCCAGCAACCCCAGTTTCTTCTCCTTCTGTGAACAACTCTGAGCTGCGTTCCAGAAATTCTATCAGATGACCTCCAGTGCAAATGGTCTTCAGTCTCCCAAAAGAATAACCTGCTCAAATGAAGTTTTTATAAATCTATCTTCTCTAACTTCCTAAGTCCTACACTTGGCTTCCTGTGCCACTTAGCAGTTTATGACCTCCATTTCCAATCTACCATTTTTTCCCCCGTTCTGTGACCATGGACATGGACCCTTTGGAATTTCTCCTTTACCAGCTGGCACAAGGTTAAGCTGTTGCATAGCAGTTGCTGGAGAGACACACGAAGGAGGAAGGGCGATTCTCCTCATTTCAGCCCGTGTCTCTATGCAGCCGCAGCAGCACTGGAAGCTTCTACAGGCCCAGCAGTTGCTCTCTGGGAACAGCTTCTCTCTGCTAATCCCTTGGTGGTTTTGAAGCAAGCACTTCTCGTCCAGCACTTCAGAAATGATTCCACAGCAGCCCACAGAGCAGCTTAACTCTGAGGTGACGGTGGCACAACACCTCCCTGGGAATGGCTCCCCTTAACACATCTTCATAGCCTCTGAGAGCTCATGGAGCCAGAACAGCACCCTCTTCAATACGGTCTGATCTTAGCCTCGGGGAGGAGTGTGCGTGTGTGTGTGTGTGTGTGGGGGGGGGTAAGCGTATAATCATGCATGCTGAATTGGTGGAGTCCCTTTACCAGGGGTGGCACTCTATCTCAGACTTTGGGATAGTGGATGCTCCTTATATTTGCTATCTCTATATTTTTAGTTCTCTTTACTCCTTACTAGATTATTTGGTTACTCCAAATTCATTTTGTAGTTAATTCTTCTTTATATGAAGCCTTCTATGCTCACATTTCTGTGTGAGTCCTCTCTCCTGACTCGACCCAGACTTGTATACTTCCCAACTAAACTACTTGAATTGAATCTTTCTCTCGGGATTTGCTTTTGAGGCGATGCAAAATGAAAATCCGAGTTATGGTAGACACATGAGAAAGCAGACTTTCAAGATGACAATGTGAAGTTGAATTTCTTGCTGATCAGTTGGAAACACGGATGCGACTTGTAATGCCGGTGGCCAAGGCCAGGCAGGTTCACACTGGATTCGGGCAGACAGTAGAGACACTCTGCGGCCAGAAAGCATCAGGTCATACCAATTTACTGGAGGCTTGTAAGGACAGGCGAGCAAATAAACAACAAGAGAGCTAATAAATAAATAACCTTATATGGGTTATGCACACGTGCCTCTGCCACGTGCTCACACCCTAATCAAGCAAAGTGCTTGCAGCCTGCACACCCGCAAACAAGTCTAACACAGCTGCCCCACACCACTTTTGATCAAAAATAGAATGTCATAACCCAGACATGCTGCAACATCACAATTACATAGATTCTCATTTATGATGGATTGGGATGAGAAATAGGGAAGCTAAAGCTCTGGCTTTTAATGGCTCTAGCACACTGGTTTTCAAAGTGTGATCCCTGGACCATCAGCATTAACATCCTGTGCAAACTTGGTAGAAATGCCTGTCCTTGGGCCCTTTCCCAGACTAACTGAATCAGAAACTCAGGAATTGGGGTACTAAAATCCATTTTATGAAGCTAAGTGATTATAATGAAGTGTAAAGTTTAAGAGCCAATGTTCTAAAACTTGAAAGACGTGTGTATAAATAGAAGATTGTGAAGCAGATGGACTTTCATAACCGACATAAAAAGCCTTGAAGAAAGAGAATGACAGCACAGGGTCAGCAAACTCTTAACTTAGGGTTGGAAAGGCAGAAGGGCTTTCATGGCAGGATCTGAGATCCTCCTTTGCACTTAGATGATGGATGTGCTGACCACTGGGCAGATTTGACCATTGGAGAGGTGTAATTACAAACGAATTTAAATTCACAGCTCCAGAAAACCTATGCCAAAGTCAGAGCAGTGATAAGAGAAAAGACGTTATGGCATAGGATGAGCCTTTTAATGGGTAAATGTGCTTGAGAACATTCAACCCTATATCCTCGCTCAGGATAGCCAGAGGAAAGCATTGTGCTCCTTACTGGAGAACATAGAAAGGGCTCATATGAGGTCAGTGCCTGGCAGACTATGTTTTCTCTCCGCCAGCCCTATACTTGCCTCCCTCTGATAATTCTAAATCAATAAAATCTAAGATCAAGTCTTATCTCCATTTACAAAATTCTGAAGACTATTTATAACATGGAAAGGCAGGAATTAGAAGATCATTTATAAAAATGATTCTAGAGTAGCCCTGGCCAGTTGGCTCAATGGTAGAATGTCAGCCCAGCGTGCAGATGTTCCAGTTTCAATTTCCAGTCAGGGCACACAGGAGAAGCGCCCATCTGCTTCTCCACCCCTCCCCCTCTCCTTCCTATCTCTCTCTTTCCCTCCAGCAGCCAAGGCTCCATTGGAGCAAAGTTGGCCCAGGCACTTAGGATGGCTCCATGGCCTCCACCTCAGGTGCTAAAATGGCTCTGGATGCAACAGAGCAATGCCCCAGATGGGCAAAGCATCGCCCCCAGTGGGCATGCCAGGTGGATCCCAGTAGGGTGCCTGAGGGAGTCTGTCTCTCTGACTCCCCACTTCTCACTTCAAAAAAATACCAAAAAATAAATAAATAAAAAGAATGATTTTAGAGTGTTACACTGAAAAAGGTTCAGAATATAAGGCAATACAAGAGAGAATGATTAAAAATACAGTCATTTTCTTTGACTCAGGAATCAGTATCCTCATAAAGACTCATAATGGTGTCTTGGAGCTTAGAGGCACAAAGGGACTACATAAGTGAGGGTGAAATACAGAATTATATTGGCAGAGTGTTGAGAAAGGGGATAAGAGATTAAAGATGGGAACATATAAGAGTGAGCATTAAGTGTATAAATCTTGGTGTCCTGCATAACAACCCACTAGAAAGTTCCCACAGCAAAGGAGATGCTGAACAACCACTGAATGATTTAAGCAGCAGATGTCACCTGGCTCTGTCCTTAGACCTGCTGCTGCTTGCAGACCTATAAACAAGTTTCCACGGTGGGGGAATGGAGGCTATGCATAGACCCAACTGCTTGCATTCCCTTTTGAGAAGCCTGAGGAGCGGCAGTGACCAACACTGACTTCCTCATAGGGTACCATTCCTAATGAGAATAACTGGCTACTGGGTAAGAAGATAACTAACATCTTTAGAAAAAAACTACCTAGACCAGTAAAAGTATAGGCCAGGGGTGACGGGTTTCAGAACGTTTAGTAGAAAAAGGAGATGATGAGCATATCTATCATTGCTTTGGAACCAGTTATAGCTATGGGAACTGTAAAAACTTTGTCCATTAACTTTCCTATTGTGGGAAATAAATCTTAGAATACGGAAGATCTTTTTTTATTATTATTTTATTTATTCATTTTAGAGAGGCAGGGGGGAGAGAGAGAGAAAGAGAGAGAGAGGAGAAACAGAGAGAGAGAGAGAAGGGCGGGGGTGGAGAAGGAGCAGGAAGCATCAACTCCCATATGTGCCTTGACCAGGCAAGCCCAGGGTTTTGAACTGGCAATGCTTTATCTACTGAATCACCATAGGTCAGGCTGCAGAAGATCTTACGTGTAAGATTTAGAAATTTGTACTTTCTTCCTAGAGAAATTATTTTAAAAACCAGATGGTAAAGTAATATAAGGTAATTAATAATAACAGCCTTTACTGCCCCTCAATAAAGTAAGCCCACATACATACACATACATGTATATATACCAATAGTATGACAAAATATCAGAGACTAAAATTTAAAGAATCAACCTACTAGGTAACCTTTTCCTGAATAATTATATAATTTTCTTGTATTTTCTATAACCATTTCCCCAGAGTACAAAAAAAATCAAAAAATTTAGGGCTTCTAGTTAAAACATTGTTAAAATATTGTTAACATATTTTTTTCTTTACAGTGACAGAGAGACTCAGAGAGAGGGATAGATACGGACAGACAGACAGGAACGAAGAGAGATGAGAAGCATCAATCATTAGTTTTTCATTGCAACACCTTAGTTGTTCATTGATTGCTTTCTCATATGTGCCTTGACTATGGGGCTGCAGCAGACTGAGTAACCCCTTGATCGAGCCAGCGACCTTGGGTCCAAGCTGATGAGCCTTGATCAAACCAGATGAGCCCGTGCTCAAGCTGGCGACCTCGGGATCTCAAACCTGGGTCCTCCGCATCCCAGTCCAACGCTTTATCCACTGCGCCACCGCCTGGTCCAGCTTGTTAATATTTTTGAGTGCTTACTCTGTTCTAATAGCATTATATTTTTTAATAGCATTATCTTTTTTAGTACCTAAAATATTCCTGTGAATTAAATACTAGTACCATCTCTATTTTGCTGAAAGAAAACTGAAGTGAGGCTTGTAACAAGGTCAGGAATTCACCCCCAGTTCTACCTACCACTGAAATCTATCTTCTTAACCACTGTGCTATATTTGTCATCATATTTTTTTCCCCAAAAGAGATGGTGAGAAAACATGGCACTTAAGTAATTTTACTCTAATTGTCTATGTTTTCCTTTGAAGTGGCAAGTGTCAGACTGTGAGCACTGGTACTTTGATTTTAAAAGGGTCATAGAGGAAACTGTATTTCTCTTATTCCATCTGTAGCATTTCAGGTAATTGCTGATAATCCAAATTGAGGTTCTTAACTACTGCAGTTTATATTAATGATTAAATGAAGTATAATAAACATAAATTTAGCTGTCAGTGGTGTTTGAGGAGTAATGAAAGATCTTATATTGCTTCTAAAGTATAGTAACTAAAATACAATATTGCAAACCAAAATTTTTTTTAAAAAGGCTTAGGTTTAGAAGTAGGAAAATGTTTCAGTTTATCATTGTAGAATTGTATTTGTAATAAGAGAGCTGCCAACTTCATAGTTGGGCTGCCTATACAGTGTATATCAAAATTGAGAAGTATCTTATTTTAAACTGCTTTTTAAGACTGCCGAATTTTTTTTTTTCTGAAGTCGGAAACGGGGAGGCAGTCAGACAGATGCCTACATGTGCCCGACCAGGATCTACCCAGCATGCCCACCAGGGGGCGCTGCTCTGCCCATCTGGGGCATTGCTCTGTTGCAACCAGAGCCATTCTAGTGCCTGAGGCAGAGACCACTAAGCCATCCTCAGTGCCCAGGCCAACTTTGCTCCAATGGAGCCTCAGCTGTTGGAGGAGAAGAGAGAGACAGAGAGGAAGGAGAGGGGGAGGGATGGAGAAGCAGATGGGCGCTTCTCCTGTGTGCCCTGGCTGGGAATAGAACCCAGGACTCCTGCACGCCAGGCTGACGCTCTACCACTGAGCCAACCGGCCAGGGCCAAGACTGCTGAATTTTTGTAGGTTTATACACAAGATCTACCCAAATGTGTTCTTTCCATCTCCATTTCCCATGACAGGAATATTAATCTCTGATTACCTACATAATTATGGGAATAGGAATAGTTATCTGGAGTGTAGCACTAATTTTTAATTATTTATCCTACCTCAAAACAAGTTTCTATTTTTTGCAATTCTTTTATTTACTTTATGATAAGACTACAGAGAGCAAGGACACATGGATTCATAGGGTATTCATAATAGTCAACCATATTCTGATAAATCCTTTCGTACCTTTTCTTTTTAATCTCATATCTATGACCCTCAAGTAGACACCATGCTGACCATAATCTCTCTCCCATCATTCCTCAAACAAAAATTATACATTTGAATTTGTTTCAGTCTATTTTCTCAGTTAGAAGCTGGTTGGTGCTTTTGAGAATTATAGTTCATATACTTTAACCACATAGAAGTTGTCTACTTTGGTACATATTAATAGCTTTTTACAATAAATATTTATTTGTTATACACATTTAAATTATGGTAGTGGCTTTTCTGAGTCTTTGAGATTTCAAACATTAACTCGAGAATCAGACTGCTCTTATCAATTAGACCAAACTTACAAATGATGTATTTTTTTATTGTTAGATAAAGTGCTGTTCTATAGAGTAATTGTAGATAGAAAAACAATTTCCAAAAGATAATGTTTAAGCTTGAGATCTTAAGGAAGAAAGATTTATCTAGAAAAGAAAAAAAGAAGAAAAAGGAATATTTTATTTTCATCACTGATGTGTAAAGTGTGTGAAAGTTGTCACTTTTCCCCTTACAACAACAACAAAAAGATAAACAAACTAAAAAAAAAAAAATCAACGATTTTTCTTTGACCCACAAGAGAACCAAGATTTCAGCGCAAATTGACCCCTAATATCTGGAGAGACCTGAACAAACAGTAACAGCCAAGATCTGCTACCTATACCAGAAGCCATTCGAGCCGTAAATTGGTATGAAAACTAAAAGGTGGTTATAACGGGTTTCTGGAGACTGAGGTTGAACTAGCTTGAGAGTGAGAAACTATTTGAGGCTACAGTGTTGGGTGGCGTACTTTTGTGCATTTTATCACCCATTATACTCCAAGATTCACACAATGATGGTTCAAGAAAGCTACCATTTTGCCTTGTTAGGGGAATAAGATTAATTATTGTTAAATATAGATAGAAATTTCTCCATAACAAAGGCCTACTGTTCAGGCAAAAAAACTTTTCCAGATTCTTATTTCAGCAGAATAAAGGTAATTTCACCCATTTGACCCTACTCTAATTTTTCTGTTTCACCTAAAGAGAAAAAAATAGCTTCAACTATAAAGAGTATTTGTGAAGTGACAGCCCAGTGACACAGAACCTCTAAAAGACTTATATTTAATTAGAAGATTGTAGAATACTTGGCCCTACACACACCAGATCATCATACCAAGAGTGTACCAATATAATACAATTGATTATAACTAATACAATTGATTATAACTAATATAGTTGATTATAACTATAATACAATTGATTATAACTAAAAAGTGTACCAATGTAATACAATTGATTATAACTAATAAAGCTTGTCTCTAAGAATATACATACTCAGAAAGTCCAAAGTCAAGACGGAGATTAAAATAAAAACACTCTAGGAATCTGAAGCCTCTGGAATATACAGGTATGGAAAATTTTCATGTATGTTCCCAGCCAGATTAAAATAAATCATTATACTAAGGTTCTATTTACCTCACATTTTATTGTTTAATGCATCTCTAGCTTTCAACAAAAGTTTACAAGGGATTCAAAAAGGCTAGGGAAAAACTATCTGAAGATAGAAAGAAAGCATCAGAAACAACCTCAGATATTGATATATATTTTGAAATTACTACAGAGGGTATTTAAAATAGTTATGATTTATAAGTTAAAAGCACTAATAGAAAAAGTTGAAAAATTGAATGAAAATAAGAGTAATATAAACTAAGAGACAGAAAAATTTAAGAAAATATAAAAAGCAGTGTTAGATAGCAAAACATTGTAACACAAATAAGGAATGACTTCGGCAGGCTCATCAGTAGACTGGAAATGGAAAAGGAATTAATCAGTGTGCTTGAAGACATGCAACAAAAATTTCCTGAAATGAAAAACAAAGGAAATGAAAAAGAGAATACTAACTGAAAATCAAAACAAAATAGAAAATATTTAAGATTTGTAGAATAATTTCAAAAGATATAACATGTCCAATTAGAAACCTAGAGGAGAAGAGAAAGCATAAAAATATCTGAAGTAATGGCTAAACATTTCTAAAATTAATGGTGTATATCAACCCATAAATACAGGACACTCAAATAACAATAAGTAAAACAAACATAAGATATCTGTATTTTGGTATATGTCTGTCATATTAAAAAAAAAAAACACAAAACCCAAAGACAAAAAGAAAATCCTGAAATGAGCCAAAGGAGGTGGGAGGAAACACCTTCCCTGGGAGTGTGAGGATAAAAATTACAGTGGACTTTTCATAAGAAGCAATGAAAGCAAGAAGACAGTGGAGTGAAATACTTAAAGTGTTAAGAGGGGAAAAAACGCAACAATCTAGAATTCTATACTCAATGAAATTTCTTTTAAAAGTGAAAGAAAACTGGCCCTGGCCGGTTTGCTCAGTGGTAGAGCGTCAGCCTGGCGTGTGGAAGTCCTGGGTTCGATTCCCGGCCAGGGCATACTGGAAAGGCGCCCATCTGCTTCTCCACCCCTCCCCCCTCTCCTTCCTCTCTGTCTCTCTCTTCCCCTCCCGCAGCCAGGGCTCCATTGGAGCAAAAGATGGCCCGGGTGCTGGGGATGGCTCTGTGGCCTCTGCCTCAGGCGCTAGAATGGCTCTGGTTGCAACAGAGTGACGGCCTCTGGTGGGCGTGTCGGGTGGATCCCGGTCATGGGCATTCGGGAGTCTGTCTGACTGCCTCCCCGTTTCCAGCTTCAGAAAAATACAAAAAAATAAAAAATAAAAAAATAAAAGTGAAAGAAAACTAAAACATTCCTCCAACATACAAAAACTGAGGGAATCGTGATAGAAAACTCACTATCCAAGAAAAGTTAAAAGAAAATTCTTATAAATGCTGACCTATACAAACAAGAAAAAACTTCAGAGATAGAACACATAGAGGCAAAATAAATATTTTATTTTTCTTATTCTTAGGTTATCTAAAAGATAACAGTAGTAATACTGTATTAGGTGCTTATAACACATGGTTAAGTAAAATGAATGACAATATCTTAAGGGATGAGAAAAAAGAATTCAGAATATGCTGCTGTAAGATACCTGTACTACATGATTTGGTATATTTGGTATATTGTTATTTGGTATATTGTTATTTGCAAATATAGTACAAGTTCTGGCACAACCACTCAAAAATTTTAAATAAATATAATTGATATCCTAAGAAAAGAGATAACAAATACTCTTATTAAATGTAAAATTAAACAAAAGAAAGTAAATGGATAGGGGCAAAAAAAATATGCAACAAATAGGAAACAGTTACAAACATGGAAGATATTAATTCATGCCTATGATATCTGAGCAAATTTAATTTTTTTTTTTTTGTATTTTTCTTAAGTTGGAAACAGGGAGGCAGTCAGACTCCTGCATGCACCCGACCGGGATCCACCCGGCACGCCCACCAGGGGGCAATGCTCTGCCCATCTGGGGCATGGCTCTGTCGCAACCAGAGCCATTCTAACACCTGAGGCAGAGGCCACAGAGCCATCCTCAGCGCCCGGGCCAATTTTGCTCCAGTGGAGCCTTGGCTGTAGGAGAGGAAGAGAGAGACAGCGAAGAAGGAGAGGGAGAGGGGTGGAGAAGCAGATGGGCGCTTCTCCTGTGTGCCCTGGCCGGGAATCGAACCCGGGACTCCTGCACGCAAGGCCGATGCTCTACCACTGAGCAAACCAGCCAGGGCCCTGAGCAAATTTAATTTAAGAATAAGTCTAAGTCAGTGATCAGCAATCTTTGTTCATAAAGAGACAAATAGTAAATATTTTAAGCTTTGTGGGCCATATGAACTCCATAAAAAAAAAATGCAGCCATAGCTAATGCAGGAGGAAGCAAGTTTGGCAGTGGCAATAAACCATTGCATATATACACTGAAATTTGAATTTCATATAATTTTTACATTTCATAAACTTTTTTTTTTCATTTAATTTTTTTCAATCATTTTAAAAATAAAAAACATTCTTAGTTTGGTAACCATACAAAAACAAGTGGAGGACCAGATTTTTGTATTGGAGATAGTTTGTAGAGCACTGTTCTGGGCTATCTTTCTTAACAGAACTGTGTGTGTGTGTGTGTGTGTGTCCAGTATAGTGCACTTGTCCCATAATCAATCTCCATTGATTTTAGACTTACTCATATGGCTGAGCAAGCCAGTTATTTGACATCAATAAGCAGGGAAATAAGAAGTGTCTACTATATGGACCCACAAATTCCTTACTTTAATGTATCTTTTCTTCTCTACTAACCATCCTTCCGAAACCTCATTGTGCTAACAAATATACAGTGTGTCTGTAAAGTCATGGTGCACTTTTGACCGGTCACAGAAAAGCAACAAAAGACGATAGAAATGTGAAATCTGCACCAAATAAAAGGAAAACCCTCCCAGTTTCTGTAGGATGATGTGGCAGCATGTGCGCATGCGCAGATGATGACGTAACACTGTGTATACAGCGGAACAGCCCACGGCCATGCCAGTCGAGAGGTGGACGATACAGAGGAAAGTTCAGTGTGTTCTGTGGCTTGCTAAATTCGAATCTGTGACCAAAGTGCAACGTGAATATTGGTGCGTTTATAACGAAGCGCCACCACATAGGAATAACATTACTCAGTGGGATAAGCAGTTGAAGGAAACTGGCAGTTTGGTGGAGAAACCCTGTTCTGGTAGGCCATCAGTCAGTGACGAGTTTGTAGAGGCTATACAGGATAGCTACCTAAGGAGCCCTAAAAAATCTGTGCGTGAGCCCACATCAAACTGCACTGAATAGGTATGAAACTGGGAGAGTTTTCCTTTTACTTGGTGCAGATTTCACATTTCTATCGTCTTTTGTTGCTTTCCTGTGACCGGTCAAAAGTGCACCATGACTTTACACACTGTATATTGAAGACTCAGAAGATATAGAGGAAATTCCATTTATTTCTTTAGTGACATAGTTTTTATATTTTATCCTTGTCTTACTTCATATTAAGTATAAGAATGTCTATCATAGAATAAAAGGTTTCATATATGACCCAGGCAACATGTCAGAGAGTTAGACCTGACTTAAAGTATATGGTTACACAAGAAAATATTTAAGTTTCTAATAAAAGTAACCCTTTTGGGAGGTTACCTTTAACTTCAAATTTTATTATTAAATTGTTTGTGTATTTTTAATTGACTTTAATTGACTTATTAAAAATAAGGCTCAGAAATGCTATCTGTTCTTTATTTTCTTGAAATGAACAGTTTCCTATTGAATTATGACAGTAAGGGTATATGGTAAAATATTCAAGTTTTTATACAGAATAAAAATTAACACAGGAGATTCCAAGATGGCTGCAGAGTATTTGGAAGCTACACTCACTTATTCCTAGTCCCAAACTGGTTTATGGCTAAATCATAGAGCAATCAACATGAATAACAAATAAAGGCTATCTGAACTTAAATATTATAACCAAGGATTTACAGAAGAGGCCACATAGAGACTGGTATGAAAGTTGGAGATGTGGAAACGACTGACCCCACAACCATGTGCAGAAGCTAAGAAACCAAAGGGATATCTCAGCTAAACAACTCTCTCCTCCGAGGAGCCTGGGGTCTCAACCGCATCCCCAGCCCAGAGAAACAGAGATGGGAAGAGGAGCCCACATAACACCAGGTGGTGAAAATTCCTGGGGATTCAGTTTGCCTAGGAGAGAAGGGAGGCAGCTAGAGACCCAGATGCTCTTCCCAAGATAGAGCACTCCTATGGTGATTGCACCAGTCTGGGACTGCCCTGCTTGGTGCTCTAACTAGTGACAACACCACTCTGCCATGCTCAGGTACCCCAGAGTGGTCTGCAGACGGCACCCAGCAGGGACCTTTCGGGTGCTCTTTTTCTGGAAAAGCTCTTGGCAGAAACTCAGACAGTGATTGAACCATGTAGTTCTGAAAAGGGGACTATGCTTCCACACTTCAAGCACATGGCTGGTACGTCCCACCACCTGTCACATAACTTGGCCTGCCAGGCTGAGCACAGTCCCTTGGGGATATTTGAGACCTGCTCAGAGCTGGTACCTTCAGGGCACACCTTTCCTTCCTCAGAGGCCTGCCTGCAACCTCCTACAGGTTTGCTGACACCAGTCCCAGAGAAGATTGTTTGACCTGGCCTCCCAAATCCCAGTGGGCCTGTCCTGGTGAGCTCAGCTCTGCAGCAGAAAGGGAGTGCTGCTTGGAGCTGGGAAATTCAGAGTGACTCTCCCTAAGAAGCAACTGTCTGGGACCAGGATGAAGTGTTTGGCTCCCTCCTGCACACTAGGTCAGCACCCCCTCAATGGGAGCCTCTTTCAGTCTGTCATATTAGCCCCAGTGGCTCTGCCCTGCTGCGTGTGCTCTTGCAGAGAGAAGGCTGGTTGCAGTGAGACTGAAACTGCAACCTGCTCATTCTGGGGGAGCTAGAGTTGGAAACTCTGGAAAAGACTGAGTCGCTCTGAAGTAGGGGCCACTTTTCCTTCATCGAGTGCCTGACCACATGGCTCCCAAGTAGGAGCAGGCAAGGAAAATAAAAGAAAAACAAAATAAACAAATGGGATGATATCAAACCAGAAAGTTTTCATACAGCAAAATAAACCAAAAAAACAAACAAAACAAAGAAATGAAAAAGAACATAATTTGCCAATGATGCAGCTAATGAGGGTTTAACTTCCAAATTATATAAAGAATTTATACAACTCAACACCAAGAAAACAAACAACCCAATTAAAAAATGAACAAAGAACCTGAATAATCAATTCTCCAGAAGACATATAGATGGCCAATAAACATTTGAAAAAATGATCAATAGCACTAATTATCAGAGAATACAAATTAAAACCATAATGAGATATTACTTCACACCTGCCCAAATGGCTAACACCAATAAATAAACAAATAACAAGTTCTGGTGAGTACGTGGAGGAAAGGAAACCCTTGTGCATTGTTGATGGGAACACAAACTGGTGCAACCACTGTGGAAAACAGTATGGCATTTTTTTCAAAAACTTAAAAATGAAACTGCCTTTTGACTCAATGATTCCACTTCTGTGGATATACACAAAGAAACCTGAAACATCAATTTAAAAGAATATATGAACTCCAATGTTTATTGCAGCATTATTTACAGTAGTACATATCTGGAATCAGCGTAAATACTCATCAGTAAGCAAGTGGATAGAAAAAAGGCTGTGATATATTTACCCAATGGAATACTACTCAGTCATAAAAAGGAGAAGGATATGTCATCTGCAGCAGCATAGATGGACCTGGAGATTATTATGCTGAGTCAGAGAAATGCAAATATCATAAAATCTCACTTCTATGTAAAATCTAATGACAAAATAAACTGACAAACAAAATAGAAACAGAGGCATGAATACAGCTGTCAAAGAAGATGGGGGTTGTAATAGCCAGAAGGAAAGGGAGTGGAGTGTTGGTAGAAATTGACAAAGGGGGAATAAATGCGGACAGAAAGAGGCTGCTTTGGGCTATGGGCACATAATGCAGTATGCAGGGAAATGTTTTATTGAGTTGTGCAACTTAAACCTGTTTGGTTTTATGTGTCAGTGTCACTCCAATAAATTCACGTAAAACAAAATCAAACACATAAATGGTCCACACATAACTTGTGATGCACAGAGCACCTAGTATTAAATATTATTTTTTAACTCCTGTGCTTCTAGACTTCATAAAACTTAATCTTGATGAAATAACATCATTTAATATGAATAATAATGTATACTTCAGCTTGTGGTTCTCAACTATATATTTAAATGAGAAAGGATATTAAAATGTTATATGTTTATAATACAGTAACATAAGAAATTTGGAGACTACAACTAGAAAGAGAACTTTAGAAATATGTACTTCGGTGGGACAAAAGCTAACTTGACTTTCTGTGATAGATTGTATTGTTAAAAATGTTTGCTTTCCCTCCCTTTGGGAGTATTCCACTTCCTGTTTCCATAGATGTCAGTCTAGGCTACACGACTTGCTTTTGCCAATGAAATGTTATGATGTGAGAAGAGGTAAAAACAAAGGCATGATTAACCAAAATCTCTTTCCCTTCACCTATTATGATGACAGCCAATATTAGCCAGCATTCTGGAGTAAAAATGACAAGGTCAGTGGCTGCTTCCCATCTGATGTATAATGTGGGAAGATGTGAAACTACTTTTGCTATTGTAAGCCAAAACAATATTGGGTTTGTTATTATAGCCTAACCTAGCCTATACTTACTGAAACACTTTCTACAAGTTAAAAAAGAATTTACCATTGCTTTTGTTTGTTTGACTCAGTGTTATGGATACTATATAAAGTTCTACTGAAGGGCTCACCTGGTTAACAGTTAATAGCATGCCCATTCTACAATGATACAGCCACATAATTTGTTCAGTCAGAGCATGAAAATCTTGACTAAAATGAGCAAATAAGTTCTACCCTTTCCGTGGAGCAACCTATGCATTTCCTGAAGACAGTTAAAGCAGTTAATTAAAAAATTACTCCATACTAAAGAATCAAAAGTACATGTAGCTAAGCGACAAAGGTATCTAAAATATAATCATATCAACTAGAATACAATGAAGTAAGTTTCCAATATTAAGTTCCAATTTTTGTCACTAGACATTCTTTGGTTGTTTTTTTATTTGTTAATACAGGCTAGATATTGCTCAGCCTTTCATTATTCAAGTTCTGTAGAAATTTTTCACTGTGTCACATGTTACGACTGTCTATAAGTTTCAACACTGGTATGCTCCCTTCCACCCTCCCCTCCCCTTTTTATTCTATTTGCAGAAAGTACTGCATCTCTCTATATAGAATTGCTCAAAGTGAACTTTAAATTTAATGATTATCATCTATATTGAAGGTTGTTCCCTTTCCAAATGGCCTTGAATTTGCCAGATGCTAGTTCTTATCATGGAGAAATAACTTTTTTTTTTAATAGACTGAACCTCTGCTTAATAATAAGAGTGATGATGATGAAGATAATGGCTGCTATTTAGTTAGACTCCATAAAGCTCTAGAAATGATTTTATAAGAATTAGCTCATTTAAGACTCACAAAAACCATATAAAATAGTTACTTTCACTTTACATTTAAGTAAACTGATAGGAAAATTTGCTTACATTGGATCATAAACAAATTTTGAAGTCCATTGCTCTTTGACTAAACTACATTGTCCCCTAAGACTATTCCAAGGGTCTGTCAGTCACCTATCTTTGCATTCTGCCTTGTATACTATAGCAAGAGGGAAACTAATTAGAATGCTTCTTTGAGAGAAAAATATTCTTTAGTATCTGAACTAAAAAATATTACTTTCCCTAGGCAGAAACATACCCATCATAGCATTTCTTGGATGGAACCATTAAACACCCTTCTGACTATATCAGCCGCAAGTGTGTTGTCATGCAGTATAATGCGAGATGAACTGTGCCTATCACAGGCCTGGGGAAATGAGGAATGGGCAGAAACAAAGCTGGTCAGAGTTAAGGGCTGGCTTTCAGGGACGAAGTGGCAACTCAGCTCTATTTTAGTCAACTATTTTTCATAAGATTATCTCTGGTGAGGGAGGTAAACAATCTCTGGGCAAAGTGACACAAGTTATAGAACTATGCTTCTAACACCATTAAACTGGGTTGAAGGTAATCCCAAGGTATTGACTGGATTTCTGAAGATCAGTGTCCAATGTACTATGAAAGGAGCCAGGAAAAATTATGCCAAGTGAAATTCTGACCAAGGGAGTAGAGCAGGGCCGCAAGGGCAACAAGGTAAATTGAACCTCACTCAATAAACTAACCTTAGGGTTAATAGTGAAGACTAAAACTCAGTAGACATGTGAAGCTAGTGAACCACACTCCGTGCACACAATAACAGATTTAGAGCCATGAGACTAAGTTTAGGGTGTGAATGATTCTCAACAACCTTGATTAGAAAAGACTCAGAATTTATGATCACATGTATCTATAGGCTGAATATTTTAATTAGGAATTTTAAATAGGCATTTTGCTGTCTGTGTGATCATGAGCAAGTTACTTAGTTACTCTGTGACTTGATTTCTTCAATTGTAAAATATTAATTCACACCTCATGAGTTTCTCATGATAGTTATGATATATAAAGTGTTTTCTATTGGCTACAACAGTGCAAAACTAATGGAGGAGGGTTACACTTCACTAGTACATGGGAAATTGGGTTATGGGACCAAATAACCTCAATTAAATCTTGAATACCAAGAAGTTATAGAAGTTAAATTACTAGAAAGCACTTCTTGAAACTAGAACAAGCTCAAAAAAACTAATAGAATTATTTCCCTAGCACCATAATCTCACAATTATCATCCTAGTTTGAGTCCAATATTACCATCTGTCAATTGGATATATTTACATACATAACACAACTTGAATGATTTTATTATTTTTACCCTCATGCTTGTATATCTTTTCACTTTTCAAATGTAATTTATAAGGACACATCACCATATGCATCCAAGATAAAAATCTCCATTTCCTTCACATTCATGTCTAATTGATTTTCAAATTCATTCTACAGTTATAATATTTATTGCATCTATTCTCTTTTATTTATTTAACAGTGACTTTCTAATTATTATCGCTGTTGTCTGTTATATTTTGTTACTACTTATTTGATCTCTTTGTCTCTAAATCACTTTCTTATAATCCAACATGTCTGCCATTTTAAACCTATAAAAACACATAGTCAAGCATTTCTCTTACCCAAACCAATAATTTTTGTTTCTTTTTTGAAATTATTTTTATTAATTTTTAACATTTATTAAAATGTTAATAACATTTATTATGTTAACATGCCTTCAGGTGTCCCACTCAATATAACACCCTCAGCCCCCCCCCCCAACAACATGCCCCCTTATCACCCCTCTTGCCCACTCCCCCGACTTCCTCTCCCCCTTCCTTTTGGGATTTGTTGTCCTGTTATCTATATCTATGTGTTATGTATATATAATTTCACTTATCCCTTGACCTTCTCTGATCCCATCCCCTTATTAAACCTTCCCTCTGACAGCTGTCCCTCTGCTCCCTGTGACCCCACCTCTACCTCTATTCCATTCCTCAGTTCACTGTGTTCATTAGATTCTACTTATAACTGAGATCATATGATATATGTCTTTCTTTGACTGGCATATTTCACTTAATAATAATCTCCAGGTCCATCCATGCCATTGCAAAAGGTAAGATTTCCTTCTTTTTCATGGCAATGTAGTATTCCACTGTGTATATGTACCACTGCTTTTTTAGCCATTTGTCCACTGATGGACACGTGGGCTGTTTCCAGATCTTGGCTATTGTAAACAATGCTGCAATAAAATGGGGGTGCATATCTTCTTTTGAATCAGTACTTTCAGATTCTTAGGATATATTCCTAAAAGTGGGATAGCTGGGTCAAAAGGCAGTTTCATTTTTAATTTTTTGAGAAAATTCCAGACTGTTTTTCACAATGTCTGCATTCCCACCGCAGTGCAGGAGGGTTCTCTTTTCCCCACATTCTTGCCAGCACTTGTGTGTTGATTTGTTAATGAAAGCCATTCTGACAAATGTGAGGTAATATCTCATTGTAGTTTTAATTTGCATTTCTCTGATGATTAATGATGTTGAACTTTTTTTCATATGCTTATTAGCCATCTGTATGTCCTCTTTGGAGAAGTGTCTTGTCTATTCAGCCCTTTGTCCATTTTTCAGTTGGATTGTTTACCTTCCTGGTGTTGAGTTTTGGAAGTTCTTTCCAAATTTTGGTTATAACCCCTTATCAGATGGATTGGCAAATATGTTTTTCCATTGTGTGTGTTGCCTTCTTATTTTGTTAATGGTATCTTTTGCTGTGCAAAAGCTTTTTAGTTTGATATAGCCCCATTTGTTAATTTTGTCCTTTATTTCACTTACTTGTGGAGATATATTGGCAAAAATGTGCTATAAGAGCTATCAGAGAGTTTACTGCTTAAGTATTCTTCCAGTATTTTTATGATTTCGCAACTTACATTTAAATTTTTTTATCCATTTTGAGTTTATTTTTGTGAATGGTGTAAGTTCATGGTCTAGTTTCATTTTTTTATTTGTACCTATCCAATTTTCCCAACACCATTTATTAAAGAGACTGTCTTAACTCCATTGTATACTTTTGCCTCCTTTGTCAAATATTAATTGACCATAAAGGCATGGGTTTATTTCTGGGTTCTTCGTTCTGTACCATTGATCTGTATGCTTGTTCTAATGCCAATACCAAGCTGTTTTGATTACAATGGCCTTGTAATATAACTTGATATCAGGAAGTATGATGTCTCCCACTTTGTTCATTTTCAAGATTGCTGAAGCTATTTGGGGTTTTTGTGTTTTTTGGTTTTTTTTGGTTCCATGTAAATTTTTGGAATATTTGTTCTATATCTTTGAAGTATGCCATTGGTATTTTAATAGAAATTGCTTTGAATCTATAGATTGCTTTGTAGTATAGACATTTTAATGATATTTATTCCTCCTATCCATGAACACAGTTTATGCTTCCACTTGTTTGTATCTTCCTTGATTTCTTTTTTCCATGTCTTATAATTTTCTGAATACAATTCTTTTACCTCTTTGGTTAAATTTACTCCTGGGTGCTTTATTTTGTTGTTGTTGCAATAGTGAATGGAATTGTTTCTTTAATTTCTCTTTCAGAAGTTTATTGTTGGTGTATAAAAATGCCACTGATTTCTAAATATTGATTGTATATCCTGCCACCTTGCCAAATTTACTTACAAAGTCTAGTGGTTTTTTTACTGAGATTTTAGGATTTTCTATGTACAGTAGCATGTCATCAGTAAATAATGACAGTTTTACTTCATCTTTTCCAATTTGGATGCCTTTTATTTCTTCTCCTTGTCTGATTGCTGTGGTTAGGACTCCAGAATTATGTTGAATAAGAGTGGTGAAAGGGGAAACCCCTGTCTCATTCTTGATCTTAATGGGATTGCTTTTAAGTTTTGCCCATTGAGTATGATGTTGGCTGTCAGATTGTCATATATGGTCTTCATTATGTTGAGGTATGTTCCCTGTATTCCCAAATTGCTCAGAGTTTTGATTATAAATGCATGTTGGATTTTATCCAATGACTTTTTTTTCACCTGGTGGTATAATCATGTGATTTTTATCCTTCATTTTGTTTATGTGATGAATCACATTTATCAATTTGTAAGTATTGTACCAACTTTGCCTCCCCAGAGTAATGCCACTTGATTATAGTTTATGGTCTTTTTAATGTATTGCTGGTTACAATTTATAAATTTTTTGTTGGGAATATTAGCATCTATATTCATTAGGGATATTGGCTTAAAGTTTCATTCTTTGTAGTGTCCTTACCGGTTTTAGAATGAAGATAATGCTGGCCTCATAAAATGAGCTTGGAAGTCTTCCTTCCTCTTAATATTTTTGGAATAGCTGGAGAAGGAAAGGTGTTAGTTTTAGTTTGAATGTTTGGTAAAATTCACCTGTGAAGCCATTTGGTCCAGTACTTTTGTTTTCTGGGAGATTTTTGATGACTGTTTCTATTTCATCTGTTGTAATCAGTCTGTTTAGGTTTTCTGATTCTTCCAGATTGAGTTTTGGGAGATTTTATGTTTCTAGGAATTTATCCATTTTGCCTAGTTTGTCCAACATTTTGGCATATAGATCTTAATAGTATTTTCTTAGAATCCTTTATATTTCTGTGGTGTCAATTTTACTTCTCCACTTTTGTTTTTAATTTTATTTTGGTCCTCTCTCATTTTTTTTGATAAGTCTGATTAAAGGTTGATCAATCTTATATACCTTTTCAAAAAACCAGCCCTTGATTTCATTGATCTTTTGCATTTTTTTAGCATCTATGTCATTTATTTACATGCTGATTTTTTATTATTTCCTTCCTTCTACTTCCTCTAGGCTTTATTTGTTCATTGTTTTTTCTAGTACTTTTAGGTGCAGGGTTAGGGTTTTTTTATTTGTTTGTTTTCTGAAGTTGGAAATGGGGAGGCAGTCAGACAGACTTTGTATGCACCCAACCGTGATCCACCCCGGCATACCCACCAGGGGGCGATGTTCTGCCCATCTTGGGGTGTTGCTCTGCCGCAATCAAAGCCATTCTAGCGCCTGAGGCAGAGGCCACAGAGCCATCCTCAGTGCCCAGGCCAACTTTGCTCCAATGGAACCTTGGCTGCAGGAGGGGAAGAGAGAGACAGGGAGGAAGGAGAGGGGGAGGGGTGGAGAAGCAGACAGGCGCTTCTCCTGTGTGCCCTGTCCGGGAATCAAACCTGAGACCCCTGCACGCCAGGCCAATGCTCTACCACTGAGCCAACCATCCAGGGCCAGGGTTAGGTTATTTATTTGAGATTCTCTTGCTTCTTAACTTCCCCCTCAGGACTGCTTTTACTGTGTTCCATATATTTGGGGTTATTATATGTTCATTTTCATTTGTTTTTAAGGTAATTATTTGTGTGTGACAGAGATAGAGAGAGATACAGAGAGGGACAAATAGAGACAGACAGGAAAGGAGAGATACGAGAAATATCAATTCCTCATTGCGGTACCTTAGTTGTTCATTGATTTTTTTCCTCATATGTGCCTTGAGCGGGGGGGGGGGGGCAACAGCAGAATGAGTGACTCCTTGCTAAAGCCAGCTACCTGGGCTCCAGCTGGTGATCATTGCTCAAACCATATGAGCCTGTGCCCAAGCCAGCTACCTTGGGGTATTAAACCTGGGTCCTCCGTGTCCCAATCCGATGTTCTACCCACTGTGCCACTGCCTGGTCAGGCAAGGTAATTTTTATTTCTTCCTTGATCTCATTGTTAACCCATTCTTTATTTAATAACATGCTATTTAGCCTCCAAATGTTTGACTCTTTTTCAGTTTTTCTATTGTAGCTGATTTCTAGTTTCATGGCATTGTGATCAGAAAAAGTGCTTGATATGATTTCAATCTTCTTAAATTTATTGAGATTTGTTTTGCATTCTAATATGTGGTCTATTCTAGGAAGTGTACCATGAGCACTTGAAAAGAATGTATATACTGCTGCTCTTTGGGGTAAAATGTTCTGAAGATATCAATTAAATCCAGTTGATCTAGTGTGTCATTTAAGGCTACTGTTTCTTTGATAATATTCTCTCTGGAAAATCTTCTATCCATTGATGTTGGTGGGGTATTAAAATATCCTACTATTATATTATTGCTGTCAATCTTACCTTTTATGTCCATAAAAATCTGCTTTATATATTTAGTTGCTCTTATATTTATTTATATATATATATAAATTTGTTGTAGTGTCTTAATGAGGAAGATGGGTTCTGTGATACTGACCATCAAAGCACCTGATTTTCTTGCTCTAGGAATGCTTCTTGAGGATAGTATTTACCCTCCTGTTGTAATGTGAATATTGAATGCAGTTGGTCCTTTCATAGTTGCAGTTATTTCTTCAGGCTGGCTGGCTCTAAGGTCAACCTTGATCATATATATATATATATATATATATATATATATATATATATATATCCTGTTTTCTTATAGAGCATTTAATCCATTTACATTTAAGGTTATTATTGATATGTACTTATTTATTGCCATTTTAGTCTTCAAACCTACTTGCTTCTTTCTCCTAATTTATTTTGTCTTTTACTCTTTTTATAGCAGGCTCCTTAACATTTCTTGCAGTATTGGTTTGGTTCTAATGAATACCTGAGTCTTTTTTTGTCTGGGAAGCTTTTTGTTTCTCTTTCAATTTTAAATGCTACCCTTGCTGGTTAAAGTAATCTTACTTGTAGGTTCTTATTTTGCATCACTTTGGATATTACTTGCCAATTCCTTCTGGCCTGAAGTGTTTCTCTTGAGAAGTCAGATGTCATTCTTATGGGGGCTCCTCTATAGGTAATTAACTGCTTTTCTCTTGCAGCTTTTAGTATTCTTTCTTTGTCTCTTAATTATGCAACTTTGGCATTTTAATTATGATGTGTCTTGGTGTAGGCTTCCTTGGGTTCATCTTTAATGGGACTCTATGCTTCTTGAACTTGTGTGGCTTTTTTCTTTATCAATTTAGAGAAATTTTCAGCTACGGTTTCTTCAAAAAGATTATCTCTTGTTAGTTTTCTTCTTCAGGAATCTCTACAAGGTGGATGTTGTTTGTCTTCGTGTTGTCACAGAGGTCTCTTAGAATTTCCTCAGTCTTTTTGAACCTCTTTTCTTGTGGATGCTCTGCTTTTGTGCTTATGTTTATCTTGCCCTCTAAATTGCTGATTTGATCCTCTGCTTCATCCAGCCAGCTGTTAATTCCTTCTAGTGCAGTCTTCATTTCTGGTATTATATTTGTTGTTTCTGACTGGTTCTTTTTTATGATTTTAATATCCTTTTTTTATGTTTGCTATCTCTTTGTTTAAGTTCTCATTGTGATCATCCATTGTTGCTCTAAGATGCTTGAGTATCCTAAAAAATCATTATTTTAAACTCTGCATCTGGTAGTTTGGTTACTTGCATTTCATTTAGGTTTTTTTTTCTGGGGATTTACCTTGTTGATTCATTTGGGTCATATTTCTTTGTCTGCCCATTTTGTCTCTGTATTAAGTAATGCAGTCTGACTGAAATTTGTTGTAGTGTCTTAATGAGGAAGATGGGTTCTGTGGTACTGACCATCAAAGCACCTGATTTTCTTGCTCTAGGAATGCTTCTTGAAGGTAGTATTATCCCTCCTGTTGTAATGTGAATGTTGAATGCAGTTGGTCCTTTCATAGTTGCAGATATCTCTTCAGGCTGGCTGGCTTTAAAGTCAACCTTGATCATGTGTGTTAGATACTGTGCAGTGTCTGTCTTGTTGGGTGTATTTGTTCTCTGAAGTGTGTGGTGCCTGCTAGATTCTTCCTTTGGATGTGCTGCTGGTGTAGCTAGCTGAGTCTAGCATTGGTGCTATCTGCTACCCACTAATAGTTGTGTTGATTCTGGGTCTTCTTGTGTTGGCATCAGCCATTGTTTGTAACCTGTTGTGGGCTACCTGTCTGGAACTACTGTTCTGTTTGCAGGTATATAAGGATCAGCCTTCTCCTGCTTAGAGATTACTGTAGCTCTGTAAAAGCCCCAAACTCTGTAATATTTGCCTCTACTTTTCTGCTGCTCCACCTTCTCTTGTAGCTGCCTGGTCTTCCCGTAGAGTCTTCTGGTGAAAGACTGTGGTGTGGGCTCAGATTGGCTTCAACCCACAAACTCCTCTACAGGTTGCAAGCTTGATGGGTTAGGGCAGCTAAGATTGGGAATACAATGTTAGTGGGACTCACTACTTTTGAGGTTTCTTGATCAAAAGCTAAATACAGGGAGGAAAACTATCTATTACTCCAGAGTCTAATTCCTCGACACTGCTGGATGCTCTAATTCTATTTCTCCCCAGCAAAGTGAGCAGCAGGTTCAGATTGGGTGGGGCTGACAGTCCCCTCTGCAGAAGTTCCTCCAGCTGGTGAGGCCCTGATCTCAGGGAAGAAGACTGAGAGAGTTATCCCCTGGGGCTGACTGTATCAACACCCAAAAAGTGGCTAAGCCCCTCGACCAGACCCAACAATAGGCTCACGGGACCCATACCTTGAATTTCGGTGCTGTAAGCCTCTCTCCCTTCCCCCTGTAGAACCTGTCCAGTGGCGAAAAATATCTAGCACCCCAGTTGACTGTCTGTGAAGCTCCATCCTGTCCAATATGTACAAGCCTCTTTGCTGGTGTTGACCACAGTGAATGGAATTCACCTCAGCTGGGCCCTGTGTGATGAGCCCTCGGTTAGGACATGCTACCAGCAAGGATTGTTCCATCCAGAACCTATAGTCTGCGCAGCTGGCCACTGGATGTGCTGGCCCTGGGCCTCCTTCGAAGGAACCTGGCAAAGACCAGTGGGGGACACTGCCCGTGACTGGCCCACAGCAACGCTCTTGGAACTATAAGCAATCCAGAGTTTTTGGCTGCCTCTGCTGGGCCCAGGTGCACATAGAAACACCAACTTGCACACCTAGGCTAGTTTTTACCCACACTGTGCCTGGGGGAAGGTCCACTTAAAAGGCCAAGGTTCCCTGAGTCCCACCTCCTGCAGCCTCTGTCTGCTGGCTGCTTGTTGGGCTCAGCCACTGAAAAAACCTCTAGTAGAATCTAGAGCCTGGGGCAATTCAGGGATTAGGAAGGGTGGTGGGTGTGTCCTCACTTCTCAGGCCAAGGTGTCAGTCTGTCCAGAGTTTTATCACAGACCTCAGTAGGGTGTGGCCACCAAGAGTGCAGTGGATTGGACCTCTGAGACCCAGAGTGTTGGTCTACCTGCAGTCTGGACAGTTTCACTGAGTCTCTTATGAGGTTGAAGCACCAGTTATAGCCTCAGGGGCATGTGGGGGAAAGCTTCGGCCTCCACACCAGAAAACTGAGTCACTGATGCTCCCCCTGCTTTCCAGTTGACTTCTAAAAATGGGCCAGTCTCCACAGGGTGGGGCAGGAGAGGTTTCCAAGGGCAGGGCAGCTGCTTACCCCCAGGCTCAGGCCACTCAGAGGGGACTGCTCCACCCAGGAAAGATGATGACTGTGGTATTGAAGAATGACTCAAAACAGGGGTTCCAGTAGCTGTTTCTCACGGTGTATCTCCCTGGTCCACCAACTTCATATTTTTCTCATGCAACTCTAGACCTCTCAGCCCTCCATTCACTGGAGCCCCAGGGAAGTGGCTGTGAATGAGATTTGCTGTGCTGTCCTTTAAGACAGAACCTGAATCTCTGAGAGCTTTGTCTCTTTTTTGCAAACAGAAACTTTGGCTCTTTTCACTGCCAAATGCTGTGTGGGCACCTCTTCTAGGCTCTGGGGCTCTAGGTTGGGGCTCTGGGTCTGGGGCTGAGGAATTTCCATTCTCAGGGTGACCCCCCCCCCCTTCAATGAGAGTCTCTCTGGACCCTCAGCCGCTGCTTGCTCCTGGAACCAGGCAGTTTCCTCCATGTCTCTGCCCTTCCTACCAGTCTAGGTGTGGCTTCTTCTGTGATCTCTGGTTATAGACGCCTCTTCTTTTAGTCCAAAATTGGTTTTTCTATATGATTGTTCTTAAACTAAGTTGTAATTCTATTTGGGCCTGTCAGGTGGCAGTTGGTACATCCACATACTTCATCACTATCTTGGAATCCAATTGTTAATTTCTTATAAAATAAAGTATATATGTTAGTTTAGTAATTATGATCTTGGCCTCAATATATAGTTTTACTCTTTATTTTCTTTTTTTCATTTTATTTCCAAGGAAACTCTTCTTTTTCTAAGCATAATTTCTCTTTTTTGTCTCTGATTCAGCTTATGCTATTCTATCTCTCAGTGCCAAATTTCCTTCAGATCTTAATGATTCTTCAAAATCCAAATGAAGTTATTTTATTTCTACATCTCTTAATGACTCTCATTGATTTAGTGTGAATTATAGTTAAGCATGTTTGTAGTCTATACACCTGAAATATATAAACTTTTAAAAAAGAACTCCTGGGACTTTTTACTTTACAAAGTACATCTCTTTTTGAACTAAATGGGTGCTCAGTAAATATTGAACTAATAAGTAAATGAATAAACAAATATGCAAATTCAGAACATGGAAAGTCACATCATGATAAAGACTTCTGAAAAAATTGCTAATTTGAGGGGGAAGTTTTCTTTTTCTTTTTTTTAGGGAAAGAGAGAGATAGAGAGAGTGAGAAGAACAGACAGGGACAAACAGACAGTAAGGAAGAGAGATAAGAAGCATTAACTCATAGTTGTAGCACTTTAGTTATTCATTGATTGCTTTCTGAGGGGAAATATTTTAAAGATGATTTTTTAGGTCACAGCTTTATATTGTATTATTCAATTGCCTGAGCATATTCTTTATCACATAAACTTTTCTCTACATTAAGACATAGTTTTAAATATTTATTAAAAACATGTATTGTTTTGTTAGCAGGTATTTTTTTTTTCCTGACACCTACACATCAAGGACCTTCAGCAGTTTTAGCAGAAATTCTTTTCAGGGAAAAAAAATGTTCCCTGAAGATACGTTTTTCTTAAGTATATATAACTGTATTTTTATCTGGATAGTGTGAGTGTTTTTGTTTAGAAACACTTGAAATGTGAATTTAGGAATGAGTAGGAAGGAAGTGTGTTTAATTAGCATATGTATGCTAACATCTGCTGAAGAGAGCACTGAGAATGCTCAGAATATCATACCCTTCCGAAGATGTGAAGGAAAGGAAAGGAAATGAAGAAAAAAATGGAGACGTGGGAAGAGTAAAAATGAAAGTCTATTTTTTTTGCAAAAAACCTTATGTTTTTTGAATAGTTCTCTACAGAGCTAACCTCATTATTTGGATTCAATAGATGGCAAGGAATAATAATTTCCATCCATAATCTGTACTATACAATTAATCTTGGACATATAATCACCCCAAACCCAATATTTGGGGGAATATCAGCAGCTTTTTATTTAAGCACTTCCATATTTAAACATGTGATCTACCTGAGTAAGGTAATAATTCCTAACCATACCAGCACCATTTATCTTAAAGAAGAGAAGCAGTTTCTTGTAACTTCACACAATGTGAGATTTTAGACATGGTACAATAAGAAAAAAAAAACTATCTTTAAATTAGTTCTGCTAATCTAAAAATTAGTTGTATCTCAATTAGAACTATCTAAAAATTAGTTCTGCTAATTTTTGAGATGTTGAGAACAAATGGTACTCTTATTTGGTGGTGAAATTTAAATAAGCATTCTTATATAACCTCATTTATTTATATATTAATTACGGTATTTATTGAACATTTGCTATCTGCCGAACATAAGGCAACAGACAAAAAAGATTTGCTTTTTATCCACATGAAATTTATATTTAAATAAGGAAAAGAGGAAGGAAGGAAAAAGAGAAGAAAAGAGACTGATGGGGAAGGTAACAGAATAACTATGTTTGGAAAGCCATGGCTTTACTATAGACAGAGTGGTCAGAGAAGGCAGAGGGTCATGTGGGGCTTGAAGTATCAGAAAGAGCCAACCTTTGCAAGAAAAAAGTAGAGAGAGAAGCATTAAAGACAAAGAGAAAAACAAATGAGAGATCATATAAAAGAAAACATTTTGCTGTACATGACATAAAAGGAGGCTAGTGTGTCTGTGTCCAGGGGAACACGAGGGAAAGTAATTCACGGCAGAGATGGGGACAGAGGCAGGAGGTAGTATATGCAGGGCTTCACAGGTCCAGGAAGTGAGTTTGTTTTTTCTGAGTTCAATGTGAAGCTATGAAACTGCTTTAAACAACTTATGAAAATTATTACTGCTCTGGATGTTGTGGAGAAAATGGATTGAAAGTGGAAAAATGTGTACATCTAAACATAGAGAGGCTTTGGTAGTAATCTAGTAACAAGCTGATGAGGGTTTAGAGTTGAAGGTAGAGATGGAGAAAAGTAAATGGATTTAAGTCATGTGGGGCTATAAGTGACAGCAATTGTTAATGGATGATATATGGGGGAGGTGGGTAAAGAAAAGATAGAAATCAATCATTCCTCCCAGGCTTTTAGCTGGAAGAATTTGTTATATAATGGCCCCAATTTATGAGATAGAAAAGATTCAGAGATAAATTTTTTATTGTCCTTTTAAATATATGAATTTTGATATGTGAGTCAGACAGACTCCAAATAAGTAGGAGAATGAAGCTTTTAGCTCTTTAAGACTTAAGCTCAAAAGACAGCTGATGATATAAATTAGGAATATTTTCAGTGAGTCTCCATAACTTAGTGACACAAAGAAGAGTAGATGCTTGCCAACAATATCAAAATAGTCAGTAAAGTAAAAAACTTAGGGGACGTAGAATCCTGGATTCTAAAGGAAGACATTGGAAGAAACCTTATGGTCCACTTTGTCAAAAGTTGCCAAAAAGTAGCATGTGATGAAACAAAGATATTTCCACCAGGTTGTAGTTTATTTTTTATTAGCACCATTGGAAAAATAACACATTTTTCTAAGATACCTAACTGGTTGTCTTTAATCCAATGCAAAATCTACTGCAATTCTTATTCATTCATTTGATCAATAAATGATTGGTGTTATAGGCTGGTTAGGCATTCTTGGAAATATGTTTTTGTCTTCCCCTAATTTTTATTGCAGCTTAAACTTTATATATATATATAATTTATATATATATATAATTTTATACCAGTATTTTAATGAATAGTTTAATTTAACTTATACCATAAACTCCAGAGCAATAACTTTCTAGATCTTAATTGCATTTCAATTTCTTCTCACAGTTAACAATCATCCCAGGCTCCTATCATTTTCCATGAGAGTAGCATTACATAAACTTCTCTTTCTCCTACTGTTGATATAGGCAGAAAATCACAGTCAGATTGGGATAGACTTGGAAAAATAGAATCATTAAATTAAAGTCTAATAAAAGTGAGGCTGTTTCTTCTAAACCCATAATGTAAAGGAGCTCCTCCGAAACAGGAAAAAGAGAGGTGATCAGAGGGGAAAAATCAAGCAAACAAACAAAACAAACTAGTAGTTTCATTAAATACCTTGTTCTAATTTCTCTTTTCATAGCTTGAACTTTTCAATCATTTATTTATGGAGATTAAGTGATTGACCTAAAGTCATTGCAGAAATACAATGGCTATAGGTAGAATATTCTATAGCGGCCTAGAAGCAAGCATCATATCACGAGTTGTGGCACAAAGTGTTACTTTGAGGGTATAGACTCATTTCTATGTGTAACGGTGCATTGTTTATAAGGCATGGTCTTTGTTAGGGGCATCATACGTGGTTCACATGTTGGCACAGCTTTCCAAGGGTTTTACTACATGCATACCCTACATATTACTCTCAAGCATGGTGTTTATTAGATCCAAATTATTTATATTGGGGGACAGTTCTGTGTTTTATATATTATGAATGGAAAAATATCCTTCTGGCTACCTGCTTGTGAAAATATTATGCACGTGATAAAATGGTCTCCAACTCAAAATACTCATCGTGCATATCTTGACACAAAGTGTAAAGTTGCGCCCTCACAATGATACTCATCACTTAACTGGGTAAGAAGACTTATATAAAAGCATTCTCACCTAGAGGTCACACTAAGAACTGAGGGGGATACAGAAGAAGCTAGTATAAGTGGGAAGGCTCATATGATGAAATGTTCAAATGTGACAGTAAGAAACAATAAGGTTTTTAAATACTTTTTCTATTATTGTTTTGTTATCATTATTCTTAATTGTTAAATTGGAACCATTATTTTGAAAATCAGCCTGACCTTAATTACCATTGTAAAAAATAAAAGGCCATTTATGTACTTACTTAAGGTGATACAACTTAAGTTTGGTGTTTTCTCCCCTCCCCTCCCCCCCCCTTGACGCATAATACTTGGACAAAAGCATTATAAAGTGTTGATTTAAAATAAAAAGAACAGGTGGAGACTATGATTGTGTTTTGTTCTTTCTTCCCCCAAGAGAAGTTTGCATGTCTGCTTGTTAGCAAAATGCAGCCCGTTGTGCTCACTTTCTGAAAGAGAATTGGAAAACTGAGATAAAAAGAACAGCATCAAAGCATATACTGCCACTACTCCCAGCACCATCAGCAAGCAAGCTTCAGCTCCATTATGTACTGACTATATTTAAAGAGAAAGGTGAAAGTCCCACCGTATTATATTGTAAGAATCTTGTTCAATGGTTTAAGGAAAGAACTAAAGAGATTTTTAAAGCCCATATTTTTGTCTTTTTAAAAGAATTCTGTTCAAATGGATTATTTTTGTGCTATTTGTTTTATAGACATTTCTAGGTACTATTGCATATTTCCAGAGAGTAGTTTAAATGGCCATCTTACAAGTGATGGTAAGAAGCAGAGCTTCTTAAATTTTAATATATACTTGACTCACTGATGGTTGCTTCAATGTCTGATGAGGTAAAATATGTAAAATGCAGGCTGTGAACTAACCTTCTTGAGGGCAAATGTAGGACTCGAATTTCCCTCCCAGATCAGAGGCACTTGTTCCTACACCTCTCAGCCTGAGCACAGCCACTCTTCCCGGGGATCCAGGGAGAAGATGCTGGTTCACCCTCAGCATCTTAACCAGCCTGGGCCCAGTGTGGGAGTGAGGAGAGCCATGTCAAGGTCACGTTCAGCCTGGAAAGTTGAGAAGTCTGAGGTGACACAGTACTGACCAGGGCAGTGGTTTGACTGCCATGTTTCAGATCAGTAGTATGAGGATTGTGAGTACACATTTTGTAGCTTTGCAAAGCATCTAGCAACAGAAAGTTCTATAGTGCTTGAGACCAATGTGAAGGAAAGTGCTTAAGAAATGACTCAAAAGAAAAAGGAAAACTAAACAGTGTATACCCACACATACACTCGAAAGAAAAACAAAATGATTCAGTTGGTCTGGAGGATATTCTGCATTTCTAACAAGTTCTAAAGTGAGTAATAAAGAACTGAAAGTACTAATGAGATCATCTCCTACTTATTCTCTGAGCAAAGCACATATATGGTGTCTGTATCCATAAAAAAAAAATTTGGAAACTCAAGTATATATATATTTTTTAAGCTTTAAAATACTGCAACTCTTTTTTATTGTTTTATCTGGGTTAGTTAAAAACTTTGACAAATTTCAGTTACAAAATATACTTTGGATTTACTATTATAATTATTTCTTTTCATTGTATGAATTTTATTTTTCTAAGAGTTAACACAAGTTTGTGGTTGTTCCTAGAAAAAATTTATTTTTTTATAGTAAGAAATTTTTGACTATTTCTGTGCCTAAATTGCTCTAATGTGTGGTGTCATCTTAATCAATAGTGTTCCCCTTGTCAAACTTATGTTTTGAGGCTTCCCAAATGATTAATCTGATTACATAACAAGAGAGTAGAAAGTTAGGGCTGACCACTTATACATTGTAACATATATCTACCTTATTTAGTAAGTTAGAAGCAAAAGAGATAAACCAGTGATTTTCCACAAAAGATGGAGTGGTAGTAGCCATGGTAGGGATGAGAATCATGGAAAACTCTTTAAAATTATACATTTTTTTCTCCCCAGTCATCCTTCCAAATACTAGAATTTCCTGGTGAGAACATGGCTATTTTAATTTGAAAAAAATAATGCAGGTGGTTCTGATTTGCCACCTTCACCCCCCCCAAATTAATAACTACTGAAATAAATTAATGATATGTTTGTAGTCCCACCTTTTATTTTTCATTTTAAAGGCTAAGCTGTAAAATTTTTAAACTATTTTGTATATTTTTATTTTATTTTTTTTATAGTTAAATAATACTAAGTGTTAGAAATTTTCTCACAAACTAAGATGCTGAAGAGAATCACACAAAAGCAGGTTCCACTGCATAGGCCAGTGGTTCTCTGCTCTGGCTGTGACCTTGGAATAACTTGGGAGAATAAAAAGAAACAAACAAACAAAAACAAAAGAACAACAACATAAAAGAAAAACAAGACATGATTACCACAGCAAACCAATTAGATAAAAATCTGTAGGTATGAAATCTAGCTTCATTATTTGTTAAGGTCTCATGGTAATTATATGAACCAGAGCTGAGAGCTATAGGCCAACGGTTGAGAAACTCTAATCTAGAGCAACTTATTTCTGTATTACTAACTCTTGAGTATCAGAGTAATACATTATAGAAATTTTCAATTTTTCTCATGAAATGCTTCAATATTCATTTCTTCCTGATTGTATAAGTAATTATGATAATAAGTAATTATGATATCATGGGGTATGTATTTATTCAACTCAATAGATTTCTCAAGGTACATAGACTTGCCTGACCTCAATTTTAATGAATTTAGCATTAATGGCAATTGCATGCCTAGTATACTATTAGGTCCTTTTGCTTAATTACCAATATGCACAGTTTTACTGTTTGCTTTTTGTTTGTTTCTAATCTAGTTATATGTTTTTAAAAAGTTCACTTAAAGCCTGACCAGGCAGTGGTGCAGTGGATAGAGTGTCAGACTGGAACACAGAGGACCCAGGTTTGAAACCTCGAGGTCGTCAGCTTGAATGCGGACTCATCTGGCTTGATATCACAGGCTCACCAGCTTGAGCGTGGGGTTGCTGGCTTGAGCGTGGGATCATAGACATGAACCTATGGTTGCTGGCTTGAGCCCAAAGGTCACTGGCTTGTAGCCCAAGGTTACTGGCTTGAGCAAGTGGTCACTCGCTCTGCTGTAGTCCCCCCCCCCTAAGGCACATATGAGAAAGCAATCAATAACAACTAAGGAGATGCAACAAAGAATTCATGCTTCTCATCTGTCTCCCTTCTTGCCTGTCTGCCCTTATCTGTCCCTCTCTCTGTCTCTGTCACACACACAAAATAATAATAATAATAATAATAATAATAAATAGAAAGCTCACAAAAAAAATCATGGGTTGGAGGGTAAGGGGGAACAATGAAAAAGGTGAATGTGTTAAAAAGTACAAATTGCCAGTTACAAAAATAGTCATAGGAACTTAAACTACAGAATAGGAGAATACAGTCAATAATACTGTAAGAACTATGTATGATGCCAGATGGGTACTAGACTTACTGGGGTGATCATGTCATAAGTTATATAAATGTCTAATTTTAAAAATCTCTGGAGGACCTAGAACAAAGAATTCCCAGATCACCTTCATCCACTTATCCTCTTGACTTTTTGAGTGAAACCTTAAACGTTTTATTATTTTTTTAATCAGGTATAATTTACATGAAGTAAAAAATCCCCTTTTCAGTGTATAGTATTGAGAGACAATTTTTCATAGGTTCTCTCATTTCTGCATTTTTTGAGGAACTGATCACCCTTTGTTCAGTGCTATCTTTCAAGGATGTTTGAACAGCAAGCAGCCTTTGAAGATTGTATTGCCCACCGGAGCAAGGTGAAGGCATTATATATGTCACCAAGTGAAGTCTCTTGAGACAGTATGGGCAGGCTCATAAAATACCCACAGAAATCAAGGAAAAAATGTTACTTCAGCCTTCCACTACCACCATGAGACTCAAACCCTTATGAAATTGCTTAGAGATTAGAGTCAGCATGCGCCTTCCCTGGGCATTATATTTGGTCCTTTATAATGGCTAAGCCACAGATCAACCTGGTTTGAGTGAGGTCAAACCAACAGGCTGTGTTGGAAGCTGTCCAGGATGCTGTGGCACACTCTGTCTGGGGCTCCACTACTCTAATGACTGTTTAACTTGAAAATCTCTGTGACCAATGACTTTGCCTATTATAGCCTCTGTCAAAGGAAATCAACCTCTACCAAGGGAAGCCCATGGAAGTCTGGACTTGCTGCCTTTGTGACACAGTTACCACCTTTTCTGAGAGGCAACTATTATCTCGCTACGGGGCTCTTATCAAATCTGAACTGACCCATGGAGGCCTTGTGCTGACACTCCTGCCTGTATTCCCATTTGAGTATATAGCAACTTGGACTCAACTAATAAGGTGGGAAGGCCCCAGCCAGCCTTGTGTTGTACATGGTATAGTGAAGAACCCAACTGGCCTCAGAGGCATCTTGGCTTTACAGTAACAGGTGATAGCACTTTCTCTGTGAGAAAATTAATCTTACATTTCTCCATTTAAAGAAAGCAAATGGCTCCAAGAGGCTCTCCATGCACAGAGGCTTCCTAAAAGCCTGGGCGAGTTCACTGATGCTTCAGCTATGCCAAGACCTAATGTCCACTGGGCTGCAGCAGCCATCCAACTTCTGTATCAGCTATGCAGAATCAATATTGGATGTGGTCATTCCACTCCATAGGCAGAATTCAGAACCATTCTTACAGCTTTTTCTGGCTACTATTTCCTTCAATGAATTTGGCTATATTTTCACTGACTTGTTGATAATGGTCGAGCAGTTATAGAAGAACTACTAACTGACATTTTAAACACCCTTTTGGGAGCTTTGAACTACAGAAATAAGCCATGACTACAGATCAAACTGTATGGGTCACTCATATTCATGATAAGATCCCACTCCTTGATGAGACTGAGTAGAATGAAGCTGCTGATCAAGTCTGTATCACTTGAGTTGCCACTGTTGCCCAGATGGCTCATCACACTACCAGACATGGCGACATACCTTTTATCACAGACTGAAAACGTAATGAAAGATTTTATGTCTCTGATGTAGAAAACCAAAGCATGTCAGAATTGTGACTCCTGACAAAGTTGACCTGTATGCTCAGAGTGAGGGAGGCCACATTGCATGGGGCATGGTATCCACTTATTCCTGGCAAATTGACTAAATCAGAACCTTTTACAGCTTTTATGGACTATTAGTGCTGCCTCACTGCTATCATCACTTTTTCAGGTCACTGTGTTGCTTTTCCAGTCCAATTAGCTATCTTTGGCCATACTACCATGTCCCTGGGTCTTACTCTGGGCCGTGTTTGCAGTTTTCTGAGTCGGCTGCAATCTGATCATTTACCCAGCAAAGCTGATGAAACTACGTGCTCTGTATCATCCACTGGTCTCTGACAAGTTTGAATGTTAAAAGGGTCTTTTCAAAATTAACTTAGAAGTATTTCTGACTTACTTCCTTCACTTCTTTCTTAGGAAGGTAATTTAGTCACTAAATGTGGCTGTCCTCAGAAGAGGATCATCTCCCAAGGACACTTCTTAGGTAATAATAATCAGGGGGAAAGAGTAGGGACTATAAAGACCTATTTTGATAATCCTGTATTTTGCCCTGAACGTTGCTGGGCATGATTCTTCTTTCTCTTCCCTGGTACAAACCTGTTTGTTACACTTTTAGACTGATACCCTAGCCAGAAGAAGCTCTAGGTGATTCAAACTCAATTTGGGTCAGCTACCTAGATTCTCCTGTTAAGTTGGCATGGTTCCAATATCATAAAGCTAATGACTATATTGCTGATGATCTCTCAGTCCTCCTACAGCCGTTCACACACACCAAGAGTGGGAGACACAATGTATCTTGGTCAGTTTTATAAAAATGTTCCATGCTACTTATACTTTGTCCTTCTGGAAAAAAAGACTGGGTAAAAATTAGAAGATTTTGGGAAAAATAATAAAGTTATAACTGCTGAAATAGAAAGTGCCAATTTTGGGTTGAAAGAGGGAAAGCAACCTTGGCACCTGTATAGGGAACAACTCAGACCCCAGGAGTTACAAAGGAGAGAACAATATTTAGTTTTTTGGTTTTTATTGTTGTTTTTTTTTTAGAATCATCCCTGACAATTAACTCATGAAAAGACCCTGATGAGACCTTCCCAAGCTTTTGCAAGCACCTTCAACATAATTGACTGCTGGGTCTGTCACCCCACTGTCATATGGCTTTGATGCAATTTAATCACCAGGCTTCTTAACCTTAACGAGTATTGTAAAACATACAAGTTGCCCCCAGTTCATGCATTTTCCACATGAAACTCTTGTTATCTTTCTCACCTTTCTTATTATTGCCATCACACAGTCATTCCACAGGTGGAAAATGCCAATGGCTGGTGACATAGACAAATATAAGAGGTTGGAGTTAGTGTCCTCAGATAGTCCATCCAAAATAAGGACTGGCTTCAATTACTTAAATTGAACTCTAGGAATCCTAAACTTTACCAGGCAGCCAGTCAGGAAGCTAACTTGGAGGCATTAGAGTTGACTAACTGGAGTATGCTTTTAATTTGACACCTCTAAAGATCTGTAGTAAAGAAGTGTTACAGAGATAAATTATGTTTATAGTATTGATCACATGGCATTTCAGTCTTTAAATGCCTTCTGAATTATTAGAGATTGTACTATGTAAGGTCTAGAGCAGGGGTCCCCAAACGATGGCCCGCGGGCCACATGCAGCCCCCTGATGCCATTTATCCAGCCTCCTCTGCACTTCCGGAAAGGGTACCTCTTTGATTGGTGGTCAGTGAGAGGAGCACATTGACCATCTCATTAGCCAAAAGCAGGCCCAGAGTTCCCATTGAAATACTGGTCAGTTTGTTGATTTAAATTTATTTGTTCTTTATTTTAAATATTGTATTTGTCCCCATTTTGGTTTTTTTTACTTTAAAATAAGATATGTGCAGTGTGCATAGGGATTTGTTCATAGTTTTTTTTATAGTCCGGCCCTCCAACGGTCTGAGGGACAGTGAACTGGCCCCCTGTGTAAAAACTTTGGGGACCCCTGGTCTAGAGCTTACTCTTCTGTTCTAATTTTTTGAAAATTAATAATACATTTTAATGTGAATATGATACTTTTATGTTTAAACACGACAAAGAATAGAGATATGCTATGTGCTGTATTTTAAAATTGATTTTAAGTACATATTCTCATAGCTCTTAAAATTATTTTTAAATGTCATTTTTAGCATATCTTAAAATACCCAAGAGTAAGAAATAACATTCTCCCAAATACTTAGATTCTTTGTACTTATAGTAGTATTGAGTGGGGTTTGGGGGAGGTACAACATTCAATAAGAAAAATTATAAGCAATTTCTTTTTGTTGTTTTTTTCTAAATAAAATACTTCCTTCAAGGCACTGAAGATATTTTAATAACTTTAACTTTACTTTCTCTGTGAAGTGGCTAATCAGCAAGTACTTCCAAATGTAATTTAATGAAATGCAAAAAAAAAAAATAGTTAAAGAATTTATTAAGCCTCGTATTTTAAAGTCTTTACAAAAAACTCTTGTTGGACACAGTAAATTTTATCAAATATATATCACTTTTTTGAAATTAGAATATAAAAATGCCAGAACTTAAAATTTTTTAATCATGGGTGTCACTTGCAATTTGAACTTATAGAATGGGTGGCAGCAGGGAATTAAGCATAGAGATTGTTTTTAAAGAGCATGACAAAATGAGATCCCCTGTGAGCACTTAGAGTTTGCCGTCTCTTAAGACATTGTCATTCTACTCCTCATCACATTATCCAGTGATACAAATTACATCAAGAAAGCTAGTATGGGTCCTGGCCGGTTGGCTCAGTGGTAGAGCATCGGCTTGGCATGCAGGAGTCCTGGGTTCGATTCCCGGCCAGGGCACACAGGAGAAGCACCCATCTGCTTCTCCAACTCTCCCCCTCCCCTTTCTCTCTCTCTCTCTCTTCCCCTCCCGAAGCCGAAGCTCCATTGGAGCAAAGATGGCCTGGGCGCTGAGGATAGCTTGGTGGCCTCTGTCTCAGGCGCTAGAATGACTCTGATTGCGGCAGAGCAACCCCCCAGATGGGCAGAGCATCGCCCCCTGGTGGGCATGCTGGGTGGATCCCGGTCAGGCGCATGCAGGAGTCTGTCTGACTGCCTCCCCGTTTCCAGCTTCGAAAAAATACAAAAAAAAAAAAAAAAAAGGCTAGTATGTTTTGGAAATAGCCTGCAGTTAAAAATCAGTCCTCTGATCTCAAACCTGAATGATGAAAAAAAAATGAGGGCGACACAAAAACTTCTTAATGCGACTTTAAAATCTGTAGAATCCTAAGCAAGTTTATCCTCACCTTTTAGTAGCCATGCTTAACATTAAATCAAGTGATAGTAGGCATTTTTTAATTTACAAATACCCATTAACAAATATTTAATTAAGCTCCTATTATGTTCGAGGTCTATTATAGGTAGTTGACATGTCCTCTCACCTTATTCTCATTAAAACTTATGGAAAAGTACTATTATTATGTCCATTTTAAAGATGAGAAAAATGGAAAAAGTGATGCTATGACTGTGCTGTGGGTCACCAGTGTGTGAGTTGGGTTGACTGGCAGTCTGATGATAAATCCTACTTGAAGATCTGAGCCATTGAGCTTGTATTTAACCTACTTATCATGATATGAATATAAATACATATAGTTATCCTCATTTTATAGATAAGAATTAGGGGTTTGCTATTATAAAATAACCTTGCTGGTTTTGGATTCAAATGAACTTTAATTTTTAATCTCAGTGCTGTATATCTGTGTGACTCATCACATTAATTAACTATCCAGATTCAAGATCCTCACTTTAAAATATTTATGTTTATGTACCTAGGAGGACAATTTTGAGCATTAGAAATAGTGAATGTTCAAAAAACCAATTCCAGTTCCTTACACCTTAAATACATCTAAATACATCTAATATTTGGTAATTATTGTAAGCTTGCCAAGGTGTTCTATAATAGCTCTTCTAGATGTGATTTGGATATATAACCACTCTTAAGTGTTTCTGCTATTGCATTTTAATCCCAAAACTTACCCCAGATATTGGATTTATCAAAAGCTAACTCCACTGGAATCAATAAATGTAGATATTGGGAAGAAAAAGTAAAAGTCTGTTTAGTATACTCAAATTTAAGACTATAGCAAGCAGCACGGACAAAATATTTAAAAGGGTATTTTCATGCAAGCTGAATACATATGGCTTTAGGCAATAATTAAAAGACCAACTCCTGTTTGGCAATCAGCAGCTAAAGAATACAGTGGTGACTTTCTGCAAAGATCTGGCATACTACTGTGACTAGATACCCGGAGTTACAAACAAAATATTTTTAAATATTACTTCTTAATTTAAATAAATAAGGCTCAGTTTTTAAGTGTGCGCAACGTGGAAAGCACTATTGGTCATACATATGAATTTATAATCATTCCTTTCTAAGCACTTGTAATAAAAATGAGTTTATTGTATAATTATTTTAAGAAATGCAGAACAACACAACATATTAATTCTACATCCTCAATTTACCTACAACACCTTCACAAGCATTTAATCTTAATCTCTCCTGAAGGTTGACCAGATATTTAATAAACATATTGTAGTAAGTTTCTTCTCTTGGAATGTCAGAACACTGAGGTGAAGCAATCCCTAAGACAGCCCCTTCTGATCTCTCATCCGCACCACTTCTAAAGGCGTACTCAAGTCAGAAATACCAACCTCTGTTTTTTTTTTCTTTCATTATTAGAGTGTAGTTTTAGTGAGGAAAAAAGATGAGCTAACAGTTCTAAAATGATCCTTATCTAGGAAAAAACATGTCTATACACATGGATGTCTGCCTCATGAGAATTCTATATTGAGATTTGTCATCATAGTCTTGGAATAAAATTAATTACAAGCATTGTCTTTGGTGTGTGTGTTTCGCTTTATCAAATTTATTTCCCTTTGTGGTGGAAAGATGACAACTTTAGGACTATTGGAGTGTTTCAAGTCTTTCTGGGCCAAATACCCTATTAATATCTATTTTAAGGCTTTGCTAAAAGCTGTACAAAAAAAATTAGAATTTCACAAAGCTATCTTGAATTTCATTCAAAACTGGGTCAGCTACCTTTGACATAAGAATATGTCATTGTCACATAATCACATGTGGTAGAGAGTAAGGGCAAAACTATTACATGACATTCAAAATTATTATGTTGGGAACAAGAGAAATAGAAACTCCTCACAGGGATGTTGGATTTTTTGTAACTAACTCTCACTTCATTACCTTAAATGCTCATATTTAGTGATTAAAAGTCCTTATTTTCTGTTCCTGACATGAGGGTGCCTTAGAATCAAAAGACAATGTAATCTAATATATGAAATCTGAACAAAACTAAGCACAATTTTCCTGAGATTATAGCTTTACATGTTTCCCTTTTAAAAACATAAAAAGTTAAGTAAAAAGTTACAAATCTTAAATGCCTTTATACTATTATTTCTTTAGGTATAATTACAGCCTCAAGTTTTTTTATCTGTCGTCAATTATCTCTATGTGTACTGTTATCACCGAATTTGACCATTACATACTTTAATCTGTATTGAATCATATTTTGTAGCCAAGTTTCCTGTGCTTTACCATCAGGCTATTTTTTTACACTAAAAAATACAACAATTATTTGCTATATTTGAATTTAGAGAATTATTCTAGTAACCCCTTATTACAAGCTGGAGTAATTATTACTGGGTTGTACCTTCATCGTTTTCATGAGTCAGAAGCAATTGTATACAAAAAGATAATAAAATATCAATCCTGGATTTGGAAACTAACTCTAGACTTCCTGTTTACCCTACGTCTTGCCCACCAGTCAAAATATAGTGCAGTAGGTGGGATAAGGGGGTATGCATGAGGCCTAAGTGACAGACATTTATTTACCCAAGCATCTTTTGAAAAATTTGACTTCAAATATCTCTCTTTCTACATAAAATATAATTGCTTTCACTCACAGTGGGTTTGGTCAAAGTGGTGAACAAGTTCACGTTATGGGCATGGCAAAGTAAACTGGCATCTTGCCCAAACTGAAGGCCAACCATCTGTAAGCTGGCAAAAAGGAGTTTACCTCTTCTGAAGTAAGTTTCTTGGTCTCTCCTTATTAGAGGGACTCCAAATCAAATCACACTGAACCATCAGTCAAGTGAAGTTAGAAACTTGCTTTGGTAGGCATTAGGGCTATTTATGTATCATGCACACATCTTCTTTCAGAAAAATGTAGGATAATACTGCTCCACCTCCCTTAAAATTAGACATAGCCAAGGACTTTCTTTGGACAGAGAAATATGAGCAAAGATAATGTATGTTTTTCCCAAGTAGAAGCCTCATGAGCCAATTCATGGTCTCTCACTCTCCTACTTACCACCATGATTGTGGCATTGACTGTGGCAGTGAGTTTTGAGATGGAGCATCTGTGAGGTGGGGCCCTCTTGAGTTGCTTTGATAATCAGATCCCTCCTACTGAGCTGCTTTGTTCCTGTAACCTGACAAATGTGCCAGAACACTGAGTTTTTGGAGTTGTTTGTTACCGCAACAAAACCTACTGCATCTTAATGAATGCACAAGCCATTCATTATTTAGGAAGTTGGATTTTACTTAATACAATTCTCGGTCACCTTTGAAGCTTATTGTATATCATAAAGTTATAAAAAATAAAAAAGTGGTTCTCGAGAAACTATATAGTTGATGACCTAACCAACTGAAGTTGAATAGGAGATAATGTTCTACTTGATATTAAAATACGCAAGCAAATTATAGCAAAGTCCTATATATAGTTTAGCAACTCAGCAAAGTCTATAAATTACTAGTGAAAGCAATCTTCAGAAAATGACTTCTGAATGTTTCCATGCATTCTACAGAGAAAATTTGCTTAACAAAATTTATTCAAGGGTTTTAAGTAGAAATTTAAATTTACTTCACATGGAAAGAAAAGGTCAATTATAATTTTGTCTTTTTTCTGCATTTGTCAAGACTGAGGAACAGAGGTTGGAGTTAAAAATATTATCATTATACAACTAGAATGATTTCTTGATTCTGAAAAGAAAGAAAACATGTTTTCTGGTGTTTGGCACAATTTATTCCATTCACGAAACCCTGAAACACAGTTCACCCTTTCAATCTCAGTTTCTTTTTAAATGAAAAAGGCAACGGTATTCACTATAATAGGGCTATAAGAGTTCATTGCCATTGTTGTTATTGGCTAAGAGGTAAGTGTTAAGAAAGATAACACTTCAAGTTTCAAAATATGAGAGATCAATGCTTAGTGATGTAATTTTCTTCCTATCTTTCTGTGAAATACTACCCAGTGAAATTTTGATTTTTTAGCTTAGATGATTGCTAAAAATTAAAGTTGTATATAAACATTTCTATGTAATCCTAATCCAATTCCTATTATCATCTGATGAAATAGTGAGTGAATGATATTTTTAAAAATTGGGGCCTGAACCTCAATAAACAACTTAGATTCCTATGGTCATAAATCAAATTGAAATCTATTTTTTCATCCGGTAGCTTCTGCACAGTTCTCTCTTCTTTCCTGACAATCCTACATCCCAGATTTATATTCCTTCATGAAGAAATAGGAAAATGGTTTACTGTGCCCGCTTTCTCAATAAGTCTGGGAGCAACTGTAAAAACAGGAGATTCTCCTGCTAAAACTGTTTCATTCCATTTTGAACTCATATCCCAACTAGGTCCTCATCATTTCTAAGTGTTGGGCAAAAAATGGTTTATTCAAGTTGCTCTCCATCTTAAATATTTGAGTCAAAAATTTTGTGGCTGACAACAGTCATTGCTTGGGCATTTGTATGGAATATGAAGGAGAAGAAAACAACATTCTGAGAGCATACTATGTATTGAGGGTGATTTTTTAACATCATTGCTTTTGAACCTTACAGTTCAATGAATTGGGTATTATTACCCCAATTTTTCAAATGAGGACTGGGGTTAGAGAGATAGATGTAATTAACTAGATTTGCATAACTAATGCTTTTCAGAATGCAGGTGGAATGTTAGGTATCTTTCAGGCCCAAACTCTTGATCTTACTAGGGCACCAAGCCGCCTTCCTTTAAGGGAATTACAACTTAAACAAATCAAGCAGCTTAACCTCTGGGAACCTTGGTTTCCTCTTTTGGAACATGATGATAATAATACCTTAAAGCATTTGGAAAAGGAAGTGGAAGAACATTTCAAATAGGGTTAATAATACAATTTTAAAATGCTCATAGGGTCTTCAGAGAGAGAAGAGTAGAGCAATATGACTGGAGAGGTGTTTGTGGGGAGAGGTAGTAGGACACAGGCTTCCAGGTGAAGTGGGCCCACAATTTTTACAGTTTTGAATTTGAGAATGGTGTATCTTAATATGTAGGAAATAATGGATACTTATTTGTTGTTGAATATAAAGTGGTAAATGGATGGAAAATCTAAGCCTAATCTGAAAAGTGCAATTTAAGAGCATTAATTCTTCAAGTATCTGCTGTTAGGATTGAGGGCTCATTGCTCAGAATGTGTACTAAGAGGCCCTGGCCGGTTGGCTCAGCGGTGGAGCGTCGGCCTGGTGTGCGGGGGACCCGGGTTCGATTCCCGGCCAGGGCACATGGGAGAAGCGCCCCTTTGCTTCTCAACCCCCACCCCCCTCCTTCCTCTCTGTCTCTCTCTTCCCCTCCCGCAACCAAGGCTCCATTGGAGCAGGGATGGCCCGGGCGCTGGGGATGGCTCCTTGGCCTCTGCCCCAGGCGCTAGAGTGGCTCTGGTCACAGCAGAGCAACGCCCCGGAGGGGCAGAGCATCGTCCCCTGGTGGGCAGAGCATCGCCCTGGTGGGCGTGCCTGGTGGATCCCGGTCGGGCGCATGCGGGAGTCTGACTGTCTCTTCCCGTTTCCAGCTTCAGAAAAATATAAAAAAATAAAAAATAAATAAAAAATAAATGTGTACTAAGAATTGAGAGACATACAAGTTCTTGTTCTTCCACTAAGTAATAAATAACTAGCATTACCTCATAGTATATTATTTTTATTATTTATAAAAATGATGATATAAAAATAGGTAGTTCTCTCCTACTTTGTGACTAAAAAGATGCAAGGAGTAAAGTATTTAGGATCATGGGTCTTTGGAGGCAAACATAACTCGACTAGAGTCTTCTTTCTTCCATGTTCCATATTTTAGCTCTCTTAGGAAAAAAATAAATCTCTTTAAAACTCAGTTTCAATGATTATAGAATGAGGATAATAATAGCACATTCCTCATGGTGTTGTTGAGATTTACAATAAGATGGCATTCTAAACGTATGCAATGTAAGTTAGATGTAATTATGGTGAGTAATGCACTCTGGCATTCCACAAAGAAGAGATCTAAAAGTGGTAGCATATCTTTCTAAGTATGACAGATAAGTAAGCTGTTTTCAGCATTCTACCCTCTAGAATGAGAGATTGGGTCTACTGTGGACTACAAAGACATGCGGCAAAGAGTATTTTATAGTCTTCGGTTTCCTCCTCCCCTTTATTTCCCAGCACATGAACTCATCCCTTTTGGAATCTGTTTGCATTTTTACTGTTAGGACTATAAACTGACCTACGGTTTGCAGTGGAGTGCTGAAGGCAGAAAGGGAGTGGTGGGGATCCCTTTCAACATCACATCTAAGGAAGAAGAACATGCTGAGTGTCAGCCAGCCCACCCTGGGAGAGGAAAAAATTACTAAGGAGTATTCATATTACAAAGAACAAAAAGTCAGTTAAAAAAATCATTAAAATGCTTAAAAAATACACAATACCAATTCAAAGCTCAGTTGAGGACTAGTAAAGGGAAAAGAGAGTACCGTGTCTCCAGCATCTGGACTAGAACTAGTGCAGGCAATGCATCTCTGTCACTGACGGCTTTCTGCGCTATTTTTAAGTCAGTCTGATTAGTCATGTCTTCTCTTGCAAGGATAAGAATCAGTCAGAATGTGGGTAACAATAATGAAACTACCTTTTGGAGAACCCCTTTTCATATTATTTTGGAAGACAACCATAAAGTCCTATAAATGATAGCGCCCATTAATGTCATCCTAGATGATTCAGTTGATATCAACAAGCAGAGGTCGAGTAGGCTGTCATAGATATTGGGACTGAATACAGCATATGACATCAAAATCATGGCTTTGTAAACACTTCCTTCTTTGCATGCAGATTTAATTATCTTGTACCCCAGAGAAGAGCAAAACCGAGGCCAACATCATTTCAAAGGAAAGAAAAATGTGTTCCTATTTTTATAGCCTTGTAAAAGCAAGAAAATGTCTGAACAGAAGAAAAAAAATAGTCTTGATGAAGCATGCAATGTGCCCCGACCCAAACTTATTCAAGATGTCATTCCTGGATGGAATTCCATGCTCTCAGCATTAGACAGGCTGGTTAAGCACAGGCAGGTTCTACATAGACTGTCATCTGAACATGATATTGATGGATCATTTTTACAAACAGGTTGGACTGCAATGAAAAGTCTTGTGAATGTGCTAAGACCATTTTAACAGGTCACTGGAGAGTAAAGTGCCTGAAGGAGAGGATCTAAGCCAAGTCCTATGAACAGTTCATAATATATGAATAATGAAGCACTTCAGAAAAAAACCAACATATATATAAAATGAAGATATTCCCAAAGACATTTCTTGTGTCACTAATATTTTTGAAAACCCTTCTAGCTGCAACCTGATTAGGTGTTTCAAGATCTGCAATATGTTTTCTTCATAACACTCTGATCCCCAGTTCTTTCTTTCTCTCTCTTTTTTTTTTCAAATCACACAGAACATGTTTCCATTGTACTAAAGCAGGTAAAAGTCTTGTCTGTAGTAAGCATGAGACAATATAATGAATTAACTCAAATAGAAACATTCCATGCACACATGGAACTAGAATGGTTGGAGCCTTTCAAAGGCAATAGTGAAAGTAGAAACATGAGCTAGAAAAAAGTCAGCTTTCTTCCAAATGGGGTAACATGTAATTCTTGCCAACAGATTCCACATAGAATCTAATTTCATCGTTAAACATGTGACTCACTCTAGAAGATACTGAAGCATGTCCTACTCAATCACCTGCGCAACTATATGATTTTCCTCTGAGCATTATATTCAAATTTGATTTTCTAAAAATATATTATCATACATTATATGCCTCTTTACTAGTGAATCATCATTTAAATCAATTTTTAGAATGAGGAATTTTTGGTTGTGCACAGCCAGCTCATGACTTACAAGTTTCAGAGAAGTTAACTAAAATTGGATTTATTGAAGTTGCAGGTGACTACTTAAGTAAAATGACTGTTTAGAGCACATTTAAACAAAATAAAGAACAGGGTAGCATTACTAATCAAATGTACACTCTAGTTATTGTTACTGACATTTGTCTTTGATAACATCATAGAAAGGAAAAGGAAGAAAAAGTTTGGGTGTTTATCCTGCCTTTTTTTTTTTTGGCATTTAAGTCTTTTGTTGATTTACAAAATAAGACAAAACTTCTGTAGACCTTCTTGGTAAACCCCATTAAGATATTTAAAAACCTATGCCTCTGGTTTTAGGTTCACTAAAAATTAAACATTGCAGTTTACCAACCTTGACAGTATCTCTTTGCATGATGAAGAGTTAATTTTATCTATTTATAGAAAATTTTACAGTTGCCAAGTCACATTCTTATACATCTAATTTATGCTTACGGGATTCTTATGAGGTAGGCAGGGCAGATGAACCCTCAGGGGCAAGGACAGCGTTCAATTTATATTTGCATAACTGATGCCAAACACATACAATATGCTTAATGGTATTTCTTGAAAAAAAAAATGGTTGAATTATCTCCTTTTAAACAATAACAAGACCAAGGCTCAGTGAGGTTCAGTATCTGTTATTAAAACCTATCATTAAGGCTGGATTTGAGGGTTTCTAATTATTACTTGTGAGTTCTGTCCTCCAAATAATTTGTTATACGCTATCTCCATTTATACCACATGTCCTACCTCACAATATTCAATTACAAACTTTCAAAGAAAATCTGAGACTCAGAATAACGTTGGAAAAAGATTTGCTTCTTTATTATGAAAATTCAACCCTGCACTGTATTCTAAGGATAAAAAGTTATTAAAATAATGAAATACTCATTATACTTCCCTTTCAGATTATTCATCCTTCAAAGGAGAAAATTGTGGCTCAGGAATAATGATTAGACTTTAAGAACTTAAACTTTCTATTGTTTGACAATAATGATGTTGACTATTAATGAGATGTGTATTTTACTCATCACTTTAACATACATCACTTCTTAGATCCACTTTGTAACTGCATATATTTCTATTTTATAAATATAGAAATGGTAGGAAAGAGGTTATATAAATGTCTAAAGATATGTCTTGATTTCAGGTGGTCTGTCTCTAAAAAGCATTATCTCCAACACTGGACATTCAACCATTGTAACTCCTATTTTGAATAATGACTCTTTTAAGCATTGTTGTACATGTCTAATGGTCATTCTCATTTCACTGGGAATTTTGGAGTTATTAAGACACTTTCTCAAGAACATAGGGAAATGTAGAGTGTGTTCATATGAAACTGAACAATGATAATTTGTATTTTTGATGGAGTTTTGGAGAATTGTGAGAGTAGGAGAGAAGACAAGAACTACCCAAAGACCTGAAATTAAACTATCTCCATCTCTTTTAATATAAATATTTGCACAATTAGAAATTAATTTGGATTAGCAGACTCCTCTTTTCAAAAGCAAACATCCTAAGGAGATCAAATCTGTAAGTTATAGTGACAATTATTTAAATAATCACATGAATATCAAGCTGAAAAGTAATTCTGAAAATGAGAGCTTGCTGGGTAGGGAAGAAGAGGTCATTTGGAAGCAGGAAGGCCATAAAGCCCTGGTGGGAAGCAAGAACTTTGTACAGCTAGGAAACTTTAGGAAGGCACTGAATATTTAGAAGGTAGAGGCAGAGCATTAGGTGAAAGGGTTGTTGCATACTAAAGGCAAATTATGCCCCTGAGCCTAGATAGCAACCAATGTCTTACTGAAAATTACCTTGTGCACATGGTTGTTAATTCAAGTAACTGAATTCCAAATGATTTTTAAAGCTACAAATATATATATCTCCCGAAGTCAATTCAATTTCTGGACCCCATACTAGCTTAATCTTCCATAAGTCACTGTCTCATAAAAACCAGTGTTATCATAATTAGTCACTACAGTGTAAACACACACACACACACACACACACACGCACGCACACACGCACGCACACACACACGCACACACGAGAAAGATGAGAAGACCTAGGTTTCTGATACGTGCCTATTCCAATGAAGATTTTAAAACATCTAACACCCCTCCTCTTAAAATCCTTTCCATTTTGTCTTTCTCAACTTCCTTTCTTATTCATTTATTCAACTACTATTTTTTTATGCTCAAATTATCATCAAAGCATTGTGCTGAATTTTAGAGATTTTCAAATGAATCAACAGATTTCTGCATTCAAGGAGCTCAAATTCCAGTGTGATGCTGCAACAGGAATGTACACAGGATGGCCTGAGGACAGGAAGAGAGGAGTGCTTTATTTAGCCTGGAGTGTTAGGAAACACAGCAGGACATGGGAGTTGAGTCTTTTTTTCAAGAACGATTCAAATTTCTGCTAGTTATTACCTCGGCTGTTTGTGAGGATCCATTAAAGTTTTTACTGAATTCAGATTCTCTCTCCAGGAAAAGTCCTACAGAGGCTGATTTATCTAAGTGCCATTTATCTACTGAATTTTAACCATCAAGCCACTGAAGCATTTTAGAGAAATTTGTAGCCATTTTCTCAAAGGTTATGCCTCTGATGAAGGTGTATGTGCAATTAATACTGGTCAAAACATTGTTTTGACAAAAAATTTTGATCTTTTGAAGTTGAAGTATCCAAAATTTTAAATATTGTTAGCTCTCACCTTTGAATTTCATTTATATATACTTTTATTTCTCTAGCTGACTTTTGGAATTCTTTAGTGATTATGTAAAAATACAAACTCGGTATGATGACTTAGTCAATGAAAAACCAACAGCGTGTTTTGCAGACTTTCCATTTTTCTTACAGGTACCACACTTGATAGAAGTATAAAACAAGACACACTTTGCCCTTCACATGCTCAGTTTCAGGCTATTTAATATTTGAAAGAGTTTTTAGTGTGCTTGTGTAAGAAGACTAGTTTGCGACATGGTCACCTATTAGATTTAGAATCCATCAGCCTAGTCTAAGCCTTGCTTAGACACATTGTTAAGACTTCACTTCCAAAGTCATGTTTACGTAGGAAAAAAACGAACACATGGAATTGTTTTGTCACTAATATGTCAATATAGTAAAGAAGAACAAAACTGGTGATGATCTCATGGGGTTTTGGTAACAATGGGACAGAGCATATGAAAAAAAATGAGGGAGACCAGAGGATGTTAAATGTTTGCCAGTCTGAACACGGGCCCTAAATTTAAAAGACAAATAGAAACTTCCTAGGTGACTAGTGTCATCATAATAAACAATTAGAGGAGGGTAACAAGCTGGAGAGTGCATTCTTATTCAAATATCACATATCAGTCATTAGGGTTTTCAAGAGAAACTATTGACAGCCTTGAGGAGAGCAGCTGAAATTACACAGTCACTCCACATTCTTTATACATTTGTCACTAGTGGGTGTAAATATTTATGGCTCAGATAACAAACGACTTACCTTATTTGGTGATTTGAGGCGCTGGTGCAATTTTAGGGTCACCGGAATGGTGTTAGGTTTCTGCTGAGATCTGGGCTGGATTAAGTCAAGGGAGTCATAGCAGCTGCAAATGAAAATGTGTCATAACCCATCCCATCCCCATAATCCTCCTGTTCTCTCACATGCCCTCAAACCAACCCCCACCGACAGAAAAAAAAAAATGAAGAAAATCTGTGCTTTGTGTTGTAAGGGAAATAATCTTTCCAATAACGGGAATTTAAGAAAATGTGGAGTGCAGAGAGGGAGTTAAACTAAGCACGGCCTGAGTGCATAAAATTAAAACACACCAGTCTCATCTGTGGAATAGCATGGTGCTCTGGCAGTTCATAAGCAAATGTCTAATAATATTTATAGTTCAGCTAAATAAGGAATTAATAAAGAAAAGTGGGTTGTTCTGGAAGAGATCAATCTGGTCTGTTCTCCCAGATGTGGATCCGGAGGATTAGGCAGCACTGACTCACCTAAGGTCCCCTAGAGGGCAGGGAGGCCATGTGAAGAAGCGCAGAGGCGAGGTGGGGGAGCTGGAAGGAGAGTCCATTGACCTGCTTTTATATTTGGACAAATTTTGGTGCCGCTGGTAAGGTGGGTAATGGTTGTTCTTCTAAAGAGTGTTTCTGCTGAACTGTTCTCCAACTGGGATCCTCGGCTGCAATTACCACATAAGCACACAAGAATGCTCAGCAAACGTCTATTTAAAGTGAATGGGCTTTTATATGTATAAAAACTGCATGTATTGAAAGTGTACAAAATTCTATAGACTACTTAACAAGAAAACTCTGCTCCTTTGTAATATTTGTACTCGATGGTGTTTTACTCGGAAAATATTGTCAAGCCAGCTCTGATTTTGTTTCAAAGCATCGCATTAAAGTACATAAATTAAAAAAGAAGCTGACATAATATTATGTTAAAATAAAAAATAAAATGAATGATCTTTTATAAGGTAGAATTTATATCAAACAGGTTATAATTATAGAATATTAAAGACTTTTCTTCTTAGATTCTGGATCTCAAATTTTCTTTTTTTAGAACTGTTCAAAACTTAAGTGGATTTTGAACCCTGAAGTGAACTACAACACTGTGCATTGCACTTAAAGCTGCCCTGAGTCTGTCTTGATGAGAAGTTTTCTCAGTTGTCAGTTCCTAGGTTTGAAAAAACAAGTCCATAACCATCAACTGATTGATATACTGTATGATCAAGGCACCTTGCTACCACTAAAGAAAAATGCCCAGAAAGTCTTCTTTTATAAAGAAGAAAATATAGGTAGAAATTAACATGAAAAACAAAGTTTTCCATGGAAATTATGATCATTTTTACTTAATGAATTCTTATCTGTAACCAGAGACCCACCCTTATATGTACCTTTTTTCTACCTGGCACAGCGTTATTACAACAGAAAGGGAAGTCGCGGTGCCCGTGGTGATGCTCTGTCCAGGCTCTCCTTCATGGCAGTCCTTGCCTCAAATCCCCCTTCAAGGAAAACTTGTTCTAGCTGCCAAGGCTACTTACTGTTGGCAGGCAAGCTTTAGTTGGCAGCCGCTTTAGAGATGGCTTTAGCTTCAGAGGACTTCCCTTACATCAAATGACTCATGATTTATATAAATGCCGTATCTTTTCAACCCACCCAATGGAAAGCAACAAAAGATTGTTGTTGTTTCTCTGTAAAGTTGGTTATTGGTAGAGGTTGTCATCCGGACAGGATCACAACTCAACTACTCCTTCTGCCAGATCGTATGGCCTCCCCTTCTTCTCCCATTGATAGGTGCCAATTCAACTCAGTGTCCATCTCATTTTTCCTTTTAGAGAACCCAATCTATGACATGTGATAAGAGCTTGGTTAGGATTTTGACTCCAGCTTAAGAGAGAAAAGAGAATTCTGCTGATTTGCATGCTAGGTGGAACCACTATTTGCTTCTAAATTATTCCATCAATAAGTTAGGTAATGAATGAACATCTCTGTAAATCAAGGAGAGGTCATTGGTGATCAAGAATACCATAAAAGAATTCTTAACTTTAATCTCCTATTTATTTTAAATCAATACCTGATGAGCTTTTATTTATTTATTTATTTTTAAGTGGAGCCTCTCTATATAACTAAGCTCAGCCAATTAAGATTTGGTAAATATGGTAAGATTCATAATAATTAAAAATATACACAGAGGTTTTGCTTGACAATTTTGGCATGCTAGTTTATTCCCCCTTGCCTGTGGGTGTGTTCTCTGCATTTCTTTATCTCAAATGTTAGAATCAATCATAGCTCATAGAATGAATGACTAAAGAGATTCTAAATCACTGACTAAACATGATGCCTTTATGCCTTGGTTTACTTAGGTCCTAAATCCTCTAATTTTATGGTGATTCAATTTTTGGTTTGTTTTCTTGAGAATGAATCACAATTATATAGCCTTTAAAGAGAAAGAATAAATGCTCTACTCATAAATTCCAAATTTTGTTTCTGAAATTCTAGTTCATTTTTTGCAGTCCATCCTGGTTACAATCTACCTACAGAGTTTTCTGCAGATTGGTCTTTACATGACTGCTTGATGACTTAAATCTTGAATTTGATTGGAAACTTTGGATAAAATATTCCTTAGAAAACCCTAGATAATCTACCAATTAACTTCCCCCTTATATTAATATCTACCTTTTTCCTGGCCCTGGGAGTCAGAGTGGTATCGATTTGGACCTCTTGTCCAATTTGCATCACATTTATCTGAGCCTTTGCTCAGGCCAGAACATACCAAAGTCATCTTGGTGTCCACGGATAGAAAATTATTAATAATACATCAAACCCAGGATAAGAAAGATGTCCTGATATATTAATGGAAAAGTGATACTATAACTCAATTAGAGTAACATAATTAAGGCATGGCTTTGACCATTAAGAGGTTGTATTAACATATTTCTTCTGAATGATTCAATTTCCTTAAAATTATAACCAAGATTCCCCACCAGGAAGTTGGAGCCATATACCTTGCAACTAGATATCTAATAATCCAAAATCTATGTTTATCTCTGTTGGAAAAGACAGTTTCATGTTCATGGTCTTTTAGCCCCCCAGTCAGCCTTGGGCCTGGAAAAACCCTTTACCTAGAGATAAAGATCCTACCTATCTTATTCCAGGCTTGTTGTTATGTGCGGAAATATATTTTCCTGTTTCGTGCCCATTGTGTGCCTCTTAATTCTACTTAAGCATGTGTAACACATGGTACCTGGTCAACCCCACTACTATATCAGTCTTCCATGCAAGTGGATTAGGCCATTCCACTGAGGCTCCACAAGGTTGTATGTAAGTAAGTTGCACTGCATGAGCTGCCAAGAAAAACCCACTGGACATGGGGGATCAATGCCCACTATTAAAACTGATTTTCCTGTCTCTACTCAAAGTAAAATGTTTTCCCATCTAGTGCTTGACTGAGTTGTGTTTTGCTTGGCAATGTAATACCAAATTACTGTGGGTAGATGCATTTAGAGTTTTTCCCTGGGATTGGTAACTGGTGCATGGTACTCTGCTAAACAGTCCCCCACAAAAATCTTTCACACTGAGTCATTCTTTAAAAAAAGTTATCTCGAGAGTGACGTCACGGAAATGGCACCGTGAGAAGCGCGTCCGACAGCTCTCCCCTAAATCACAACAAATTTATCAACTAGAAACAGAAAAATTTATCCTCGGAGCATTCCGGAGTTCCACATAAACTGAAAGCAAAAGGACTGTTATCACTTGAATCTGAGAGACGAGGGTGTGGAGGAAGCTACCGCAGCAGCGACGCTCATTCAAGCCGCGAGGGAGTGCGCCTGCGGTGAGTCAGCCCATATACTTGGGAACCACGAGCCGCAGCGAGCGGCCAACGCGAGCCGCCACCGCGAGCCACCGCGAGCCCCCGCGAGCTGCCGCCGCGAGCGGCCACCGCGAACCGCCACCGCGAGCGGCCGCCACGAGCCGCCGCGTGCGCGCCGGTCCGGTTGAGCACTGCTGACGTTCCCAGCGGCCCACACACTGCGAGTGGGGGTCGCCGGCCACCGGTGCCTGGAGCGCCCCATTCGCGCGCATGCCTTGGGCATTCCACGCGCCCAGGGCGCCCTGCTGGCCCGCACACCCAGGGGGCTCCATTATCCTGCGCCTGGTGCGGTCCAGCCACCAGCGGCGGGGCGAGCGGGAGAGGCTTGGGAGATTCTCTCCGTGGGCGGGGCACCTCACCCAGCCATTCAAGCTAACAATCAAGCGTTGGGGGAGGGGGGCGCGCAGGCAGCCTAAAATACCTTCGGAAGCACAGCTGCGACCCAATCACTGAAATTAGCTTAACCCATAAAATCTGCGCACCCTCGGTTCTAATTGATAAGATCTCTCTCAGTTCAGTGATCCAAGACAAGAGGCGTGATATTTTTTAGTGCCTCTCGCTAAAGGGGCGGGGGCAACTTCTGATTGATAGAGCCTCCATATTCAGGGATAAATGCTAACAAGAAGGACTTGGCAGATAATAAAGTCTATACTACACTAGTCGTAAGCAGAGACCAGTGCCTCTTCTTCCCAGCAAAAACAGGCTACAAAGTGTGGAAAGCCTGGGTTGAGAGGTCCAACTAAATGATAGGCGCTGAACAGTCACCTTGACAACAATTGACTCCCACCCCCGCCTGATTACACTGGAGGCCCTGACTCTCAGAGCCTTTCCCAAAGCCTTGCACTGAGTGGGGATAGAGTGGGGATTTCCCAGCTCTTTGAGCCTCTTACTCCCCAGGCAGAAGCAGTTGCAGCCTTATAGCTGGATCACCAGGCTGCTAATTCAGAAAGGGGGGACTAGGAGAGAGAATCCAGGAAAGCAAACTCTCTCATCGTTGGACCCTGCAAACGCCAACAAGCCTTTACTTCCAGCAAGACTAAAGCCAATTATATGACATTGCCATAGAATCCCATCAACTGCAAATCCCTACCTAAGAGTGACACAGGGGCAGAGCCTGGGGTACAGAGTCACCGACTAGGAAGAGGGAGAGAAAAGAAAAAGGAAGAAGTTAACCTCTCAAAATCAAGAAAAACCCACAGACTTTACAACTTGATCCACTAATTTTTTTTTTGTTGTTGTTGTTGTTGTTTGTTTCTTCTATCTTTTTGCCTTTATTTCCTCCACCTCGGTCCTTCTATTCTCTGCCCATCTTATGCTTCCCCTTTCTTGAACTACACTACCCATGAGTGTTGCATTTTATTTTTCTTCTTCATCCTCACCCTCCTTTAAGGTTATACTCCAAAACACTTAACTCTCACTCTCTCCTCTTTTGTTTTTTTTTTTTGTTGTTTTTTTTGTCTTGCTTTATTTTGTTTTTTTCTCTTCCTATTTTATTTCTTCCTTCGTTTTTCTCTTTTTCTTATTTTTTCCTTTCTATTCGTTTTTTCTTTTCTCATTTTACTTTCCTCCCATATAATCCTCAATCACGAACAAATTAGTTAATTTGGGACTCAAGGCTTTTTTTTGGCTTTATTTCTCTTTTTGGCTTTTGTTTTTATTTTTTTATCTCTTGTTTGTGTATTTTTGTGGCATTTTGGGTCCTCCGAACCCAAGGTCTCCATTGTATTTAGTCTTCGCTCCACTTAATACAACAGATTTTTACTTATTATTTTTATTTTTTCTTCTTTATTATTCTTTTTTGGTCCTTTTTTCTGATTCCCTCTTATCCCTCTCATTATATCTCTTAGTTGACCATCACTTACAAGCAAATCATCTTATGCTTGTCTAAGATTTTCTTCCTTTTTTTTTTTTTTGCATTTAGTAGGTCCCTACTCCCTTTTTTTTGCCCCTTTAACTCTTCACCCCAAATCAGGTCCTCCATTATAGGCACGATATTTCCCTGAGGAGGGGAGAGGAGGGAAAGAGAAGAGAGAAAAAAAGGGGGAAATAATAAATTATTACTGTTTTTTTTTGTGGGGTGTTTTACCCTTTTTTTTTTTCTTTTTACTCTTTATTAAATCTAATTAGTGCTATCAATAAGAACACCCTCAGATGCCGATAAGAAAGAGGAAATCGAATATTATGGATACAAAAGAAAGAGAGGTAACACAAATAGATGAGGAAAAATCTATGGAGAAAAGACTTAACATATTGGAAGCCTTGGAGCTAAATGACAGAGAATTTAAAATAGAAATCTTAAAAATACTCCGAGATATACAAGAAAACACAGAAAGGCAATATAGGGAGATCAGAAAACAACTCAATGAACACAAAGAATATATTACCAAGGAAATTGAAACTATAAAAACAAATCAAACAGAAATGAAAAACTCAATTCACGAGCTGAAAAACGAGGTAACAAGCTTAGCTAACAGAACAGCCCAGATTGAAGATAGGATTTGTGAAATAGAAGACAAACAACTTGAGGCACAACAGAGAGAAGAAGAAAGAGACTCAAAAATAATAAAAAACGAGAAAGCCCTACAGGAATTGTCTGACTCCATCAGAAAGAATAACATAAGAATAATAGGTATATCAGAGGGAGAAGAGAAAGAAAATGGAATGGAGAATATACTCAAACAAATAATAGACGAGAACTTCCCAAGCCTGTGGAAGGAACTAAAGCCTCAAATTCAAGAAGCAAACAGAACACCAAGTTTTCTTAACCTCAACAAACCCACTCCAAGGCACATCATAATAAAGATGACACAAACCAACAGCAAAGAAAAAATTCTCAAGGCAGCCAGGGAAAAGAAGAGTACAACATATAAAGGAAGGCCTATTAGATTATCATCACATTTCTCAGCAGAAACTCTACAAGCTAGAAGAGAGTGGACCCCAATATTTAAAGCCCTGAAAGAGAGGAACTTTCAGCCAAGAATACTATACCCATCAAAGCTATCCTTCAAGTATGAAGGAGATATAAAAACATTCACAAATACAGAAAAGATGAGAGAATTTATCAACAGAAAGCCCCACTCCAGGAAATACTAAGGGGGGTTTTCCAACCAGATTCAAAGAACAAAAGAAAACAACACCACAAGTAACAGCTCCACCAAGAACACAATAAAACCAAACTTAAACTGTGACAACAAAGGAAAAAAAGGGGGGAGAGGATGGAGATTAACAGTAGCAAAGGATGATGAAGTTCAGAAATATTTATAAGATAGGGTACTACAATGAATATGGTAGGTACCCTTTTCATTACTTAATGGTAACCACCTTAAAAAAACCACCACAAAAACACTTGACTTAAAAAAGGTAGCAACAGAGGAAAGAAGTATGGAACAGAAACAAACAAAAACAAATGATAGAAAAACAAAAGAGAAGAATCAAACTAGATACAAAACTAACAGAAAGCAATTTATAAAATGGCAGTAGGGAACCCACAAGTGTCAATAATTACACTAAATGTAAATGGATTAAACTTACCAATAAAAAGACACAGAGTAGCAGAATGGATTAAAAAAGAAAATCCAACTATATGCTGCCTACAAGAAACACATCTAAGCAACAAGGATAAAAACAAATTCAAAGTGAAAGGCTGGAAAACAATACTCCAAGCAAACAACACCCAAAAAAAAGCAGGTGTAGCAATACTCATATCTAATAATGCTGACTACAAGACAGAAAGTACTCAGAGACAAAAATGGTCATTTCATAATGATTAAGGGGAAGTTGAATCAAGAAGACATAACAATCCTTAATATATATGCACCAAACCAAGGAGCACCAAAATATATGACAGCTACTTATTGACCTTAAAACAAAAACTAACAAAAATACAATCATACTTGGAGATCTCAATATACTGCTGACGGCTCTAGATCGCTCATCCAGACAAAGAATCAATAAAGATATAGTGGCCTTAAACGAAATACTAGAACACCTGTATATGATAGACATCTAACGGACACTTCATCCCAAAGCGACAGAGTATACATTTTTCTCTAGTGTACATGGAACATTCTCAAGAATTGACCATATGTTGGGCCACAAAGACAATATCAGCAAATTTAGAAAAATTGAAATTGTACCAAGCATATTTTCTGATCATAAAGCCTTGAAACTAGAATTCAACTGCAAAAAAGAGGGGGAAAAACCCACAAAATTGTGGAAACTAAACAACATACTTCTAAAAAATGAATGGGTCAAAGAAGAAATAAGCGCAGAGATCAAAAGATATATACAGACAAATGAAAATGAAAATACGACATATCAGAATCTCTGGGATGCAGCAAAAGCAGTAATAAGAGGGAAGTTCATATCACTTCAGACCTATATGAACAAACAAGAGAGAGCCGAAGTAAACCACTTAACTTCACACCTTAAGGAACTAGAAAAAGAAGAACAAAGACAACCCAAAACCAGCCGAAGAAAGGAGATAATAAAAATCAGAGCAGAAATAAATGAAATAGAGAACAGAAAAACTATAGAAAAAATCAATAAAACAAGGAGCTGGTTCTTTGAAAAGATCAACAAAATTGACAAACCCTTGGCAAAACCAAGGAAAAAAGACAGAGGACTCAAATAAATAAAATCCAAAATGAAAGAGGAGAGATCACCACAGACATCATAGAAATACAAATAATTATTGTAGAATACTATGAAAAATTATATGCCACCAAATACAACAATCTAGAAGAAATGGATAAATTCCTAGAACAATACAACCTTCCTAGACTGAGTCATGAAGAAGCAGAAAGCCTAAACAGACCAATCAGCAGGGAGGAAATAGAAAAAACTATTAAAAATCTCCCCAAAAATAAAAGTCCAGGCCCAGACGGTTATACTAGTGAATTCTATCAAACATTCAAAGAAGACTTGGTTCCTATTCTACTCAAAGTCTTCCAAAAAATTGAAGAAGAAGCAATACTTCCAAACACATTTTATGAGGCCAACATAACCCTCATACCAAAACCTGGCAAGGATGGCACAAAGAAAGAAAACTACAGACCAATATCTCTAATGAATACAGATGCTAAAATACTAAACAAAATACTGGCAAACCGAATACAACAACATATTAAAAAAATAATACATCATGATCAAGTGGAATTCATCCCAGAATATCAAGGATGGTTCAACATACGCAAAACGGTTAACGTAATACACCATATCAACAAAACAAAGAACAAAAACCACATGATCTTATCAATAGATGCAGAAAAGGCTTTTGATCAAATACAACACAATTTTATGTTTAAGACTCTCAACAAAATGGGTATAGAAGGAAAATATCTCAACATGATAAAGGCCATATATGATAAACCATCAGCCAACATCCTATTAAACGGCATAAAACTGAGGACTTTCTACCTTAAATCAGGAACAAGACAGGGTTGTCCACTCTCTCCACTCTTATTCAACGTGGTGCTAGAAGTTCTGGCCAGAGCAATCAGACAAGACAAAGAAATAAAAGGCATCCATATCGGAAAAGAAGAAGTAAAGCTATCACTTTTTGCTGATGATATGATCCTATACATCGAAAACCTGAAGGACTCCACAAAAAGATTATTAGAAACAATAAACCAATACAGTTAGGTCGCAGGATACAAAATTAACATACAAAAGTCCATAGCCTTTCTATATGCCAACAATGAAATATTAGAAAACGAACTCAAAAAAATAATCCCCTTCACGATTGCAACAAAAAAAATAAAATACCTAGGAATAAACATAACAAAGAACGTAAAGGACCTATATAATGAAAATTACAAAGCATTGTTAAGGGAAATCGAAAAAGATACAATGAGATGGAAAAATATTCCTTGTTCTTGGATAGGAAGAATAAATATAATCAAAATGGCCATATTACCCAAAGCAATATACAAATTTAATGCAATTCCTATCAAAATCCCTATGAGATTTTTTAAAGAAATGGAACAAAAAATCACCAGATTTATATGGAACTATAAAAAACCCCGAATAGCCAAAACAATCCTAAGGAAAAAGAATGAAGCTGGGGGCATTACAATACCTGACTTTAAACTATATTATAGGGCCACGATAATCAAAACAGCATGGTATTGGCAAAAAAATAGACAGACCGATGGAACAGAATAGAAAGCCCAGAAATAAAACCACATATATATGGTCAAATAATCTTTGATAAAGGGGCCAACAACACACAATGGAGAAAAGAAAGCCTCTTCAACAAATGGTGTTGGGAAAACTGGAAAGCCACATGCAAAAGAATGAAACTCGACTACAGCCTGTCCCCGTGTACTAAAGTTAATTCAAAATGGATCAAAGACCTAAATATAAGACCTGAAACAATAAAGTACATAGAAGAAGACATAGGTACTAAAATCATGGACCTGGGTTTTAAAGAACATTTTATGAACTTGACTCCAATGGCAAGAGAAGTGAAGGCAAAGATAAATGAATGGGACTACATCAGAATTAAAAGTTTTTGCTCAGCAAGAGAAACTGATATCAAAATAAACAGACAGCCAACTATATGGGAACTGATATTTTCAAACGACAGCTCAGATAAGGGCCTAATATCCAAAATTTACAAAGAACTCATAAAACTCAACAACAAACAAACAAGCAATCCAATAAAAAAATGGGAAGACGACATGAACAGACACTTCTCCCAGGAAGAGATACAAATGGCCAACAGATATATGAAAAGATGCTCAGCTTCATTAGTTATTAGAGAAATGCAAATCAAAACTACAATGAGATACCACCTCACTCCTGTTAGATTAGCTATTATCAACAAGACGGGTAATAGCAAATGTTGGAGAGGCTGTGGAGAAAAAGGAACCCTCATTCACTGTTGGTGGAACTGTAAAGTAGTACAACCATTATGGAGGAAAGTATGGTGGTTCCTCAAAAAACTGCAAATAGAACTACCTTATGACCCAGCAATCCCTCTACTGGGTATATACCCCAAAACCTCAGAAACATTGATACGTGAAGACACATGTAGCCCCATGTTCATTGCAGCACTGTTCACAGTGGCCAAGACATGGACACAACCAAAAAGCCCTTCAATAGAAGACTGGATAAAGAAGATGTGGCACATATACACTATGGAATACTACTCAGCCATAAGAAATGATGACATCAGATCATTTACAGCAAAATGGTGGGATCTTGATAACATTATAAGGAGTGAAATAAGCAAATCAGAAAAAAACAAGAACTACATGATTCCATACATTGGTGGAACATAAAAATGAGACTAAGAGACATGGACAGAGTGTGGTGGTTACCAAGGGTGGGGGGGGAGGGAGGACATGGGAGGGAGGGAGGGAGAGAGTTAGGGATAGGGGGAGGGGCACAGAGAACTAGATAGAGGGTGACGGAGGACAATCTGACTTTGGGCGAGGGGTTTGCAACATAATTTGATGACAAAATAACCTAGACATGTTTTCTTTGAATATATGTACCCTGATTTATTAATGTCATCCCATTACCATTAATAAAAATTTATTAAAAAAAAAAAAAGTTATCTCATAAATTAGATACAAATTCAAAGATTCTAAAACTACTAGTCATACAAAATCAATTCTTTATAAAACGTTGGAAAACTAAATAAGAATTATCAAATAGAGAAACTGACTTAATTTTATATATATATAAAATACAAAATACATATAAAATAAGTATATAAATAAATATATATATATATCCCCAGTTTTGTACCTAAGACTCTATTTATAATTAAGTTTAAGTAATTTTATAACAAAATTATATCTATCAGCCATCAACTTTCTCCAAGGCAAAAATTAGTTGGTATCAGACAGGAGAACTTTTGCTATATTTCTCCTCACAAGAAAAATTTAACAGATTTTAGGTTTCTATATTTACTTCTGGAGGGCAATGCAGGTGATGATATCAGTCAAAGAAAATTGTTCCCCAAAAGCCAAGAAAGTTACATTTTTGTCCTTGATGGCCTGGTAGTGTTGTAGAATAAAATCTCTATTTCTATGCATAAATAATTCTTAAGAAAAAAAAAAAAGAACAATAATTTGATAAGATTAATAGGGTTGTGCCTGACCAGGTGGTGCTACAGAGGATATGGAGGACCCAGGTTTGAAACTCCAAGGTCCCCAGCTTGAGCAAGAGGTCGCTGGTTTGAGCGTAGGATCATAGACATGAATGACCCCATGGCCCATGGACACTGTCTTGAACCCAAAGATCGCTATTGAAGCCCAAGGTCACTGGCTTTAGTAAGGGGTCATTCACTCTGCTTAGCCCTCCACCCCTGCTTCGGTCAAGGCACATATGAGAAAGGAATCACTGAATAACTAAGAAGCTTCAACAAAGAATTGATGCTTCTCATCTCTCTTCCTGTCTGTCTGTCCCTATCTGTACCTCCCTGTCTCTGTCAAAGGAAAGAAAGAAAGAAAGAAAGAAAGAAAGAAAGAAAGAAAGAAAGAAGGAAGGAAGGAAGGAAGGAAGGAAGGAAGGAAGGAAGGAAGGAAGGAAGGAAGGAAGGAAGGAAGGAGGGAGGGAGGGAGGGAGGGAGGGAGGGAGGGAGAGAAGGAAGGAAGAGAAAGGAAGGAAGGAAGGAAGGAAGGAAGGAAGGAAGGAAGGAAGGAAGGAAGGAAGGAAGGAAGGAAGGAAGGAAGGAAGGAAGAGAGGGAGGGAGGGAGGGAGGGAGGGAGGGAGGGAGGGAGGAAGGAAGGAAGGAAGGAAGGAAGGAAGGAAGGAAGGAAGGAAGGAAGGAAGGAAGGAAGGAGGAGGGAGGGAGGGAGGGAGGGAGGGAGGGAAGGAGGGAGGGAGGAAGAAAGAAAAGATTAGTAGGGTTATTGTACAGGAAACCACTTTTAAACTCATCTACCATTTTTTATAGCACAGGCCTCTATCCTCCCCTTCCTGGTCATCAACCCCTGCCCCCATTACTGATTTGATCAAGCACAAAGGAGAAACAGATTCATATTCAATTAGCCTGCCCTGGTTGAAAATATTCAGGGGGAAAAAAGAGGTCAAGACTGTAGCAAGGTTCTCTTCATTAAGAAGAGGTAATAAGCAGAACATAAACACTGTGTGATTGCTAAAAGCATGAAATAATATTCACATTGATAGGAACTTAGCATAAAAAAAAGTTTCATTAAATAGAAACGAGAAAGTTTAGTGACCCTTACCACATCTAAGAATATTCCCAGAATTTAGCAAAAAGATACAAAAAATGTATAAATTAAGAGAATGTTTTCAAGATTGCTTCCTAAAATGGTTATGACAATTACAGACGCAATCTGGCAGAAGGGCCATAGATCTTGCCACCAAACCAAGATTCATCCCATTGGTCACCTCTGTGCCACATCTTTTTATCTTTTTTCTTTTTAAAAAATGAGCGTATGTTCCTCTCTTGGTTATATCCATCAAACCTAATTCTCAGACCTTCGGCATCCTGTTGCTATACTTGACTAAATGGAGTCTTAACCCCTTTTATCTTTTTGGAATTATATCATCTGGCTAGACAACCCTTGTTCTGCCTGGAGTCTTAGTGGCTGGCTCATTGCTTATATTTTTTTCATTAACCTTTTACTATCATCAATATTGACAGAAGAATGTGTTTATAACAGAATGACATTATTTTAAAATGTAATATATATTTATTTCCTCTCAAGTTCAAACTTTGCAATTCCAGGAAGGAACATGAGCTATCAGGGAGCCTTGAGCTCAATGGCTTAAAATAAAATTTAAATATGCTGGTTTCCTTCACACAGAAGCAATGACTCATGAGGAGTCTTCCTAAAACACACTCCAATTTGGAGAACATATATATATATTTATATATTAAAAAGCCCTTAGGCATTTAATTTTTGTTGTCAAGTAAATCTCTGACAATATAAAGATGACACTGGCATCTTGAGAATTAAAATCTAAAATAAGTTTCTGACACAAAAATTCAATGCAGTAGTTAAAAAATCTTTTTTTATCCACTCTCTAGGTGTTAAGTTTGCTAACAGTTAAAAGAACAGCCTTAGCTTCTGTTCATTTTTTATTTAGAATTCTTGCAACTCTGTCACTGAACATCTTGAATTTGTTTTGCATGTCATCAACTGTAGGAGATGAAGATTTTTTTTATCCTTTATTAACTATATAATCAAAGTCTCAGGCCCTGCATGATTCTCTAAAATGTGTGGCTTTCAGATCAGCAGTGCCCCATTTCAAGAAGGAAATTGCTTTCAGGGAGTGTTATTCAAAGAGTCTTGTTTCCATTTTATCTTTTATTTAATGCTGCCATGTCATCTAGGGCCTGTGTCATTTAGTTCACAAGGGTTCCAATTATTTTGATAGGTAGCAGCCACTGACATTTTTCTTTCTTGTTTTCTCATTTGCTAAGCACAAGTCAAAAATAATGTTCATTAAAAATTAGGTACCTACTCAATGATTGGGGTTTACACATGATCCACATGAATTTCCCTGTAACGCAAATAAGAAGAGGTCTCTCCGAAATGAAGAGTTCTGCAGAATGACCCAAGGATACTGGCAGCCATGGCTCAATCACCTGCATTATCATTTCTTAATTCACTGATGACTGATATAGGATGGTAGCAACCTAATATTCTTAGTATTTGACCAAGGACTCTATGTTTTAACCCTTTGAGTAGTAAGTTTTTTTCATGCTCGCTGACCCCCGGGAGTGAGTTGTTTTTGTTTTTTTTTTAATAAAATTAGTCCCAGTTACAGTTTTCTTAACCTAAAACCATGTTTGTTTGATATCCAATTTATAGAAACAAGAAGAACATACTTTGCCCTTTTTAAATGTTGCCTTGCACATTTTAAAAATAAATCAACTGTACTCTGGATGGTCAGGAGGCACAAGGATGTACATGAACGTTCATACCACTCAAAGGGTTAATTCTTAACAGGAGAGTAAAATTAAACCAAGTGTTTTATTTGTTTGTCTGTTTTTATCACATGGCTGATGTTCTTATTGCCCTGGCTCAATCAACCTGTCACTGGTTACAAAAGCCAACCTAAGAGTTACTTGAAAAGTTATGAAATGATCATTCTCTAAGATTAGAAAATCTTCCGTAAAATGTTGAAGCATGTCTCTGCATTTTGCCTACCCCCACCCATGTTTAGCCCCTAGTGATGATAACGTTTTTAAGTTCTTACTATGAGACCAAGTGCTGTACTTTATACAGTTTATTTAGTCCTTGTCCCATGAAGTAGAATATACCATTTGTACCTTTCAGATAAAGAAATTGAGGCATGAGAAGTCAAGTGACTTGCATAAATGTACTTTAATTAGAATCCAGGGTTAACACCAGAAAGTCAAGGCTACAACAGCTAGGCTCAGCAAGTGTCCCACTGCATTTTATACGTATCCTCATCTATTTATCTAAACATCTGAGAAAACGTATGTTTTTGTGAAATGTGTTATCACACTAGAAATATCCATAGCACCATGAAATGAGAAATAACTTGAAATTCTTGTATAATTCCCTCACTCAAGGATTATTCTCTTGATATCTTATTTATTCTTCTCCAGAATTTGCATTCTCTTTCTCTCACTCAATCTCCTACTTTTTTTTTTGTTTTTTTTTTGTTTTTTTTTAAATTTTTTTATTATTATTTTTTATTTAATCATTTTAGAGAGGAAAGACAGAGAGACAGAGAGAGAGAGAGAGAGAGGAGAGAGAGACAGGGGGGAGGAGCTGGAAGCATCAACTCCCATATGTGCCATGACCAGGCAAGCCCAGGGTTTTGAACCGGCGACCTCAGCATTTCCAGGTCGACGCTTTATCCACTGCGCCACCACAGGTCAGGTCTCAATCTCCTACTTTTAAACTTAACATTATATCATAGCCTTTTCTGTTATTACATATAATAGTCTTCAAAAACCTGAGCTTAACAGAAACACAGCAGTCCATTAAGTAGCCACATTTGACATGGACTTTATTCTGAGAAATAAGACCCTTCTCTTTCAGGACACACTTGTCCCTTACTCTCTTCCCTTTCCACAGACTACAGGTATGAGCACATAAGTCAAACTGGGTCAATTATAGAACCAAACGTTTTACTCATCTTTTTTTTTTCTTAATCTGAGATAAGCAGTAAATTCCAAATGATTCTATGTGAACTCTCAAAAAATTTTGCCAAAGTTATTGAAAAGAGACACCATCTGTTGGTGTCCCTCCTATTTGGATCCCTGAGCTTAGTGTTACCGTTGGAAGTGAGAAGGAAGCTAACCCTGAAAAGAGCTGGTTGAAACTCTGAGAGCTACATTCCTCATTCCGTTGTGTGACACCTAGACTTACCTGCTGGTTGATTTAACCTTCAACATTTAACTTATATGAGATAATCAAATTTTGACTTTTTTGAATAAATAACAAGTAAGAGTATGTTTCCATGAAGTAAGAGCATGTTTGCATGGCTGGAGAGCAGGAGAGAGGCCAGTGTGGTGCGTAAGGCAAGGAGGATGGCAAGAGATAGGCACCGAGAATGAGCAAGGGCCGCGTCACAGAGGGCGCTTACACATCTTTCAAAGGACTCTGGCCTTTACTCCAAGTGAGAGAGAAGTCAGTCCCTGGAGGTTTCTGTGCAGAGAAATGACATGACCTGACACATGCTTAAAGAGATGACTCTGATCATTTTGTTGAGAATAACCTGAAGAGGCAGTGCTGAGAGATGAGAAAAAAGCTATTCCAGCAATCAGGGAAGAGGCCATTACATCTTTACCGGGCATTTTGGCCTGGATCATAGCACTGTCCCTGCAGCTTTCTGCCCCTGAAGGGCTCCTGTGTGCAAACATGGGTGGGAAAGTCTGAGATGGGGTGGAAATAAGCCCTGTGTACTAAATTCCAGTGTGGAGCCCTTGGCACCTGTGACAGTCTGCACTCTGCCTATGAGTATCTCTGAGGTGCTGGTAATGTGGAATAAAAGAACAAATAAAGCCTGACCTGTGGTGGGGCAGTGGATAAAGCGTCAACCTGGAAACGCTGAGGTCGCTGGTTCAAAACCCTGGGCTTGCCTGGACAAGGCACATTTGGGAGTTGATGCTTCCTGCTCCTCCCTCCCCCCCCTCTTTTTCTCTCTCTCTCTCTCTCTCTCTCTCTCACACACACACACACACACTCCTCTCTAAAAATTAATTTAAAAAATTTTTTTTAAAAAGTAAATAAAAACCTCTATGACACATTAAGAGAGATACCTTCAATTAGAAAAGAATAAATGTTTCTACTGCTTTGTGAATATAGGGCTCTACAACTTCTCCTTGGACCAGGCCCCACCAATCATGTGGCCAGCTTCTGCCTAGAAAGTTCATTTCAATAGCATAAAGAATGAGTGGATAGTTAAGGTATAAAAAGGTAAGAATGGACCATTCTCATGTAAAGGAGGATCTTGAAGGAAGACTAGTATACTTTTTAATGTATCTCTGTTTGGGGAGGATGGGTTATCTGAACATTGTTGAATGTCAATAGGCAGGCGTCAGTGAAGAGAGAGATAAGAGAAGGAAGTAATAAATGAAAGAGCAAAGCACCAGGGAGGCAAGAGAAGATGAAAGGGTCTTGCCACTTCGGGCTCCTTCAGGCAGAATTTTGAGCACATTTAACATGTAAATGACCAGTGGCGAGTGGGTTGAGTATCTACCATCAGAAAGTGCTAAGCATTTCCTGTGGGGGTTTGACAGACTGGAACCAGGAAAATCTCATAAAATGGATGTTAGGGTTTGAAAAAGGAGCAAAGGTAGACACATCTTGAAGACTAAGAGTAGATGAATAGAGAATATATATGTGATGTGACTATAGTATTCAGTCATTGAAAAAGGCAAGATTATCTTAAGAAAAAATGAGCACAGTAAGTGATCAGGAGCTTAGAGAGAGAAGACACACTTTAGATGAATCAGTGGCCAGGCTTCACTTGAGGACAGATGTGTGCTGTATGCTTTGCACATAATAAACATTGGCAAAACCTGTTGAACAAACCCCAGATCATGCCGCCCCATTCTGGATCACCATCAAACTCTCTCCTGTGATTGCACAAGACTAAGATGTATGGTGAGAGTAGAGACCCAGGGCTGTCGATTGGCATGGCTGAAAATTCCAGGGTTCTGCTTATTTCTCTGGGTTCAAATTTTATGACTCCTATATTTACAATCTCTCTTTCAATTATTGCAAACTGTTACGATTCCTCATAAACATGGTGTGGTTTTATTACTCTTATTTCTTCCTTTGTATATGCTTTCTCTGCTTCCCATATTTGGTCCCTAGCTTCAAGAGCTCCTATTTGGATCAAGGTCCAAATCCAGTTTCTGTGAAACCTTTCTTGACATCCTTTTGCATGGTCATGTTGTCACAGTATTTTATACATCTCTCCATAATGAAAACATTGACATATTTTAATTAGACTTTATATTTCTTCTTTCCCTTACAGTGAGAGTTCCTAATGAGAGAGAAACATTATAATAACCCTAATATAAACCATGTCATGAGTAAGTGCTCAATAGTTGTTTGCAAACTGAACAATTATTTAGCCAAGTGAAAACTCACTCAGTGATATGCAAGAGAATTAAGCTGCAAAGGGAAATGGTAGGGAGGAAGAACAGTAATACAGGAGCAGCAGTTGGCATTTGTCTTTATTGTCACTCAACATCCATTTCTCTTTTTTCCTTTGGACAGAAACATTTTTAAAAGTACCTATCCCTTCCCTTCCCATGTCCTCTCCATGCTGCCAACTCTATCCCAAACTTTGCTAGATGTGAAGAAGAAGCCCGAGTCCAATGCACGGCTGGCAGCCATCTTACAGGGAAATCCTGGGAGGAAAGTGGGGGAGGAGCTGGCCACACGGTTAGAGCAGCCTCTCTGAAGCTGGCATTTCCTCTGAACTCTTTGATGAATTCTTAACTGCTTGATGTATCTTTTTTTGAGTGTGCTATTTTCTATAGCCCAAGAGTTCTTTCTACCTGTGTCAGTTGTGCTGGTCTGTTTTACAGCATTTAGAGTCACAGAGAATCATGCCTATGGAGATGTCAAGTAATACATTTGAGTCAGCGGAAGTACATCCTGGTTGGCAGTAAAATGCCATGACCATGATTGCAGCAGTGTTTTGGTCCTTCTGCAGCTTTACTCTCAGTGTTGAACAGCTTAGGGGTAAGACTGATTCCTTCTGCCTGTGTTAACTCAGAATTTCTGAGTCCTCACCCTTACTATTCCCTGACCCAAGCCAATGTCATGCTCAGAACTTTTACTTTTTTATTATATGTACTGTTTTCACGTGTTTTAAGACAGGGAGAACCTTAAACATGTGTATGCCCGTGTGCATGTGTGGGTGTGTGTAATGAAAGAGAGATGTATGTTCATATTTCCCATGCCTAAACGCTTCAGAATAACCATTCCCTCCAAAAATCAAAGCACCACATGGATCCCAGTAAAGTTTACATGAATAAAACTGATTCACAGCTTCCAAATCTTCAACTGAACTCCGTTTAAACAAAGAATAGAGTTTGTGCACACTGACTGGCTCTCTGTTGCTGAGTGGATCACCTGTCCCAGACTCCGCATCTTGTATCCATTACCATGTCATATATTGTAGAATGCCACCCCGCCTGTCTGTGCTGTTAACCTTTCTGCCTGTTCGTGCTGAAACAAAGCCAAGGTTGGTTCGCAGTCCTTCCCCTTCAGTGACTTTCACTTTACTACTAACACCGCAGCTAACTCCTTCTTTCTCTGTCATTTCCCTGAAGCTTCCTGGCCCCTCTCTCACAGCAAAACCAAAGGCACGGGATTAAGGGTATTATTTGTGGCATTTCAGAAGGGAGAAGAGAGCTGCAAATGTTTTTATTCTTTTTTCCCTGTCCCCCAGGAGAGACACTGCTGCAACCTTTGAAACAGTAAATAAACTTGAACTTGTGAGTGTTGAAAGGCTCTTTGGGTAGTCACAGAAGCATGTTCCCTGGCACAAACTCCAAATGTTTGCTGAGGGGAAGGTTCAACTATCTCCTCAGGCAAGTCCTGAGTAACTCGCTGCTGTGAGAGCAGTAAGCCCTTTTCCTCCTCCCTCTACAGAGACCGTCTTTCTAGATGTAATAACCTTTGACCTAGACGGGGGCATAGCATCAGTCCCTTCTGACAGGGTCCTTGGAAATTTCTTTGTTACAAGGAATGCCTAATAGCTTTGTTCAGTGTGATCGACAGCTATTTTGCCATCATACTTAATACCGTTTGTCTAAAAGTGGTATCAGTTTTTTTTTCTGATGAAAATTGGCATATCCTAAGTTGGCAGATTCTTAACATTTTAAAATAAGAGGAAAATTAAGTAGTGTATTAAAAGGAACTCTGATCTCCATCCTCACCAAAATGTTATTGTAGTCATTCTCACCCTTCCAAACACTGTCACATATCCATTATGTTGTCACAGATCAGTGTACAATTGACAGAGAATAAGATTGAGACAGTCCATCAATCTAATGTCACACCATGTAATAAAAGTCTACAGAAATCCTGTCAATGCAGTAATACCGCCAGATACCATTCCAAAGTGCTGATTGGTGTAAAATGTTCTAAATGCTATAAATAGATAATATGTCCTAAGGAAAATCTGATTCTTAATGGTATTGAAAAGAGAAAATAGCAGAAATTACAGATTATTACCAATGGAAATAAGGCCAGAAGGCACAAACACGAGGAGCTAGGTCTAGGGAGATAAATGAAAAGGTGATAACCCCATGTCAGACTGTCTTTCTGATTCACTATTTATAATGGTCTATGTGCTTAAGGCCTTTTTGAGTACATGAAAAAAATTGCAATCTTCATTGAAATTGTAAGAATTTAAAATCTGATCTGTCTAGTTCAATCTTTGCTTAGAGAACTTCTGTAGTTGACAAAAAGCTGAGGCAAAATTATGTTGTTTTATCTACTAATTTCTTAAAAAGTTAAAATTAATGTGATTATATCAAAGTATCAGAACACCAGTCCTGTACTGAACCATGACTCTGACACTTTTTTATGAATGGCTTCCTCAGCCTTTCAAAATGAATTCACTGAGGTATTTTTGTTTGTTCATTTATTTGTTTATATTCATAGTTAAGTCATTGTAGACTTTTGTGTACTTTGAAAATCATCTAAGAAATTATTGTTCTTATAAAAACATAATTTGACATTTGTGTGAAGACCCACAGAGTTTCTGTTAACTGACATGGGAGGTCATTTTGAATGCCCAGGCGATGGTTTGAGGAACTGTTGGTGATGTCATGGCTGTACAAAACCTTAGCTTCTAGGGGCTGGAACCAACACTGAGGCTTTACATTCTCAGCACTTTTGTTTCAAGTACACTAATATAGACATCACCAGTAAAACAATTTAAATACATGATTAATAATTTGTATAGCCTCAATTTATAAAAGATAAGTTATATTTTAAAGATAGGTAATGTATCAGTCAGGGTATTTAAAAAAAAACAGACAATAGTATCATATATTTTTATTTTTTAAGGAATTTCTTTATGTAATTATGCAGGCTGGTATCCAAAATTTGTAAGGCAAACTGGCAGACTTGAAACTCAAGTAGCAGCTGTTAATGCTGTAATACTGAGACAGAATTTCTTTAATAAGAAATCTCAGTGTTTAGTCTTAGGACCTTAAAATGATCGCACAAGGCTTACTTACTTATTGTGTTGTCTTCTTTACTTTAAGTCAACTGATAATACATACAGTATTAGCAAATTTATGAAATACCTGCATGACATCTATATTACTTTTTTGATAAAATAACTGGGTACTGGCCCTGGCCGGTTGGCTTAGTGGTAGAGCGTCAGCCTGGCGTACAGGAGTCCCATGTTCAATTCCCGGCCAGGGCACACAGGAGAAGCGCCCATCTGCTACTCCACCCCTCCCCCTCTCCTTCCTCTCTGTCTCTCTCTTCCCCTCCCACAGCCAAGGCTCCATTGGAGCAAAGTTGGCCCGGGCGCTGAGGATGGCTCTGTGGCCTCTGCCTCAGGCGCTAGAATGGCTCTGGATGCAACAGAGCAACACCTCAGATGGGCAGAGCATCGCCTCCTGGTGGGCATGCTGGGTGGATCCCGTTGGGCGCAAGTGGGAGTCTGTCTGACTGCCTCCCTGTTTCCAACTTCAGAAAAATACAAACAAAAAAAAAATAACAAAAATAACTGGGTACTATTGGCTAGTCAAGTTTACACAATAAACAAAACTTCACAGGTAATAAGAAGGATACTATTTTAAGTTGTCACATTACCTAAAAGCCTTCCTTGGCTACGGGCACATCTATGGAACTAATGCTGGTTTCTGGTTTTATATCATTTCTGAAAAGGGAGATAAATAACTCATTAACTTGGCTATAGTTTATCTCAAACAGATCCAACAGGCTACAGGTCTCAAACAGGCTACAGTTGATTTACCAAACAGGGCTGAAAACTTGGAGATGGTCCATTTTTTCAAACTTTTATTAAGCTTTATTATAAATTACAAAATAAAATTTGTTTTATTATGTTAAAATAGAGATATTTCTGAAAAAATTCTCTATCTTCTCATTGATGTATTGCATTGTCTCAATTTATAAATATTTGTTGATTAATTTCTTACTATTGTTGATTATATATATATATGTATGTATTGTTGATTATATATACACAATGATGTCTCGTTTTTCATTGATAATCCATCTGAAAACAATCGGCGAAATCCAAAACCAAAGAAAACTGAGGCAATAATTTCCATATGAATCAATGTAATTCCAATTACTCTATGGAGTAATCACTTACATGTAATATTAGCATTTGCAATCAATAAAAAAGCATAGAAACACTAGAAAGCAATGAAATTGTTTGGCTAGACGCATGGGGTGATGCTCACACAAGGAGAAACAACGCCACACTGAGCAGGAGAACGTGTGGGTCACCCTGTTTTCACAAAATTAGCAGCGAGGTCAGGTGGGCACACAGATGAAACCTGAAATAAATTTTTCGCGGAATAAATCGACGAAAACTGAAACCAATGTAACCGGAGTCAATAAAAACCGAGGTATTACTGTGTGTGTGTGTGTGTCTGTGTGTGTGTGTGTATAATATACCCATACATGCTGAGACAAGTGGGAAAAGAAAAGATGTTTTCTTATGCTTTTAGTTTGTTATAAAATAGGATTATAAAAAGATAATTTTTTATTTTACTTTTTAATTTAATTTTGCAGACATTCTCTAAGTCATTGCATTGTAAATAGCTATATAACATTACAAAAATAGGTGGATTATATTATTTCAACTGTTTTCTTAGTTGGGGGAAGCTCAGTGTGTGTCAGTTTTATTTCACTTTAACAAGCAACAGTGCAGTGTACACGCTTGCATACATTCCCTTCTATATGTATCGACATGAATTTCATTTTGTTTTTATTTTGGTAGGACTGATTGTACAAAGTGAAATTCCTGAGTCAAAGGTGAGGAGATTATTAAATTGTAATTAACATTACAGGTTCTAAAATAATTTTTACTTAATTTTCAATAAAAATGTGTTTAATCCTGTTTTTTCTACATCCCTGTGAGATTTAATGTTCTTGAATTTTTGTCAGTCTGATAGCTGATGTTGGTCAAATAAGTTTGTAAATATGAGGTATCTGTTTGCTCGCTTACAGTTTGTATTGGGTGTGGGAGACTATTGGTCAAATAAGTTTGTAAATATGAGGTATATGTTTGCTCGCTTATAGTCTGTATTGGGTGTGGGAGACTATTGGTCAAATAAGTTTGTAAATATGATACATAGGTTTGCTCGCTTATAGTTTGCATTGGGTGTGGGGGACAGGCTGTAAGCAGGCAGGGTCATTATAGCCTAAGGCTTAGTTTTAAGACTAAGCCTTTCCCACCCTTTTAATACTAAGATCTTTTCAAAACTAAGCTTTCCCCCACACCCTTGACTATTGCATAATGTGGGGTGGTACACTCTAAAGAGAAATCCCATTATGCCTCAGATAAGTGACTTTGTAACAGAGACTTCCTTGTTTGTATATTGGATTAAAGGTTTGGATTTCTACACTATAAAATGGGGCAGAGGAGCCCATGCAGGAGGAGGGCAGAGAAAAGCCATGTGGAGGAGAGGAGAAACAGCCAAGATGGTGGAATGCTGAAGGAGAAGCCAGTTTGTGCAGAGCAGAATTTGTGCAGAGAGAAGGAGATGGGGAACAGAGGTGAGTAAGACTGGTGTTGGTCAAATAAGTTTGTAAACATGATATATATGTTTGCTCGCTTGTGACTTATAATGGGTGTGGGGGACAGGCTATAAGCAGGCCAGGTTGTTGTAGCCTGAGGTTTGGTTTTGGGACTAAGCTTTTCCCCACACCCTTGACTGATTGTATGATATGGGTGGTGCACTCTCATGAGAAATCCAATTATGCCTTGGATAAGTGACTTTGTATCGGAGACTTCCTTGTTTGTATATTGGATTAAGGGATTTTGGTTTTCTACACTATAAAGTGGGACAGACCAGGAGCTCACACACACAGTTCCTGCTATCACAATTGCAGGGGCTCCCCTGATCCCTTGCCCTTCATGGGAAGAGCTGGTTTTCTGCTTTTCCCTTGTCTTCTTTTGTGGTTTGCCTGTCTTGGTGAGACACCAATAAATAGGATGGCCCCCCATCCTCTGACTCCGCCATTTCTTTATCGCCTGCCCGAATCCAATGGGAACCTGCATGTGAATGGTCACGATGACGGCTCCTGGCCTTACAACTGGTGAGGTAGAAACCTTTGATTCTAGGAAACTCAGATAAGTCAGTGGCTTTGGAAGCCCTGAATGTAAAGGGAAGTGTTTTCCCACTGTGTATATTTCTCGCCAGCCGGGTGAGAACTAGGATTAAAGCTAATAGCCCACCAGTTCTTGGCTTCATTGTTTCATTAACGTCTGTCTGAATCTAATGCAAACCTGCATGGGCCAGGCAGCTCTGATGGTGGCTGTGGCTACTGGCTTTACAGCTGAAAAATAATTTATCCTAGAATAATTTACATTTCTTTGACTTATATTAAGTTTAGGTATATGTTGGTCAAATAACTTTGTAAATATTATATATAGGTTTGCTCGCTTATAGTTTGCTTTGAGTGTGGGGGACAGGCTGTAAGTAGGCAGGGTCATTATAGCCTAAGGCTTAGTTTTAAGACTAGGCTTTTCCCCACACACTTGACTGTTGCATAATGTAGAGTGGTACACTCTCATGAGGAATATCATTATGCCTCAGATAAGTGACCTTGTATCAGAGACTTCCTTGTTTGTATATTGGATTAAAGGTTTTGAGTTATACACTATAAAAATGGGGTAGAGGAGCCTATGCAGGAGGAGGACAGAGAAAGGCCACATGGAGGAAAGAGAAGCAGCCAAGATGGTGGAATGCTGATGGAGAAGCCAGTTTTTGCAGAGTTTGTGCAGAAAGAAGGAGATGGGGAACAGAGGTGAATAGACTGATGAGGTAGAAACCTTTGATTCTAGGAAACTCAGGTAAGTCAGTGGCTTTAAGAGACCTGAATGGAAATAGAAGTGTTTTCCCACTCTGTGTATTTCTTGCTCGCTGAGTGCAAGCTAGGATTAAAGCTAATGGCCCACCAGTTCTTGGCTCTGTTGTATCATTACCGTCTGTCTGAATCAAATGCGAACCTGCACAGCCCAGGTGGCTGTGATAGTGGCCATGGCTACTGCTTTACAGTATATTTTATGTCTGTTATGTATTGTCATTTTTTGATACAACATTCTTAAAAGTAAGTATATATAAAGATCTAAGACAAGAGTCAAGACAATGAAAGTGTTCATGAAACATGGGAATAAGATATAACATAATTATATCAAATAATATGCAATGTCATTGTAAAGAAGGAAAAACTTTTCTTCTACTCCCTTATGTTCATTTACTAGAATCATGAATCTAACAAAGAATAGAGTAATAGTAGTAAAAGGCATACACATTTAATTGAAGTTTATAATTTTATATGCACAAGGGCTAGACAGAAAAAAAGAAATACCCATAAAAGTGATTAGACTTTGAAGCTTATTGTTGGGGAAACAGTGTGTTAGTCTTGCTAGCCTTGTACTTTACCCAACTGGTGCTTGCCCTCAGGGCGGAAGAATGGAGATTGCAGATTGCCTGCCTCTATAAGGAGGGGCCATTGTTTGCTATTGTTTGCCAGAGAGGGGTTCCCCCCACCCCACCTGTTTTTGGTTGTGAGTGCTGAGAGAAAGAGAGAGAAGCGGTTTTCCCTGCCTGTTTGTTTATCCACAGTTGTGAGACTAATAAACGGAATGACCC